>NC_087354.1:23341971-23966971 GCF_030014295.1 Loxodonta africana
ATTTGGGTTGTCCAGATGACCTTTTAAACCTAACTTTTTAGTTGAAAGATTAACACATCCACATGGTAAAAGTTCAAATTGTAGATAGGGCATAGGTGGGTGTTATGGATTGAATTGTGACCCCTGTAAATGTGTGTTGTAAACCCTCACCCCTATACCTATGGTTATAATCCTATTTGGGAATGTTTTTTTGTTATATTAATGAGGCAGTATTTAATGTAGGGTGTGTTTTGAGTCTATTTCTTTTGAGATATAAAAACAGCAGATTAGGCATAGAGAAGCAAGCAGAGATGGGAAAATACAGATGCCAAGCCACCCCAAAATCTCCCAGGAGCAGAAACTCAAAAGAGACAAGGACCTTCTCCAGGGCCAACAGAGAGAGAAAGCCTCCTAATTGTGAGAGAATAAATTTCTGTTTGTTAAAGCCACCCATTTGTGATATTTCTGTTATAGCAGCACTAGACGACAAAGACAGCGGGCATAAGACGCTCACAGCTCTGTACTTGTTTTTGGCATTTAATATATCAGGAAGTGTATCTCAACACTTACAAAGCTCCCTTATTCTTTGTAACAGCTGCATATTACTTCATTTCATGCTCGTTCCTTAAATTATTCAATCGGTTTCTTTCTGACAGACCTTTAAGTTGTTTCTAATCTTTCGCTAATGTGAACCATGGTATAATGAACATCTGTGTCCATTTATCTTTGTGTGTGAGAAGATATGTAGAAGTGGAATTTCTGGTTCAAAGGGAGGTCTGTATTTTTTTATATCTGTAAATTGTCCTCTGTGATGGTTGAGGTCGTGTGTCAGCTTGGCTGGACTATGTTTCTCAGTCGTTTGGCAGTTATGATGTAGTTTGGCAGTTGTAGGATGTTGCAATCACTTCCATGATGAGATTTGATAAGGATGAGGTAATGTGATGACCTTCATGATGGGGTTTGCTGTAAGTAGACCATCAGTTGAAGGGGAGTTTCCTTGGGCATGTGGCCTGCATTGAATATAAGTGGATGTTCTGGCAAGGCTCGTGGGCTTTTGCTTGCTCTGCGTTCTGCAGCTGGCTCCTGTTTGTTGGGACTTGAGCTAGCAGCTTACCTGCGGTCTTGCCTGCTGATCTTGGGATTCGTTGATCTTCGCAGCCTATGAGCAAGAGCCCTGCTGTCTGACCTGCCAATTTTGGGTTCCCCAGCCCTTATAGCTATGTGAATCAGGAGAATCCTCTATCCTGACCCATAGACTTGGGTTGTTCCAGCCTCTACAACCGCATAAACTATTTCCTTGATATAAATCTCTCTCTATACATATTTATAAGCTTTACTACTTTTGTTTCTCTAGAGAACCCAGCCTAAGACACCCTCCAACAGAGAGACACCACTTTACACGTCTACCAAGAGTGTAGAGAATATCTGTTTCCTCACACCCCACACCTCACTAACACTGGGTATTGTTGTTGTTGTTTGGTGCCATCGAGTCGACCCCATACATGAGAGAATGAACACTGCCCAGACCTGTGCCATCCTCACAATCATTGTTATGCTTGAGCCCATTGTTGTAGTACTGTGTCAATTCATCTTGTTGAGGGTCTTCCTCTTTTTTTGATGACCCTCTGCTTTACCAAGAATGATGTCCTTCTCCAGGGACTGATGCCTCCCAATAACACGTCCAAAGTATGCGAGACGTAGTCTCACCATTCTTGCTTCTAAGGAGCATTCTGGTTGCACTTCTTCCAAGGTAGATTTGTTTGTTCTTTTGGCAGTCCATGGTATATTCAATTTTCTTTGCCAACATCATAATTCAAAGGCATCAGTTCTTCTTCTGTCTTCCTTATTCATTGTCCAGCTTTCCCAGGAATATGAGGTAATTGAAAATACCATGGCTTGCGTCAGGCACACCTTAGTCCTAAAAGTGACATGTTTGCTTTTCAAGACTTTAAAGAGGCCCTTTGCAGCAGATTTGCCCAGTGCAATACGTCATTTGATTTCTTGACTGCTGCTTCCATGGGCGTTGATTGTGGATCCAAGTAAGATGAAATCCTCGATGACTTCAATCTTTTTTCCATCTATAATGATGTGGCGTAATGGTTAAGTGCTACGGCTGCTAACCAAGAGGTCAGCAGTCCAAATCCGCCAGGTCCTCCTTGGAAACTCTATGGGGCAGTTCTACTCTGTCCTATAGGGTTGCTATGAGTCAGAATCGACTTGACAGCAGTGGGTTTGGTTTGGTTTTTTTACCATGATGTTGCTTATTGGTCCAGTTGTAAGGGTTTTTGTTTTCTTTATGTTGAGGTGTAATCCATACCGAAGTCTGTAGCCTTTCATCTTTGTCAGTAAGTGCTTTAAGTCCCCTTCAGCAAGCAAGCAAGATCATTTCATCTGTATATCGCAGGTTGTTAATGAGTCCTCCTCCAATCCTGATGTCCCATTCTTTTTTACATAGTCCAGCTTCTAAGATTATTTGCTCAGCATACAGATTGAATAAGTATGATAAAAAGATACAACTGTGATGCACACCTTTCCTGATTTTAAGCCATGTAGTATTATACTTCTAAAAAAAAAAACCTGTTGCTAATGAGTTTATTCAGACTCATAGCAACCTCATATGTGTCTAGAGTGCTCCTAGGGTTTTCAGTGGCTGATTTTTTGGAAGTAGATTGCTGGGCCTTTCTTCTGAGGTGCCTCTGGGTGGACCTGAACCTCCAACCTTTTGGCAGCAGTGAGCGTGTTAACCATTTGCACCACTCAGGGACTCTGTCACACCTCTAGATCTCTGCTTATCTAAGTTAAAATGTTAATGGACATTTATTTTTTATCATTTAAATGAACATTTATTTAATAGCGGTTTGTTTTTTAATGAACATTTGCTTATTTATGAGGAAGGTTGGGAATCTTTTTCATATTTTCTTACACTTAAAATTCATTTTCACATCTTTTTCTGTGGACTGGCCATGTGGCCATTTATATTTATGTGGTTGCCTCTAAGGTTTGTGGCTTCAGTGCCATGCAAAGAAAGGCATTCTCAACTCCAAGATTTTAAAGTGTTCTAGCAGAAAAAGGATTAAATAAAACATCTTTGGAGTGATAAAGAAGGTCAATGCCATTCCATTTGCAAAAATTTTGCCTTGTTCAGAACTTTTCAGGAATTCATGTCTTGGGCATAGAGCGGGACAAGCATATTTCTTTACCATCCAGATGCCAAGTAAAAATGACTGTTAACCCTTCTGTTGCACAGTTAGGAATGGCTTCAGTCTGTGCTTGAGTTGGAGGCTGGAGCTCCCAGTCTGCTGATGAGGAGTTTAGAGCTCCAGGCTCTGGAGGAATCCCCCGCAGGGTGCCCCCTCTGCCTGCAGTTGTTTGCCTCCCATTCCTGGCACCTGGTTGATCCTTTTCAGGTCGCTCTCAAACACCAGCTCCTCTGGGTCTTGTTAAAATACTTTATCAGTGCCCGTCGTTCTCGGCAGGGATGACCTTTAACTCATCTTTGCTGTCACTACCTGACTTGGATAACCTCCAAAGAAAGGTTGCCATGGCGATCCTGCTTGCAGCTCAACCAAATCTGGCTTCTGTATCTTATTAAACATTCCCTAAAAAGGAAGTCACCCAGAGCGACGGAAGACGAAGGGCATTCACATGTGACAATAATGTTCTGCTGCCTGCTCCTCCTCCCCAGTTGCCACCATCTCTGCCTCGGTCATGAGTTTAGTTCGTGCCCCTTCTCTCCGTTCGTTAATCTCAGCTGTCAAGGTAAACGAAGAAGTTTCAGGAGGTGAAGGGTGGGGGATGGTTATGGCAAAATGTCAATCTGCCTTTCAAAAGACATCTTTACAGCTCAAATCTCAGCACCAGTGGCAAATGTCAGGCCTGGCTGTGTAAAGAGGCTGCGTTAGAAATGCTAATTGGATGGATATTCCCTTTTTTTTTTCCCTTTCCTTTTATTGTGGTGCTTTCCCTTTTTCCTGGGGACTCTGCACAGTGATTCTCATTCAAGCGGCAGAGATAATCTCCCTTTAAACCACGGGCTCCGTGCACCTTGCCCACGCAGAGGAACCTGAATGCCCAGTTGCTGCCTGGGATTTTCAAGAGGGTGTTTTATATTCACCCTATGGTTAAACGAAAGGAGGAGAAGGCAAGAAATAAGTGACACTGGCCGAGTCTGCAGAAGGATAAATCAGGCTCAATCTTCTGGTAACAGACAGCCCGGCGAAGAAATGATTGGGTATCAGGGAAGATAAAGGCCCTTATGGAAGTGGCAGGCGACACTGTTAATCCCTGAGCGTGCCTGTGGCCTCCGCTTCTAGAAACAGAAAGTCTGCTTGCTCTGAGTAGAGGGGAGGCCTGACCCTGTGGCATTGCTGGGTGGGTACGGGCACCTGGTACCTTATGGAAGGTCTTCCCCACCTGCCTTCTTTTTTGGGCCACTCTTGCCCTTGTAAGGAGCCTCGGTGGTGCCACTGGATTGTTCCATGGAAGAAAGGCCTGGCGAACTGCTTCTGCAGAGATTACAGCCAGGAAAACCCAATGGAGCAGTTCTACTCTGCAACACATGGGGTCGCCATGAGTCGGGGGCCAACTCAATGGCAGTGAACGACGACAACTTGCCCCCATGCTGGCCCCCACAAAATTCTGTTCTAAAAGCATGTCTCAGAAGTTTGCAAACGAGAACAGTGTCCGGAACCTCATTTCCAGTAAATGTCAGTTGCTGTGATGACAGAATTTCAATAAAATTTGATGTTCAAATAATAAATATAATAATTCACTGCTAAAAATGTAATAAAATATAATGTTCCGATAAAATAATAAAAGTTGTAGGTTAGGTCGCTCGTTATAGCCTCATAGCTCTCTGTCTTTCTCTTTTGCTGCACCCAGCATAGCCATAATTAACACATTGCTTATCGAATTATGAGTTTATTGCACATTCATTCCACATGATTAAAAATACCATCCAGGCAAGAATCTTGTCTGTTTTCTTCACCTGGCATTCTGACCACCTTGCACAGGGGTGTTCAAAAAATATATGGTAAGTAAATAAATTTATATGTATTCTCGTTTCCTCCTCTATGAGAAAATGAATGATCACTGTGTCAGGTGGTTTTCTGGCCAAGTCAGTGTCCAGATTCCTCACCCATCTGGAAACTCCACTGGCAAAGTTAAATTTTACCCCTGCCCTGTGATCCTGGAGAGCAGAAGTCGTTAAAGTACTCCTCCCCACATCCTTTTGTTCCAGAGAACGGAACAAAAACTACTGACCAAGATGGCTTTAACGATCTCTGTTTAAATAACCAGTAACCAGCTGCTGTCGGCTGATTCCAACTCATGGCAACCCCGTGTGTGTCAGAGTAGTACTGTGTCCCATAGGGTTTTCCATGGCTGATTTATTGGAAGTAGATCACCAGCCCTTTCTTCTGAGGTGCCTCTGGGCAGATTGGAATCTCTAACCTTTCGGTTAGCAGCCAAGCATGTTAACTGTACCAACCGGAGACCCCAAATAAACTTTAGGATAGGATTTTTCTTACGCGATCCCGCCAACCTTCCTCTCTCCCTCATTCTTTAGGAGCTCCAGGGGCCAGAGAATTCCTATGTCTCCCCCTTCCCTGTTGGTCTCCCAAGATCCATGTGGCCTTATTGTAAGAAGAAAAAAAAAAAATCAAAACAAAATGACCCTAATTGCAACCTCAGCAAGTCACTCACCACCCCCGTGATCAACCCCTCTTAACTTTCTTTTTAAAAACACCAGTTCTTTGTCCCAGTGGAGTAGGAGCTGGTCTTTCTCCCCAATGAAGCTGTATCCCTCCTCCTATTTCTGTGTTCATTCCCTCCCTTCCCTTAGTCCTTTTCTCTCCTTTCCTGTGTTGTTGTTAGCTTCAGTGGAGTTGGCCCTCAACTCATGGCAACCCTGACTTATGGCAACCCTATGCACAATGGAATGAAATGCCTCCCTGTCCTGAGCCATCCCCATGATCGGTTGTGGAATGGATGACTGTAGTCCACAGGGTTTTCATTGGCTGATTTTCAAAAGTTGATCACCAGTTTGGAAGTCCACTGAGCCCTGTTCAGGATCACATCAACACACAAGCATCCGCTGACAGACGGGTGGTGGCTGTGCTGAGGTGCACTGGCCAGGAATTGAAGCTGGGTCTCCTGTATATATATACATAAAAACCAAACCCCTCGTCGTTAAGACCAACTCATAGCGACCATACAGGGTAGAGTAGAACTACCCCATAGGGTTTCCAAGGAGTGCCTGTGGATTCGAACTGCTGACCTTTTGGTTAGCACTAAACTATTATGCCACCAGGGTTTCTGGTCTCCGGTATGGAAGACGAAAATTTTACCCCTGAACCACCAATGCTTCATACCCTTAAAATAATCCTTTTGAATAAAGTCGTCTCTGCCTGTTTTGACATTGTCTGGTGCAATTGGTTTCTTGACACCACCAACAGAAGGGCGGGAACTTCATTAGACAATGGCATTTGGGGTTCCCTTCCCCCTGGTCCAGCAATCTGCCTTGACCCCAGAGTTAAACGCTGGTCTTTCCCTTTATTTTCTAAGGAACCAACACAAAAATTGATCTGTTTAACAAACTTTACCAAGGCTTGAGGGAATTACATTAAAGAAAATAAAACCTTAAACCTAGCCCTTGGGCTTCACTTCCCTGAAGGTTCATCATCTCTGTGATTTCACAGGGCTCCCTGCTACTGCCCTGCTCCCATTCCCATAGCAACCTTTTCTCTTAGTCCAAGGCCTACATCCAAGTTATGGGGCCTCACCCTCCACACATGAGAGTCTTGTGTTCCCCCACCCCAGTTCTAGAACCCCCAAACTCTGGTCACTGGACCAGGTAGGAGCTAGCAAAAATTTGCTAATACCAAAATGATCTTTGGAGAGATGTTTCCTGACTCCTGTAAAGATTTTCTTTCATATCATTAGGTTTGGTGTTTTATGGCCAGTTAGAGCATTTGTTGTCGTTGGTTGCCTTTAAGCCGGCTCTGACTCATGGTGACCCCTTGTACAACAGAACCAAAAATTGCCCGGTCCTGTATTGTCTTCATGATCACTGATATGTTTGAGTCCATTGTTGTGGCCACTGTGTATTCTGAGTGCCTTCCAACCTAGAGGGTCTGTCTTTAGCGCTGTATCAGACAATGTTCTGTTATGATTCACAGGGTTTTTACTGGCTAATTTTTGGGAGTAGATCGACAAGCCTTTCTTTCTAGTCTTAGTCTAGCAGCTCTATTGAAACCTGTCCACCATGGGTGACTCTGCTGGTATTTGAAATACTGGTAGCAGAGCTTCTAGCATCACAGCCCCACGCAAGCCACCACAGTACAGCAAACTGACAGATGGGAAGTGACTTAGAGCCTCCGCTTCTGGGTCATTCGCCAGGCTCAGCACTCCCTGCTTCAGGAGACTTGCACAGGACTTGACTTACATCTGCAGCATGACAAGGCCTCTCTCAATACCGGGGAGAGCCTGCCCCAAAGAAAAACTCCAGCTTCTGGCCCAAAGCCACTGGAAGTAAACCCTTTCAGGCTTTGGATTCTAGCTGTCAAAGTTCAGAAATATTGGGGTTCATTTTCAGATTTGTATTGCAAATCTACTTACCCATAGACTAGGGACAAGATGACAGGAAGGGATGGTGAGTTGACACTGAGAGTCCTAGATTACAGCAAAGGGCAGTAAGATTGCTCCGTGAGGAGTGGCTGCTATCATCCCAGGGCCCTGATGCTTAACTGCACAGCCTGGAATTCTCCCCGGTGCAGGGAAGTCCACCAACAGGCTGTATTAGTATCCTGTGGCTGCTGTAACAAATTACTATGAAATGGGTGGCTTAAAACAACAGAAATGTATTGTCTCACACTTCTGGAGGCCAGAAATCTGAAATCAGGGTGTCAGCAGGGGTAGTTCCTTCTGGAGGCTCTGAGGGAGAATCTGTTCCATGCCCCTCTCCTATCTTCATGTGGTTGCTGGCACTCCTTGGCGTCATGGCATTCTCTGTGTATGTCTCTGTGTGTCCTTCCTCTTCTTATAAGGATGCCAGTCATCGGATTTAGGGCCCACCCTCATCCAGTATGATCTCAGCTTAACTAATTACATCTGCAAAGATCATATTTCCAAATAAGGTCACACTCTGAGGTTCTAGGTGGACATATATTTTGGGGGTCATAATTCAACCCATTAAGTAGGCTAAGTAGAATGAGGAAGAGAGAGTCCCAGAGCCTGCCGTTGATGGTCATTAACTCCTCACACCCCTCTCCACAAACCCAGGACATAATCTGGGCCCACCTGGCCAGGTCATAAAAACAGGGCCTCCCTGGGGCAGGGGAAGCCTATGCCCTCCCCTTGTAGGAGGGAGCTGATTCTTGGAGAACTGATCTCCTACGTCTGTCTGCCCATGAAGAGGGGTGAGGAAAGGGGTTGGGAAGTGAGCAGTAGGCACCAGAATGGTGGAGATAGGGGTTGTGAACGTGGAATTAGTGGAATTTTCTGCCTCTTGGGCCCTTATATATGCCAGACAGTATGTTCTCTTATGGTTCATGTAGGCACCTGCGAATCGACAAATAGATAAATGGGAGCTCCTGAGAGACCAGAATCACACTGGGTTGTGTCACCTCTCGAATTAGAACCTGTGTCCAAGACTCACCCTCTCTGTAACCCTTCCCTGGTCTTCTTAGCTCTCCACAGTGGGAAGGGCCATGGGAGAGGGCTCTCAGGTGCCCTTTACTGGAGAAGTGAAGACTGAAAAGTAAACAAGTCTTCATAATAGCAGCAGCCATTCCCCGTCCCACCCCGCCACTCACTGAGAGTCTGGATAGAATCCAGGTGTCTCAGATGCCTATCTGAGCACGTGGTACATGTGTGTTAAAGGATGGGAGGAAGGCACCAGCTGCCAGGATTCTAACCTCCTCACAGGTGCTCCACGAAGATGGCCTGTAGCTCTGGGGAAGGCCAGTCCTGTCTGCATGGAGGGCGTTCTTTTCAAAACCACCCTCTTCCAGCTCACACTCAGCCTTCCAGGGAGGGTTCTAGTTGTCTCCACTGCAACCACAGGCTGCCCAGTCTCTGGCCCTCTTGACCCTGGAATGGAATGCCTTTTAAAGAGGGTGGGAAACAGATCCCACCCCAGGCTGCTGCGCGGTCACCGGGCAGGTAGTGTCATATTTAAAAAAATATATTAAATGCTTTTGTTTCTTGATTTTCCCTTATCCCAAAGCAGCCACAAGTCATGTCAAATGCAACAAAAATACATAAGCAGCTAAAACTGCCTGGACCCCCGCCCTGGAGTCCCACAGACCACTGTGCTTCTTGGAGGGGTGAGGACACCAGGCAGAAAGTGTGTTTTAGGAGACATCAAGGGTAGAACCTGGAAGCCGGGTGAGAGAGCAACAACCAGACACCCCACATGCAGCCTGAAGAGTGGAACCATCCCTGGACCCTCCACCAAGGCCTAGAGCAGCAGAGTAAAGCCTGAGGGCCCAGAGAAAAGGAACAAGGGTGTTGTTGGGAGCTGCCCCATCTGACAGTTGACATCCAGGACCAGACGGCCTTCCCATGCCCATGTTGTGGCATCACGTAAGTACCAGGATTCAGGTGCAGTCACCTGGACGTGGCTCAAGATAGGAACCAATTTGAGTTATAGAAAGATGAGGCAAGGTTTACCATTTACACACTGAACTGGGGGCTATGATTCATGTTTGCTACACACATCACAAGATTTAAAGGCCCTTTCTTCAGGTAGCAGAGCTCAGGGCGGGTTCATAGGCTGGCTGTTGGAGAATGAGGGAGGGGCTGTCCTTGAATTTGGGCCTAGGGAAACGGAGGCTTGTATGGGGCAGGGGCCGAGTGGGGACAGGGAAGGGCAGGTGGCTGGAGAATGATGTGTGGCTTCTAGTCCCAGGGAAGGGACTGAGAAGACAGGAGCCAATGTCTTAGCATAAAATAAACTATCAAGGCTTTCGTGCTCTTAAGAGAAAGAGGGTCCCTAAGTGGTGCAAACGGTTTGTGCTAGGCTAGTAATGTAAAGTTAGTGGTTCGAGGGTTCAGGCTTAATTAGCTGCTCAAAAAGAGGATTGGAGTGTGGACTTAACTAGCTGCTCAAGGAGGGGAACTGACCAGCTTCTAGCTAGGGCCTCAAAACTGAGCCAAACAATATTAAAAAAAACCCAAAAAAGAAAAAACTATATTCCACTGCCCCTGCCTGAACACTCCTCTAAGCTGCTGTATCTCTCAATGAACAGCCCAGCATGTTGTGGGAAGTCTTCATTAGCTCAACGATGCTGCAGAAGAAAGGCCTGGCAATCCACTTTCATAAAGATTACAGCCAAGAAAACCCTATGGAACAGTTCTACTCTGTAACACATAGGGCGGCTACGGGTTGGAATTGACTCAAATGGCAATGAGTTTTTTTGGTGTGGTTTTGTGTTTCTTTTCTTTTAGAAGGAAGAGCTAGCTCCAGGCCTGTGCAGCTGGGACCTGCCCCAGGGTTGAGCTCCATCTCAGCACAATCTCCTACCTCACACAACCATGCCCACGACGCTTGCCTGGATCGGCACTTGCTGGGAAGGCCTCTGACAAATAGCTTCTCAACAAAAAACTCAGACACCTGTGCTAGGAGGCAGGGGGAACCTGAGACAAATTGTGCTGAGCCTCATACTGGGTGTTGAAATGAGGAAAGAGAAGGAACCATGACAAAAGAAGACACTTCATGATTTTTCAGCACAGAAGATCTCTGAGCCAACTTTTCAAGAAATTTGCATTTTATTCTTTTGCTTAAAATGGAGACTGGAGAGTGAGAACCACCTTCTTTTAATTTCCTTCGGTCTTTCATCCCCATCTTGAAAGCACCAGAAATATAACAAATTGATGCAACAACTTCCATGACTTCCTTCAAATCAGGCAATAAAAAAAGTCCAGTTGCTTTAGAAAAGAAAGGACAATTCTGACCAAAGGGTTCTAATAAACCTTTCTCTTGGAAATGATTCGGGCTTGGTTTCCCTTAAGTCCACTTTCTGTGATTACCTAGGATGGTGTAGTTCACTCAATGCATGCAATTATGAATATGGCTCCTGTTAAAAACAAGTCCTGCAGGTTTCCACATTAACTCTGCTTCACAGCATGAAGCCAAGGAACAAATAAATGCCCACGACTCTGGATCTGCCAGGACCCTTGTGGGTGGAAGG
Source organism: Loxodonta africana (assembly GCF_030014295.1). Taxonomy (NCBI): domain Eukaryota; kingdom Metazoa; phylum Chordata; class Mammalia; order Proboscidea; family Elephantidae; genus Loxodonta; species Loxodonta africana. The sequence continues at coordinate 23,353,143 of NC_087354.1, forward strand.
TGAGCAACCGGTCTAAAACAATGATTTCCAATGGCGATGGTTGGTGCCCTTTGAGTCCTTAGAATCTTTAGGGTTTGTTCTTCGGGGGAGAAGGAAGCCTTGAGCCCCCACACCCTCTATGTAAATGGAGGGAGTTCTGTTGTAGATTTCATTTGGAAAAATAAAGGGGCCATGTTGCCGAAATAAGATTGGAAACCATGTGAGTAAGATGACCAAAGGAGTCCCTAGGTAGTGCAGAAGGTTAGTGTGCTTGGCTGCTAACTGAAAGGTTGGAGTTCAAGTCCACCTAAAGGTGCCTCAGAAGAAAGGCCTGGTGATCTACTATCAAAAAATCAGTCAGTGAGATCCCTACGGAGCACAGTTCTACTCTGACATACCTGAGGTTGCGGTGGGTTGCAACGGACTCAACAGCAACTGGCTACTGGTTTTTAAGATGATCAAGAATGGCTAAGCATGGAGTATTCTTTCCACGATCAGCAGTGTGGGTTTTTTGGGTGAACCCTGGCATTGCTTCCTGGTGTCTTGATCTGAGTCATATAATAAGGTGTTGAAGAAACCAGAGTGAGAGCCATTGTTTTAGGCACAGTCCTGGTCTAGGTGGGAACAACACCATCCAGATTTCCTGCAGACTCTAGCCCCATGCTGCTCTGAACAAGGCGCATGCCTGGTGAGTAGTTGCTCTCCTGTCAGCCCTTGTTTGGGCTAACGAAGATGTTGCACAGCATACTGGGCTGTCCACTGAGAGATGCAGCAGCTTAGATGGGCATAGAGCCAAGAGCAGTGGAATATGTATATACATATTTTTAATGCTGTTTGACTCAGTTTTAGCCCCTAGCTACAGGCTGGTCAGTTTCCCTTCTTGAGCAGCTGATCAAGTTCAAACCCCAACCACTCCTCTTATCCCCCCACATTCTGGGGCCATTATGCACTTGTCTTAATTGCTCCAGGGCCAGGTACCAAACAATTAGGGACAGGCCCTGCTCTCCCTGGAGTCTATGTAATTATTAAAAATACTCAAACCCTAGGAAACCAGTGAAGGATCACTGGTGGTGGAAATGGTGGAGTGCTTGGCTGCTAAATGAAAGATTGGCAGTTCACACCCACTTAGGAGCTCCACGGGAGAAAGACCTGGCAATCTGCTTCCATGAAGATCACAGCCAAGAAAACCCTATGCGGCAGGTCTACTCTGTTACATGGGGTTGCCAAGTGAAAATTGACTGCTTGGTGCCTAAAAACAACCAGGAAGCCAGTGAAACCTAACCCTAAGCCAGCGAAGTAACCCCACCCTGTTGGCCATACATTTGTCTGCCAGCTGTCTTCTACTATCCCAGCTTGTTGTTATCCTCTCCTGGGATGCAGCCTCCACTGTGGCCCTGCCTGGTAGCCTTCTCTCGTTCAGAGCTCTAAGTAACAAAGCGCTCTGACTTTCATCCAGCCGAGTGTCGTTGCGTTGTGTCCCTCCATCCAAAGAACCTGTAATCACACCTAATAGCGTATGACTGCCAAACAGGCAGCCCTCCCAGTCGTGCCTGTTTATTCTCAGCATAGGCTTTGGGACAGGAACATCTGGATTTACATCTTCGTTCGCCACTTACTAGCTCTGTGACTGTGGCAATTTATTCTTTGAACTTCAGCTTCTTCACCTGTAAAGAGGGGAGCATAGTGCCTACCTCATACAGTTATTGCAATGGTGAGACGGGTGAAGCCAGACAATTCACGCATAACGTATAGCACGATGCCTTGCACAGAGCAGAGTCTCACCACACCGTTACTGTTTTCATCATCTTCATTATCGTCATCATATCGTTAACTTGGGAGTGGACGGGTGTTGTCTGGTGACCCAACAGTAGCTTGAGTTGGGGCTGCACGTGAGTCCTTTGTAATATGGAGGCGCAGTTATTCAAGGATGAACTCAGTGTTCTCTCTCACTGCATTTAGGAGGTGCAAAGGTCTCCTGCTCCCTCAGTTGGCTGACTAGAGTGAGTAGTCCTTGGAGATTCACTGGAGGGGCATAAACTGGTCTCCCACTCACAACTACATTTAACCAGTTGCCACCAAGTCAATTCCACGTGTGTCAGAGCAGAACTGTGCTCCACAGGGTTTTCAATGCCTGATTTTTGGAAATCGATCACCAGGCCTTTTTTCTGAGGTGCCCCTGGGTACACTCGAATGTCAAACTTTTAGTTAGCAGCTGAGCTCTTTAACTGTTTGCACCACCGATGACTCCATTAAAAAAAATAAAGGAGCATCTGCTTGAACTCTCCCTCTCAGCCTGGGCCTGGGGAGTTGGAGCAGGATGGGCCGTGCCTAGTGTCATAAGCCTCTTGAAATCTGGCCCATTTTTGAAGCCAAAATGCTTAGTGGATTTCCTGGTAGGAAATGGCACAAAATAACTTAACGGAGTTAAGTTATTTAAGAGAAGACAAGGTATTTTTTCCTTCAAGGAGACTGTTGAACGCTCAGCCCAAACACCCCCACCCCTAATTCATTACTTTACACCAAGCAGGCATTTTTCAAATTAGGCGGAATACAAATGAGTCTTGTTTTATGCCATTAATTTCAATGGTTTTACACAATATTTGAATCACTGGTTTTTCTTCTCCTTTGGAGGCAGACCAAATCAGGCTGAATCTACTTGCATTAAAAGCCATTCATGGGACTCAGCCAGCCCCATCTTGCAGATGGAGTGCCATATGTTTTGGCTCACCCCCCATGTGGAATGGTAATACGCAATCCAGGAATAGAATGCACTATTTCTCTGTGTCTGCATTCCCGGTCACCTCTAACGCACGAGCACTTTCCATTCTGGACAGAGGTAGGCAAGTTCATCTGGAAAACACTCAGAAAGATGCTGAGAGTCTGAAGAGATGGTTTTTGTTTTCTCTGGCTCCTGCTAGACGTAAGGCCTCAAATGCAGTCATGATTTGGCACTTGGAAGAATTCCGTTTTTACTTTTCCAGGAATACATTAGGCCTTTTAACTTGAGAGCATAACATTTGACTCTTGGCTAAGGTCAGGAGACTCTAGAAACAGTGAATTAAGTGGTTCTGGTCCACACAAAAGCATTTAAACTTAATATGTTTCCTGGGAGGATCTCTGGATAAAATAGCAGAAATATTGTGACTCGGTAGAGATCGGTAAAGATGACATCTGGATAACTATGACTAGAATAGCCTCGAGGTTTTGGAGAGGCTGATGGGAAGGATGGACCAAATGAGTCCCAGCCAAAAGTAAGAAAGAGGTAAGGAGTCGTTTTCCTATTTATCCAAGGTGGGGTGGTTGAAAGAACACTGAACCAGGAGTCAGAACAAGTGGGTTCTCATCTCTCCTCTGTCATTGACTAGCTGTACTCCCTTGAGGCAAGGGAAAGATTTGATGTTCTTCAGCTATAAAATAAGGGAATTATGGAATGGAGGATGGCAAATGGATTTGATCTCTCATGCCTTCTTGAACTGATGGGCACTGGCTGAGGCTGAGCTCAGGGGACAGGGTGGTGAGATTAATCAGATGCTTGACATAAGCACAGGAAGTGAGAGTGAGGGAGCTTACCACTTAATTCCATTCATGCTAGAACATCTCCAAGGTCCCTTTCAGCAATAACGTTTTAAAATTATGATTCCGTTTGTTCAACAATTGATCTTAAGACACCTGGGTACCATTCAGAAGCCTCTTACTGACTGGAGAAGCAGGTCGGCTTCCACATCATTCTAGCACCAAGAGACCTCCATACAAAGTCCTCCATCCACCCATCTACTGCTGTACAGTTTCACTTTCTGACCAGGGAACCATTCTACTAACAGACCATTTGATGTCATGGAAACACAGATGCTGCTAACTGGATGCTGATTTTAATAAGATTGTAAACCAGAGGTGGGGGGCAGATAATATAATTTCATCTTGCCAAGGTATGGCCCTCACCTTGCAGTTCTTTAAGCTTCCGTCAGCCATAACCATGGCCTTGAGTTAACAAATGTCTATTTTCTGTGTCCTTAGAGATTGAGCTCTAAGAAGTCCAGATCTCTAAGACTGCCTGGCCCTTGGAGGATGAGCTTTCGAGCGAGCTGCCTGAATTGTTACTGTAACAGCATATGAAAATGGCACTCTGCTTCTCTTTTTAGCTGAGATGCCAAAGGCCAAGAACACAGCATGAACTGTCAAGCACCATCACGTTCCAAAGCCAGGTGGTAGACATCTATGCAGGACTTGGAGAAGGGGTGAACTAAAACCAATATCCTGACCCTTAACACATCGCCCGTCTCAAGGGTGTAAAATCACTGAAATTGGCAATTGGAAAGGGAGCGTATTTTGGGGGAGAGTTATTGGTATGTGCTGTGATCTGCCCTGGCCTCCCATCACACACCCTGGGAAAGAGGAGGCAGAAGATGTGAGAGAGACTATTGGCAGGATCAACTGGAAAGCTAGAAAGTCTTCTCTGGAACTGGAGGGTTAGTGGGCTGGGGCCTGACACATGCCTGAATTAGAGACAGGCTCTCACCCTGAGGTAGCAGGACTGGGAGAACCAGGGCTTCTGGGAGCAGTGGAATGAGTTTTCCATGGGCCAAATGGGCCTGAGGAAGAGATCTGGCATAAAGATGCATTAAAAGGGACTTCATCCAAGAGGGTCAACTGGAAGGGCGGTGAAACCCTAACAGAGTCTCTGAAGGGTGACTTCTGCCTAAGGACTAGTGGTTGGAATTGTGTGTGGCCAGTCGGAGGAGGCATATGCCATGGTTAGGGAAGTGGAGGAGGAGAGCTTGGAGCTAGGAGAGAAAAACTGAATTTCTCCTTTATTCCCCATTCCTTCATCATAGGCTTTAAGACTTAAGCATGAAAGACCCGAAGGAAGGGGAAAAAAAAAAAAAATCTAAATTAATCCGTGTATTAGTACTTGTTTCTTTTCGGTTGCTGAGTAGTATTCCATTGTATGGCTATTTCACAATTTATTTATTCGTTCTGTCTATCAACATGTGGATTGCTTGGAATAAAGCTTCTATGGACATTCATGTACAAGTCATTGTGTGAACATACGTTTCCCATTCTCTTGTCTAAATATCCAGGAGCAGAACTGATGGCTCATAGAGTAGCTGAATGTTTAACTTAATAGACACATGGCCAGGGCTGGACTCATTTCTCAGCACACATGCTGACAAAGTGAAAACTGCTTTGTTAATTTTTGATTGTGTGCTGCTCATTTTCTGGAAAACTTATTTGTGGGAAATCTGTTTTTGGTCTAGGATAAAGGTGATTTTATACTTACTTTGGCTTTTGCTGGGTGTCTAGGGCACTACTAGCCTAGGATCACTTTCAACTGCATTCATGGCTTAAGGTTTATTTCAGGGCTTAAAACCAGTTGGTTCCGTTTTGAACCCCTCCCGAGAATTTGCATTTCTAACAAGTTTCCTGCTGAGAATTTGCATTTCCACCCTAGGTATACAGAATCAGAATCTACATTTTAATAAATTCTTAGGTGATTCGGATATATACCTTCCTGGGAACTTGGTAGAAATGCACATTTTGAAAAGGAGTTCTAACGGAATGAACCAGTTTGAAAAAACAAAAAAAAAAACCCTGGTTTATTTTGGATTATTCATGTGATGTGCAGCTGGGCTGAAAATCTAATAAGGATCAATTGTTGGTCATGGTTGCTCAGGGAAGACTTTTAGATTTTTAGCTCTTCTGCTCTGTTGAGTGCCAAGGCACATTTCCTTGCAGACCCCTAGGTGTGAGGATAATGTGGGATGGGATTTTTTTTCCTGGTTCTCCCTTATCCTGGTGGTGTCATTTTTGTTGTCGCATAAAAAGCAAAGCTCAATTTCACGAAGCCTGGCAAGCTCAGGGATCCCACCAATGTGGTGGCACAGACTGGGGAAGCAGTTCCCAGAAAGTGGTGTTTCACAGCCTGTCAAGAAGGAGCAAAGACGGTACACGGAGCCAGGTGTTTGAAAGAAAGGAGTGGGAGGAAGTTAGAGGCAGGGAAGAAAACAAAAGAAGCCAAAAAAACAAAACAAAACAAAATGGCACTGAAGGAGCTGAATGGTGTGGGTGGGGTGAATCCAAGCAGTCACTTGGCCCACTGGGAACCAGCAGAGGCCAAACAGGGGAAAGAAGGATGGGAGGTGGGAAAGCGTATATGGTTGGTTACCGGGTGCCCTGTTTCCTGCTGGGAGCTCTGTGAAGCTGCTTTCCTCTACTCCCTGCCTACCCATCTCCAGCGGGAGTCCAAGATGGCGAATCTGTGCTGCATTAGCTGATAAGGGACGTCTGCTCATATCTCTCCTCGCTCTGTTCTCTGTCAGTTTCTTATCCCATTCAGTGCTTGGTTGAGTTCTTCATCTCTTCATTTGATGCTTAGGGTTCCAGGATTGACGTTTGTCTCTGTTTTACCTAGTTTTTTGGGTCTTTGCTGTGGAGGGACGGTGTGGTGCTTCTGTCTATAGCACCATGTTGGCTCCCTCCACTTTTTCCTAAAGTGTGTTTTTTATAAACAGTATATAGTTGGATTATTTTTTTAATCTGTTCCATTCTGCTAATATCTTGCTTTTAATTGATGAGTTTAATCCATTTACATTTAGTGCAATTACTGATAAGCTAGGATTATGTCTGCCAATTTTGCTATTTTTTCTTTATGTCATATCTTTTTTGTTTTTATGTTCCTCCATTATTGCTGTCATTGGGTATTTTCTACTGTACTACTTTAATTTCTTTGTCACTTTTTTTTTACTATATATTTTTAATTTTTGTTAGTGCTTGCCCTGGGGATACAGTTAATGTCTTAGTTTATATCAATCTAATGTAAATGAATACCAATTTATTTCAATATTATTCAAAAATTTTGTTCATATGTAATTCCGTTCCTCTATGTTTTGATTGTTACAAATTACATCTTTACACCTTGTGTGCCCATCAATTATATTTATAGTAATTGCTTTATACAGTTGTCTTTTAAATCAGGAGAAAAAAAGAGTTACAAACAAAAATAAATTTATACTGTTTTATAAATACCTATGTTTTTTTTTTATGTACTTACCTTTACAGTAATTCTATTTCTTCACGTGAATTTGAATTAGTGTCCAGTGTCCTCTCATTTCAGCCTGAAGGACTTTGTTTATCATTTCTTGTAGGGCAAGTTTGCTAGCTATGAACTCTGTTTTATTATTGTTATTATTATGGAATGTCTTAATTTCTCTTTCATTTTCAACTAATTTCCTTTGACTCTAAAAATCACATTCTTCTTCCTCCCTAGGGTTTGTTGTTGCTGCTTGTCGTAGATGTTGTTTTTAGTTTGTTTTAGCAGATATAGAATATCGAATATAGAAGAACTGCCAAGATAGAATATTTATTGAAGGCGTTTTTTCTTCTCAGCACTTTGAATATGTAATCTCACTGCCTTCTGGTCTCCATGGTTTCTGATAAAAAAAAAATTATCTGTTAATAGCATTGAGAATCCATTGTATGTGATGAGCCATTTCCCTTTTGCTGCATTCAAGACACTTTGTCTTTCAACCTTTTGATTCTAGGGGTGGGTCTCTTTGAGCTTATCCTACTTAAAGTTCACTGAAATTCTTGGATGTGTTGACTGATGTTTTTCACCAAATATGGGAAGTTTGGGGTCATAATTTCTTTAAGTATATTTTTTTCTGCTCCTTTCTCTCTTGTCTTATTCCGTAACTCCCATTATGTGTATGGTATACGCCTGATTGTGTCCCACAGGTTTCTGAGGCTTTGTTCATTTTTCTTCATTCTTTTTTCTTTATGTTACTCAAATGGATAATGTCAATTGATCTGTCTTAAAGTTCTCTGATTCTTTATCCTTGCTGCTTGAATATGTTGTTGATCTCCTCCACTGAATTTTTTAAAAAATTTCAATTACTTGTACTTTTCAACTCCAGAATTCTAATTTGTTTCCTTTTTATAATTGTCTAGCTCTTTACTGATATTCTTTTATTTTTTGAGACTTAATTCTCATACTTTCCTTTAGTTCTTTGTTCATGGTTTCCTTAGCTCTTTGAATATATTTAAGATAGCTGATTTAAAATCTTTGTCTAGTAACTCTAACATCTGAATTTCCTCAGTTTCTATTTATTTTCTCCTTTTTTCCCCTGAGTGTGGGCTATATTTTCTTGTTTCTTTGTATGTATTATGTATTTTTTGTTGAAAAGTGGACATTAGAAATAATATAATGTGGCAACCCTGGAAATTACATTCTCCTTCCTCCCCAGGGTTTGTTGCTTGTTCTAAATACTGTTTTTTATTTGTTTACTGACTTTTCTGAACTAATTTTGTAAAGTTTTTTTTTTTTTTAATCACTTGTGGCCACTGAACTCTCTACTCAGTTAGCTTGTAGGGTTAGCTAATTATCGGAATTGTTGTTGCTGTTGTTGGGTAATGTTGTATAGATTCTGACTTACAGCAACCTCTTGTGACAAAATAGAACTGACCCATAGTGTTTTCTTGGCTGTAACCTTTGTGGAAGCAGATCAGCAGGTCTTTCTCCCACAGAGCCTCTGGGCAAGTGTGAACTGCCAGCCTTTTCCTTAGCAGCTGAGCACTTAACCCTTGCATCACCAAGGCTTCCTTAAATTCCTGAACCAATAAATTTCCCCATCTTTGGTGGGTGAGTATTGGGACATACCTTCACCATTCAACCAGGCAGTTTACACTCCTCCTTAGCCTTCACTTCTTGCTTGTGCAGTCTCAAAGTCAGTCAAAGGTGAGAACTTAGAGTTTTCTCAGGCGTTTTGTGATCATGAGCACAGCCCTGCACATGGTGCACAAATTTCTAGGTTCCCAGGAAGATGTCAGAATTTTTCAAAGTCCCTGTAGAGATCTCATTCTTTAGCTTTTCTTTTTTAAAGTTTTTTGATTAGACTACAGTTTGCCTTATCTGTTATCCATCACCTCAGGCAGCCACAAAGTTAAAACACTTTGGATAAATACACTCTGGGGAGAAGGCTCTTAGCACGGTGAGAGCTCCAAGTTAGCCTTGTAAGTGGATCTTCCAGGGAACTACTGGACAGGCCAGGTAATGACGTTTCTTTGGGATTAAGGCTTTGAGAGAACTCCAGCTCCATTCTACTTCATTCAGTGGTTGCTGAGCTGCACTGGGTGTGTGGGCTGTTGGCTTTCAAGGCTACCCCTGAGTTAGGAGAGGGGAATGGGACTGGGGCAAGTTGAAATTGCCACAGATCTTTCTGTTCTTAACAAGATTCAGATATTTTTGTTGAATAAATACTCCCTCGTTGTTGCAAGTCTTTGGTTAATTTCCAGAGTTCTGAAAAAGTTAATCATGACAATTTTTGTCAAGTTTTTCATTGCTTTTAAGGAGGGGTAAAGTTTTGGAGGTTCTTACTGCACCATTTTTGCTGACTTCACTGACTCCATCTTTTGGAACTGTAATTATTTGGTTGGTGGATCTTCTATATTGAGTCTCTACTTTTTTTTTTTTCTTTTTCTTTTTCTCCATTTGTCTTTTTACTCTACTTTCTGGGAAAATTCTTCAACTTTCTCTTTAAATGCTTCTACTGAGTTTTTCATTCTTGCTATCATAATTAAATCCTAAGAGATCTTTTTTGTTTTCTGAATGCTTTTTTTTTCCCCTTTATATCATTTCTGGTCCTGTTTCTTGATAAAGCAGTATCTTCTCTTATTTCTTTGAGATTATTAGTGATAATTGTTCTACTCTTGCTAATTCTCTGTTCCTCAAAATTCTGTTTTCTGTTTGTTTTGGTCTGTATCTTTCATATTAGAGACTTTTATCAGATGTCTGTTGATCCCAGAGTGCTCATATTTAAGCACTTTTCACCAAAAAGCTGATTGAAACCTGTGCGTGCGTACGTGATGTGTGTGTGCACACATTCATGTGAGCATGAATGTGGATGGATTTATATCAGTCAGAAGAGACTAGACATATGTTTTGAAATGAACACTCTTCAGTTCATTTCTCACACAACACATCTAGTGAGAATTGCTATGGGGCTGTGCTCCACATAGCCACTCAGGGATTCAGGTTGATTGAGGTTCCATCATTTTATACTTGTTCTATCTGGATTATGCACTCTTTTGGCAGCTCAGTAGGGGAATAGAGAGCCAGATGGTTGTGTGCTGGTTCTTCTATATTTTAGCCCAGAAGCAGCATGCCACTTCTGCCTACCGTAAATTGGCCAGAACCAGTTACAGTTGGGCCCTGCTTAACTGCAAGTGGGCTGGGAAATGTGGAAGAGCAGATGGAATGCTTGTTGACAACTGATGTCTTTCCACAACATTTTTGACTGTGGGCTTCAGTGTACAGTAATTTGGCTGGCCCCTAATGTCAGTACCTTTAGATCTTTTCTCTTGAGCTAGTCATAGTCCCAAAAGAAGTCTCTTCTAATGTCTGACCTAAATGTTGAGTCCTGGCAGCCAATGTACTGGGAGCTGAGAGGAGAAAAAGGCTGGAGTGAGGGGGTCTCAGCATTTATTATGCATATGGTCACTGAGTCCTCCTGTTTTAACTTGGTACCCTGTCATTACTGTGCCTGATGTTCACAGTTCTTTGGTTTTATACTCTCCAGAATGGGTGAGGAGTCATCATCCAGGTTCACAGAGGGGAGAAGAAATCTGAGGGTCTAATCCCTTCTTTAAAGTCTTTTAATCAAATTTCCCACTTTTCATCCCCACTTCACCCCCATTTTCATGGGTACCTAGTGCCGCCTCTCCTCCTACCAGCTTATAGCATAGCCAAATCCATTTTCATTCACCCATTTGCTTTCCATCTTCCAATTTTCTCTCTTGTTGTCTTTTTCCTCATTCTTTATGTGCTACTGATTTGCATCTTTTTTTTTTTTTTGAATCATTTTAGTGGGGTTTCTAGAGAGCCCTGGTGAGACAGTGGTTAAGTGCTTGGCTGCTAACCAAAAGGTCACCAGTTCAAACCCACCAGTTAGTCCACAGAAGAAAATGTGACAATCTGCTTCCATAAAGATTACAGCCTTGGGCAAAGTCAGGGAATGTCTATAGATATATCCAAACTCCCTGAGGGACTGAATTACTCAGCTGAAGGCTATGGGGACCATGGTCTCAGGGAACATGTAGCTCAACTGGTAGAACATAACTTATAAAGAAAATGTTCTACATTCTACTTTGGTGAATAGTGTCTGGGGTCTTAAAAGCTTGTGAGTGGCCATCTAAGATATTCCACTGGTCTCACCCCATCTGGAGCAAGGGAGAATGAAGAAAACCAAAGACACAAGGGAAAAATTAGTCTAAATGACCACAAGTACTACAGCCTCCACCAGCCTGAGTCCAGCACAATTAGATGGTTCCTGGCTACCACCACTGACTGCTCTGACAGGGATCACAACCGAGGGCCCCAGATAGAGCTGGAGAAAAATGTAGAACAAAGCTCTAATTCACACACAAAAAAATAAAAATAAAAAGACCAGACCTAGTGGTCTGACAGAGACTGGAGAAAGCCTGAGAGTATGGCCCCTGGACACCCTTTTAGCTTAGTAATGAAGTCACGCCTGAAGTTCACCCTTCAGCCAAAGATTAGACAGGCCCATAAAACAAAACAAGACTAAATGGGCACACCACCCCTGGGGCAAGGACGAGAAGGCAGGACGTGACTGAAAGCTGATAATAGAGAAGAGAGTGTTGACAAGTTGTGAGGTTGGCGACCAATGTGTACTAATTGTTTCATGAGAAGCTACTTTGTTCTGTAAACCTTCATCTGAAGTACAATTAAAAAAAAAAAAAAATTACAGCCTCGAAAACCCTACTGGGCAGTTCTACTCCATCCTATAGGATCCCTATGAGTTAGAATCGACTTGACAGCAACAGGTTTGATTTTTGTTTTTTTTAGTGGGGTTTCTGGAGGGAATAAAGGTAAATGGGTGCTATTTTAGGAAACTCTAATTTCTAGGAAACTCTTTTTTTAGTTGATTGAATCTGCCTGTAATATTTCATATACCTTATCATTCCAAGTTGTTTTTAGTGGAACTCAGGACAGCTCTGTCCCACTGTCATCCAGGAATCAAAAAGAAGAGCATTTTTCTTACCCTATAGTCCTCCTGTGTGGAAGGTAATAATAGATTTCTTAGCTTTGGGAATGGCAAGAATTCAAAGCCACAGAGATGCGAGAGCACTACCTGCTGAGGAATTTTTTTCTCCAAAGGGACAGGAGTAAGCCAGATTTTTCTATCTTTGAGATAAGCTGATCTTGGGGCATTTTTGTAGATGACAGACCAGGGTTATTGGAAGCTTATTAAAATAGGACCATTGCGGCGAGCTAAGATGCATCAATTGGTCTCAACCCACCTGGATCAAAGGAGAATGAAGAACACCAAGGTCACACGGTAACTATGAGCCCAAAAGGCAGAAAGGGCCACATGACCCAGAGACTTACATCATCCTGAGACCAGAAGAACTAGATGGTGCCCGGCCACAACTGATGACTGCCCTGACAGGGAGCACAACAGAGAACCCCTGAGGGAGCAGGACAGCAGTGGGATGCAGACCCCAAATTCTCATAAAAAGACCATACTTAATGGTCTGACTGAGACTAGAGGAATCCCGGCAGTCATGGTCCTCAAACCTTCTGTTGGCCCAGGACAGGAACCATTCCCGAAGACAACTCATCAGACATGGAAGGGCCTGGACAATGGGTTGGAGAGAGATGCTGATCAAGAGCGAGCTACTTGTATCAGGTGGACACTTGAGACTGTGTTGGCATCTCCTGTCTGGAGGGGAGATAGGAGGGTAGAGAGGGTTAGAAACTGGCAAAATTGTCATGAAAGGAGAGACTGGAAGGGCTGACTCATTAGGGAGAGAGTAAGTGGGATTATGGAGTAAGGTGTATATAAGGTTCTATGTGACAGACTGACTTGATTTGTAAATGTTCACTTAAAGCTCAATAAAAATTATTAAAAAAAAAAATAGGACCATTGAATACAGAAAATTTTGCTTTCTCATCATCCAGAACAAAAATTCATCCACAAAATGTGTTGTGACTCTGGTACCATAAACCTTCGGAGTGTGAGACGGTAGCATATTGGGCTTCGTCATGGACTTTTTCAACTTAGAAGAGGCATAGTGTAGGTTAAAGTTTTAAGAGTTTATTTAAAGCTTGATGAGAGCCCAGTTTGTCCTCTAGGGGGTCATAAAAGACCTGTTTTCCAGAAACACATTGTAATTTAGTTTGTTTTGCTTGGAGAACATGGCAGAAGGAAGTGGGATTTGAGGGGGAGGTGGCGTCAGACACAGGGACAGTATGTGGAATAGACATGGGATAAAACTTCCACAAGCTTCATTTTCTCTCCATTAGAAATGGGGCTTTTAAAAAAATCTCTTCCAAAGGGAGAACAAACCAAATGCTTTATGCCTGGGATTTGGTTTCTAAACCCTGGTACAGGGTTCAGAAGATTCTTGGAACTCAGGTAACCAGTACTGCTTTTACATCTGCTTTGGTTATGTATTAGGCATCTTGATTTACCCTTCTCACTAAATACACACTTACATGGGTACATTTGATATTGTTCAATTCTCTCGTGTAAAGCTAAGACCTGTCTGAGTTAAGGTGGCAGCAGCCTAGAATATGAGTAGGAACCACAGGCTATATTTATAGAGTTAGAACAAGCCAGCTCCTCCCTGTCATCTAGACCAGCTTCCTGCCTCTAGCACATCAAGGAGGAAGATTTGGTGCGAGTCTAACCTATGATTTTTAGTGTTCCCTGGGAACCTCTTAACAATTCTGAAATGGAAGTTAAGTTGTTCTTAGAATTCTCTCTCAGAATTGGCAAAGACAGCATCTGAGTCAAAAGCAGGCAGGGATCCTCTTTGTGCCCCAACTTCTGAGAGAGGCTAGGCCCTCATATTGTGTGTGCTAGTTTAGATGAGTTCAAAGTCACCATCTGGTGTAGACAGGAACATAGCTAGCTTCTCCTGGAGAGTGAGCCCAGGGATGAGCTCTGGCCAAGGGCTGCCATCTATGTCTGTGAGGTCATAAGCACCAGATAAGACACCACCACTTGACAGTGTGTCTCAGTGTCTTGCTGTCACCTCGCTTCCTCTCACATCTCTTCATCAGTCATGTCAACTTATTCTTTTTTTTTGTATTCTCTTGGTGAAGTCTTTTGATGAGCATATGTGTTTAATTTTTAGAAGATCCTAGTTACCTAGCTTATCTTCTGGTGTTTGTGTATTGTTAGTTATGGTTTGTATCCTATTTATGCCGTGTCAGAATCAACTCAACGGCAATGGGTTTGGTTATTTTTTTAGGGTTGACCTTATTTTTTCTTCCATGATCTTTATATTTTTGGTTTTATATCTAGGTTTTTGATCAATTTCGAATTGGTTTTCCTGTATGGTGTGAAGTATGAGTCCTATTTCATTTTTTTTACAGTTGGACACACAGTTTTGCCAGCACCATTTGTTAAAAAGACTCTCTTTTCCCCATTTAATGGATTTTGGGCCCTTGTTAAAGATCAGGTAGCTGTAGGTAGATGGATTTACATCTGGGTTCTTGATTCTGTTCCATTGGTCAATGTGCACAGAGCCTCACTTTAAACTCTGAGTTGGTTATCTTGTTTTTCACAAAAAAGTCAATCCCGATAAAAGAGCATGGATCAAGCAGCAGGAATGTGTCTCTCCCATTATCTATTAGTGGCCACACACATTAGACTGGAGTTGAGAGAGGTAGTGATACTAGCTAGATTCTGTTGAGATGGTTCCTCCTTGGAGGAACCCTGAGACAATCCCCGTCAGTCACTCCGGGACCCACGTAATGTGCTGGGTAAGATGGAAGGAGATAACTCCCGAGTGGAAATGCGGAGTCAACTTGACGGCAACAGGTATATTTTTGGAGACGGGGATCTCAGGAAGCCAACTTGTTGAGTAGCCGAAGAGAAATGGTTTCAGAAAACTGGAAGCATTCATTCATTCATTTATTCAACAGCTATTTATTGGGCACCTACTGCATGCTAGGCCCTGACCACTTGCTTCAACAACAGGAAAGGAAGCAAACAGAGCAGAACTCACTGCCAACTACTCTTTAGCTCCTTGGCCTGAGTGAGAGGCCAGAGAAGAAGAAAGTGAGTTGCCATGCAATGAATGCCTGAAAGAGCCTTGTCTGATCTAATCACAACAGCAGAACTTGGTGGGCTTCCATTATTCTTATTTTGCTGATGAGAAAACAGAGACAGAAGAAGTGGCTGGATCCACACCACTCAGGTGGAAGCTGTGGAGGTCAGGTTGGGACCTGGGTCATCTGAGGCTCCACAGTGTCGCCAACACCTCAAAGTGAGACAGGGAGCAAAGGCCCTGAGATCGGAGGGTGCCTGTTAGAGAAACAGCAAAGAGACTGGTGTGGTTAGAAGAGAAGCAAGTAAAAGAGACATAGACTATACTATCAGGGAGGTAATAGGGGGTAAAGTGCAGAACCTAGAGACTTAGAAAGACAGGGAACTAGTGGGGCCCCCAAATCTGCAAACAAAGTAACAAGAAATAGGCCAGGGCACAGAAACAAAGCCATTCCCCAGAGCCATGGGGCAGGGTATCTAAAAATAGCCCGCAAACTTCTTTAAAGTTGCCTTTCAGAAGCAGATGAATAAAACCAGGTCCAGGGACATGTGCAGAACATCCACTTGTGATCGCTGTGTGACCTTCCACCAGGGGCAGTGAGGGGCTACAGCCCCAGCCGGGGAATCGAACCTAGGGACCAAGAGACTGTGCAGGCACTACACCCCATAATAAGTCCTGCTATGAATCCCAGAGGCCTCTGGGACAGCTGGTAACAGCCTGTAGTGTTCTCATGAAGCCACATGTCCTTTCCCACCCCTGTTGAGTTCTGCTTTTTATTCATTCCCTTCTGTCTTCTGCTTGGCTGCTTTCACTTCTGGCTCCCAGGCTGGCTTCTGCCAGAGGGCGATTTCACGTTTCCCAGCAACCTGCGGTTTGGCGGTCCCCCTACCTCCTCCTTAGACACTTGGCCAGGGGACCTGGTGTGCTCAGAGGAGGACATTCAATCCCAGCCTCCCCATCAAGTTCAAAAGACAGCAGCTGTAGCCATGGGCCAGAGGCTGTGCAGTCAGAGCCTGTCACCGTTGCTGCACTAATGAGCATCTCTACTTGGTGTGTCTGGGAGTGACAGATGGGGTGGGGAGGAGTGGGAGGCTGAGACTGGTGTGGGAATAGGCTGAGACCAGGGGAGCTGACTGGGTCACTCACTCCCAGGGCTAATGCAGCCCCCAGCTCCTTGGTGTATGCTGATCAGGGTAAAGCTCAGAAGCTACCTGCACACTCTGGAACCAGACTGCTTGGGTTCAAATCCCAGCTCAACCATTTCCTAGCTGTGTGACCTTGGTCAACTTAATCAACTTCTATGTCTCAGTGTCCTCACCTGTCAGATGGGAATAATAATAGCATTTTTTACCTCAAAGGGGTTGTGGTAAGGATTAAATGGGTTCATCCATTTAACGCATTTGCTTGTTGTTAGGTGCCATTGAGTCAGCACTACTCTCACCCGGAAGGTGGAAACTCTACCACTTTTAGTGCTCCATAAGATTTAGTTGCTCTTTTACGGTCTTCTGTCACTCTCTCAGGAGCCCTGATGGCGCAGTGTTTAAAGCATTCACCTGCTAACCAAGAAGCCGGTGATTCGAACCTACCAGCCGCTCCACAGGAGAGAGATGTGGCAGTCTGCTTCCTTAAGGATTTATAGCCTTGGAAACCCTGCAGGGTTGCCATGAGGTTGGAATTGACTCGACGGCAGTGAGTTTGGTTTGGTTTTGGTCACTCCCTCAGTTCCCAGTCACTCACCACCCCCAGCTGTGTGCCTCACAGGTAGTATCTAGGGCAATCATTCGCCCTTTACCAGTCCTGGCAGACTGCCATTGGATGCCTCTCCATCTTCTGAAGCCTCCGCTTCCTCAACTGAATTTGCAATCAATAGCTCCCATGAGCTACACAGAACATATAATCAGGGTCAAGGGTGTGTCCATGGAAAGCAAGAAGTAGGAAAGCCAGTCACTTCTCCAGGTTGGTTCTCGTGAAAATACCAATGAGATGAGGCTCTGGTGTCTGCCCGATGGTCCAAAGTGCTCCAACAGCTTCCCTGCCCCACGAGTTTCTTGCCCGGAGGGTCTGAGAGCAGGGATGATATGTGAACTATTTCACAACCAGAGGGGGCCATCAGAATGGACAGTACTACAGCAGAGGGAGCTT
The DNA here is from genome assembly GCF_030014295.1 of Loxodonta africana. Classification (NCBI taxonomy): domain Eukaryota; kingdom Metazoa; phylum Chordata; class Mammalia; order Proboscidea; family Elephantidae; genus Loxodonta; species Loxodonta africana. The sequence continues at coordinate 23,370,339 of NC_087354.1, forward strand.
GAGGAGTCTAAGTGGTAGTCTGCCACACAGTGGTGTTCTGCGTCTGTGTCAGCTCTGCAGTGGGAAGGAGGCTGGGCAGCAGACCATGAGTCCCGTCCTCCTCTCCCTCCCACATGCAGGCTCATTCTGGGCCTAGAAGCAGAGGGTGATAGAATTAAGTGCCCTTCACGGGCTTGTAGAGTGGCCTGGTGTTAACAGTGTTAGATATGGAGTCAAATCATCCACTCATGAGCTCTGACAGCTTGAAGAAGTTATTTAAACTCTGAGAACCTTGGTTTTCTAATCTGTGAAGTAGAGGCAATAAAACACTCTTGCAGGACTGTTGTAGGGATAAGTATTATAGAAAGTACCTTTCACAGGGCCCAGACAGCAGGGCCTAGCTGGGGAGAAGGCCCTCTGCGGGTAATGCCCTGCAAGCCTACCTTCAAAGCACTCACATGCCCATAAAGCCCACATTGTTTTTCTCATTTGTGCAATAGTTTATTAAGTGCCTACTCTGTGCCAGGCACTGTTCTGGCAGCTGGGGCTGCATCCATGAACACGTCAGACAAGGCCCTGCCCTCATGGAGCTCACGGTTTGGGAGGGGAGGCACACGATATGGCAGACAGGTTTTTTCTCCTACTGCAAACACGTAGCAATCCTGAATCCCGGATGTGACTAAAACAACAGCAACAACCACAAAATCCACCAGCCCAAACAGAGCCAAGCCTAAAATCAAGGAAGGGAAATTCTCAGAAACCAAATCAGAGGCTGGAGAGGGGCTGCCATGGAAGGTGTTGCTGGGGTTCAGGACCTCGGAGCCACCTGGGAAGCTGCTAGAAATGCCCAGGCCACCTACCCCCATCAGAACCACTGGCTAAGGTCTTAAGGGTGGGGCTGAGGTTTTAATGACTGCTCAGGCCAGGAATGAGCCCCTGTGAAAGGCAAGGGTTGTGAAGCACTGTGGGTAGGTAGAATGTGCACTAGCAAAACTCGTCTCAACAGCTGGGCTAAAGGAGTCAATACTCTGGCCATCTACCAGGGCTGTGGGTAGAAAAAGGGTCACCTGTGAGAAAAGGATCAAAGTTGGTCTGTGCCTGCTGAGCGGGCCAGGTATGTGGTCCACTGCTAGCCTTTTGCCAGATCTTTGGGCAGTCATAACCAACAAATTATTCCTGAACTAAGAAAACTAAGGGCCCTGATATTGGCAAATGGAGTTACCCTAGAGGGTGGTCATTTCTACCACCCAAGGCATAAAAGACTTCTATGGAAAATAAGTCTCCATTGAACATTCTAGAAGAGTCAGCAAACAATAAATAAGGGACCAAATATGTCAGTGCTTCTCAGTCCTGACTGTGCACTAGAAGGAACATTTAAAAAATATTGATGTCCATGATCAGCTTCCAGAGATATTGATTCTAATTTGTCCGGGGTATGGCCTGAACTTCAGGATCTTTTATGAAGCTTCTCAGGGTTGAGAACCACAAATAAATGAATTAATTAAAAAAGATTTTCAGGACTCTACAGACAAGGAGGACAGAAGAAGAATTGATGCCCTTGAGTTGTAGTTTTGGCAAAGAATATTGAATATGCCATGAACTGCCAAAAGAATGAACAAATCTGTCTCGGAAGAAGTACAAGAATGCTCCCTAGAAGCAAGGATGGCGAGTCTAGAGCTCACATACTTTGGACATGTTATCAGGAGGAACCAGTCCTTGGAGAAGGACATCATGCTTCATAAAGTAGAGGGTCAATGAAGAGGAGGAAGACCCCCAATGAGATGGGTTGACACATTGGCTGCAGCAGTGGGCTCAAGCACAGCAACAATTGTGAGAATGGCCCAGGACCGGGCACTGTTTCCTTCTCCTGTATATAGGGTCGCTATGAGTCGTAAGAGACTCAATGGCACCTAACAACAGCAGGTCAATGTGACATGCAATGGAATAATTAGCTGAGGGAGAGGAGGGAATGACCCCCCAGGAGGTGATATTTAAGACCTGAAAGGTGAGGAGGCAGCCATGCTTTCCAGGGAGAGGGAACATCAAGTGGAAAGGCTCTGAGACGTGAGAGAGTTTGGAAAGTTTTAGGTAAAGTAAAAAGGCTTGTGTGGCAGGAATATAGTGAGCTGAAGGGGAGGAGGGTTCAAGGCCTTGAATGACGATGTAAGAAACCCAGAATTTTCTTTCAAGTGTGATGGAAAGCCACAGGAGGGTTTAAGCAGGGCAATGACGTGATCTAATGTTAGAGGGTCAGAATCCGCAAATCTCACAGCCACCTATGTTTCATTTGCTCTGTGGCTCTGAACCACTCCCCATCACCCTGCCCAATGTCTTTCTCTGTCCATCCTTTATTTGCACATTTGGAAAAATTCCATGGAGGAGGCAGGTAGACATCACGCCCATTTAATAGATGAAAAAACACCAGAGCAGAGTGGCCTCATCCCCAGGCTCCTGGGTAGCAGCTTCCAGATCATGTGGTTCCCATCCCAGAGCTCCTGTCCAGAGACAGAGAGCCTGTGAGCAGAAACAGCCAAGCAATCAGCCCCTCAGTTGTTAGGACAATGAGTTATATTCTTCCCACCCTCCTCTGTTGCAACAGGAAAGCACAATCCTGGCTTTCCTTGAGCAAAACGTCTTGCCCCAGAGTGATCCTCTTTGCAACATCCAACATCCATCCATTAAGCTCTGATTATTTTGAGAAACCAGTCATCCTTTCCCAGGCTCCCTCCAGCAGCTCCACTGTTACAATCTCATTTTGGAAAATTAAGACACTTTGAACCAAATCGAAGGGGTGTCTTCCTGAGCCAATCCGATTGGACTCACCTCAGTATGATGCATCAGGGTTGACTGTCCTCTTCGTTGCCAGGGCCTTCCATGTCAGGAGTCACCGTCTTCTTACTTCTTGGCTGTCAGGTCCTCATTTTCTACTAATTTCTCTAGGCTGCTCATAGCTGGTGCTGGTCAGGTTTAAAAAAATTTTTTTATTGGGGTAAGTATATATAACAAAACATGTCATTTCAACCTTTTTTACATGTACAATTCAATGACATTAATTATGTTCATTGTGTTGTGCAACCATCACCGCCATTTCTGAATTTTCTCATCAGCTGGATCAGTTTTTTTTTTCATTCAATTTTTTAAAATTAATTTTTATTGTGCTTTAAGTGAAAGTTTACAAATCAAATCAGTCTTTCATACAAAAATTTATACACACCTTGCTATATACTCCTAACTGGTCTCCCCCTAATGAAACAGCACGGTCCTTCCCTCTACTCTCTCTTTTCGTGTCCATTCAGCCAGCTTCTGGCCCCTTCATCTCCCCTCCAGACGGGAGCTGCCCACATAGTCTCATGTGTCTACTTGATCCAAGAAGCTCGTTCTTCACCAGTATCATTTTCTATCCCATAGTCCAGTCCAATCCCTGTCTGAAGAGTTAGCTTTGGGAATGGTTCCTGTTTTGGGCTAACACAAGGTCTGGGGACCATGACCTCCAGGGTCCTTCTAGTCTCAATATGACCATTAAGTCTGGTCTTTCTACAGTTGGACCAGTTTTGAAGACATCTTTTAATACTTGAAAGTATTGTGGTTGGAGCTTTTGTAGTCTTTCTTGACAAAGTTCTTTGGAACTCCTTGGAAGCCCCATTTGTCACCCCAGGTTCTATGGGAAGATGGAATGGCTGACGAAGTGGTAATAAAGACGGAGAAAGGCTACAAGGGACCTTCAGTCTTCTTGTTCAGTAGTTCTATGACAATTTTGCTACAGACAACTGGGAAACTGGGATGATTCTAGACAAAACAATATGACCTAGGGCTGGATGTTCAATGTACTGCACTTGGCCAAAAGAGACTCCCCACCTGGACGCTAAGGATGGAAGTTAAACTCTTACCCTCACCATAGAGACCCCAAAACCAACAAACCAAATTTGTTGCTATGCAGTTTGTTCTGACTCATGGCTACCCCACGTGTTACACAGTGGGGCTGCTCTGTAGGGTTTTCTTAGCTGCGATGTTTATGGAAGGAGACTTCCAGGTCTCTTCCAAGGTGGTGCTGGGTAGGTTAGAACCACCAACCTTTAGGTTAGTAGTCAGTTCTAACTGTGCTACCCAGGGACTGCTTAAAGCCCAAAGCTGACTAAAACATTATTACTAGACAGGGCCATGGAAACCTCCCATCGTGTGGATACCTGCCACCAGAACAGAAGACCCTTTGTGTTCCATGTCCCTGGGGGATGCTTCCCATTGTCCTCTCTTCCTGGCATCTCACATCGCTTCTCTAGGTTGCTGCTCAGGTACCAGGAAGAACGGCAACTCGGCTCTCTGGGCTCTCCCTGCTCTTGGTAGATGTCAAGGAGAAGAGCCCTGATGAAGGAAGAGGTGAAGCAAGAGAGGGGGGATGGAAAGGGGACAAGACGACATCCAGCCGTGCTGGTGTGAGACAGGCAGGCTGAGGCAGGTTGCCGGTGTCACTGGGGATGCTATTAAGGGCGTTCCTGAGGCAGCACGCTCGTCTGGAGCCCCATCTGACCGGCATCAATAACCGTCCCTGTTCCATTCATTCTGGAAGGGGAGCCTTAATTAGGCATGAAGAGATTTATCAAAGAGCAGCCCCTTGGAGCTGTTGATCTCTCTGCCATCTGGACTGATGACTTTCTACCCTGTGATAACAGCAGTGGGGATGATTTATGAGGTCCTACAGCTCCACCCTCAGGCTGGATAAAACCCAGATGGCTTTTATCCTCCCCCAAAAGGAGTGAGACCCTGCCTTGTTGATGAGCACATGTGCTGAGGTTCACTCTGAGGACTGGGAGTTACTTGCACTTGGTCTGACTGATGTGGAGAATGGGGGAGGGGGGTCATGACTCTGTGAAGGTGACACCAAGACCCACGGCAGCCAGGCCTATGCTTAGTCTGTTCTCAGTTTACAGTGACCTATTTGCAAGGACTAACGAAAAAGCCCTAGAGTGGGAGTGAGAAGACCTGCTACTGGGGAGCTATGTGGCTTCCTTCATACAGCTTTTTACCTCAGTTTTATAGCTATACAATGGGGATGCTGATGCCTGCTTCTGCCCAACCCACGTGGTCTTTCTGAAGTTCTTGTGAGGTTATGGATGTAAGTGACTTTATTAATTATAAAGTCCTCTACAGGCATTATGGATTTAATTCAACAAACATTTATTGAGCAACTGCTGTGTGCTGTGCACCAACCCTGGTGCTGTGATGGGTACAGATGGAAAAAACACAGTCCCTGCCCTTGATGAGCTTACAATCTAAGAACAATCATCGGACAAGTGCACAAGTAACTATAATACAAGGCAGAATATGGTAAGTGCCATGAGAAAGGTACAAATAAAGTGCTATGGTGGTTCAGCAGAGGGAGAGATCCCAGTGGTTGGCAGATCAGGGAGGGCTTCACGAAAGACATAGTTTCTGTGTGGGCCTTGAAGGAAACAGGAGAGAATTCCATAGGAAAGGAATAGCAAGACCAAAGGCACAGAGAAAGGAAAACATGGGAGACCATGCCAGGAATGACAAGTATTCTAGAGTGACCAGAATAGGGTATAAAGGAAGAGCAGGACATTCTTAGATGGTCTTTAATGACAGGGTCACTATGAGTCAGAATTGACTTGATGGCAACGTTTTTTTTTAATGTCAAGATGGAGACTCCATGTGTGTCAGATTAGAACTGTGCTCCATAGAGTTTTCAATGGCTGATTTTCAGAAGTAGATCACCAGGCCTTTCTTCTGAGGCACCTCTGGGTGGACATGAACCTCCAATCTTTAGCAGCTGAATGTGGTAACTGTGCCACCCATGAATCAGGGTTGATTTGACGGTAACCGTTCGACTGGTTAATGTCAGGATACAGATTTGGCATGTTAGTTTGTGGCCAGTGGAACCTTTAAAGGTGTGTGAATGGCTGGAGATAAAAATTGCTATGGATGTTCAGGATGGGCTGGAAAATGTGGACACACGTGCAGAGGAAATGTGAGAGAGGAGACTGCTGAAACTGTTGAAGTGAGAAATAAAGTGGCATTAGTGCCAGTGGGAACAAAAAGCAAGGAAATGTGTGGAGAAGAATCACTGACTTTGGGGCCTCAGAACTCGGTGGTTGAGAGGGTTATGGGTCTTCAAACAGAAAGAGGAACAATGATGGGTAAAGAGGAGACAGAGATAATAAACTTGGCTTCAAACATGTTGAGCTTAGGCTTCTGCCAGAGCAGGTAGGGCTGATGTCCAACAAGCAGTATGCAGTCCAAGCCCAGAGCCTGGGAGAGGGCTAGGCTGAATAGAGCTTGGGAGGGCATCCCTGGAGAGGTGGTAGCTGGGTCCCAAGGAAGGCATGAGGTTGCTGAGAGAGAGTATAGGGATGTCATGAAAGGGGAGGGTAGAGGCAAAGACTCCTGGGAATGTCTACACTGTGCGGCAAGGAGAAGAGAGGGAAATCATGGTCAGATCTACCTCAAATACTTTTTAGATGAAGGTAGGGGTGTTATCTTAGTTACCTAGTGCTGCTATAACAAAAATACCACAAGTAGGTGGCTTTAACAAACAGATATTGATTTTCTCAGAGTTTAGGAGGCTACAAGTCTAAATTCAGGGTGCCAGCTCTTGGGGGAGGCTTTCTCTCTCTGTCAGGAGTTACAACACATTTCTTTGGTGGCCAAATGTTGGAACGTTATGGATTGAATTGTGTCGCTCCAAAATATGTGTTGTAACTCCTAATCACAATTACAGCACATATTTTTGGGGGACACGATTCAATCCATAACATTCCAACACCTGGCAGCCAAAAATTCATATCCTTCCCCACATGTAAAACACATTCACCCCATCACATCATCCCAAAAGTCTTAAATCAACTCCAAGTCCAAAATCTCATCTTCTGAGTCATCTAAGTCAAATACTAGTGAGAATTTAGGTATATTCCATCCTAGAAGAAAATTTCTCTTCATCTGTGAACCTGTGGAATCTAGATTATAAACCATCTGTTTTCAAAGTACAATGGTGGAACAGGCCCAAGCTAGATATTTCTTTTACAAATGGAAGAAATTGGAGGGAAAAGAGGGATAGGAGGCACCAAGCAAGTCCCAAACCCCGCAAAATAACTTACATTAGCTCTCAAGGCTTAAAAATAATCCTCTGTTCTCTGAGACCATCTGGGCAACGGCCCTGCCCTCCAGACTTTAGGCATCGGTCATGCTTTCCGGGTTCTGGGTGGAGGCCCCTTGGCCCTGGGCTTCAGCTCCTCCTTCCAGGCGCTCTGGGATGGCAACTCTGCTCCCTTGGCTTTGGGCAGCCCCATTCTCCTAGTTCATCTGAGTGGTGACCTCATCTCCTCAGCCTTGCCAGGCCCCATTCTTCTGCATGTTGGGAAGGCAGCCCTGACACTCAGCTTTGGGCAGCAGCCCCATCTTTTTGCCTAAACCAAATGGCAGCCCCACACTCTGGCACTGAACTGGGGAAGATATGACTCTTTGAAACCTAGGAGGCCATGGCTCTACCCTTTGAGAGCCCAGGGGCCGAGGCCCCACCCTTTGAGGCTGAGGCAGCTCTGCTTCCTGTGTTCCTTCCAACAGTTCTGATCTCTGAGCCGCTCCAGGGATGGTTCTTTTCTTGTATAACAACAGATACAGCTCCTTTGGCCTATTTCCTGCCTGTAGAATTCCAAGGCTCAGACAATGTTTTTTCCTTTCACTCTTTCTCTGTCCCCTTCAGTCTAAACTGATGGATTTTCTGCTATGATAGTTGATTAGATCTACCAGTCATAGGCTTAAGCTCTTTAACAAAAGGTTGTGTAGCCATGTCCTTGGTGAAAATTCTAGGACACATGTCCTTAGTTGTACAACAGAATTTTCCAAATCTTTAAGTTCTGTTTTCATTTTGCACAGTTCATTTTTAAGTCCATCTCTTCTTGCATTTTACTATAAGTGCCAAGGAGAAACTGCACGACTTCTTTTAAGATCTTTCTTGGAAATCTTCTCAGCCAAATATTCAAGTTCATCGCTTAGAAGTTCTACCTTCCGCCAAACATTTGAACATAATTCAGACAAGTTCTTTGCCACTGCATAAAAAGTGTTGCCCTTCCCCCACTGTCCGGTCACATGCTCATCATTTTCTTTTAAAGCCTCGCCAGAAACACATTTAACGTCCACATTTCTAGCAACATTCTGTACCTGGAGCCATATGTATTCATATGTGCTCTCTAAGATGATAGGGTCTTTCTCTATAGTTCTCCTCATTTCTAAACCCTCACCAGAATTGCTTTTGACATCCATAATTTCACCAACAATGTCTTCAAGGCAATCTAGTTTTTACTATTAGGTGCCTTAAAACTCTTCCAGCCTCTACCCATTACCCAATTCTAAAATTGCTTCCACATTTTAGGTATCTGTTGGAGCAGCACCCCACTCCCCAAATTCTGTCTTAGTTATCTAGTGCTGCTCTAACGGAAATACCATAATTGGTTGGCTTTAACAAACAGAAATTCATTTTCTCACAGTTTAGGAGGCTAGAAGTTCAAATTCAGGGTGATGGCCCTTGGGGAAGGCTTTCTCTCTCTGACAGCTCTGGAGGAAGGTCCTTGTCTCTTCTGAGCTTCTGCTCCTGGACAATCTTCATGTAGTTTGGTATCTATCTTATACCATATTTCCTGTGCTCATTTATTTAATCTCTTTTATATCTCAAAAGAGATTGACTCAAGACACTCCCTACACAAATCTTGCCTCATTAACATAACAAAGACAACCCATTCCCAAATGGAATTATAACCATAGGCATTACCTTGCTACCTGTTGCTGTCAAGTCGATTCTGACTCATAGCGACCCTATAGGACAGACTAGAATTGCCCTCATAGGGTTTCCAAGGAGCACCTGGTGGATTCGAACTGCTGACCTTTTGGTTAGCAGCCATAGCTCTTAACGACTACACCACCAGCGTTTCCACCACAGGCATAGGGGTTAGGAATTACAACATATATTTTTTGGGGACACAATTTAATCCATAACAGGTGTCAATAAATAAATAATAAATAAATAAATAAATAAATATATAAATAAATGACGAAGAGGGGTTGGGAAGTGAAGAGAAAATCCATGAGGGCAAGTCATCCTGGGGGCTAAGGGAGCAGGAAATGCCCAGCAACGGTAGGTATAGAGCCACGTGATATGGAGAACTTCACGATGAGAAGTGGCCTTTTGATGTGGTCACTTGGGGGGCTCTGGGACACTGACCCCAGGAGCATGACAGGCACAGAAGCCTGGGAAGAAGGAATTGACAAGTGGTGGTCAGGAGGAAAAGCAGCAGTAAATGCCAGAAACCCCTTTCCAGGTCTGGTGGTGAAGGGAAGGTGAGGGACCCTACAGAACTCAAGATGGCTGGAACAAGCACATGGGGGTGGGTAGAAAAGACAGAGTCAGCAAAGGGAGTGACTGAGGGCGTAAGAGAAAAGGTGGCTGGCAAGAGGAGGGACGTTGCTTCCTCAGAAATGGGAGGGAGGAAGTGAAGGGGGAGGGAAGGGATCAAGAGATTTTGAGGGGAGATCTTATTTCAGATGGCTCCATCTCTTCAGAGAAGGAAGAGGCTGAGAGTGGAGTCATTTGGGGAGTTGAGGAGAATGGAGACGTCTGGCGGCTTCAAGGTAGGTGATGGTGATGGGCATTGACGATGGCCAAGAAGAGGTGACTGAAAGGCTTGCCCAGCAGAGGTTAGCATCCAGCTAAGGCTGACTGAATTCCTTCTCATGGGATGCCTGGGACCTCAGTAATTATGAGCCAATGGATCAGGGTGATGGGAACAGGTTGTGACTCCTTGGGGCAACCCAAAGCTAGCGGCGCTATACCACTCAAATTGAGTTGTAAATAGGCCGAGAAGGACAGCTGGCCTCCTAACTGTGTGTGCCCAGATGGAGAAGGACGAGGAACGGGAGGAAAGCCAAGGTCCCTGGAACTCCTGCCACAGGCAGCCAAAGCTTTTAGGCCACACAGAACTCTCTGAGTCGGAGAATGGGGCACATGTTGATTGTCTTGGGTCTCCAGCCCTTCTCCAGAGAGAACGTGGAGGCAGGTTGTGAGAGCTCCTGCCACTTCAACTCTCATCAGTTTCTGTGTCAGAAACCAAGACTAAGACAGGACAGAAAGAAAACCATGTTTTCCAAAGAGCTCTGGCCCTTTAAAATCCCCTGTAGAGGGGGAATGCTGGCCTGGTAGGTAGAGCATAGGGCCAACTTCAGGACCTGACATCTGGGCTCTCCTCAGACTCACCATGGAATGTTCTGGAATTCAGGGCCTCAACTTTTATGCCTTGGCTAATTCAGTCTGGCAATTCTACTTGTTCCCCAGGCACTGTAAGCTTCAAAAATTAAATGTCTTCTAGGGCCTTTGAGGTCCTCAAGATGAAAGGCCCTGGAGAAGTGTAACATATGATAGTAATTATTTCTACTTCTTGGGAGGAGTCCAGGCCACTCAGTTCCCACACAGGCTGTTAGGGCTGTTTGCTTTTTTAAATATTCATTTTGTAATGCAAATCCCAAACCTCAGACTTCAAGCAACAACAGTGATGAAAAAAACCTGGAGATGTATCGTGGTAATCACTGCCGTGGGCTGGAGCATTTGGGTGTGGAGTTAATGGTTCTGGGTATCCTTCCACCGCCTCCACTCACTTCCCATCGGCCGTTAGTTTACAGCAAATGTCCTGTTCCCAGTTGCCATTGATTAATTATGTCCAGTCTCGTATGTCTAGAAGCTGATCTTGATTACTTTTCTTAACTCCCTTCACCTTCAAGATAATGGTTTTTTACTTATCTTTTCAATATGTTTTAAAGCATTGTTATTCATCAGGCTAGGTAATACATCAAACAGATCTAGCCAGCTAACGCCCCTGTCTGATGTGACCTGTGACGCCATTCCCTAAGTTATTGGCACTGAGCCCAGATTTCCCCAGGAGTTTGTGTCCAGTATTTGGATACTGCATTTGGCTTTGGGTATTAAAACAAATTTAAAGATGAATCTTAATAGGGGAAAATGGATTTTGCAAAATTCTAAAATAACTGCAGCTGTAGGGAGAAGATGGGGGTGGGTGGCTCTGGGGGTAGGGGTTGGAACCTCTCCCTGCAGAGCTGAAGACCTCAACGATGGAGGAGCTCAGTGCTGGCTAGTGTGACCATCAGCCAGGAAAGTGATAAGAAAGTGACACTGACGCAGCAGTCTGGCTGCAGAGGCCCCGTGGAGTGCGTGATGCAGAAAGCAAACAAAGAGTGGCTGCAGCGAGCAGGTGCTGGTTGCTTCACATTTTTTCGGGTCTCCGCTCCGGGGCTTTGTGAGACACCCAGAAAGGCAATCATATATATTTTAGAAAGGATGACATTTATCTTGACAGTGCCCTTTCAAGCTTTTGCTGTGGCTTTCCCGGTGGCAGAAGAGGACAGTACAGTCCCTCACGTGACATTTTAACAGGGCAGAGGGAGGCTAACCCCTAGGGTGAAATCCCATGGTTTCTTCCTCCTCTACTGACTCAAGTTCTTTAAAGAACACCCCACACAACGAGCACCTTTTGGACACTCTTCTGCCTTCCTCTGAGGTGGGTCGCCAACCCCTAGCAGGCAGTCTCCATTGTTCAAAAACACAATTGGAACGCTCCAGCCGAGTATCATCTGTTTGTTGCATCCAAGGTTCTTGGCGGTCCTTGCTAAGCCAGAATATGAACTGTCTGTTGTGTTTTCTTTAGCTTTCTGTCCATAGATCCGAGGCTGGTCTAGAACATACGGGTCAACCCAGCTTGTTCCTTGGGCAGTCTAAGTTCATGGAACAAGGCCCTCCAAGCTGACATGGCTCTGCTTCTTGGTTTCTTGTGCCCCTTTGCCTGGTTGAACTCTCCAACCTCCCTCTCCTCTGTTAAGAACACCATTTTAGACTGGGTCAAATTGGCCCTTCTGGGTCTTGACCTGCCCAAAATCCACATATCCCAAAGGCTCAGGGCAGCCGACACGTGGCTCTTCATTCATCCATTAGCCCAAATATCCTCCAACCCAGGAGGCAGTTTGTCATCCAAAGTCACAGGACTGGCTTCTTTCATGTCAAGTCCTTCTGCCCCCAAAGATGGACTGAGTTTCAGTCCAGTTCAGGTGGGTTCTCCACACCTTCTTCCTGTGGCTTATCTGCCTAATGCTAGATGAACACCACACAGTTATAAATACTCAGGTCAATATATATATGCAGGTAGAGATATATATATATTCTGGTCACTGTTTACACTTTAACAAAGAAAACCACTAGCCTGCTTGTTCTATTGTTTGTGCCACCCCGACTCCCATCTGCCCGTAGTGTAGCTGGCAGGAAATGTGAGCCACTGAGTCCCATAGGGCTCCTGCCTTACGTTGCCCCATCGCACTGGCCGACAGTCAGTTTCAAAGCCCCCTGCTCATGCAAGCTCTTGAGGGCCTTGAACTCCAAGGGCATGGTGTGGGGGCTGGCCTGGGAGGTGTAGCCGTACTTGAGGCTGTCATAATAGTGGTACTTGACAGGGTTCTGGTTCTGATCCAGCGGAAAGGGCCAGAAGCCGTAGAGGTAGATCTCGTTGCAGAAACGCGTAGCCAGAGTATACATCAAGAGGCCAGTGGTGGGTCGTTTGATGTGGACTTTGTTGGTCAGCCAGTATCTGAAAAAAAAAAAAACAAACGAAAGAGACAGGGAGAGAAAAACAAAAACCATGAGTTTGTGGAATTATCCTTCCCCGGAAGAAGATAGTTTTATCCCGCCTAGAAGCCTGCCTCCTGCCAATCAAGAATGCAGGGACCAACCAAGCTACTGATCCCTGGCCCCTTCCTCCAGTCAGGTAAACAGTAAACTGCTCCTGAAGCTGGGCACTTTCACAGACCTGGGTGTGTGGAAGTCTCCAGCCTGTCAGTATGCACGGATGCTGAGGTGAGGCTCAGAGACAATAAAGGCTTGCCCAAGGTACAAAATGGCAGGATCTGATTTGAACTTAGGCCTATGGAAATCTAAAGCAGGGTCAGCACGCTTTTTGGTAAGGGGTCAGGTGTTAAATAATTTAGGCTTTGCATCTCTGTTGCATATACTCAGCTCTGCCGTTGTAGCCCCAAATCAGCCATAAACAAACAAAAAAACGCAGCGGCCATCAAGTTGACTCTGACTCATGGCGATCCCATGTATGTCAGAGTAGAACTGTGCTCCACAGGTTTTCAATGGCTAATTTGTTGGAAGTAGATTGCCTTTCTTCTGAGGTACTTCTGGGTGGACTCGAACCAACAACCTTTTGGTTAGTAGTCAAGTGCATTAACCTTCTCCACCACCAAGGGACTCCATAGACAACACAAGTGGGTGTGGCTGGATTTGGCCCACAGTCGTAGTTTGCTGACCCCTGATAAAGCACTTGCTCTGGCCACACTGCCTTTCAGAGACCCACACTGGGCTTCCGTCTGCATATTGCCATCCTGAGTTCGGTACAAATTTACTCCCTTGCCTCTTGAGCTTCCCCGGATTTCCTTCCTTCCCTGCCTGCAGGACTGCTGTCCTCTGATACCATAGCCTGCCTTGGGCCATGTGTGACTTCACTGGAGAACTGACAGGTCACTGGACAATGGACCGCCCTGTGAGGCTGGGCACTGCCCACACTTTGTCTTCTAAAGGCCTGTCACCTGAGTCTTGCTGTGTCCACCTCTGAATCTGCCAAAGGGTAATGAGAGGAAACATGAAGGAGTGGGATGAAGGGGTCTCTGTGTTGAGTCGGGCATGGTGCTACACTTTGTACGAAGACTATCTCAGTGTACCTTAATCAAGGATGCAGGGAGGATGGTGCCTACCTCCATTTCACACCCTAAGAAATGGAAGGTCCGAGAAGGTAACTTATAAGACCTGGGTTTAGTGACGGTTCCATCACCAATTATCTGTGTGACTTTGAGCAAGTCACTTCTCCCAGCTGGACCTCTTGTTCTCATTGATGCAATGATGGGGTCACATGGGATCACCACGAGTCAAAAATTGACTCAATAGCACCTAACAACAACAAAGTGCAACGATGCAACCCAGTCCAGATGATCTCTGAGATACCCCCCAAGTGCCAACGATCCAAGACACTTTCTGCAGAAGTCAAAAGCATTAATGCTATTTGCCTTTGTTCTTGCTTTCCATTGCAGTTCTTTTCCCACGTGGATTTAGAGCTCACTGTTATGTGTACTCTAGACTATTTGTTGTAAAAATTTCCACTTAACCTATAATGAATCTCTTTAAATGCAGTGTATATGCCTTGGTGGAAAGACATACAGGCAGTCCACAGACTGAACGAGTTCCACTTCGATGTCTGTCTTTAAGTTGAATTCGTACGTAAGTTGGAACAGTTAGGTATGGTTTGTATCTAAACTGCAGGCCTGCCACGCGGGGTACAGAGGTGGTGCTTGGGGCATGCTGACGGTGGGACCAGCCCTTTCTGAGCTCCAAGGGAGGCGGGTGCGTTTGGGCTCTCTGCTCACCACTGTGGGCCAAAGCTGGGGCACCATGACACAGAGGCCTGCCCATTGCCAGCAGCGGGCCAAGGAACCGCTGAGGCACCTGTGCGCACGGGAGAAGCGCGGGCCATTGTGGGAGCCGAGGGCCCGAACACCGAGTCATTTTTTTCCTCATAGGCTTTTCAGGGGTTGGTTTGCAACCACAGGGTGTACGTAAGTTGAATGTTTGTAACCCGGAGACTGCCTGCAATTCCTTACCGTAAATTCCTCATCACTGCATTTCCAGACCAGACACTGCCCACGTTTTTCTGTCCTTAAACAACCTCAGTAGTTCCCTGTATTAGTTTCCTAGGGCTAGCCTTAAAGTGGGTGGCTTTTAAGAACAGAAGTTTATTGCCTTACCGTTCTGGAGCCTGGAAATTGGAATTCAGGGTAAGGGTAGGGCCATGTTCTCTCTGAAGTCTCTAGGGGAAGAATCTTTCTTGTCTTTCCCAGCTTTTGGGACCCCAGGACTCCTTGCCTTGTAGATAGATGTATCTTCACACAGCTGTCCTGTCAGTCTCTCTGTGTCTCTTCTCCTCTTTTATAAGGAGGCCACTCGGGTAGGGTTAGGACCCACCTTACTCCAGTCTGATCTCATGTTAACTGATAACATCCTCAAAGACCTTCAAAGATCAAAAAAGGTCACGCTCACAGGTACATGGGTTAGGACTTCAACATAACTTTTTGGAGGGCATGTTCCAGACAGAACGGTCCCCGCCCCACATACTCTGATTTGCCTCTGTGAAAAAATTCACTCCCCAGTGGGAGTGAAGGTCAGCGCAGTTTCTGAGGTGACACCTCAGTATGGTGACGTGTGTGACTTTGTAATCAAACACACCAACTAAATTATTAACTCATGCCAGATGTAGAAGTATGCCTGACAAAAAATATTTACGTATTGCTGAAAGTTGAAACTGTTTCATGCTATTCAAAGGTGTGTGTTTGGAGGGAGGCCCCCAAGCTTTCTAGAGGCCCAAGTGCCTCCTTCCTTTTGCAAAAGCCTCCTCCTGCAGTTCAAAAAAGGGAACCCCAAAACATTCCAGAAAGTCACCTTTAAACTGTTTTTGTGAAGGAGTTAGCCTTTGAATCAGAAAAGGTTCCTAATTACTTGTGTAATTTCAGTAAATCTTGTAATACTTGATATGTTGTTGTTGTGTGCTGTCCAGTTGGTTCTGGCTCATCACAACCCTATATGACAGAGTAGAACTGCCCTCACAAGGTTTTCTGAGCTATAATCTTTATGGCAGCAGATTGCCAGGTCTTTTCTTCTGCTGAGCAGCTGGTGGGTTTGAACTGCCAACCTTTTGGTTAGTAGCCAAGAGCTTAATCGTTGCGCCACCAGGACTCCGTAATAACTGATATAATAAAATGTATTTAAGGACCCCTCTCTACCTCCTAGCCCTCCTCTGTTTGTCATGCCGGGGTGATGTGAATCTTTCCCGAACCATTGCTGATGGAGGTCATGGTCACAGAGGGCCAGAGTCAGTGTGACAACGACCCTCCTAGATGGCCCTCTAGACAAGCACCCTTGTTTCATAAGCTGGTTATTTGAAACCTCTTTCCATGCTCCTCCTCCTACCTCATCCTGTCTGGGCCAAGAAATTTTCCTGTAGCTGAATTCTCTACCCAGGAATCAGGCGGAGGTAACAAAGGTAGAGGACAGGACAATGGCTCCAGTGAGTACAAATACAACATAGTTAAAAAATAATAGGAGCAAGTGTTTGTGGCAGTACTGCAGACCTTCATCATTTCTTCTCTGCCCTGGTTAGAAGTCCCTATGGCCATAGGCCCCATCGGTGGCTCAGTGGTAGAATGCCTGCCTTCCATGCGGGAGACCTGGGTTTGCTCCCCAGCCAAGGCGTGTTGCTGTGATACAGAACAGGAATAGGAAGAAAGGCCTGGCAATCTACTTCTGAAAATCAGCCAGCGAAAGCTCTATGGATCACAATAGTCTGATCCACAACCGATCACGGAGATGGCACAGGACTGGGCAGGTTTTGTTCCATTGCACATGGGGTCACCATATGTCAAGAACTAAGTCGATGGCAGTTAACACCAATGGCTATAGCCCAGCCCCATGACTCACCCTCCACGTTGTAGCCCTCCACACAGAAATCCAGTCATCCCTCTGCCTAAAACTTCTGCTTGCTCCAGATAAAGTCCAAGTCCCATGGCATCAAATAGAAACTCTGCAAGACCTGGCCTTTGTCTACCCTCCAACCAGCTTTACCTCGCTGCCTCCCAGACAGAATGCCTGCAGCTCCCCAAGGCACTGAGCTGTTTCATGAAGCCAGCCTCAGTAGCTCCATCTCTAGTCTCCTTTATCAAAGGTCCAAACAGGATCCTTTGTGGCTCTGCCTTGGGCTCGAACTATACTAAGTGTCTCTCCTTGGTGTACTCCATCCACTTGTGCCCCAGACCCTTTCCTGGATATGGAACGCATGGCTGCAGGGGGCAAACAGTCTCTCCCACCACGCTGGGGCTCCTGGAGGGTCATCTGTCCTGCCATCTCTGGGACACCTGTCTGGGCCTTGAGAGCAAAGACTGCTGAACAAGTGAACGGTCATTTTGGGAGTGGGAGGGAGACTTCTCAGAAGAACTCTGTGTTTGTATAGTTGGGGTATGGTACTTTCTTTTCTTTTCTTTTATACTGCTAACTTTCTATGGGCTGGGGTGGGGGGTGCATTGGGGCAGGGTACTGCTGGTCTCCAAGAGAAAGTTCTGGAGTGTGAGGGGCAGTCTATGGGCGGCATTTCCCATGGAGGCGCTGGCTGGGGCTGGGCTAGATTTCTTGCTGCTCTGCTTATGCCCCTCGTGGCTTGAGGTCCCCACCTCCTCAGTCACGGGGAGACAGGGGTTAAAACGAACCCAGAAGCGCATCTGCCTTCCAAGTCAGCTCCTTCCGCCAGAACACAGAAAGGGTTTGCACTGAGGTATCATTCTGCCCCGACAGCTGCTCTTATGGAGGTTTCCAGGTTCTGGGTCCTGGGGGAGGATGTGGCCAGGCTGGACGTAGATGCAGTGCAGGGACCCTGGTGCAGGCCCTCTGGCCCGCCTGGCTCCAGGCTGACAGGGCACCCAGACACCTCTGTCCTACTTCAGACAAGGGAACTCTGTCTACAACACAGACGCTGGGAGCTACTGCCAAGTGGCAAATTGGCACTGCTCCCTGAAGGATTTGCACAAAGCTAGAGCTACTGGTTGTACCACCTGGACGTTTCCAACCGGCTGTCTGAGATCAGGGCTCTCAGATGACTGCATCTTCTCCACCGCTGCTAGAGCCTACGGGCCAAGTCTAGCTGTCTGGTTTGACAGGCCCATTTCATGCCTCCTTCTCCCCTCTCCAAACTTCCAAACCGCATTTACTCAGACACTTCCCTCCCTCCCTATTGCCCAACTGAGGTCTGAACCCAATTTCAGGAACTCGCTCTCAAGCACTTTATCCAGTGTCCCCATCACTGCACCCTGTCTCTGGCACATACTTCAGGCCTCAGAGAGGGTGTGAGAAGGGACCAAACCTCCCAGCTGGTAAGCGGTAGAATCGGGGCACTTCTGCAGGCCTTTTGGTTCCAAGACCACGTTCTTTCCCCAAATGGTGCAGCCTCAACAACGACATGGGCAGTGGGAGAACGTGGCTGGTCTAACGTGATCATACTAGGACTTCCCCACATCACCCTCTGCTTGTTTGCCAGCTAATATTTAGGATGTTCACTCTGCAGGATGCTTGATGCTGACTGGCGTGGTGGCTGGTTAGGTAAAGGGCCCTTCCTTAAACCACCTTGGCTGTCTGTGCTCAATGGGGCTACGATGAGCTTGGGGGGATCCTCAGGACCAAAGGGAGAGACAGCAAAGGAGAAGAATCCTAGAGGGCAGTGGCTGATACCTAGATCCTCCCTGCTCCACAACAGCCTTGGCAAGTGCTCACCCAGCTTGGCTTAAACACCTCCGTGATGGGGAGCTTGCCCCATCCTGAGCTAGTCCATTACATTTTTAACTCTAACTCAGTGGCTCTTGACCTTGGCCGGACAATGGGTTCACCTGAGGAGATTTAAAAGGACCCATACCTGGGTTCCACCCCCAGGAGCAGATTGAACACGGGAGTTTTAAAAAACCACTGCAGTATGTACTTCAAATGTTTAGCCAAGGCTAAGAACTCTTGCTCTAACTAGTAAGCAGAACTATTAAAAGAACTCAAGAGTGAGGCACATTTAAAGAAAAAGAGGGGAGAAGAGTAAGAGTTACGAATAGTTGCAGACTTTTAAAGACAATTAGGCCTGGCGAACTCCAATGACTTGGTAGGGATATAACTGAATAAGCTGGGAGTTGGGATGTCTAAATGCAAAACTGACACTTGGCCTTGGTATTTTCTAAGACAATAGTGGGTGGTGGGGATTGTGGCATCCAAAGGGCAGCCAATTTTATTGTCATGTGGGAAAATCAGTCCACTGAGCCAGGTTTTTTGTTTTTTCTTTCCAAGAGTACCAAAAATCTGAAATTGCGTGCAAAATTCTCCAAATTTGTAAATGTTGGTAACTAATTAAACAAATTTTAAAACATCGTTCGAGGTCCTCATGAGTGAGCCAAACAGATCATGTCTAAGGGAAATCCACGGGCCTCCACTTCCAGTTTATAGAGAAAATGAGCAACACAGCTAGCTGGGACAAGATGCAGGCCTCCCTGACCCCTGGTCCTTGGGCATTTTTCACCCCATGTTGACTCGGGTAGGCTGGGGCGGGGAGTGAGCTGGCTATAGCTGTGGCTGGTGCCACTCTGGGACATGTGAGCCACGGCACACGGTGGCATTAGAACACCTGATTGACATTCACTCCCTGAACGAATTCAAGCCCTACTACCGGACAGATACCATATCAGGGATTTGTGGTTTGTTTGTTTTCTGATAGTGAGGTCTGAGCACGGGAAGGCTTTCAGAAATGAATTTCTTCTCAAGCTATCAACACTCTGCCTAGAAAGGGCGAGAAAAGAATTTGATCAGCGGTGAAACATCCAAGTAGCTCCTAGGTGTGTCTGAGGATTACACAGCCATGTGTTGGCCCTTTATGTGTGCTGTTTCCTTCACCAAGATGCCTGTCCCCAACATGTCCCTACTCCACCCAAACTAAGCACAAGAATCATGCCTTCCTGGAAGCCTTCCCTTTGTTTACCCTTCTCTCCCTGGATCAGACTGAATGAATCACCTCTACCTATCATAAGTGGAAACCCTGGTGGTATAGTGGTTAAGAGCTATGGCTGCTAACCAAAAGGTCAGCAGTTCAAATCCATCAGGCTCTCCTTAGAAACCGTATGGGGCTGTGTCCTATAGGGTTGCTATGAGTTGGAATCGACTGGACAGCAACAGTTTTTTTTTTTTTTTTTTTTTTACCGATCATGAAAACAGCTACCTGGCCAACTGACTGGAAAAGATCCCTATTTGTGCCCATTCCAAAGGAAAATGATCCAACAGAATGCAGAAATTATCAAACAATATCATTAATATCACACACAAGAAAAATTTTGCTGAAGATCATTCAAAAACAGTTGTAGCAGTACATCAACAGGGAACTGCCAGAATGTCAAGCTGGATTCAGAAAAGGACTTGGACTGGGGGATATCATTGCTGATGTCAGATGGATCTTGGCTGAAAGCAGAGAATACCAGAAATATGTTTTTTACCTGTGTTTTATTGACTATGCTAAGGCATTTAACTGCGTGGATCTTAACAAATTACCAATAACATGACAAAAATTGGAAATTTCAGAACACTTCATTGTGCTCATGAGGAACCTATACATAGACCAAGAGATAGTCATCCCAACAGAACAAGGGAATACTGCATAGTTGAAAGTCAGGAAAGGTGTGTGTCAGGTGTGTATCCTTTCACCATACTTACTCAATCTGTATGCTGAGCAAATAATCCAAGAAGCTGGACTGTATGAAGAAGAACGCAGCATCAGGATTGGAAGAAGGCTCATTAACAACCTGTGATATGCAGATGACACAACCTGGCTTGTGGAAAGTGAAGAGGACCTGAAGTACTGATGAAGATCAGAGACTACAGCCTTCTGTATGGATTACACCTTAACATAAAGAAAACAAAAATTCTCACAACTGGACGAATAAGCAACATCATGATAAATGGAGAAAAGATTGAAGTTGTCAAGGATTTCATTTTGCTTGGATCCGCAACCAATGCCCATGGAAGCAGCAGTCAAGAAATCAAATGATGTATATTGCACTGGGCAAATTTGCTGCAAAAGACCTCTTTAAAGTGTTAAAAAGCAAAGATGTCGCTTTGAGGACTAGGGTGCGCTTGCCCCAAGCCATGGTATTTTTAATGGTCTCATATGCATGCAAAAGCTGGACAATGAATAAGGAAGACCAAAGAAGAAATGATGCCTTTGAATTATGATGTTGGTGAAGAATATTGAATATACCATGGGCTGTGAGAAGAGAGAACAAATCTATCTTGGAAGAAGTACAGCCAAAATGCTCTTTAGAAGCTAAGATGGTGAGGCTTTGTCTCATGTCCTTTGGGCATGTTATCAGGAGGGAACGAGTCCCTGGAGAAGGACATCATGTTTGGTAAAGTAGAGGGTCAGTGAAAGAGAGGAAGACCTTCAATGAGATGGATTAACACAGTGGCTAAAACAATGGGCTCAAGCACCGCAACAATTGTGAGGATGGCACAGGGCCAGCCAGTGTTTCATTCTGTTGCATGTAGGGTCACTATGATTCGGAACTGACTTGACGGTACCTAACAACAACAACCTAACATGAGTCCTTGGGTGGTGCAATGGTTAACTGGTGGTACAGTGGTTGACTGCTAGACAAAAGGCTGACGGTTTGAGTCTACCCTGAAGTACTCTGGAAGAGTGGCCTAGAGGTCTAGTTCTGAAAAAAATTAGGCTTTGAAAACCTTGTGGAGCACAGCACTACTCTGATACAAATGGGTTGCTATAAGTCAGAGTCAATTCGATGGAAACTGTTTTTTGTTTTCCTTTGTCTTGTTTTAATCTATTATGAGATTTGTTTCTCCGTCTCTTATTGTGCTTATCAACTTGGGCTGATAATTCATTACTGTGTGTATTGGTCTCCAACAGGAATCTGTACTATGATCTCTAAGAGAGCAGAGGCCATGCCTTATACTCCTTAGAAAGGGAATTGAAAGGCACCTGCCTTGGTGCCTGGTGCATAGAAGGCCCTGTGGCAGATATTGGTGCTCAACAAATATTCCATACACTCTCCTACATTTCCCAGCTTCCTTCGTAATTGGGCTGAGTTCATGTGACCAGTTCTGGCCAATAGGCTATGAGAAGAAATGCGTCACTTCTGTGCCAACGTTCTTTAAGCATGGGTTCTTCCACTTTCTTTTCCCTGCCTCAAAGAACTTCAAAGCCTCAGGTTATGATGGTGTCCTCATAAGATGGGAGAATCCTAGATCCCTGAGTCACTGGTTGGAAGAGAGCATCTTGAGTCAACCCACATCACACTTTACCAGAGTGAGAAATAAACAGCTGTGCTAAACCACTGGGATTTCAGGGTTTGTTACTGTAGCATAGCCTGAAATTGATGATCCTGACTAATGTTGTGCTCAGCCAATGTTTGATTCCTACAGAACTAAAAAATGGAAAGAAGTGGAAAAGAAGAAAGGGGAAAGCTAGCAATGCAAGCAGCTGTGACTGTGGCTGGCTAGGACAGCAATAAAGATGCCCAACCTGTCAGATTGATGCCAGGCTTTTCCCCTAGACTCGCTAACTGGGAAAGGTGTTAACAGCAAATGAAGTTCCGGAATGAGCCGTGAGCTGAGTGGCACAGAGGGACCCCATTATTTCCTACTCTGCCTCGGCAGGTAAACAAGAACTCCTGAGCGATGTCTGATGGGGACACGGGGCCATCGGTTGATGAGCAGCTTGTGATAGAAGCTGACTGAGTTATGCAGGAACAAATCACTCTCGATTTCCTTTATATCTCCTTAGTCGCGTTGGGCATCTTGTAGACGATTGCTTTCCTTAGGATAACAGCTGGATGTTAAAACAGAAACTAATTAATTGTGCCTTCCCAAATGAGGTTAGCTGGTGCATCCGGGATGTTGTATTGACAATGCACCTTTAATATCTCAGTCCTGAGATTTTAATTAGAAGGCAACGTCATCTCAAAGAAGGCAGTAATTATTTTCCAAATTGGCTACCCCAGTTGCCATGACTGTTAATCACTGTATTTTATGAGACTAAAAAACCAAACCCACTGCCATCGAGTCGATTCCGACTCATCGAGACCCTATAGGACAGAGTAGAGCTGCCCAGTAGAATTTCCAAGGAGCGCCTGGAGGATTCAAACTGCCATCCTCTTGGTTAGCAGCTGTAGCACTTAACCACTGCACCACCAGGGTTTCCTTTATGAGACTGGGCAGTAATAAATGAGGATTGCCAAAATCATCTCCAAAGTATATTCGTTCTTCTCGCTGGATTCCTAGGCTCTGGACATGGCAAGGATGGTGGCTGCCACTATTGGAAAAGGTGACAAAAAGGGTTTTCTCAAGACGCTAGAAGTGCTTCGTGGGATGGAGATAGCTCACATGTCCTTGAGAAGCAGGGACATTTCACTGGTGGTTGTCAAGAGATACTGGGTGAAGCAAAGCAGGGGACAGAACTCTCTGATTCCTGTTCCCCTGTCATCCATATAAGTAGCCTTGGCCCTGCCCAGCTTCGTAGTAATAGTTGGGGGTTTTGTCCAGAATCTGGGGCTGGAACGCACAGCCAGTCCAGCTGTGGCGATGCTCACGGCTGATTCCTGGTCCCCAGGCCTCCAGGCTTACCCAGCCAGTGCTCTACCTCAAGTCAGCCAGGCTAACCTCAAATCTGACCATGCCACTGAGAACTCTCCAATGACTCCTGATGGCTACAGGACACAATCTAATTGTCTCAGCAGGGCTTGGGAAGCCCTTGTGACCTAGGCCTGCAGATCTCTCCGCTGTGTAGTGTGCACGGCCACTCTGCCCCAAGAACTTCTTCCCTTTCTTCCAATACACCACCACATCCCCTGAGCTCCCAGCTCCCAGTTCCTTCTCATTAGCTCAGCTTCCATGCCACTTCCTGCAGGAAGCCTTCCCGGACCTCCCTTGATGGTTTTGTGCCCCATGTGTTATTCTTTCCCTATTATAGTACTTGTCATGCTACATTATAATGACTTGTTGGCTTGTCTTTCTCCTTTTCTACAATTGTCAATTCTCTGAGCAAGGGGACTGACTTCCTGCTTCTTAGTCACTGTATATCCCCAGAGCCCAGTGGTGTACAAGCCAAAGCAGGTCCTTCACATATCTGTAGTTAATGAAACTGTGAAAAAAAAAAACAAAAAACTAGAAAGCAGAGGCCAGGGTGGACTTTGGAGCACTGTCAGAAGAGATGAGCGAGCCCAGCCTCATTCTAGACCCTTCTAGGCAGCCACTAGGTCTGTACATCTGAAAGGCAGGCTAACAGCACCCTAGATAACAAGTGGCCAAAAGAAAAGAAAATAGGTGATGTTGGTTACTCCCCAGGGGTTCCCCTGGCTACAGGGTGGGCTTGTGAAGGAGCCAAGAGACTGCAGCTTGTACACAGGTATGGCCTCTGTCCTCAGAGGCTCAGCAGGACCATTTCCGGAGGGTTTAAAGGCTCTGAAATTTAAATTGATGCTGCTGCAAACAGGAAAAACAAAACAAACAAAAAAGAAATGGCAACAACATTTGATCTCATTCATGACTAAAGGAATCCAATTTCAAACAACAATAAGATGCAATGGTTCGCTGAATTGGCAAAGATAAAAAATGTGGATAACACACCATGTTGGTGAGGTTATGGGAAAACAAGCATTTTCAATACTTCATTGGTGGAGGTGTAGATCTGTACCTACCTCTAAAAAAAAAAAAAAGGGCAATTTGGCAAGGTCTATGGAAACTAAGGAAACCCTGGTGGTGTAGTGGTTAAGTGCTACGGCTGCTAACCAAAGGGTCAGCAGTTTGAATCCTCCAGGCGCTCCTTGGAAACTCTATGGGGCAGTTCTACTGTGTCCTATAAGGTCGCTAGGAGTCGGAATCGACTCGATGGCACTGGGTTTGGTTTTTTTTTATGGAAACTAACGATGCCATATAGGCATCTCCCTTTTTAGCAACTGCGCTTAAAGCAAACCCTGTTGTTGTTAGGTGCTTTCGAGTTGTTTCCGACTATAGTGACCCCATATGACAGAATAGAACTGCCCCATAGGGTGCTGTAATCTTTGTGGAAGCAGATCACCAGGTCTGTCTCCCGAGGAGTCACTGGGCAGGTTCAAACCGCCAACCTTTCAGTTAGCAGCTGAGCACTTAACCTTGTGCTACCAGAGTACCTTCTAGCAAACCCAGAGATACACACATTTGCACACATCAGTACAAGGTGTTCACTGTAACTCTGAGTAGGTCAGCAAAAGATTGGAGACAACTGCAATACCCAGCAATGGCTTCTGATGATAGAAATTACAGTGCAGATGCACAGCGGAGCACTTGGCAGCTGAGAAAGAGAACAAGGCGGTATGTGTTCTTCTAGAATAATTTCCAGAATAAAGCAAGGTGCAGTGCTTAAAACAGGCTCCCTTCTGTGTAAAAAGGGATAGTTCTGGAAAGATGCACACACAGAACACCACTAGCAGGTGAGGAAGGACGGGGGGCTGGGACGAAGACTTACATTTCACTTTGGATGCTTTTATGCTATTTGGACTTTTCCTTTTACTGTACACATTGCTTTGGTTTGTTTGTTTTTTCAAAGAGAGAGACAATTCATTAAAAAAAAAAAAACCAGTGCCTATAGCTATCTGTGCTTTAAGCCCACAGACCTTCGCCCCTTTCTTCTCACGTAGCACCACGGAACAGGCTTCCAGAAAGGCGAATCCAGTTTGCCCCAGTCCCTTTCCATTGCAAGAGACTGAGGCCCAGGGAGGGGGACGACTGGCCTAGGGACACACTCTCTGGACAGTGGCAGACATGTCCAGGAGGCACACCTCCAGCCTGCCCTGCTCGCCCTTTATTCTTTGTACCTTGGTTACCCTCTCCCGGGGGCCTCAGGTTTCTGCTGCCTGCTGACAGGTGAAGGGCCTGCTCTGCCGATGTGCCCCTCTAGCCCTGGTGGAGATGTGAGCTGCGTCAGGGCCATCCTGAGGCCCAGGCTCAGCACCAGTTCACTGTCCTTCTCTACACAAAGCCTGTGGGCTGGATGGGCCCTCGGGCATCTTCCTGGCCGAGGCGCCACCCTCTGTGTGGGTGACAGCCTCCCCCATTGTCGTAATTGAATTAGGGCCATGCACTACCAGCTGCCAGTATGGTTTCCCACTTTCTGAGGCCATACTCAGTTGCCTCAGTGGGTGTCTCTTCCCCTCTGTTGCTCACTCTCCTTGTCAACAGCTAGCCAGGGTGCTGTGCTGCTCCGAGGCAGGCAGAGCCAGAGGGTCCTGGGAAAGCCGCTCAGGCTGGAGCAGGGGCTGAAGCCGCGTTGTTGGCACCAGAGGCTGGACCCTGCCGGCTGCTGGTGAGAGCTGGAGGGCAGGCCGGCTGCTCAGGGCCTCTGTGCCACACTCCACCTCTCTCTGCAATGTCTGCATCTGCCAACATCTCAAATGGGCAGCAGTCTTGAGAGTGCCCTGTAGGTTAGAGCGACAGTCCCAGCACAGACATGTTGAACTAAAGAATCTCAGAGAGGGAGGGGAGGCCATCTAACTGACTGTCCTGTGGCATGGATTTCCCTCTCCACGTCCCCTGGAAGGGGCATTCCTGGCTGCCTGAACACCTTCAAGGATGCTGAGCTCACCAGATCTTCAGAGGCGGCCAATCTTGTTTCAGTTGATCTTTATTTGTTGGAATGTTTTTTGCAGTTTCCAGATGAACCTCAGCATTCTGTAGGTCCTCCTCTCCCAGCCCTACACCAGGCCAAATCTACGAGCCCCTCAAGGACAGGTTGTTGCTGTTAACTGCCGTCGAGTCAGCCCTTGACTTACGGTGACCCCGCACAATGGAATGAAACTTTGCCCACCCTGCACCATCTCCAGGACCAACTGCGGATTGGACCGTTGTGATCCATAAGGTTTTCACTGGCTGATTTTCAGAAGTAGGTCACCAGGCCTTTCTTCCTACTCCATCCCAGTCTGGAAGTGCGGTCAAAACCTATTTAGCATCATCATAGTAACATGCAAGCCTCCCCTGACAGATGGGTGGTGACTGCTCATGGGGTATATTGGTTGACAAGTCAACTTTTGAATTTCTCTGCCACTGTGGTCCCTCTCCAGTCCTGGTACCCAAAACTGAATGTGATTCTCCAAATGGGATTTGACCAGGCAGAGAAAACAAGGCCACTGCTGACTTCAGGTGCTGTGAGCTAAGATCATTTGATCCTTCTGAGCAACCACGGCTTGCTATGACTGGCACCGTTCGTCCCTCTGGACTTGCACAATTGCTTTGAACCTAAGTAGAGAATCTTGCGTTTGTCCATATGAACTCTCTTCCTCTTAGATTGGCTCATTGCTTCAGCCAGTCACTAGAAATTTGGATTCACTCTGTGGCTGCAAATATTCCCTACCCCCTCCCCTCCCAAATCATAAAACCAGTCCGCAGTTGCCATGGAGTTGATTCCCATTCATGGTGAACCCATGTGTGTCAGAGTAGAACTGTGCTCCATAGAGTTTTCAATGGCTGAAATTTTGGAAGTAGATTGCCAGACCTTTCTTCCAAGGCACCTCTGGGTGGACTTGAACCTCCAACCTTTTGGTTAGCAGCTGAACACATTAACCATTTGCATCACCGAGGGCACCCGGAAAAGTCATGTGAACTTGCTAAGCAGACCATCACTGCCCTCATTTAAATCAGTGATAAAAATAGGGACAGGAATAGAGGCTGGTAGCAGGCTCACAGAGAACTCCTTGAGGTTAACATGGGTCTAATTAATTAGTGCCCTTTGGGAGTCAGTGGTCGACAGTAGGGATCTATCTGGCAATGCTATGAGAAGGCGCACAGTGGGAAGAGTAGAGACCTTTGAAGCCTTTACCTTCTCTCCTTGCCATGTTGCATCACCAACTTTGATGTACAGACACCACTTCTCCAGTGTGGCGACCCCTGCCCACTGAGCTCAGTGGGCCCCCAATCCAGAACCGAATAGGTGCAAATTTCTGGGGCAGTGGTGCACTACATTAGAGTCAGATAATATGGTTCAGCTCTTGGCTCTGCCAGTTACTGGCTGGGCGACCTCGCACAAACCACCCAACTAGACTGAACATCAAGTTCCCGTTTGCAAAATGAAGATACTAGGGTTCTCAAAAGTCCCCCATCTCTCCACACACTCCACAGACAGGTGGTTTATTGGGCAATGGATTTTTAAAAAAGGAAACAAGATCGTTCTGTAAATCGTAGTCCAAGACAGAGGCGAGCCCTTCCTCTTATCACAGATGTTGCCCCCCGTCTCGCTGGCACCCTTACTGGAGCCTGCACCCTACAAGGTCCATGGTCCTGTGGAGGGAGAGATTCATTGGCAGAAATCCATTCCAACGCACCTGAAGCCCCTCTCACCAATTCCTCCTCCACTTGCTAAAAGCACAGACCCACCCCAACCTTCTCTCCTGTACTTTTTCCTCCCGGAAGTTCCTGCAAAGGAAGATGTTACAGTCTCAGGATTAGCAGCCTGTTTGTTTAAAGGGCTGATTATTGGAGCTTAGTGCTATTTTGACAGATGAAAGTGAGTCAATTATATGGCTGGAAATAGCTCTGGCTTCCTAGGCTCCTTCCAGGTGGTTGCCCATTCTTGTCCAAGGCATTTTTTCTCTATTCACCAAAAGGCAGTCCATTCCCTTCTTTTATTCCCCCGGACCTCCAAAACATCTAGGGAGATACAATGAGTGGCACTGAGCCTAAGTCCATGGGATCTGAGCTGCTGTGGCAGACTCACTCTGTGACGGGGTGGCGTGTGAGGTTGCTGGCGTGGCGTTGGCAGGTAGACCTCCAGGGTAAGGAATGTGGCTCCAGGGGGCTCTGTGTCCAAACAGGTGTCACCCTGGCTCCATCAGCCACAGTGCAGCAGTTTCTTACTGAGCCTCTCTCTAGGTCTTTCTTGGGGGCAGTGAGTTTCGCATGTCAACACCCACCATCGTGAGACCAGTGCTGGCACGGGTGTGGGTGCTGCAAGAGTCACCTCTATGAGGATGACAAGAGTCCTTTGTGGGTGGCTCAGGGGGCTTCCTAGGGTCTCAGTGAGTTATGTTAACGCCCAGTGAAGAGCATTCTAATGTTCCACGGTCAGCAGGGAGTTTGTACCCTGGGCCCCTTCATGAGCCCAGAGCAGGATTGTGGTCAGCTGCGTGGTCAGATGGGCAACTGGCTGCAGGGTCTGACCCCAAGCTGGGAGGTCAGGAGCGTGGAGGGGTATATTTGTAACAGGCATCTCAAATTTAATATGCCCAAGAAAGAACTCACTTTCTCAACACCCCAAACCCGTGTGGGCTTCTCCAGCTCTCCTATCACAGAAAAAGTTTACCCCCCTCTCCCACCATCCTCTCAGTTGCTCAAATTCCAGTCCTAAGAGTCATCCTGGATTTTTCCCTTTCTCTCACGCTTCAAATAGAATTCATCAGCAAATCCTGCTGCCTCTACCTTTAAATTTTAGAGCAAATCTGATGAAACAGGTGCACCCTTCTCTGCCACAATTCTTGTTGAAGCCACAGTTGTTTCCTGCCTGGGCAATTGCAACAACTTCCCAGAGAATGCCCTTGCTTCCGTTCTTGCCCCCTTACGGTCTATTCTCCATACAACAGCCAGAAGAATCTTTTTAAGGCATGAATCAGATCCCGCCACCCATCTCCGTGCCTACACCTCAAATGTAGAACATACAAACCCCTTCTCTATTCTAGATCCTGCCCCTCTTGCCGACATCATCTCCTGTCCCTTCCTCCTTGCTCACTCCATTCCAACCACACTTGTCTTTTGCTCATGAACATAAGCTCCTGCCTTGGGGCCTTTGCACTTGGGGTTCCCTCCACCTGGAAGGTTCTGCCCCCCAGATCTGTGCATGGCTGGTGCCCTCTCCACACTCAGGTCTTAGCGCAAAGCTACATCTTTCCAGAAATTTTCCTGATTGCACTATCTAAAAGTATCTTATTGACTTGATTGCCTATAATTTATCTTCTACAGAAAATGGAAGTGCTTAGAAGAGCAGGGGGTTTGTTTTATTATTACATCACAGTGTTTAGAACAGGGCTTGGCACATAGTAAGCACTCAGTAAATAGTTGTTGAATGAATTTGTTGAGGTTTTAAACATGTCTGCGAATTCTCTGACACCCCTCCTGTTGAAAGGTGGGGTTTACATGCTCTCCTCTTGATTCTGGGTCACCTTAGTGACTTGTCAGCCAATAGGTTATGGTAGAAGTGACACTATGTGGTCTTAAAGGGCAATACGCCTTCTGCTTCCATCTCTGGAAGACTTTTGCTAGAGCCTGAGCCACCATGTAAGTAGTCTGACTGCTCTCAGACTGCCATGCTGTGAGGAAGCCCAATCTAGCCCATGCAGAGAAACCACATGCGGAAGTCCTGAGGTTACATGAAGAGAGAGAAATGCATGGTCAAATGCCAGCTCCTCCAGCCCTCTACTATTCCAGCTTCAGTCGCCATTGGACTGCAGCTGTATAAAAGACCCAGAGCCAGAACCATCCAGTTGAGCCCTTCCTGAATTTGTAATCAACAGAAATTGTGAAAGGTACCATATGTTTAAATAACATGTGCCTTCTGTTTGTTTGCCAACTGCACCTTCCCCTCCATGAGGCATCTTCCTAAGCATTGCTAGGTCAACTTTTTTTACATGTTGCTATAAAAAAATTAGCATAGCATGATTATGAAAATACCTCACAGGGAGAGAGGGTGCTGTTGGCAGACAAACATAGAAGGTATGCGTTATTTGCATAAAAATGTGGTAATAAAATGTTTCTTGTTTTTATAAGCCACTAAATTTTGGAGTGATTTACTTTACTGCAATACAAAAAAACCAAACCCGGTGCCTTCGAGTCGATTCCAACTCATAGCAACCCTATAGGACAGAGTAGAACTGCCCCATAGAGTTTCCAAGGAGTGCCTGGTGGATTCAAACTGCTGACCCTTTGGTTAGCAGCTGTAGCACTTAACCACTATGCCACCAGGGTTTCCTTCACTGCAATAGATAACTGAAATAGAATGAATACATACTTAATATCCAACCAGTCTCCGATGGCTGCTGTGGCTGTGTGCTAGCACTATTCCTAGCCAGTTTATTGGTCAAAGTGCCCAAGCCTATGTCAGGTCACATGGATGGGAGCAAACAAACCAGAGGCTGGAAATTAAAACTTATTTAGCCAGGATTGTTGAAGAGCCTCACTCAGATGGACATACACTTATTGGTAGGAATAGTTTAGGCCCTCCCCAACATTCCCTATTCATTCTCCTTAATTCCTGGATCCCTTTTTCTAGAATTAGAGATCCATCCAGGCCAACATGATTGGTTACTCCAATCCTTCTCAGGGAGTGGGTTACTGTGCTTTAATTCTTCCTATCTTGTTCTTACTCCCTAGGCGAAGTTTCTCCTCCATTTCAGGGAGAGGGCTTTGTGGACAAAAACATTCCCCATCAGATCTTCCTTTAGAGATCTCTAAGCCCTGTCTCTAAGACATCCTCTGCAGAGTTAGAGAAAATGACACCGGGAAGTAGAGATGATGTAGCAATGATGATGGTGATGGTAACGATGATAACATTGACTGAGTGTCTCTCCTGGCATTTTACTACACATTTTACATACAATATCTCATTTGGTCTTCACCCCCTCTGACGTTATTGTCACTGCCCCTATTTTACTGATGAGGAGACAGTTTTAGAGAACTTAAGGTGACTTATTGGAAGATATTTGAAGTCAAGTCCATTGAACCCTGATTCTATTCTTGAAAATCACCTAACAGGGATGGCAGATGTATGACACACCAGCCAACATCTCCCCTCCTATGCTCATGGCATCTGTCCCCACTGAGCCTTGATACAGCCTCAGGATCCTCCTCAACACAGCTCTCCAGGCAGGCATGACCAATTGGTCAAACTTCACATGCCAGGTGAAACCCACTTGCCGCTCCCCTCATTTCTCAAGAAAGGAAGGCTCAGAAAAGTCAGGTGACTAGCTAGGGTCACACAGCTTAAGGGTGGTGGGGCTGGGATGGAAATGCATCTGACAATGAGTGTTGCACACGAAGCATACTCACCCACGGACGGCGTGCAGCAGGCGCAGGGAGGGGTATGCAGTACGCACGTTGACGTGATGCTTCAGGATGAGCTCATTGACCCACTCAACACGCTCCTTGCCACCCCTGGCCATGAAGGCCGGGATCCACAGAATGCTGCCATTGAGGCTGTGCAGCCGCTGCAGCAGCTTCTCCCGCCATGTGGCATTGACCAGGTCCTCGAAGGCCCGCTGGATGACTGATGGGTTCATGGTTACCAGGTCTGTCTTGAGCCCCACATCCCGGGCATACTCCTGCACTGGAGCCAAATTGCACCTGCCAGAGAAAACGGCAACATAGTTCCTTTGAGGAAGCTGAGATGCCATCCTTTGCTTTTCCTCTCTCCTCTGCATCCCTAAACAAAGACTCAGAGCATCTTCCTGCCCTTACTGGACCCTCTGTCATCCTCCTCTTTCTCTTGCCTCAAATAGTTACTGAGCTCCTGCCATATACTAGACCCCAGGTATGTAAAGTGTTTGTGTTCTGGAGTTCAAAATCTAGGACAGGAGAAAAGAAGTAAGGAAATTCTCAGTCCACAAGATGACGGTGTACTGGGCAGGTAACAGAGGAAGGGCTCTGAAGGCCAACTCCCAGGATCAAAACTCAGCTCTAATAGTTTCTACCTGTGTGACTCTGGGCAACTTGCTCAACCTCTCTGCACTTCCTTACAGCTTCCTTATAGTTAAGGAATAGTGATCTGTCTGTCTATATGTCTGCCTGACTATCTACCTACCTACCTACTTATCTGCCCACCTACCTATCTACCTACCTACCCACCCACCAACACCCACCCGCCCATCCATCCATCCATCCATCCATCTACTTATCTACGTGTCTATCTATCTAGGTATCTATCTATTATAGCTAGCTATAACAGTTCCTTTGGCTATAATAAATCTCACAATGACATCCCTCTCACAAGGATTAAAGGAGCTACTATACACCCCATACTCAGAACACTGCTAAACCACAGTAAGAGCTCAATAAATGCTAACTATTGTCATCATCCCCACACATCTGCCAATTTGTCATGATGTGGTGGCTTGCATGTTCCTGTGATGCTGGAAGCTATGCCACTGGTACTTCAAATCCCAGCAGGGTCACCCATGTTGGGCAGGTTTCAGCTGAGCTTCTAGACTAAGATAGACTAGGAAGAAGAACCTGGCAGCCTACTTCTGAAAAAATTAGTCAGTGAAAACCTTATGAATAGCAGTGGATTGACACAGTGGCTGCAACAATGGGCTCAAGCATAACAACAATCGTGAGGATGGCGTTGGGCCGGGCAGTGCTTTGTTCTGTTGTACATAGGGTCACTAAGAGTTGGGACCAACTTGATGGCACCTAACAATACAACAGTTGCCATCATTATTATGGGGAAGGAGGAGTACCAGGTGGTCTTCCTAGAGGTGGTGACCACTGAGGGAAGTCTGGAAGGGTCCACAGGTGGACAACCAACAAGAGGGAAGTGCTTCTCCAGCATGCCAGACCGTAGACTACCTCAGGCCCTTGTTTAAGATTTCCCAGGTCTCTCACCTGGAGATTCAGATCAACGGTTGAGCTTAGGGATTGATATTTATTTTACAAGCTTCTCAGCTAAGTCAGGCAATTTTAGGAGATGTCATGCCATGTACCGTATGTACAGGAAACGCATGCAAAGGCACAGAGGTGTAAACCAGCAGGAGCATTTAGAGGAAGGCCAGGAGATGTGCTGGAAAGCCAGACAGGGTGAGATGTCAAAGTGTCTGTGAATCAGGGACTTGGTTTTGAGGGCCATAGGGAGCCACTGAAGGCTTTTAAGCAGGAGAGTGATGTGGACAGATTTGCATTTTAGGTTACCAGTTAGATAAGAGTAAGATTAAGCTTTGGTATGTATCAGAGGGGATGGAATGGGTGTTGGAGGACAAGGTAAGCGGCCATTGCAATCTCTTGCTGAACCAGCCAGGGACCCTGATGGGGGGTGAGCAGCCTCTATTATTCCACCAGAGGTCTGTTTTTTGAGGGACCCTCTCTCCTTTCTGGGTCCTGCCTGAATGTGCACACTGTGTCCCTAGCGTTGAACATGGGGACTGTGCACAGTGGAGTGTGTAATCTTGTCTCAAAACACCATTTAGGCCTACCCCAGAGACACAGAGTTCTGTGAGAACCATGTATATAGACCTACAAGTTGAAGGACAAATGTGTTTGAGTAGCTCTCTCCTTGGCGCTTCAGGTTCCTCTTTCTATGTGTGTGTGAACAGGTGTGTGCATGGCACCAAGGAGTGAGGCACGGCAAGCTACAGCCATGCTCCTCAAAGGGCACTCCACACTCCAGGAGCAGCGGTATCCCCTGGGACCTTGTTAGAAATGCAGAGACTCAGGCCCTGCCCCAGACCTGATGACACTGCATCTTAATAAGCCAGGTGATTTGTACACATGTTAACATTTGAGAAGAACTGGGCTACAGCTTTGTACAATATTCCTAACGAAATGACCTCAGTCAGTCCAACTCACCCATTTTAGAGATGATGAAACTAAGGCCCAGAAAGGGGAGTGACTGCTCCAAGTCACATGGCAAATGGACGGCAGAGGCAAGACTGGATTTCAGACACTATACTTGTAAGTGTCCAAAAAGGAAACTATTGGCCAGTATTTGTTGTTTCCTCTGTAAATTCCTCGGGCAGAGTCCAGTGGAGCCCAGAAAACTCACTGTTGAAACTCATGACTTGTGACAAAGGAAGAGGCATGGCTATCTATGTGACACTAGGGCAGAAAGGCTGCCCTCAACCCTGTCCAACACTGTGACAGGTGACCTGACCCCATCAGGATGTAGATTTTACCCTATGCCCTCACTCGTAACGCCCACCCCACCCAAGCCTCACACCTTCTCTGGTCTCCAATCAGACAAACCTGTCACAGTTCCTTCCTTCCTTTCCCATAACCTCACCAATTTCTAGGTTGAAAAACAGAGATGGAGCCATTGGATATTCCCCGCACAGCCAAAACCTGGCCAGGGATAACACAAACAACCCGACGTTGGCTGCCAGCCCATGGTATCTCTTCAATCACATGGATTCAAGAGTAATACAGCATATCTTCCCATGTTCGAAGGGTCAGTGTGCTCTATGATAAGGCTACTTCCCAAAGGCCCAGGACAAGGAGATTTTTGTGGCAGGAATGGTCCCAGTAGGAAGATGAGATGAGGTATGCAGTTCTGCCCAGGGCTGGGAGCTGTTTGGAATGAAACTCGAGGTTCTGTGTGTCCTACTTTTGACCAGGGAACAGCAAGGCCTTGTTTCCAAGCCTGTCTGGGTTGGAGTCAGGTGTCAGGACTATGAATACCTGTGTTCAAATGTCTCTGGTAACTGAAAAGCAAGAGCCAATGTCTTAGAGAAAACAATGGCCAAGTACAAAATTGAAGTTTCTCTATCTCCCCAGCACATCCCAGCCTTTGACCACAGGGTAATAAGGATACTTTGAAGGGTACCACCTTGCAAACTCGGACCAACAATTTGTTCCCCCTGATGATTTTCTTACTAATCTTCAGCACCAGGTTATAGGTCAGGGTTTGGCAAACTTTTTCTGTAAAAGTCAGATAGCAAATATCGTAGGCTTTGCAGGCTACACAGTCTTTTTGCTGCAACTATCCAATCTGCTGTTACAATGCAAAAGCCGCAACCAGTACCAGTTGGCATTGAGTTGATTCTGACTGATGGTGACCCCATGTGTGTCAAAGTAGAACAGGGCTCCACAGGGTTTTCAAATGCTGAGTTTTTGGAATTAGACTGCCAAATCTTTCTCCCAAAGCACCTTTGGGTGGACTTGAACCTTCAACCTCTTGGTTGGCAGCCAAGCACATTAATAGTTTGCAGCACGCAGTGACTCCAACAGCAGCCATAGACAATATATGAACAAACAGGGGTGGCTGTGTTCCAATAAAACTTTATTTACAAAAACTAGAGGAGGGCCATAGTTTACCTACCTCTGCTTCAGATCAGTGATTCTCAACCTTAGCTGGAACCACACGGACTGCCTGAGTTACATGCCCCTTTGATCGATTTAATTAGTCTGAGGCACAGTCTGGGCACTGGGACTTTTAAGAGCTCCCCAAGTGACTCTAATATGCAGCCAAGGTTGAGAACAGCTGCTCAGAGAGTAACCCGACCAGTGTTCTCATTTCACTCTCTTGGGACAAGTGGCAACACTAGATCTAAATATACACTGCTGCCTTGGGGCCAGAGCACCTGCCATGTTACCTTATGACAAAGCTGTGTGTGTCAATCTCCTGCCCACAGCCGCTGTTCAGCAAGACCCCCGAGTTGCCTACGATGGCGCACGTCCGGAAGTGCCTGTTCTTCAGTGGAGAGGTTCTGGGGAGGAGCTCATAGAGATTCTGGGACACGTTCATTGTGCTGTCTCGATCGAAGATGTAATGAATAATGTCGCCGGGCTTCAGGGTCCCCTTCAGGACAGAAATGTCCTTCTCGGCATCGAGAAACTTTAAGATTTGTTTCCTATAAAAACCAAACACATGTGACGACAATGTCTCCCTGTTAGAGATGCCCTCTGCCAGTCCTCGCTTTTCCTGTCCCACCATTGCTCCTCACGGCTGCGACAGCCCAGCAAACAGCTATAGCATGCTAATTGCTGAAAAGCCCTCAGAGTGGGTTTCAGGCAAGAATTGTCAGAAAGGGGCCAGAGCTGGTTGATGTGGTTACGCCCTCTTCCTACAGAGGTGAAAACTGTCCTGGGAAATGACTCCATTAGGCTGAGGTGAGCTCATCACAGGCCCCAGGAAAAGGATGACCCACTCTACTGGTTTGCCCAGAAACTGCCTTGGTTTTAGCACTGAAACTCCCGAGTCCCAGGAAGCCCTTCAGTCTGTGGCAAACTGGGGCAGCTGGTCACCCTACATTACACTCCCCTCAGGTAGTGGGATTCTGATTATCATTGGACAGGAAGTCTTGAACAGGAACAGGAAACCAGAATGACATGTACCTCATTCATCATTGGTATCTTTTCTTCCATGGGAGCGTTCTCTGAGCCAAGGGGCCACCCCAGAGCAGAGAATGAGGATCTGGACAGTGTGAGGTATATGAAAAATTCTAACTTTGAGAGACTGAGAATATGGCCTGCTGTCCTGTGAGCTGGTCCATTTGTAAAGTGTGTCCCCTCCCTAACAAATCTCTGATCAGTGTAGGCTTTGTAACTATTGGCACTTCTTGGTCCCACAGGCAAGAGTTCTTTTGAGTTGTTCTATAGCAAACATGATCAAAAGATGGCTCTCTAGGCTTTAGAGTGACTTTGATTTGAGGGAAGAGTTCTCAAATCATTCAGCAAAGTACAAAGATGAGATGGGGAGGGGTCAGGAAAAACATGTGTATAAACCCCTCAAATCACCAGGGAAATTGTACTCAAACCACACAGGCCTGCCCTTAGGAGTCTGAGGATCCTGGATGGCAGGTTTTATTTAGCAGACACATTTTCACAAAGCCATTGAGAGGTGGTAGATAAAGAACAGCAAAAGTCATCCAAAAGATCTTCAGAAATGATTGAAGTAACAGAAAGAAATTTGGTACCTAGGTCAGACGAAATTAATTTTATTTTCTGCAATGAGTCCTTCTCTAGAAAGGATGCAGTGATGACAGACTTTTTTTTCCACAGAGCTCTGGAGGGACAGAATCTTCATGCACTTTGCAAATGTGAAAAGCTGCAAGATGGTGTCCCCATTGCACAGATGGTAACCCTGATGCCTGAGAGCTTGATGGCTTTGAGAGTTTCACAGCCTGTGGTGTACCCCAGAAGGCTGCACGCTCAATCACTTGGGGAGCTATAAAGAACTCAGAAGCTCCACAATGAGCTCTGAGAAATTCTGAGAGCAGTCCAGGGGTTGTTGTTTGTGTTGGTAGCTGCTGTTGAGTAGGTCCCTGACTCATGGTGACCCTTTGAAAAATGGATGAAAAGCTGCCTGGTCCTGCGACATCCCAATGATTGGTTGTAGAGCAGACCATTGTGATCCATAGGGTTTTCATTGGCTGATTTTCAGAAATTGACTGCCAAGCTTTTCTTCCTACACTGTCTTAGTCTGGAAGCTCCGCTGAAACCTGTTTGCAACACAGCAACACACAAGCTCCACTGAAAGCGGGGTAGTGGCTGCATATGAGGTGCATTGGCTGGGAGCTGAGCCCTGGTCTCCCTCATGGAAGGTGAGAATTCTACCACTAAACCACTAATGCCTCATTAGTTCAGGGGTGAGCACTCATTAATAAGCTCCCTGGGAGATTCTAATGTGTCTAGGGTTGGGAGCCTCTTGTGTAGCCAAGGGGCAGCTGGAACTCTTGGCAGGGCCTACACCCTTCTTTCACTTGTCTTTCTCTATTAATGAACTGGATCTCTTGCTATCATGCAGGGAAAACAACCTCGCTGAATAATTTGTACCTCCTGATGGAAAACAGAGGCATTGTTTTACTTTACTGGTTGTCGTCTGTCAGTGGTGGCTTCAGTGTTGCTGTGATGTTGGAAGCTATGCCACTACTATTTCAATTACCAGCAGGGTCACCCATGGTGGAGAGGTTTCAATGCAGCTTCTAGATTAAGACAAGCTGTGAGGAAGGACAATCTACTTATGAAAAAATTGGCCAGTGAAAACCTTACGAATCCAGTGGTTCATTGTCTGGTATAGTGCCAGAAGATGAGCCTCTCAGGTTGAAAGGCACTCAAAACACAACTGGGG
This sequence comes from Loxodonta africana, assembly GCF_030014295.1. Lineage (NCBI taxonomy): Eukaryota > Metazoa > Chordata > Mammalia > Proboscidea > Elephantidae > Loxodonta > Loxodonta africana. The sequence continues at coordinate 23,408,795 of NC_087354.1, forward strand.
AAGAGCTGTCTCCTCAAACTAGAGTTGACCTTAATGACATGGATGGAGTTAAGCTTTCTGGACTTACATTTGCTGTTGCGGCATGACTCAAAATGAGAAGAAACAGCTGCAAACATCCATTAATAATTGGAAAATGGAACGTATGAACTATGAACCTAGGAAAATTGGAATTTGTCAAAAATGAAATGTAATGCATAATGATCAATATCCTAGGGATTAGTGAGCTGAAATTGACTGGTATTGGCCATTTTGAATTGGACAGTTATGTGATCTACTATGCTAGGAATGACAAATTGAAGAGGAATGGCATTGCATTCATTGTCAAAAAGAACACTTCATGATCTATCCTGAAGTGATAGGATAATATCCATATGCCTATAAGGAAGACCAGTTAGTATGGCTCTTATTAAAATTTACACACCAGCCACTAATGCCAAAGATAAAGAAATTGAAAATTTTACCAACGTCTGCAGTCTGAAATTGATCAAACACACAATCAGGATGCATTAATAATTATGGGTGATTGGAATTTGAAAATTGGAAAAAAATAAGAAGGATCGGTAGTTGGAAAATATGGCCTTGGTGATAGAAATGACACCTGAGATTGCAGAATAGAATTTTGCAAGACCAAAGACTTATTCATTGCAAATACATTTTTTTCAACAACACAAACAGTAATTATACACATGGACCTTGATGGATGGAATACACAGAAATCAAACCAACTACATCTGTGGAAAGATGATGGAGAAACTCAATATCATCAGTCAGAACAAGGCCAGGGGCCGACTGCAGAACAGACTATCAATTGCTCATAAGCGAGTTCACGTTGAAGCTGAAGAAAATTAAAATAAGTCCATGAGAGCCAAAGTACAACCTTGAATATATCCCACCTGAATTTAGAGACTGTCACAAGAGATATAACTCACTGAACACTGATGACTGAAGACGAGATGAGTTGTGGGATGACATCAAGTACGTCATACATGGAGAAAGCAAAAGGTCATTAAAAAGAAAAAAAAAGACCAGAATTGATGTCAGAAGAGACTCTGAAACTTACTCTTGAATGTAGAGTAGCTAAAACAAATGGAAGAAATGATGAAGTAAAAGAACTGAACAGAAGATTTCAAAGGGTAGCTCAAGAAGACCAAGTATTATAATGAAATACGCATACACCTGTAGTTAGAAAACCCAAAGAGAAGAACACGCTTGGTATTTCTCAAGCTGAAATAAATGAAGACAAAATTCAAGCCTCCAACTGCCATATCAAAGGATGGTACGGGCAAAAAATTTCAATGGAAGCATCTAAAGAAGATGGAAGGAATACACAGAGTCACTGCACCAGAAAGAATAGGTGTATGTTCAACCATTTCAGGAGGCAGCATATGATCAAGAACTGATGCTATAGAAGGAAAAATGCAAGCTGCAGTTAAGAAATTGGTGAAAAATAAGGCTCCAGGAATTGATGGAGTACCAATTGAAATGTTTCAACAAACAGATGCAACGTTGGAAGTGCTCACTCATCTATGCCAAGAAATTTGGAAGACTGCTACCTGGCCAGCCAACTGGAAGAGATCTATATTTATGCCCATGGCAAAGAAAAGTGATCCAATGGAATGTGAAAAATATTGAACAATATCATTAATATCAGAGAAAATTATTGAAGTTGTCAAGGATTTCATTTTACTTGGATTCATGGTGAATGCCCACAGAAGCAGTGGTCAAGAAATGAAATGATGTATTGCATTGGGCAAATATGCTGTAAAAGACCTCTTTGTTGATTGATTTTTGTGCTTCAGATGAAGGTTTACAGAGAAAATTAGTTTCTCATTAAACAATTAATACATATTGTTTTGTGGCATAATTTGGCAACCCCATGACATGTCAACACTCTCCGTTTCTTGACATTGGGTCTCCCATTACCAGATTTCCTGCCCCCTTCTGCCTTCTCATCCTTGGCCCTGGGCTGGTGTGACCATTTGGTCTCATTTTGTTTTATGTGAGAAGACCTCTTTAAGGTGTTAAAAAGCAAAGATGTCTCTTTGAAGACTAAGATGAGCCCGATCCAAGCTATGGTATTTTCAATAGCCTCATAAGCATTGGAAAGCTGGACAATGAATAAGGAAGACCAAGAAGAATTGATGTCTTTGAATTATGCTATTGGCAAAGACTATTGAATATATCGTAGACTGCCAAAAGAATGAGCAAATTTGTCTTGGAAGAAGTATAGTCAGAATTCTCCTTAGAAGCAGGATGGCGAGACCTCATCTCACGTACTTTGGGCATGTGATCAAGAGGGACCAGTCCCTGGAGAAGGACATCATGTTTGGTAAAGTATAGAGTGAGCAAAAAATAGGAAGACCCTCAATGCGATGGACTGACACAGTGGCTGGACAATGGGCTCAAACATAGCAATCGTGAGGGTGGTGCAGGACTGGGCAGTGTTCGTTCTGTCATACCATGAGTCAGAACTAACTCAACAGCACCTAGCAAAAACAACGATCAGGGATTATGCAACTCAACAAACTAATGCCATTTGGGCATTGCTAAAACCCTTGCAATGACTTACCTCAAAGTACTTAAAAGCAAAGAGAGTTCCCAGAAAGCCCATAAATAAACACCTCCGTGAGTGAATTAATTTCTAATTATGAGAAATTACTACCAATTATCAAACATCATTCCAAACCACTCGCAGAATCTTTTATTATGAATAATTCTGGCGATTAATTGATGTTTAACAAAAAAAACTTTCCCCCTGGGTGAAGGTAAATTTTTCCTGTCAGGTGCCTTTGTATTGGCAGGCTCACTGTGGAGGTCACAGTGAGATCTCTGAAAGGGTGGGCTCATTTCTCTCCCCAGCTGCTGGAGAAAGGGCAATGGGACAGCAGGGAGCCTGTTCAGGAGGATCCCACTCACAGGTGCTGGTGTGAGTAGGATGGTGGCCCCCAAAACAACATGTCCACCTCCTGGCCAAACAGAACCTGTGAATGTGATCTTATCTGGAAAAGGCATCTTTTCAGACATAATTACATTAAGGATTTTGAGATGAGATCATTCTGGATTATCCAGGTAAGCTCTAAATCCAATGACAAGTGTCTTTATAAGAGACAGAAGAGGAGACCAACACAGAGAAGGCCATGTGAAGACAGAGTAAGAGACTGGAGTTAGGCAGCCACAAGCCAAGAAATGCCCACAACCACTAGAAGCTGGAAGAACCAAGAAGGTTCTCCTCTAGAGCCTTCAGAAGGTGCATAGCCCTACTGATACCTTGCTTTTGGACTTCTAGCCTCTGAAACTGGGAGAAAATAAGTTTCTATTGTTTTGAGTCACCAAGTTTGGGGCAGTTTGCCATGACAGCCCTAGGAACCCACACCAGGGATACAGGTGATCTCAGTGATTCCATGGTGCCTGTATTAAAGGGATCAGTGACACAGGCCTGCAGCTATTAGGACCACAATCAGGGGCCTCAGAAGAGGCAGAGAAAGTGGGTGGAAGGTGGCAGAATGGTGGAGACTTGAGTCAGCTCCTTTAGATGGTCTCTCAGCTGCCAGATTCTAAATCTCACTCCTGTATTCCCCACAACCCTTCATGTCCCAAAACTAGGCCTCAAAAACTGGGGCTTGGGGGCATTCCCATCTTGACAGTGAAGCTGTCTGGAAGCGCCAACTCTTTGCTCTGTGTGGTGTCACTTTGGTTGGCTGTGGTCAACGTTAACTGCTGTGCCCCAGCCCCTTGTTTTCTTATCCATAGTGATGGCTTGAGAAGGTTGGTTGCAAGAGTCAGGGCCTTCCACCATCTGGTCCTGCCTACCACACCAATCTCATCACCTCCATAACCTACCTCCTGCTTCCTAGCACTGAGCAGAGACACCATGCTGCTCAGACCTTGGTGTGTACCTGGCAAACTCCTAAGTGTCCTTCAAAGCCCATGGCTTCTGATAAACCTTTCCTGGCCAGTCCACTTAGTTCCCTTACAAAACGAATTATTTGATCCTCAGCATTCCCTCTTTATTTCCCTCTATTTGTAAGATGCGATACTGTCTAACGTACGTATCATGTTGTACCATCATGACTTTGCTTATAGTTCTGTTCCTGCCTGATTCACCTTGGCACCCCAACCCCCTGCACAAATTATAGAAATGAATGGTTAAATTATAAAACCGACCAAATCTGTTGCCATGGAGCTGATTCCAACTCACGGCAACCTCATGTGTATCAGAGTATAACTGTGTTATATGGCTTTCAGTGGCTGGCTTTTCTGAAGTAGATCGCCAGGCCTTTCATCTGAGGTGCCTCTGGGTAGACTCGAACTTCCAACCTTTTGGTTAGCACCCCGGGACTCCAGGTGAATTAAACTGACCAGTATTTGCTTGATCAATCATGGCTATAGTGAAGCCAAGTGACCAAAGTCACTGAAGTCATACTTCCTTCTCGACAGTTCCCCATTCCACCACCCGGCCATGACTGCAGTGCTCGGAACACACCCCTCTGCAGAGGCCAGGAAAAGAGCAGCTCTCTGGCTGAACAGACCTCTCCCTCTGGGGTCAGGTGTCATGTCAGTTCCTGGGGTCAGTCAATGCCCAGTTATGGTTTTTCATTTCCATGGTGTGGGGGGAGGGGGCAGTCTACTCAAGCCACAAGGACCTGGGAGGAAGTGGAGGACCATTGCCACAAAACGGGGGCAGAATACCAGGCAGGCCAGGGAAGATTACTCCTTCCGGAAGAGGCCATCTGTGGCCTCCTGCCCAGGTCCCCACTGCTGCTGACCTAAGCCCCATTCCTCCTGGACCCAGGCCCTCAGCAGGGTGTCCTACCACCTCCCAGGCCTGAGTCACCGCAGACCACTGCTGGGCTGCTGGACTTGCCTTTGGTTGGTTTTTATTTCCAATGGATCGCTTACAGATGAAACCTGCCTCAGCGGGAGGCATACATTTCCTTTCCACCCTGACTTTATTCCTTCACAGACAGCGGCAATTTACAGCTTGTGCTGATGAGGGCCAAGCAGGCTCTTGTCCTATAGGTAATGACCAGTACCTGATCCTCAGAGAGAGTGTCTGGTTGTGTCTCCATTTGGACAAGCCTGGCTGGATGTTGTGCTTAACGCTCTCGTTACTTCTGTCAACAACAGCTGGCGATGACGAGCCATTTATTACAACTTCGGCTCTGGAAAGAAAAAAAAAAAAAAAAAACAGAAAGAGGGAAACATGATCCTTTAGCAAGCTGATGACAAGTTTTGTTTTTGCTCTGGTTTGAATGTAAACTTCTTGGGAAGAGCAAAATTGCAGTTATTACCTGAGAAGGGAAGGAAGTCTATTTATCTTCTAGAATTATAAACTCTCTTCCTCAGGTACAAGCCACATACATTCTTGGAGACAGGAAGCAGGGTGGTAAAACTATCTTTCTCCCCCTCACCAGGCTTCCTCCCAATGAAACCTAGCAGTCACTCTCAGACTAGTCAGATTTCTTAGTCAAACCACTTATAAGAAACCCCGTAAGTACCAGTTGTGTTAGCAGCAAAGGATCATATGATGGTTTACAAACTTAACAAAGAGAAAATAAGAAATTCATAGCAGAGCAATGTCATTGTAGCACGTGGCTTCAGCGTCTCCCCTATATTCCCGTCATTCTCTTGTCTGTAATTCTTCCATGCTGCCCGAACGCCCTGCCGACCGTGTTAAAGTTATCTGTGCAGCCTTCCTCTCTCCCACTAGACTGTAAGACAGGCATCTCCCTCATTCATCTCTACATTCTTCAATAAATGGTTTGACATAAAACAAACAAACAAACAACAAAACCCATTGCCATTGAGTCAATTTCAACTCATGGCGTCCCCATGGGTTACAGAGTAGAACTGCTCTATAGGGTTTGCTTGGCTGTAATCTTTGCAGAAGCAGATCACCAGGTTTTTCTTCTGCAGTGCTGCTGGCTGGGCTCACTCTGCCAACCTTTAGGTTAGTAGTCCAGCACAACCCGTTTGTGCCACCCAGGGACCTAGGGTCTGACATAGCAGGTGCTCAGCAGATAAATGCTTGTTGGGTTTGTACTTGAACATAAAGTCTGGTGAATTTCACCCCGGGGGTGTCTGCAGTAGCTGGCTTTGTTTGCCCAGGGTGACCACAATTCTGGGTGCACAGGAACTCCAGGCATTTCAGAGCCCTCTTGAATTCAGAGGCTGGAAATCTATGCTAGTAGGTTTCTAAGGAACTAGATTACAATGGTATCTTTAAAGGCAGCGTGGGAGCAGGCCCGCATCCTGAGGGGGGTACTCGCAGAAGGCACGTGGGCCTCTTCACAAGTTCCTCTTGTCTGGACAAAGAGCAGACTGTCCTGCTTAGAATGACAAGTGGATTTGTGATGCCAAATTCCAGAGCTTTAAAGAGTCCAAGCCAAACATCAATGTTCTCTGCGTTTATCTTCAAACAGTCAAGTTGAAAAAAAAAAAAAAAAAAGGAAATCCCTTTAACAAGGTCTAAACCCAACGTTCTATTTTGCCTTTTGTAGATAGAGAAGACATTTGGGGGGTGGGAGTCGGGGGAGGGGGGCGAGAATTGTCTTCTCAGCTCTCTCCACACCCCGGTGCCTCCACTCTTAATATTCCTGACTCCTCTAGTGGATACCACTTGTCTTGGGTTCAAACACACATAACTTTTTTGCAGAGGACAAAAAATTAAAGGGTTTTGAGTAAGGTAGATGGACCCTTCTTAGCGGGCTTGGGAGGTGAAATAGAAGACCCAAGCCTTTGGAGATTTGCTGTTTTCATGAAAGTAAGCTGTGAGTGTAGTGGGAAGATTTCGCAAGTCGTGTGACAGTAGCTAAATCATTTTATCTCTCTGAGCCTCAGTTTCCCCATTTATAGAAAGGAGTGTAGAAGAGGAAGTATCAGCTCTAAGGTTCTAGAAGGCAATAAGGAACATCTCAGTCTCCTACACAGATCACAGGCTGCCCTCTTGTGAGGCTCCAGTAGGAGCTGGTTGTGGCTGCATCTCTTGGGTACACCCACCTCTGTGTAGGCCAGAGGCATGACTAGTGACCTTAGGACCACAGATGTGGCAGCCGCACCTCAAGACCCCAATGCTTCCCTGCAACTTACACCAGTAGCTATAAAAAAAAACCAAACCCGTTGCCATCGAGTCGATTCTGACCCACAGCGAGTGGAAACCCTGGTGGCGTAGTGGCTAAGTGCTATGGCTGCTAACCAAAGGGTCAGCAGTTCGAATCCTCCAGGGGCTCTTTGGAAACTCTATGGGGCAGTTCTACTCTGTCCTATAGGTTTGGTATGGGTATGGGCCAGTAGTTATACATGATGGAAACACTTTAGTATATTGTGGTAAGGAGTGTTTTTCCTAACTGGCTAGCTGCTTTCTCATCAGTGATCAGAGTGCATCAGAGGAAGAGAGCTGGCTCAGGAACAAAAGAGTGACTGGGGCCTTGCACCCTATGGCTTAAGGCGGATTCAGTCTAGGCTGATGCTCTTCAGAAGTCAAGACTTACTGGGCGACCTCAGGCTCCCTCAGGAAAGAAGGGTCTGCAGAGGGGTTCTGCTCAGAAATCCCCTAAAGGGGTTTCTAGGCTTCTCTGGGATAAAAGGTGGTGGAGGCAGGGAAGGGAAAGAGATATAATATGGCACCGAGAATGGCAAAATTCGATTTCTAACTTCACTTCTAACAACGCCTTGGCTGAGGTCCTCCACAGCCAGCCATGTTCTTACTAGACTTGAACCCTGGCTCTATCACTATCAAGGTGGGGGACATGGGTAAAACCATGTAGGTCTTTAGTCTCTGCCTTCTCATCTGTAAAATACAGGGGTGGTTGAAATAGCTCTGGGACCCCCTCAGTTCCCAGGTTTTAAAATGTTCTGGGGGAGTTGAGTTACTCCTCTTCAGTGAGTGTGTCCTCCTGCCCCCCGGTCCCCTACCACGTCCCAAGTGACACTAAAAAAACCCATTGCCATTGAGTTGATTCCAACTCATAGCGACCCTATAGGACAGAGTAGGACTGCCCCCATAGGGTTTTCAAGGATGTAAATCTTTACGGAAGCAGACTACCACGTCATTCTCCTGTGGAGCAGCTGCTGGGTTCCAACTGCTGACCTTTCAGTTAGCAGCTAAGCACTTAACTGCAACGCCCCCAAGGTTCCTTCAAGTAACACTAGAGGGGCATTTTATTCTTAAGTTGCGTTGTCTGTCAGCTCCTGAACTTCTCACTCAGTGGCCATCTTCATCAAACTCTGATGCCATGAATACGTTAATTAAGAGCACTTAAGGTAACTGGCCCTAAACTAGACCCTTACATTCATTCAGTAGTTCTAATCCCTGAAACACCCCTCAAAGAAGTCACTGCATTATTACTCTAATCCAGTGAGGAAATAGAGGCCCCAGCTAACAAGCATCAGAACTGATTTCAGGTCAGTCTGGCTCCCAAGACTGTGTTCTTCCCCTTTTCATACTCTGTCTCATAAAACTGCACCTCTGAAAGTTACCAGGGGACTTGAGCTGGAGGGCAGGATCTTCTTTCTTCAAAAATGGACACCTTCCTACAGTAGAACAGAGAGGAACTAGTGACACATGGTCTTCTCTTTTATTTCTGCCATGTCTGCACTTCACCAGCCAGGTGGTGCAGTGGTTAAGGGCTCAGCTGCTAACCAAAAGGTCGGCAGTTTGAATTCACGAGCCACTCCTTGGAAATCCTATGAGGTACTTCTACTCTGTCCTATAGGGTCGCTATGAGCCAGAATTGACTTGACAGTAATGGGTAATGGGTTAAACTCAAGTTTCATTTGTAGCTCCCAGGTGGTTAAGAGGTCATTAGAGGTCTAGAAGCAATGATGTCAGGAATAGAGGGGCAGTCTCCCGGGTCAATCACCAGGGTCAGGAATGGGCATACTTGACCGGTCTCATATGATTTAGAGACTTAAACAAATAGAGAAGGGCAACTAACAGAGTATACTTTGAGTAATTTGGACCTCTCATTTCCAGCTTCACCGAAATAGAATATTTAGGTATTTAAAAATATGGCCTTCACTTTGAGTAGTCGCCTTACTAAAAATATTAAATAACCTGGCATTCTCTTCTCCCTTCCATTGCTCTTTAAGGTGGGGTTTGTAAGACTGTAGGTTAGAGATACCAGTTACCAGTTGCCATCAAGTTCTTTCCAACTCATGGTGACCCCATGTGGGTGTGAGTGGAACTGTGCTCCACAGTGTTTTCAATTGATGATTTTTTTTTTGGAATTAGGTTGCCAGGCCTTTCTTCTGAGGTGCCTCTGGGTAGACTTGAACCATACCAACCTTCCGTTAACTGTATGCACCACCCAGGATCAGAGCACTGAGGGCGGTTATCTCTGGTGCAGAGTGGAGACTCAGAGGGGCGCTGTCCAACAGTCCCCCAGTGGCAAGCCTGAGTTTGTCAGCTTGTAAAGCATTTGCATGCTCCTTGCATCAGGCTGTCCGCTGGCCAAGGACTGGCCCAAAGGCTCCCAGGTCAGTGACATTAAATGAAGCAACGCTCTTTCCAAATTCGGAGTGCATAATCAGTAATCAGAGTTAGCATTAACTGAGTAGACTCCTCAAATATTTTAAGTGGTCTCAGCAAAGTTCGGTTCTGTCTTAACCTCCTGGACAAGCCATTACTGTAATGAAATTGGGCGAAAGTCCTGGTTCCCTTCAGGGTCTCCATCGCTCAGCAAAAACACAAGTTACTACGAATGTTAGTAAGCTCCCTGGTGGCCTAAGTGCTTCAGAGTGGGTGGGCTTTTTTCCAGAAAGCAACCCTTATCATCTCCTTATCCATCTCTGCAGCCTCTAGACCTTGGGCCATTTTAGTCCATCTTTTATGGACAGTTTGCCCCCAAAAGTGATTAGGGAAATACAAACCCAAAGTGAAACCAAACAGATCTATTTGTTAAGGAAGAAGGGCACCATCCAGCAAAGAGGAGAGGCAGATTAACAGCTGCCTTACAGCAAAAACCAATGAACACAAAATCCAATTTACAAACCTATTAGATTTGCTATGTAAGCTGTTCACAGCTGATCTGATTGTACCGCTGCCTCCAGAATTCCTGCAAGACAAAGGAAATGCATTATTTATAATCCCAGCTCTTCTTTGTAAAGCCCCCTTCAGTTGTCAGGAGGTCCCGCACCCCACCTGGAGAACAGCAGAGGGAGGGTGAGATCTTACGCTGGCCTCTCCAGAAGGAGTAAGGATCAACAAGCCCCAGCTTTTTACAGAGCAGTCTACCCGCAGGGCCCTCCCCTGCTCCGGAACCTTGTTTCAATTAGCACCATGGTTCTCACTTGTGATTCCCACTTGAGACTTGCGAGAACCCCCATTAGTCCCCCTTCATTCACAGCCTCAGCAGGACTCAGCATCTGCTCTAGCTTGACTCAGCCTTTGTCAGTGCTCCTCCTTTCACTCACGCTTGGTGACATGTTGTCCACTGCATTCTCTCCAAACTTGAGACACGGGAAGTTCAACAGAGGCAGGAGGATTAACTCAACAGTGCTTTAGACTAAACGTGATAATAGATTTTCTTTTTGGTGGCACAAGAAACAATATTATGTGGTGTCACTTCAGTGGGAGGCCAGGAGGTGGGCAGGTAGTAGGGTCCTTTGCTCCTTTATCTGGAGCATAATCTTTTGGAGTGAAAGCATTCTGAAGTCCTTTCTAGCCCCACCGTCCGTTCACAGCTGTTGAATTCCACACTGGACGGGGGCTGTCTGGCTGCACAGTTGCACCCTGCTTTGCTTTTGCACTGGGCTGGGCATGGGTGGATGAGTATCTTCCTGCCATCTCGCTTGCGCTCTGCCTCTGCTCTAGGAAAGTTGTGTGTGTGTCTATTAAACAATATCATTTCTCCCACTGATTTATAAGAGGTATAGTTTTTTTTTTTTTTTATAGTTTGGGGAGGTACTTCTCAGTACTTTTCTCTCTCCCCCGCCCCCCTTTTTTAAAAGTTCTATCTAGTCTTTCAATTAAGGTGTTAGTGCACTCCAAAGAAACAATTAAAATCCCTGGGGAAGCTGTGCTTTTGAAGGAACCCTGTCATTTAATAAGAACTCTTTTGGGGACGTTTATGCATAGCTCCACACTGGTTTTAAGTCTGGATTTTTCTATCTGCTTTCTTTAGGTTTAGCATATAAGTATATACAACACTGTGTGTGTGTGTGTGTGTATACACATGTCTTTTCCTGATAGGTTGAAATATCTTTTCAACATTATTGGTGATAGGCAATTGTCTACCCCTTCACAGCCAGATGATTGGACAACACAATGGGTGCCTTGACTTGTCCAGTGTCTGATCCCACATGGCTCAAAGTACATCACTCAAATCTAGTTATTTATTATACAGTATATCACTGGTCCTTCTGATTTTAATTGAATGTCTATGTTTCTTTTTTTTTGCCCCTCTCTCATTTCCCTCTTGGAATGCCAGAGATCTCATCCTTCCAACTTGGGGTCCCGGAATGTCCAGCCAGCTCCGGTGCTGTAACGTGTTAGGACCTAAGGGCTTTGCTGGGCACGCTGCCACACACAAGTGTCACTGACCTGTCACATCTACTCCTAATCCCCCGTCCCAGCTCACAAAACTGATGCTCTTTGTGGGGGAGGGAAGGCCTGCTGGGCCAGTAATTAAAAATGTGGCAAGAACTCAAGATGACTGAAAAATTAATGGAACAAAAGAGACAGTCCAGAAACTTTGCATGTAAGAATTGGCACATGATTTTAAAAAGCATTGTCAATGGGAAATTCAATAATTGGCTCAGAGGAGTTGATGAACATTTGGGATGAGTTGGGCGAAATCAGGAAACCCTGGTGGCCTAGTGGTTAAGAGCTATGGCTGCTAATCAAAAAGGTCAGCAGTTAGAATCCACCAGGAGCTCCTTGGAAACCCTATGGGGCAATTCTACTCTGTCCTATAGAGTGGCTAGGAGTTGGAATCGACTCAACAGCAGTGGGTTTGGTTTTTTGGGGGAAATCAGTTGATGTTACCCTACTCTAGACAGCAAAGTGGATTTCAATTGGATTTAACCAGTGTGACCCAAACTTAAGTAATTCTCAAGTCTCTGTCACCAGTTTGCCATATTTGCTTATCAGCACACTATTTTCTATTTAAATTCTGAAATTGACTTGTCTTTAGAAACTTACCCCTTTCCTGAGTAATACCATCTGTGAAAATACAGGTTTGATGTCATGGTGATATACTTATTTTAAAAACACATAAAACCATTTACACAAAAAATGTTCATCAATGAAATTCCTAAAGCCATCTTATATTATCACCAGGAGTACTAGGAGTACTTGTGCTGCCCTCTGGGGAAGACTGAATTAAACAGTTAAATATTTAAAGAAGGCAAACCATAAGAAATTGATATGAAAATGGAAGAGAGTATTTATCAAATCTTTGTTGTGGGATGAAGAGTGTACTTGAAGGACTGTTTAAACTCGGAAGTCTTAGAATAAATCACAAGGGAAAATGTAGACAGATTTGACTTCATAAAAATTTAAAACTTGGTTTAGACAAAAAGCGAACCTCAACAAGCCCCAGTTCAATGTCTTTCCTGAAATCTAAGAGGGCTGCAGGTGTGGACAGCCACAGATCTAACTGAATTTAACCAGAGGCTTATTTTTTTTTTAGAGAGAAGCAAATGCCCTTAGACAGATGCTACCTCTGTCTTCGTCTTTTCCTGTCTCTGATCCTGCTGACTCAGGGCACAATAAGTCTCTGTCCTTTTTTGTACCAACACTTTGTCTAACGCAGGGTTTCTCCTTCTTAGCACTATTACCATTTGGGCCCTGATAATTCTGTTAGAGCTCTGGTGGCATGATTAAGTTGTTGTAGGAGTTGTCCAGTGCATTGTGGGATGTTTAACAGCACCCCTGGCTGCTACCCACCAGATGCCAGTAACAACCCCTTGTTGTTGTTAGATGCCGTTGAGTAAATTCCAACTCCTGGCAACCTATGTGTGCAGAGTAGTAGAACTGCCCTTTAGGGTTTTCAAAGTTGTAATCTTTCGGAAGCAGATTGCTAGGGCTTACTTCTGGGGTGCCTCAGGGTGAGTTTGAACTGCCAACCTTTTGAATAGTAGTAGAGTGCTTAACTGTTTGCATCACTTAGGGACTCGTAACGCTCCCTACCCCTTCCCAAACTGTGACAGCCAAAAACGTTTCCAGACATTGTCTGCAAAGGGGTAGAGGACAAAACTGCCCCAGTTGAGTTTATTTTCTGCCTGGTGCCTCTTGAAGAGAACTCCCCAGCCCCCTGTCAGTCCGCCAGTGCATCCCCATCACCTTTCCAGGCTAAGCCCCAACCCCAATGCCTGTGCCTCCCTTCAAAGCCACCCAACGTTCAATTCTCCGCCCCCTTCTTCTTCTTTTCCCAGAGCACTCGATTCTGTTACAGCATGTGTCACCTCCTTGTATTTAATTATCTCATGGAATCCCAGATGGGAGGCTTGAAAGAAATCTTGTCATTCTACATAGTCTAAACTCCTCCTCTTATAGTTGAAGAAACCAAGGCTTGTGTTAGCTTCCCCACCTGCTTGCCACACTAGAATGTAATCCCCTTGAGGGCGGGATCAACGTCTTGTCACCTTGCACAGCGTCTTGTCACCTTGCACAGCGCCTTGCCCAGTGGGGACTCAGTGGATAAAACCAAACCACAATGTTAACTGGGGCTTTTCTTCTAAAATCCTCCCTGCAGTTTGCATGCTGTGTTCCTACATAATATTTACACTCGTACAAGACACAGCTTCAACTCTCAGTTAACCGTGGGATGGAGCCAGCCATCATACCAGGAACCCCAGATTGCAGATCTTTGGCTGTAGAATGAATCCCATGAATCAACAGGCATTTTTTCTTTCTAATCAGATTTTGTCTCAAACCTTATTAAAAGAAGCTTACACATTCCCCATTCACAGGGAATGCAGGTACATGCCTAGCTGAGTGACAGGAAAAGGTGATGCGGTGAGAAAATTTTGCAAAAGATAATTTGCAAAATACTGAAATTGTAGAAACATAGATGCTTAGATCATCCAAATGAGAAAATATATGTGAAGGCACATTAAAAAAAAAAAAACAAACAAAAAACCCGTTGCAGTAGAGTCTATTCAGACCCATAGAAACCCTACAGGACAGAGTAGAACTGCCCCATAGAGTTTCCAAGGAGCACCTAGTGGATTCGAACTGCTGACCTCTGGGTTTCCAGGCACATAGCACACTATAAAGAACTCTAGAAAACAAGGCATGATATTGGTAATAATAATGGTCCATTTAACCCTGCTACAATAGCCTCTGCCATAGTGATGATAGAAGTTCACTACTTTAAAGCTCTAAATTTTAGTGTCAATCTTCTTCCCACCACTGACATAATATCCCCTCCAGGTATAGCAAGCACAATAACTAAGACAAATAAAAATAGTTATGTTAAAAAAAAGAAACACCATGCAATCTGTTTTAGTAAAAAAAAAAAACTAACCAACTCATTGCCATCGAGTCAATTCCAACTCATAAGCACCCTATAGGACAAAGTAGAACTGTCCCCATAGGACAAAGTAGAACTGTCCCCATAGGGTTTCCAAGGCTGTTAATCTTTATGGAAGCAGAACGCCACATCTTTCTCCCATGGAGCTGCTGGTGGGCTCAAACTGCCAAACTTTCAGTCAGCAGCCAAGCACTGGTTTAACCATTGCGCCCCCAGGAGTCCATTTTAGTAAAAAGTAAGTAACAAATCTGAATGTGCATTTCTGTACGGCCTCTTCTTCCAAGCCCAGTAGTTTATAGGCAAGGTAATGTTCGGTGTGTTGCAATCTCGCGGCTGTGTTAGAAGTTCCCGCGTTTGCGGTTTCTCGTGGGAGAGGCAGGCTCAGTAAATAAACTTTCCAGAGCTGACAGCTCTAATTGAAAGTCTGACCCAACTTAAACTGTTGATTAGTTTTGAGACTAGAAGATTAAACTAAATTACAATTCATGAATTTGTAAATGGTTTGTCCTTCACTTTTGTTCGGGAGGGGGGCTGCTGAATGTGTGTGTCCCTGTATATGCGTTTTTTAATTTACACATAAAATCCACAGGGATTCCTGCCTGCAGACATCTCAGGGATACGCTGTAAGTATACGGTCCCATAGACACGTGGTGGAGAGAAAAGGGAGGGAACACATGTGATTCGGGGCAGTCACATGAACACAAGCTAGGGCTTCCAACAAGGTTCCAGATGGTCAAGGCTGGTTTTTGATGTGGCAATTCTAAGGAGACAATGAGAAAGAACATCACAGTGACGGGGAAGGAATGGCCCCTCCAACGTCCTGGAGTCTGGAGCCTTGAGCACCTGTGATAAGAAGAGAAGCAGGCATCCAACCAGCTGACCTGTGCTTGGATGGCCCACAGCTTACTCGGCTAGGAGCTTTCTAAATTTGTTGTCAGCTGTTATGGATTGAATTGTGCCCTCCCCCTCCCCACAAAAAAAATGTATATGTTTAAATCTTAACCCTGGTACCTGTGAATGTGACCTTGTTTGGGAAAATATGGACTTTCTTTGAAGATATTGTCAGGTAAACTAACAAGGTCATTCAGGAGTAGGATGGTTCTTAATCCTATATGACCAATGTCTTATAAATGGAAGTAGAAATGGAAACAGAGTCACAAGAAGATGCCCTAGGAAGATGCTGTTATGGATTGAATTGTGCCCCCTCAAAATATATATTGAAATCCTAATCCGTGTACCTGGAAATATAACCCCATTTGGAAATCATTACTATTAGTTGCAATTGAGTCGACTCCCACTCATGGTGACCTATGTTTAACAGAATGAAATATTGACTGGTCCTGTGCCCCATCTTCATAATTGCTGGTTTGGAAAAAAGGGGTTTCTTTTGTAATGTTAATGAAGTCATGCCAGAGTAGAGTGGGTCCTAAACCTAATGACGTCTGAGGTATTAAGAAGAGTAGAATAGACATAGAGACACACACAGGCAGAAGACATCATATGAAGACAGACACACACGGCAGAGGCATTTACACCAGGAACTCCCAGGAATGCACTACTAGAAGCTGAAATAGAAAAGGGTGGACTTCCCTCTAGAGCCATTCCTTGAATTTGGACTCGTAGCCTCCCGAACTGTGAGATGATAAATTTCTGTTCATTAGAGCCACCCCTTTAGTGGTATTATGTTAGATAAGTCCTAGGAAACTAAGATACAGGCATCCCTCCATCTGAGAGATGGTCAGAACCCCAGCCTTGATTGATTAAGGGCAGACCTCCACCACGACAATGAATGTATCTTCGGTCACCCTTGTTGTTGTCGTTAGGTGTGGCAGAGTCGATTCCAATGCATAGTGACTCTATCTACAACAGAACAAAACACTGCCCGGTTCTGAGCTATCCTCACAATCATTGCTGTGTTTGAGCCCATTGTTGCAGCCACTGTGTCGATCCATCTCACTGAGGTCTTCTTTTTTGCTGATCCTCTACTTTACCAAAGCATGATGTCCTTCTGCAAGGACGGGGCCCTCCTGATAACATGTCCAAAGTACATGAGATGAGGTTTTGCCATACTGATTCTAAGGAGCATTCTGGCTGTACATCATCCAAGACAGACTTGTTCGTTCTTCTGGCAGTCCACGGTATATTCAATATTCTTTGCCAACACCATAATTCAAAGGCATCAATTCTTCTTGGGTCTTGCTTATTCATTTTCCAGCTTTTGCATGCATTTGAGGTGACTGAAAGTACCGTGGCTTGGGTCAGGTGCATCATAGTGCTCCAAGTGACATCTTTGCTTTTTAACACTTTTAAGAGGTCGTTTGCGGCAGATTTGCCCAATGCAATGCGTCTTTTCATTTCTTGACTGCTGCTTCCGTGGGTGTCGATTGTGGATCCAAGTAAAATGAAATCCCTGACTACGTCAGTCTTTCTCTGTTTATCATGATGTTGCTTACTGGTCCAGTTGTGAGGATTTTTATTTTCTTTATGTTGAAGTGTAATCCATACTGAAGGCTGTGGTCTTTGATCTTCATTAGTAAGTGCTTGAAGTCCTCTTCACTTTGAGCAAGCAAGGTTGTGTCATATGCAAATCACAGGTTGTTAATGAGTCTTCCTCCAATGCTGATGCCATGTTCTTCTTCATATAGTCCAATTTCTCGGATTATTTGTTTAGCATACAGATTGAATAAGTACAGCGAAAGGACAAAACCCTGATGCACACCTTTCCTGACTTTAAACCACACAGTCTCCCCTTGTTTTCCTTGTTCTATTCAAACGACTGCCTCTTGGTCTATGGCTCTGCAGGAGCACAGTTAAGTGTTTTGGGATTCCCATTCTTTGCAACCTATCCATGATTTGGTATGATCCACACAGCAAATGCCTTTGCATGGTCAATAAAGCACAGTTAAACATCTTTCTGGCATTCTCTGCTTTCAGCCAAGATCCGTCTGACATCAGCAATGATATCCCTCATTCCATGTCCTCTTCTGAATCTGGCTTGAATTTCTGGCAGTTCCCTGTCAATATACTGCTTCAACTGTTTTTTAATCATCTTCAGTATAATTTTACTTGCATGTGATATTAATGATATTGTTGGATAATTTTCTAATTCTGTTGAATCACTTTTCTTTGGAATGGGCACGAATATGGATCTTTTCCAGTCAGTTGGCCAGGTAGCTGTAGTCCAAATTTTTTGGCACAGACAAGTGAGGGCTCCCAGTGTTGCATCGATTTGTTGAAACATCTCAGTTGGTATTCTGTCAATTCCTGGAACCTTGTTTTTTGCCAATGCCTTCAGTGTAAAAAAAAATTTTTTTTTTTCAGTGTAGCTTGCACTTTTTCCTTCAGTACCATCTGTTCTTGATCATATGTTACCTCCTGAAACGGCTGAACATCGAGCAATTCTTTTTGGTACAGTGACTATGTATTCCTTCCATTTCTTTCGATGCTTCCTGCATATTGTTCAATATTTTGCCCATAGAATCCTTCAACATTGCAACTCGAGGCTTGCATTTTTTCTTCAGTTCATTTGGCTGCAGAAATGCTGAGTCCATACTTCCCTTTTGGTGTTCTGACTCCAGGTGTTTGTACATTTCACCATAATACTTTATCTTCTTGAGCTACCCTTTGAAATCTGTTCAGTTCTTTTACTTCATCATTTTAGGTATTTTACATTCAAGAGCAAGTTTCAGAGTTTCTTCTAACATCCATTTCGGTTTTTTCTTCCTTTTTAATGGCCTTTTGCTTTCTTCATGTATGAGGTACCTGATGTCATCCCACAATTCATCTGGTCTTCGGTCATTAGTGTTCAATGCATCAAATCTATTTTTGTATTTTGGCTCTCATGGACTTGTTTTAATTTTCTTCAGCTTCAATTTGAACTTGTGTATGAGTCATTGATGGTCTGTTCTGCAGTCAGCGCCTGGCCTTGTTCTGACTGATGATATTGGGTTTCTCCATCATCTCTTTCCACACACGTAGTCATCCTAATGCAGTGGAAAACATGGTGCCCCACCCTTTGGATTGGGCCAGTTTGTACTTCTGGAGAGGCTCTATCACAGAGTTTGATTCCCTTTGAGCAAGAGGCAGTTGTATGATTCCTCTTCCATGGTCTTGGCAATTTGTCTTGTAAGACCACCCCCTACCACCTGGAACCCCCTGCACTAGCAGAGAACTTCTTCCAAGCTTCACAGTAATTCCAGTCTGAGGAATCTTCAGTAGACACCACTGAGTTGTCCTTGAGGAAGGATTTGTACCCATTCACCAGATGGTCAGGGATGATTTAACTGCTGGGGTCTTCAGGGGACATGGAGTTCACGTCATACTTCTCAAATGCAAAGAACTTAGGGTCTATTGCATCCATGCCATTTACCCCCTGGTTATCAGTGCAGCCAGTCTTTCCAATAACATTCCATAGCAACTCCAAGCCTTCTTTATTCTCTAGGCTATGGGTTGGTAAACTCCCTTTAAAGGCCAGAAAGTAAATATACCCACTTCTTACTTATTGACATGGTTAGTTTCCAAAGACCAAGTTGTTATGTAAAAAGCAGTGTTATATGAAAATGGAGGATGACCACATCAGGTTACAAAATGGAGGATGACCACGTCATTACATAACTGCCAAATTACTTCATTATATAACTGCCAAATTATGTCATTACTTAACTGTCAAATTATATCATTACATAACTGCTAAATTACATCATTACATAACTGCCAAACCACTGGGAATCATGACCCTGCCAAGTTGACACATAACCATCACAGCCAATGTCACTCTCTTCTGTTTGTTACTGCCAGATGTACGTGATTAATGCTTAAAATAGTTGAACAGTAGATTTTTTTACTATTGTCATAAATCTGAAATGTCAGCTAATGAGACAGTCAATAAGACAGGAGTAGGTATTTTGGGCTTTGTGGGATAAGGGGCAAAATAGAAAGTATGATATGCATATTTACGTAACAAAAGAGAAAACAAATTTTTTGCATTTTTATTGACAAAATTGAAAATATAATAATACTAAATGAGTAAAAAAAATGCTCTTCTAATAAGAAGAACGTAATTCTTTTTTTGGGGGGGAAGGGTGATACCATTTCACCTAATTGGGGTTTAAAAATGTTCCCTGTCATCCTGATACAAAGGCGGCCTCATTCTAGGACAAAGACTTCCTCTACTTTTTGGAAACACTGTGATCTTCCCTCCTGCGAACTCACTGGGATGTGCGACCTGCACTTCTCTTTTGGCACTTCTCCTAAAAGTGTTGGAGAAGTTTCCACATGGGGATGCAGGTTAAGAGCATAGGCTCTGGGATAAGACTCCTTGGGTCTGGATTCTATCTCCATTCATCATTAGCTAGGTGATCTCTGACTACTGTTAACATACCTAGAAGCTCCAGCTTGTTCCTCATCTATAAGTAATAGTAACTACTTCACAGGGTGGTTGTAAAGATTAAATGAGCTAATGAATGCAAACATTTAGAACAGTGCATAACATTTTGTAAAGCACTCAATATTCATGCTTTTGATTTTTTTTCAACCATTTAAAAAGGTAAAACCAGCCTTGTTTGAGGGCCATATCATTGCAGGTGGTGGCAGGATATGACCTGGGAGCCATAGTTTGCCGACCCTGCTCTAGGATGTTCGGAGCAACACACACCTCATCCTCCAAGTGGGAGGCATCTTTGCCTTATTTCCCCTCGATGGTATACTTCAGGTTGAGGTAGGCTTCTGCTCCAATAAGCACAGCTTTCATGAAGTCACAGCTCCAAGAGGGAGGATCATGAAGTCTTGCACCGCCAGCTCGTTACCAATGTGGGAACTACCATGGATTCCGCTGAAAGCTGGAACTGTCTGGTCACTTTGGGATAGCCAGCTAGGACCCAGTAGCTCCAGCTTTACAGGCAGCAAGTGACGCTCCTAGCGTGGTGTTTGCACCAAATTTAGATTTATTCTCAGTGCCATCCAAGTCCATCACCAGTTTGTCACTTGCCTCCAGTTACACAACACTCAGCTTGTTTCTCGTCTTATTGTTGTTGTTAGTTTCCATCAAGTTGGCATGGCGGCCCCATGTATAACAGAATGAAACATTGCCCAATCCTGCATCACGCTCCTGATCGTTGGTACGCTCAAGTCCATTGTCATAGATGCATTGTATTTCGGGTGCCTTCCAACCTAGGAAGCTTATGTTCGAGCACTACATCAGGCAATATTCTGTTATATTGGCTGATTTTTGGAAAGTAGATAGCCAGGTCTTTTGTCCTAGTCTTTCTTAGTTGGGAAGCTCCACTGAAAGTTGTCCACCATGGGTGACCCTGCTGGTATTTGAAATACCAGTGGCATAGCTTCCAGCATCACAGCAACATGCAAGCCACCGTAGTGTGAGAAACTGACAGATGGGTGGTGGTCTTACTCATCAGGCCAGGACTGATAGCTTTACTGAGAAGCATAATAGCCTTTGAGACACTTTTTGCTCATATGAACCTTATGATTATACCAAAGCTCTTGGACCTCAAAGATACCAATTGAGACACTGCTGGGCATCACAGCTGTGAAGACACTAGTGTTGGGTCCAACCTTGATAGTGAGGTTTCCATGATAGTTGAGATATGTGGCATTGGGCTCCTGAGAGTGCTGTAGGTGCCAAGAGGGAGTGATAACTGAGCAAGCTCTGGGTCTCTCTATCCCCTGAGCTTTCCTCATCAATTGCTCAGATCCTTTTGCTTGCTGTCCCCTCTTCCTTCACTTTAAATATTAGTTTGATTTGATTTATCCATTTGCTCTGATTTCAGCAAACTTTTGCTTGTTAGCCAGCTCTCTAAGGTGTACAAAAAGGTACCAGCTCACTTTCAGCTCTCTCCTTTGCTTGTCTTCAGAAAACATCTAGGAGAACTTGCGTGTTTCCCTAGTCTTCATATAAAAGCAGTTGTAGGCATCTGTACCTCAAAATACGAGCAAACGAGTCACTCGTGTGCCAAGCATTTTCCATCACGCTTATCCCTGATCTTTCTGCTTTCTCACTATGAAATAGTGGGTCACCCATAACAAGGGGCCCATATAATTTATCATCCAAAACAGCATACTTTCAGAGTGATGGAGACACCTGTCAGAGAGGACGCATACACCAGAACTACCAATTTATGTGGGATGCGCAGTCTAGCCATCTTATCAAGGAGATGGACTTTATAATAAACTTCTAAGAGAATGCTGCCTTCCAAAATCCCTACCGCTCTAAAACCCAGACACAAAAGCAATTCAAACTCAGAGGTGCGGTGGAATATTACTCAGGCATAAAGAGGAATGAAATCCTGACACATGCCACAATATGGATGAGCCTTGAAAACACTGCGCTGAGTGAAATCGGTCAGTCACAACAGGACAAATATTGTACAATGCTACTTATATGAAATATCTAGAATAGGCAAGTATACAGAGATCAGAGTTAATTAGTAGTTTCGAAGGGGTAGGAGGGAGAGGGGAAAGGAGACATGAGGCTTAGTGGACACCAAGCTTCCATCGGGGTGATGGGTGAGTTCAGACATGGCGAGTGGTGATGGCTGAACGACATGATGAACGCATTTAATGTCACTGAACGGTACGTGTGAAGGTTGCTGAAATGGCAAATGTTTGGTTACTTATTGTTGGAGTTAGTTGTCGTTGAGTCGATTCTGACTCATGGTGACCCCATGTGTGCACAGTAATGAGAGGCCACCAGGAGGTGATGGCAACTGAGTGAAGGGACTTTCCGCTGCAGGGAGGACCAGGGTTTTCAAGGCTTTGACCTTTCAGAAGCAGATAGGCAGGCCTTACTTCCAAGGCACTTCTGGGTGGCTTTGAACTGCCAACCTCTCAGTTAGTATTCCAGTGTTTAATCATTTGTGCCACTCAAGGACTCCTTTGTTATACAACACATACATATATGTATGTGTGTGTATATATACGTATATGTACAGACACATGTATGTATATATGTATATACATACATACCCATATACATATGTATATATAACCCCCAAAACCAAATCCGCTGCCGTCAAGTCGATTCTGATTCATAGCAGCATTGCAGGACAGAGTAGAACTGTCCCGTGGGTTTCCAAGGCTGTAATCTTTACGGATGCAGATTGCCACATCTTTTTCCCACAAAGTGGCTGGTGGGTTCAAACCATTGACCTTTCAGTTAGTGGGTGAGCGCTTAGCCACTGTGCCTCCAGGGCTCTCTCTCTAAGTATATATATAGTATATATACAGTGTGTGTGTATATATATATATATATTATGTGTGTGTGTATATATGTATATTGTGTGTGTGTGTGTGTGGCATAGTGGTTAAGAGCTATGTCTGCTAACCAAAAGGTCAGGAGTTCAAATCTACCAGCCACTCCTTGAAAACTCTATGAGGCAGTTCTACTCTGTCCTATAGGGTCGCTATGAGTCAGAATCAACTCGACAGCAATGGGTTTGGTTTGGTATACATATATGTATGTATATACATACATACATATATATATATACAGTGAAATTTGTAAGAGCCAGAACTCAACAGGACTGCCGTGTTTCTATGGGTCTCACAAGTTTTCCACCTTTGACAGGGTGCAGTCTTACCACTTTTCTATTGCTGTCTATTAGTAGAGAATATCTGAGTTTTCTTTCTTGGACAGGTTTCTGCCTTACACGGGTTTGGGCTTTCACAGGTTTTACTTGTGTGTGTGCAATTCTGACTCAGAGTGATCCAATAGGACAGAGTAGAACTGCCCCCTAGATATTCCAAGGAGCGCCTGGCGGATTTGAACTGCCGACCTTTAGGTTACCAGCCGTAGCACTTAACCACTACGCCACCAGGGTTTCCTGTGTGTGTATATGTGTACACATATATGCATATGTAGATCTATACATATAGACAGATAAGTTGTTGTTAAGTGCCACTGAGTTGATTCCAACTCATCGCGACCCCATGTACAACAGAAGGAAACACTACCTGGTCCGGCGTTGTCCTCACAATTGTTGTAATGTTTGAGTCCACTGTTGCAGCCACTGTGTCAATCCCTGTCATTGAGGGTCTTCCTCTTTTTCACTGACCCTCTACTTCACCAAGCATGATGTCCTTCTCTGGGGACTATTACATATATATATATATATATACACACATACTACAATTAAAACAAATAACAAATACTCAGAAGCGCTCCATATTGATGCTGTTGTTGACCCGGGGGTGGTGGGAAGTTGGAAAACTTGCCTAGGCCCCCACAGGTACTAAGTAGGAAAGCAGGATTTGAACCTAGCAGGCTGGCTCAGGAGCCCAGGCTTTTAATCAGTATGCCAAGCAGCTGGCTCACACCCTTTAGCGTTTAAATATGTGTTGCTTTGCTCATCATAAATAAACAATCCTGCTGGAATTCTCTTTCTCTCATGAGCACTGCACAAACTTCTTCAAGGACTCATCTACACTGCCTCGCTATTTCCTCATACCCCATCCCACTCCAGTCTGGCTCCCATCAGTCTATCAAAGGAGCTGGTGCACGATCACCTTGCAGTGGACGTTTTTCTTTCCCTGTCTAACTGGAACGCTCGCCAGTGATTGACAACGGTGGCCGATTTCTCCCTCCTGGATGGGTAAAGTCAGAGCTGCCAGGATCTGGCTCCAGCTTCTGCCTGGACCACAGGGGGCCCTGGACAGACCTTCTTCTCTCTGGGAGAGGGAGGCAGATGTCCCCTAGAGGCTCCCTCTTGAGGAAATACCATTGAGAAGAGACACCACGAATGACCCCAAGGAAAGGGATGGGTTACAGTCTTCAGGGCATCTTTGAGATTTCTTCTAGAAGGCTCAAAAATCCCATATTTCAAATGATCTTTTCTCAACACTTTAACATCAAAGTCCTATTTACAAAGATACAAAATCCCCCCTTGATTCTTATTGTTCCCCTAGCAGAGCATGTCCCCAATTAAAAATCTCTATTTTCTCCATATTCACACCCAACAAAATTTTGTTAAGTGTTGCTTTCTATAGTTTTTCTGACAAAACAATTGTTAGGTGCCATCAAGCTGATTCCAACTCATAGCAACCCTAAAAACAACAGAATTAAACACTATCTGGTCCTGCGCCATCCTCGCAACTGTTGCTATGTTTGAGCCCATTGTTGCAGCCACCATGTCAACCCATCTTGTTGAAGGTCTTCCTCTTCTTTGCTGACCTTCTATTTTACCAAACATCATGTCCTTCTCTAGGGATCGGACCCTCTTGAGAACATGTCCAAAGTTTAAAAAAAAATCAAAATACAAAAGTATTGTTGGGACAATACACAAGAGGTCAGCACAACTGGACTAAACTAAAAGCAAAGAAGTTTCCTGAATAAACTGAATGCTTCGTAGGCCAGCATAGCAAGGGCCAGGGCTTGGGGACTATGGTTTCAGGGGACATATAAGTCAATTGGCATAATAAAATCTATTAAGAAAACATTCTGCATCCCACTTTGGAGAGTGGCATCTGGGGTCTTAAATGCTTGCAACCAGCCATCTTAGATGCATCAATTGGTCTCAACCCACCTGGAGCAAAGGAGAACGAAGTACACCAAAGACACAAGGTAATTATGAGCCCAAGAGACAGAAACGGCCACATAAACCAGAGGCTACATCAGCCTGAGACCAGAAGAACTAGATGGTGCCCAGCTACAGCCAATGACTGCCCTGACAGGGAACACAACAGAGAACTCCTGAGGGAGCAGGAGAGCAGTGGGATGAAGACCCCAAATTCTCGTAAAAAGACCAGACTTAATGGTCTGACCAAGACTAGAAGGACCCAGGAGGTCACGGTCCCCAGGCCTTCTGTTAGCCCAAGACAGGAACCATTCCCAAAGCCAACTCTTCAGACAGAGATTGGATTGGATTGTGGGATAGAAAATGATACCGGTGAAGAGTAAACTTCTTGGGTCAAGTAGACACAGGAGCCTATGTTGGCATTTCCTGTCTGGAGGGGAGATGAGAGGGCAGAGGGGGTCAGAAGCTGGCCGAATGGACATGAAAATAGAGAGTGGAGGGAAGGAGTGCTGTCTCATTCGTGGGAGAGCAGTTAGAAGTATATAACAAGGTGTTTATAAATTTTTGTAAGAAAGGCTGGCTTGATTTGTAAACTTTCACTTAAAGCACAATAAAAATTAAAAAAAAAAAAAAAGTATTGTTGGTGTGTTTTTTTCCAGAACTGAATAGTTTCCCTTTCTAGCAAAATTTACTTACTAGGAAGAGTGCTTCCTCCATCCAGGCTGCCAATCCCTGTCCCAGGCATGCATGTCAACAAAACACTTCCCAAGAAAGAGGACGCCAGTTCCAAGAGACCAATTAAAACATTAATAACTCCATTCAAAAAAAAAAAAAAAAATTTTTTTTTTTTTTTTAGCTCCATTCAGTTGAACCCCACCCTTTGGTAGTCACTGCAATCCAAAAAACCCAAACCAGTTGCTATGGAGTCCATTCCAACTCAGGGCGACCCTACGTGTTTCAGGGTAGAACTGGACTCTGCAGGGTTTCAATGGCTGATTTTTTGGAAGTAGATTGCCAGACCTTTTTTCTGAGGTGCCTCTGGGTTGAATTCGAACCTTTCAGTTAGTAGATGAGTGCTTAACTGTTTGCATCACCCAGGGACTCCTACCAGGCACCGTCCCAGTGGCATTTTAATTTCCTTTTCTCTTACTTGGTTCCAGAAATAGTACCTGCAGGCTCAAAAAGGTTAAGCGATTTGTCCAGGGTCACTCAGTGTATAATCCAGCAGGGCAGGGATTTGGATGAGGTCTGGATGGAGCCAATCCTGTGTGCTTGCAGAAAGCCGCCCCCTGCTCCTGCCCATTTCTTGCCGCACTGAGGATTTAATATGCAATCGAGAAGGTACCGGAGAATTAAAATGGAAGCAAAGGTCAGTCAATGAACAGTTCTGAGACAGTAGGTTAGCTAATTGGGAAAATCTTCAAGTTAGCCTCTTCCCTCATACCTCACCAGAAAGGATACAATGTTATTCAGCCATTAAATGCTACTTTGATGAAGGGTTTTAAAGAAAAATTTATTCACTCCTCTGCTACCCAGTTATTTAGGGCTCATTATTGACAGTCACTGTGCCTCATGCTGCAGGCACAAAGGTAAACTTGGCTGTCATTTTTCTCTTTTTTTATTGCTGAAGAAATATACAATAGCCAAACCTTAACGGAAAGGTTGGCAGCCTGGCAAACTTCTCACTGAATTTGTGTCGCATGGTGTGGATAAATCTGTTCTCTTTCAGAGGGAAGCAGATGCCTGTCCACCTCTTCAGCCTGTCCCTCTGGGGCTTGAAAGGGCTCTGCTTTAAACCCGGCTTCCTTCCCTCCCTTTTGTTCACTTCTCCATGGGCTCGCATTCAGAGGCAGCGTCCCTAGTCACGTCAGTGGCAGCCTTTTTATGAGAAAACTCCTGGCGGGCACCAGGGTTAGGTGGACTTTGAAGT
Organism: Loxodonta africana; assembly: GCF_030014295.1. Taxonomy (NCBI): domain Eukaryota; kingdom Metazoa; phylum Chordata; class Mammalia; order Proboscidea; family Elephantidae; genus Loxodonta; species Loxodonta africana. Next base: position 23,435,728 of record NC_087354.1, read on the forward strand.
CACTTTTTTTCTGGGTGTTTGATGTGTCCCCTTCCCAGCCCTGCCTGGTCATAGACAAATGTCCACTCCCCCTGCTCCAGCGGCTGCCACCGTCGCCATTTGGGGAACACTCAACTAGCCTCCGTGGGGCCAGGGGGAAGGAGAACCGACGGCCCATCAATTAGTGGAATGAAGTTCTGCTTCCTGGTTCTAGCTTTGGAGCCCGAAGCCTCTCTAAGCCTCAGTTTCCTTCTATGAGAAATGGGGTCCTCTTGTGGGATGAACGCAAGAACCACTGGACAAATGTGAATGCTAGCTGTCATGTTCTTTTCTGAGGTGATGGCCACTGCCCTTCAGAACATGGCACACCCATGGCTGCCTATGGGGTCTGAGGAGTCCCCTTGGAACAGCTGTCTTCAGGGAAGTTGTTTTCCACAGTGCAGCCCACTAGGGAGATATAAGAAGAGGTAGGTGAAAGAAAGTGGAGTGTGTTAACCTTGGGAGAACCACACTTCCTGCTTTCATTGCTGGTAAGCTGGGGATCTAGCCAGAGGAGGCCAGCCAGCGATTACGCGTATTTTCTTTTCTTCAGCAAAGAAGTGCTCAGCTAATCACCTGAGAACCAGGAACCAGTTGCAATTGAGTTGATTCTGACTCATGGTGACCCCGTGTGCATCAGAGTAGAGCCGTGCTCCACAGGGTTTTCAATGGCTGATTTTTGTGGAAGTAGATCGATCACCAGGCCTTTCTTCCAAAGCACCCCTGAGTGAATTCGAACCACCAACCTTTCAGTTAGCAGCTGAGTATGTTAACTGTTTGTACCATCCAGGGGCAGGCCTGAACAGGGTGGGGCCCAGTCCACTGGGCTGACTGAGACTGAACACCTTCGAAGCCCTCTTGTGGAGACCTAGCAGTGTGGTTTGGTTGAAGCTCACCCCTGAGGTGGTCTCTGCTCTACAGTGAACTGAGACTAGAGATCTCCCTTAGTCCAAGGACCCCTTCTTTATTCTGGGGCTGCACTTTCTCCTGGTTTTCTTTGAACCTCTCTCTCCCACTATTCCTTCCCATCCTCCCTGCTCAGCCCTTCTTCCTCTGCCCATCCCCTAGATGACAGGGTTGCACAGAGCCCACCCTTAGCATGGGTCACTTTGTCTAAACCCCAACTTCTGTCATCCACCGACATGCCCGTGACTCCCTGATAACGCCTTCTGGCCACACCTGCCTCCCAGGTCTAGCATCATTGTATCTACTGGGCATCTCCCACATGGACCCCCAACCTGTCTGAACTCACCGCTCCTCCCACTGCCCTTCCCCAGTGTTCTCTCAGGGAACAGCACCCCACCTAGTTAAGTTCAGAATCAGGGAGGCATCTATACTCCCCCACTCTTTCTCACCAGGTCACCCCTATGAAGATTTCCTGGCCTAAGGGATTTGACTTCTTGAGCAGAGCTGGAGCCTGCTCCTCCCTCTCCAAGCCCCCTGCTGCAGCCCTCACCTCCTCACCCTGAATTACTTCCTGTCTGCAGAGTGCCCACCAGCCAGCCCATCCCATGAAGGACCCAGCTCCCTGAAATGCAAAGTTCATCATGCCTCTTCTTCATTTAAACTCTTCAAGGTTCCCTCAAAGATCCCCATAGCTTTGCAAAAGAAAGTTCGGATCCCTTGGCATAGCACAGAAGACTCTTTCTGAGATGGCCTCACCCCCCTGTTTTTCCTCATCTTCCATCTTCTCACGTACCCACCTTCTTCTCATTCCACCAAGCAATGTGCAGTTTATGGGATGTGTGAGGCCAGTTCATAAGGATGTGCCTTTGAACGTCACACATTCTCTCAGGAATCCTTTACACTATTTTCCATTTACTTAATTCAGAGTCTTTTCATAACACTCCATCCCCAGGCCATACCTGGGCAAATACGTATTTGATAATACTTCCATAAGGTGGAAATTGTTTTTTATTGGTTGCCAATATTTAAGAGACTTTACTACAAAATATCCACATTTCTGGCTTCTTTTGAACAATCAGAAGATGTGGCAACAATGAACCACAGTAATTGCTGGAGCTGAGAAGTGGCTGTGTCCTTATGGGGCGGGTATGTTCTATATTTTTCTGCAGTCCACACCATTCCCTATCGTCTCACACTGAGCTGCTTTGTTTATTTATATTACCTTCTAGACCCTGACGGCATTTGAGTTTGAGATCCTTAGTACTGCTTCTACCATATGGGGCAGTTCTACTCTGTCCTGTAGGGTCACTATGAGTCAGAATCGACTCAACAGCAGTGGGTTTTGGTTAGTACTACTTCTAGTATCAAAACTCAACTTGTGTCACCTTCTCCAAGAACCTTCCTGATTTAGAAGTTCCTCTTACGTATTGTCCCCCAACCCAATAAATGAACTCACACACCCCCACACACACTCATATCTATTTAAACATTTGTCCCATTGGATTATAATTGCTCGTTTACTGGCTTGTCTCCTTTACTAGGGCTGTAAGTTTTTTCAAGACAGGGGTCATGTCTTATTCAACTTTGTTTCCACAAAGCTTAATCCAATGCTTGGCCCATGATGGTCTTGAATGAGTCTGTGAGGACTAGAACCGCAAGCAGAAATGTGAATTAGAAACAATGTGGGAAGAGCTGTGCTTTAATGAAGAGCAGAACCAGCCTTAATGATTGGATCATCCGTAGTTCTCAACCGTGGCTGCACATTAAAACTTTTCAAAATAAGATACCTAGCCTGTGCCCAGACCAATTGCATCAAATCCCTGAAGTGTGGTAGAGGTGTCCAGTATTTTCTAAATGCTCTCAGGTGATTCTAATGCACACTCAAGAGTGGAAGCCAGTGAACTATTGCATGTGCACCAGACAAAGTGAACGGGCCAGAAAAAGCTGGGCCAATGTAGGTTCGCCTGTGCCTGGTGTCAGTGAGCATGGAGTGAAGGTGGTACCTGGAAGATAAGAGTAGGTGGCCCGAGGCCCAGGCAAATATCTCGGGTCACTTCCTCCTCTACAGGCTTGGGTGCCATAAGTAAATCAGGCCAGCGGCAGCTTTAAGCAGAAACACAGCCTGGCCTGGTGTCAGAAGGGCTGTGCGGGCCCACTGCCTGTGACAAGACTGGGAGCCATGACCTTGGAGGGACCTGGAACCTGCCTGCCAACTTGCATGAACCACAACTCTCCCACTTGTAAGCTCCTCCAGGGTAGAGTCGGCATCTACCTTGTTCACTGCTGCGTGCTTAGCACTTAGCACACTGCCTGTCGGGCCAGTGAATGACACAGTCGATTTGTACCGTGTGACTGAGTGAATGAGTGAGTGAATGAGTGAGTGACTGAGTGAGTGAATGAGTGAATGAGTGAGTGAGTGAATAACTGAGTGAATGAGCAAATGAGTGACTGAGTGAGTAGATGAATGAACATAAGACCTTGGGTGTGTGTCTGGGCCTATGGGTGGCTGACAGGAATTGGAGAATTTGAGTTGACATGGCGAAGGTCCTGTTGGGCCACGTGTTTTGGGTGCCACCAACAAGGATCTTGATTGACCCCAGGGAGGAGAAGAGGCAAAAGGAAATCTGGGAGTCTGGTGCTGAAATCATCCAGGGAGGTGCCCCCTGGTGGTTGACAATGGCAGCGTGAATGACAATACCAAAACTGACTCACGTGACCCTATGCGTGTCAGAGTAGAACTGTGCCCCATAGGGCTTTCAATGGCTGGGGTTTTTTTGGGGGGGGGGGAACTTTCTTCCAAGGTGCCTTTGGGTGAGCTTGAACTTCCCACCTTTCAGTTAGCAGCTAAGTGTTTAACCGTTTGTATCACCCAGACACTCTGACAAGACAATAAGAACATAAGAAAGATTGCTGAGAGGAGAGCTGGCCAAACACGTGAGTGAGGAAGTGCAGAGGGCAAGTGAGAAGAGAAAACAAGGAGCGTGCGGTCCTGCCCTCCCACTGGGGTAAGTGGCAGGCGTAGGCAGTCTGTGTGAACTCGGGGTTACGTTAGGAAGGAGGTATCAGGGTCATTTGAAGAGACATTGCAGTTGAAGTTTGTCCCCAGTACTACAGGGTTGCCCAGATATGTTAGAGAAATACAGAAGGGTCTACAAAGGAGAGCCTGGGGTGGGGAGCGGGTCGTGGTGAAGAGGCCTGATGGCTGGCAGAGGCAATGGCAGGGCTGAGCTGGGCAGGCAAAGGAGAGACACAGTGTTCAACGATAGAAATCAGGAAGGGTGTGGTGGATAAGGTCGGCCAAACACATTTGTGGCTCATGGGTCCCTGAGGGGCAGGGGCTGATAGGAAAATCCAGCCAGCCCTGCTCAGATTTCTCAGTCAAGGCAGGGGTCTTGGCCTGGAGTTGCTCGGCTTGAGTCCTCTAAGGAAAGCAGTTGAGGGCTGGGCAGGGTGGAGGTAGGGCAAAGGCAGCAGACAGGTCCAGGCCAGAGACAGCACAGGGGACAGAGAAGGCCACTCTGGCTCACCTTCCGGAGAGGCTGGGAACCATGGCCAGCACCCTGAGGATGAGACCTCGTCCAAACAGCAGGGAAAACAGGCAGCAGGGTCTGTGGGTCCCACCTGCACCTAGAAAGCTAGCCTGCAGCCAGATTTTAACGACATCCCATTGAGAAGCCCAGATTCTGTTTCTGGATCTCTGTGTCTTTAGATTCTTTATTCTTTTTAGCTAGAAAATTTCCAACCTTTGAGTGAAGAAGCAAAAGGGTGCCTGATACTTATCCAGGGCCCCAGCATGGTATTGGCAAAATGGTCCAGCCAGGGAGATTAGAAGAGCCGACATAGACGGGGAAGGGGAATCAGGTGGTGGACATGCAGCCTTGTGATCTGGGTTTGAATCCTGATCTAGCTGAGAGAATTCTAGGCAAGTGGCTGGGGAGGACAAACTAAAATATTCGAGTCTTACTATGTCCAGGCAGGAGCCCTGGTGGGGCAGCGGTTAAGCACTCAGCTGCTAACCAAAAGGTCAGTGGTTCGAACCTACCAGTCACTCCACAGGAGATAGATGTAGCGGTCTGCTTCTGTAAAGATCACGGCCTTGGAAACCCTATGGGGCAGGTCTAATCTGTCCTATAGGGTCGCTAAGAGTCGGAATCGACTCAACAGCAAAGGGTATGTCCAGGCTTGTATTAAGGGCTTTATACGTGTTCTGTCAACCCACTGAAGAACCTATTATCTCCATACCTCCATTTTACAGAAAAGGAATTAGAGGAACAAAGAGGTTAAGTCACACAGCTCATAAGTGGCAGAGCTGGAATTTTAACCCAGGTTCTCAGGCTCCAAAACGCTGGCTCTCAATCCTTCCCTTATTGTCTTCTCCAAGTTCATTAACTCTGTCTATATCTCAGTTTCCCCTTGGGAGTTGGGGTGAGAGTTCAATGAAATAATTAGTGTGGAGGACCTAGCCCAATGCTTGGCACATATTAGGTGCTCGATAAATGCTGTTGAATCTGTGCAATAACTGGGAGGGATGGAATCAGGAGGGGATGCTGCTAATGGAGTGCAAGGGCGGGGAGGGTGTTCTGAGGGGCTGAGTCCCTGCCTCAGACAGCTTCCCCTCTGCCAGATTCCACGAGGTCTGGGTCAGAGACACCAGCAGAGCTCTGTGAAGGGACTCTTCACGCCTGCTCCCACTCTCAGTGTGAGGTTGCTTCTGGAGAAGTCATTTGCATTTGAACGTTCCTTTTTAGCCCTTCGCTCCCACAGTTATAGTAAAGCACCTACGATTCTCCCCAAATTTCCCCATGTCACTTTGGTGTCTCTGAGTGCAGACCTAGTGCTAGGGTCAGGGCTGGTGCCTGTGTGGGCTGAGCGATGGGTCTGGGCCAGGCTCTGATTTCTCTGGATGAAACTTTGTGCCCTGAGACTCTAAAGAGGCCTCTGGGGGAACAAGAGCAGTGTGAGGGAGAGCCAGAGATATCAGAGAGCCCCCGGGTGGGGCTTGGAGTCAGCTCTTCCTCCCCAGCTAGGGACAGCTGATCTGCAGGGCCAGCAAGAGGCCCATGTGTTGGTTTCCTGTTCCTTCTCAGTGACAGCTGCCAAGACACGTATTGACACAACTGAGCATGAGTGGTGAGAAGAGGAACTCTAGGGGCAAGTCCTTTTCCCCATAAAGTTCAGAAAACAAAACTGCTGGAAAAGGAAACTTGGGAGCACTGTGCGAGGCTGAAGAAGCCCTGATGGTGCAGTGATTAAACGCTCCACTGCTAATTGAAAGGATGGAGGTTCGAACCCACCTGCAGCTCCCGGAGAGAGAGACATGGCCATCTGCTTCCGTAAAGGTTACAGCCTTGGAAACCTATGGGCTGTTCTACTATGTCCTATAGGGGTCGCTATGAGTCAAAATCAACTTGAGTTGAAATCAACTCAAGTCGAGAGCAATTAGTTTGGATTGGGTTTGGGTGTGAGGTTGCTTTTTGGGGCTTGCTGGTTGAGTGACTGGCGAGAGAATAGGAAGAGAAAGCTGGTCCTGACTTCTGAGAATGACTTTCACCTGCAGTATCTTCAAGGCGTCAGCTGCAGTCTCCATTTCCCTCCCCAACCCAGTGTTCTGTAGGAGCCCAGGGCTCTGGGAAGGAGCTGGGAGGTGAGGGTCTGCCCCTTGGCTCCTCCCTCTGAGCCCCCTCCCCGACCTGCCTGGGGGGAAATGTGGTGCTCTGGGCGGAGGACAAGAGGTCCCCGTGGTGATTCAGGGCAGAGAATGACTTCACCCAACATAGGGCACTGCAGCTTGTAGCTGGGGGTGAGTGCGATGGGGCGTGGAGGGGATGGTTGCACCAAGGTGGGGACAGGTTGATGCCCAAATCAGGTGTCTGAATGGGGATGTGAGACCACCTTTGCTTGGATGGACAGAGCTGAAGTGAGTAATAGCCACCGCTAAAAAAATATAAAATAAGAAAAATCATTGCCTTCAAGCCAAATCTGACTCATGGCGACCCCACGTGCTACAGAGTAGAACTGCTCCATACAGTTTTCTTGGTTGTAATTTTCACAGAAGGTAGATCGCCAGGCCTTTCTTCAGAGGTACCTCTGTCTGGGTTCAAGCCACCAGCCTTTAGGTTAGTAGTTGAGTGCAAACTGTTTATGGCATCCAGGGACCTTAATAACCACCATAGTTTTTGGGTTTTGTTTTGTTTATTCCTTTCTTTTTCTTTTTTACTGAGCACTTACACATGGCAGTCATGCTGCTAAGTCCTAGTCCTAGCTGTGGACTTTCTCCTTCATTCCTGTCACTGCCCTAAGAGGTGGGATTTTTTTTCCTCCCATTTTGCTTAAAGATGTTAAGCCTCATATCCAAGGGCTCACGGTGAGGAGGCGGCTGGAGACAGTATTTGAATCCGGCTCTGTCTGACAGACTGTCTCCGAATTCAGAACGAGGTGCAAGGGAGGAGCTGGGTCTGAGCTGAGTCAAAACTGGGCCCTAGTGTAACAGGAGCAAACTGAGACGAGAAGCCAGACAGTCATTGTACCCGAGTCCCTACACCTGTCTCCAGACAGGCGCCAGACACTAGGAGAGGGGCCTGGAGCCCAGTCAGGGCAAGGGGAGTGTGTGCAGGGACGGGTTGTCCACCCAACTTTGTTCCTGCCCCTCATTCTAGGAGGACTGAGCCTAATGCTTTGAATGTTTCCAGAAGCTCCTGACAAGAAGTTCAGGCTGTGCAGAAGGCTGGGAGCCTGGTTTCTGTTCTAAACACCCACCAGTGAGAGGTGCAAAGACGGAATTACAGGGAGCCCTCCTCCTTTGCTTTTCCTCTAGCCCTGAACATCAGCCCAGACTTCCAAGGGTGGGCTGGGGCCTGGAGGGGACTTCATAGTCACAGGTCTTTCAGCTCATGGATCTGGACGAGTGGCTCTGGATGGTGACCTTGGGACAATTGCTCATGGTGTCACTGAGGGCTTCACATCTGGGGTTGCCTCAGAGCTTCACCCTCTCCCCACATTTCCTGCCACCCATTTCCTGTAGAACATCTTGGGAAAGAAGGCTGGAGTGAAAGGGGATACTGTGGCCTTCTTGGGTTTAGAATAATCCAGAGGCAAAGGAAATTCTCCCACTGACTTCTCCATGTGACCACAGTGGGCTGACAAGAGGACAGGAGACTTAACCTGTTTTTTTCTTAGACAAATCATACAGTTTTGTAAACACCCTGGCAGAAGCAGGGCTTTGCGTGGCACATGGGGGTGGGGAAGTACCTCAGGCAGGAGTGGGAGCAGGATACCTGGAGGGGGTGGGAGAAAGGGAGATCTAGCCTTTGTGTTTTCATGACAGAAATGCCTCTTTGATCAATACTATCAAAAATGAGGTGGCAGAAAGGGCTTTGGTGTGATCCCTAGTGCTACTCAGCTAGCTGAGTATTCAAGCCCAGTTTCCCCACACCTTAAAATGAGTAAACCGCGAAGCGTAAACAAGATAATGCATACATACAAACAGCTTGGCAGACAATAGAGGCTATTTTTATTATTGTTATTATTAAAAATTTTCTGAGAAGAGAGAGTAGGCTATGGCTTAATTCCTTTGCTTTCCCTTCTCTTTTTCCCCCCACTAGTTAACATGCATTTATTAAGCACCTACTATGTGCTTTTTTATGTGCTAGGCTCTAAGCTGGGCTCTAAGTGGGATGGAGACAGAGCTAGTTTCTAGTTTGATGGTACATTTAATCTAGTTTGGGGACAGAAAACATTCACACATGTGCACATACCAGAAAAACCCAACCAATCAACCAAACAAACAAAAAACCCAAACATCCCAGCAAAGCAATACCGCCATAAATACTACCCTTGCACTGGGATACCAAGAAGGAAACACGGGAAGCTGTGATAGAAGACCATGGGGTCAAGGTCCCCTCGGCTGCAGACAGGGAAGGGTTATTTTAAGTGATGGCGTTTTTCCAGAACCCTGAAGGATAAGGTAGAGGAAGCCCCATAAAGGACAGGGAGGGGTGGTCAGGGCAGAGGGGTCTGAATATGGCAAGGTCCTGGAGGCGAGAGAGTCTGATGGGTTTGCTGGGTTTGCGGATCCTCCATGAGATAGATGGCTTGACACAATGGTGGCAACAGTGGACAGAAACTTACCAACTCTTGTGAAGACAGCACAGAAACCAGGTAGTATTTTGTTCAGTTGCACATGGGATCACCATGAGTTGGAGTCAACTTGATGGCAACTGACAACAACAACAACAACAATCTTCCCTCCTTTAAAATTCACTGTTTCTGGGCCCTTCTCATTCCAGAAAAACGGTCTCTGAATCTTTACCCATCCTCCTCCCCTCCCCACCCAGGGTGATGGGTCCCATTGTCACACCAGGGTTGTGGCCTCATCGAACATGCTTTCCTCCTCTCTTTCTCTCCCTCATTGTTGCTTTGCCTTATTTTTTAACAAATACACCTTTTTATTTGTACAATAGTCTCCTCTTGCCTTGTCTGCACCCCCGACCTGCTCCTTCCCTTTCAAACCTCCAGCAAGGCCAGTCTGTCCTCACTGTCCCCCTTTCATGAGGGACCCCTTTGGAATCTTATTTGTATCCACCACTCTAAGGAAAGAGGCCTCTGAAATGTCACCAGGGATCCCCTGAAGGCCAAGCTCGGGGGTCCTCGCGCAATCCTCATCCCACGGACCCCTGGCTGGGAACGCTCACCTCTCTCGCTCGCTGCTTTGGCCACTTGGTTCTCATCTTTTCTTTTGGACTGTCCTCCATGGCTTCTGCTACCTTGGTTTCTGCTTCCAACTCTCCAAACGAGGGCAAAGACTAGGGCCTAATCCTGGGGTCTTTAATGCAAACAGTTATTGTGCTTGGTTGCTAACTGAAAAGGTTGGAGATTCGAGTCCATCCAGAAGCACCTCAGAAGAAAGGCCCGGTGATCTCCTTCCAAAAATCAGCCATTGAAAACCCTATGGAGCGCAGTTCTGCTCTAACACACGTGGGGTCACCATGAGTCACGATAGGCTCAATAGCAACTGTCCACCTACCATCTCACCAAAAACGTCTTCTGATCTCCATCTTCGGCCCTAACTCCTGTCCTAAACGTTATTCTCTTATGACTCGGTCCCTGGTTGCCCACCACCTAGGTGAGCACGGACAAGTCAATTCCCATCTCTGGGCCTTACTTGTAAAATAAATGGGGAATGGGCAGGGGAGCCTCTCATGGTCCTACTTCCTCCAAGAGCCAGTGATTCAATGATTTTTAAATGTCTCCATTTCCACATAGACATACCCTTCCTCTTAAAATCATCATGTTTAGAACCAAACTCATCATCTAACCATAAAACACAGCTTCCCCTCTGGATTCCTGTACCAACGGGAATGTTGTTCTCCCAGGCAACTCTGACAGTCCCCAGAGTGCTGTCATTCCTTCCCCTCAATGACAACTCTTTCTCTTCCTTTCCTTTCTACCACCCTCATCCAGACCCTCAACCCTGCTCCCGTGGGTGATCCGAATGCTCTTCCCAGCTCCTGCTCCCTCTGACAACCCACACATTGCACTGCATATCCCTGTATATCTAAGCACTTTTAGGGTCCCAATTGTCCCAAAGGTCCCAGAAGCTCTTCTTGAGCATTTGTGGATCCCTCTGAGAATCCTTTGACATGTATGGATCCTTTGTCCAGAAAAATGGCTACATTTCAGTGGCACCATGCTATTGTTACCTGCTGTTGAGTTGGCCCCCCGGACTCATGGTGATTCATGGCACAATAGAATGATACACGGCCTGGTCCTGTGCCATCTACATGACTGGATGTGGATCAGACCTTTGTGGTCCATAGGGTTTTCACTGACTGATTTTTGGAAGGAGATCATTGGGCCTTTCTTCCTAGTCCACTTAGTCTGGAAGCTCTGTGGAAATCTGCTCAGCATCATAGTAACAAGCAAGCCTCCACTGACAGAGGGGTGTTGGCTGCATAGGAGATGCGCTGGCTGGGAGTCAAACCCAGGTCTCCTGTATGGAAGGCAAGGATTCTACCACTGAACCAATGCCCTCTTCGATGGGACCAGGGGTCTCCTGAGATCCATCACAGAGCCCTCAGGGGTCTTGGACTCCAGGTTAAGCTAAGAAAACACCTCAAGAATCAAGTCTGAGTTTCTTAGCCCTTCAGACTGGTCCCTCTTTCCTACCTTATTTTCCTTCACCTTGAGGTACTTAGAAAGTTTCTGGTCTGGCCAAGCAACAATGGCAATAGCACCTCCTTGTTGTATACTCTCACCTTCTTTGGCCGGGGCCATTCTCTCTATCTGGATCACCAACTTCATTCTTTTGCCAGCTAAGTCCTTCCAAAACCCTTCCATTAAGTCTCATCATAATCCCACCTTCTCCAGGAAGTGCCTGAGTCCCCAGTCCTTGGTGGGGACTTCCTCTTTGGAGCACCCATAGAATGAATCACCAATACCATTAGCATGATATTGTCATTTTTGTTTTTATCATGTGGCAGGGCTCACCTCTGAAGACAGGGACCACAACTAGGCGGATGTATTGCAAAGAGGACACCCATAAATGTTCATTGGTCATCATGAATTTTCTTGATAACTGAACAAAGAAGTCTTCCAAAAGCCCCAGATTTGGTTATGTTTGATAATAGGTTGTCTACATTTTTTAACACACACTCACATGCTTTTCTAAAACACGGCATGTTGAACGTCATTCATCCAAAACACCAATCCTGTTATAACGATTCTCAAAATGGCTACTGAGAGTTGGAGGAATAACGATACTGTAGACCACTGGTCTTGCTAGTTTATCTAGGGGTTTCATTGAGATGTGAAATCACTAATACAACGGTTGGCATACTTTCAGTACATGTTAGTTTTTCTTCCTTGTCCCTTACAGTGGGCCCTTTTTTAATGTAGAGCAGCTGGTAGATGAAAATAGATCAACTCCTATTTCTTGCCTGGCTCTAAAATTTCAGGGCAAGGAATTTAGAGGCAGAGCCAAAGAATTAGCTATTTCCAGTAAGACTGGACTCCAGTCAACAAAGAAACTCATTGAAGGAGTCACAGAATTGTGACATTTTAGAGCTAGAGGAGATCTGTGGGGCCATCTATCCTCATTTTAGATGGGGAAATTGAGGCCTGAGGAGCTTAGGGGCTGTCCTTAAGGTAAAGGCTCAGATCCACAACCAAAGTCCAGATCACCAAAGTCTCACCTAGAGACATATTTCTCATCATCATGAAGGAACTCTCTCCCCCATCAGATCACATACTCCTTGAATACTTTATCTGGGCTTTGTTCATCTTGTATGTTGCTTGTGTCTAATATGGAGTCTCTGGGTGGCACAAACATTTTTGAGTGCTCAGCTGCTAACCAAAAGGTTTGAGGTTCAAATTCACCCAGAGATTCTCAGAAGAAAAGCCTCGCGATCTACTTCTGGAACATCAGCCACTGAAAACCCTATGGAGCACAGTTCTCCTCTGACATGCCTGAGGTCTCCACGAGTCAGGAGTGATTCAGCAGCAGCCGGTGTGGTTTTTGTTTATCATCTAGTGAATCAGATGCATTTTGCATTTTGCTCACACAGCTTTGTGATGACCACGCAAAGCACAAGGTAATTGTCATAGAAACCAGGGAGCTGTCCTGAGACCAGCTTTTTTCCAGGGGCACTGCCAGCACCTTGTAAGCCTACTGTTTCTGCACCTAATTGGGCAAAGACTGCCTTTTTGAGCAGACTGGCCCAAGCAGATCATCTGTGCTGGTTGAGATGAAACGCTGCCCTCAAGAAATAGTTATTTGAGCATTTACAAGCATAGGCATTGGGTATACAGAGGTGACCAGGACAGAAATGGTCCTAGTCTCATGAAGAATAATTGAGCCCAAAACAAAATAGAGCAGAAGATTAAAAAAAAAAAAAATTATATATATCACATTTGTTTATTGATTCTTCTGTTGACAGACACTTGGTTGCTTCCACCTTTTGGCAATGAACAACGGTGTACAAGTATTTGTTTGAGTTCCCGCTTTCAAGTCTTTGGGTATACACATACTATGGAATATTGATGTCATTAGGTGCTGTTGAATTGATTTCTACTCATAGCAACCCCAAGTGACAGAGTAGAACTGCCCTGTAGGGTTTTCTTGGCTGTAATTTTTGTGGAAGCAGATTGCCAGGTCTTTCTCCCGTGGAGCCACTGGGTGGATTTGAACCACAAACCTTTCTGTTAGCAGTTGAGTGTTTAACTATTGCACCGCCAGGGCTCCTTTATGGAATATTATTCAGCCTTAAAGATAAATGAAGTTCTGATACATGCTACAACAGGGATGAGCCTTGAAAACATTCTGCTGAGTGAAATAAATCAGATACAAAAGAACACGTATTGAATGACCCCACTTATATAAAATACCTAGAACAGGTAAGTGTGTACAGACCAAAGTCTGTTAGTGGTTGCCTGGAAAGGGTGGGAGGAGGAAATGGCAAGGTATTGTGTAAGAGGCACTGGGTTCCTGTTATGGGTGATGAAAAAAATTGGAAAAGGATAGTGGTGATGGTTGAACAACATGGTGAATGTAATTAATGCCACTGAATTGTATGTGTAAAAAAAATGTTGAAATGGTGAATGTTTTGTTATATATATTTTACCATACACACATATACACACACACACGTGTAAATGTTCCATCACCTGGTCCAGGCAGGACAATTCTCTCCAGCAGCTACTCTCCACCTTTTCCCAAGAAAGAAAATAAAGCAACACTGCACAATGGGACTCTGATGAACGCTAAAAAGCCAAAAGTCAACATATTTTACTTTATTTTACCTCAATTGATCTCAGCTCCCACATGTTCAAGTTTCAAAAGGTAAGATTAGGCACCATTAAGCCAGCCAGAGCAGCACTGATTTAAAAACTCTACTTGGTGCTATAGCACCAAGGAGGTTGCAGACCCTTATTAATCTCCTTGTTATCAGCTTGATCTCAGCCTGCCAGGAGCCAGATCGCCTGATTCCCAATGCTGGCCACATCCCTCCAGTCCTCGGTCTTTGGGTAAGAGGTCACCCAGCCTGCACAGAACCGTGAGTTCACTCTGCTAGGAATACTTAGCTCAACTCTGCACTGGTCTTTCTTCATGGAACTGGGAAAAAAGAAAGTGGTCTTCATCTATCTATAAAGCAGAACTCAATGGGTTTCAAAGCAGACAACGATGTGGGGAGATGATGCAACCTCTCACTTTTTCTGTCCCTTGGTCATGGAAATATGTACGTGATCCCAAAAGGGAGGTGACAGAAGTGTTTCCAAGACTCCTTCAAGAAACTAGCTCCCTCCTTACTGCCCTCATCCCTTTCATTGCTTCATTCTCCAAACAAGCATCTCCTTCCTCCCCACCAGGTACTGTGCAAGAGGCTGCAGGGATAACACAGTGGGCATGAGCCTGGCACTGGCCTTGCCCTTGTGGAGCTACAGCCACACAGGAAGGAAAGGCACCACACAGGCACTAACACGTGTGAGGCATGGTGCAAAGGAAGTAGAGAACGCTAGGAGAGTGAGATGAAGGTTTAACCTGGTGGTGTGGCAGGAGGTGGGCCAGGAAGTGTCTCTTGGGCCAGGAGGTGTCTCTGTTGTTGTTTTTAGCTGCCATCAAATTGGCCGCTGATTTATAGCAACCCAACGCACAATGGAACGAGATGCTGCCTTGTCCTGTGATAGACACATGATTGGTTGCGAATCAGACAATTGTGATCCACAGGGTTTTCATTGGCTGATTTCTGGAAGTAGATTGCCAGGCCTTTTTTTCTAGTCTTAGTCTGGAAGCTCCGCTGAAACCTGTTCAACGTCACAGCCACAAGCAAGCCCCCTGATAGACGGGTGGTGGCTGTGCACAAGGTGCCCTGGCTGGAATCAAACCTGGTCTCCTGCACGGAAGGCAAGAACTCTAGCACGGAACATTAACCTAAATCATCTTTCCTCTTGATGGGACCACCCCCTCTCCTAGGGGTGTCTTCGTACACCTTTTGAATCATCCACAAGATTATCTCATCGGACGCTTCTTTTTCTGAGCGCTGGGTAATTTCCCAGGTACAAGTGAGAAATTGGTTCTAAGAAGAGGTAGCTTTTCGGATGATTAGCTCACTCTCTCTAGAGGTTTTGCAAGGGATGTCATGGTTTTGCTACCATTGTTGTTAGTTGCCTTCCAGTTGGCTCCAGCTCATGGCAGCCCCTGGTACAACAGAACGAAACGTTGCCTGGTCCTGTGCCATTCCCACAATCATTGGTATGCTCGAGTCCGTTGCTGCCGCCACTGTGCATTTTGAGTGCCTTCCAACCTAGGAAGCTCATCTTCCAGCACTATGTCAGACAATATTCTGTTGTGATCCATAGGATTTACGTTGGTTAAATTTTCAGGAATAGATTGCCAGGCCTTTCTTCCTAGTCTGTCTTAGTCTGGAAGCTCTGCTGAAACCTGTCCACCATGGGTGACCCTGTTGGTATTTGAAATACGGGTGGCGTAGCTCCCAGCATCACAGCAACATGTAAGCCTCCACAGTATGACAAACTGACAGGCAGGTGGCAGTTTGCTATCATGTGGGGTAGATAATGGACATGAAGAAGGAGCAAGGCTGTCAGGTCACTGCACAAATTCCCGTCATTCTGGGACTGTCTTCGTGTGTTTTGTTAACTCTACATTATTGACTTAATATTTTTCTTTAAATTGACTCACTTAAAAGCTTAAATGAATTTATCATAAAAGGAATCTTTGTATCACTACCATAAATAGAAAACCGATATCCCCTCCCTGAAATAGAAGGCAAAAATAAATACAATTAAATTCTTGGCTTCCAGCCTGCCCAGGGGCTCTTTTTATCTGGAGGAGCAGATTGGTTTTAAAAGGCTCCCCTATACTTGCCTGGGATTGCCCTTGAGGCCTCGCCCTCAATTCCTCTGCTCTTTATAATGGAGGGTGGAGTTTTGAGTTAGGTTGCAGGCTGGGAAGGCCACCAAAACTACTCAGGAACTCCAAGCACTGGACGGAATTGTTGCTGTATGTACCAACTGTGAAGTGGGGACATTTGCTGTGTGAATGGTCACATCCTAGCCAAGTTCCTGGGGGGGAAGGGGGTTGAATGACACAGCTGAGGAAGTCTTTGCTGACTGGCTTCTGTAGAATTTTCAAAAATGATACGTGCTCCAGCCCTGGGTCAAGGTTGTTTCTGGTACAGATGCACTCCGGGCTCTTAGGAATATTTAATAAATCAATCCAACTTTGATGAAGGTTTCTCCTGCCTCGTCTTGTGCCTCAGGCCTCCTCCAGGAGAGGGACGATGGGAGAGAAGCAGGCTAACCCTTGTGGCTACACTCCTGGCACCCAGGAAAATGAGCCAGCTAGGCCTTGATAAAATTCGGCAACTTTTTCTGTATTGATAAAGCATTTACTTTTTTTTTTTTTTTAACATGAGTCTCAGTTTACTTGTCCATAAAATGGGTCTTGCAGACATTTTATAATACACATGCGAAATGATGCATGCAAATATTCAGGTACACACGCAGGCATCCAAAAAGTGGCTGTAAAAATAATTATTATTCATTTTCCTGACATCCATTTGGAGGCCATTCACCCTAAGCCAACCCTAGGATTGGAAATGGAGATATGGTGACAAGTTTCACCTCACTGCCTCAGAGTGGGGTTCTGCCAGAGGCAGGGAAACCGATTATCCATACCAGCAGAGTGCGCATATAAATTACCCTGGGTCTTTTCAAAAGGCAAATTCTGATTCCCAGGTCTGGGTAAGGGGTGAGCTCTGAGATTTTGCATTTCTAACTAACCTCCAGAGGATGCCCTCATTGATAGCCCAAGGATTACACACTTTGGGTGGCCCAGAGTTTCTCTAAGTGTGGTCCTCGGGCCAGGTAGAAGCAGCATCACCTGGAACTTGTTACGAATGAAGGTTCCCAGGCCCCATCCCAGACCTTCTCTGGAATGGGGCCCAGCAATCTGTATTTGGCAAGCCTGCTAGGGGACTCTGACGCACACTCAAGTTGAAGAACCGTAGCAGTGGCACTTCCTGCCTCCTGGAAGCCACATGACCTGATCATTCCTGTTGTCTTATGGGGATTGTGTGGCGTGGTCCTAAAAGGGAACCGACAGCTGAATCTTAGCTCTTCCCAGCCAGCAGGAGCCATATCCCTGGGATCAGCATTTTGGGACTCACTTTTCTTTTTCAGGTTCACCCTTGAGCAAAAATCACTAAACAAAGGCTACCCCAGTACAGCTGATCTGGAAGGCGGAGTGGGTCCCGGCCATTTCCAGCCTTGGCCAACAGCCTCCCTCCACCCACTCTATGCCTTCTGTTGTTTAGGCTTTTATGAGACCTTATTGAGCCCCCCAGTGCATCCAGATAAGCAGGCAGGAGGCAGGCCAACAAATATGTACTGAGTGGCCACAAGAAAAGCATGTGTTTGCACTTTCCACAACCCTAAATCCCAGTTGCTGAGTATATGGGTCACCTCCAGGGAGTGTGTCCAAATACACTCTAACACAGTAATGGTTGGTGTTTTTCTAATTTCTGTATCTACACCCCTTCCTCTTTTTGTCCCTCCGCTCCCTCCTCACCATGCTTTTTAATTTAATTTAAAAATTAAATTATTTTACTACCTTTTAAATTAAAAACCACTCATATCCACACTGCCTTATTAAAACCATGACTGAGCTCTTTAAAGAAACCAACGTGTATTGAGCACCTGCCAAACCCTCTTCTGGCTGCTTTTTTTTTTTTTAATTTAATTCCTGGAACACTGTGAGCTGGATAATATTAACCCCATTATACAGATTAGGAGACTGACGCTAAGAGAGGTGAGGTCACTTGCTGGAGGGCACACAGGTACTAAGTGTTGTGGTGGAGACCAGAACTGCAATCCTCTGGTGCTAGAGTAGCAAAGGTGTGGTAGAAAGGGCAGCTCTCTCGGCGAGGACCTGGCAGGCTGTTCAGAGAGGAGGAAAGGAAGACTTGGGATGCCACCTGGGAGAGATTTATGATGAAGACCTAAGTGAGTCATTCTGACACTTTGCTAGGGGTTAGAGCTTTTGTAAAGAGCCCTGGTAGCAGAATGATTAATCGCTCAACTGTTAACCGAAAGGTTGACAGTTCAAACTCTCCCAGCAGCTCTGCAGGAGAAAGACCTGGAGATCTGCTTGAGTAAAGATTATAGCCAAGAAAACCCTATGGAGCAATTCTGTTGTGCCACGTGGGGTCACTATGAGTTGGGATCAACTCGATGGCACCCTACAACAACAATAGAGACTGCGTGGTGTCAAAGGAACATTGAACCAGATAGTGGACCGTGTTAAAGCAGACAAAACCCAACCCCAAACCCACTGCCACCAAGTTGATTCCGACTCATAGTGACCCTATAGGACAGAGTAGAATTGCCCCACAGGTTTTCCAAAGCTGTAATCTTTTTGGAAGCAGAATGCCACATCTTCCTCCTGTGGAGTGGCTGGTGGGTTAGAACCACTCACCTCTCGGTTGGCAGCTGAGTGCTTAACATTGTGCTACCCGGGCTCCTTTAAAGCACACAAGGACCACTTTATTCAAAAAGGATTATTAAAAGGGAAGAGGAAGGCCCAAGGGAAAGGAGGGAAGGAATATTGCATGGAGGTGGGGAGCAAGAGACCAGCTCCCACCCCACTGAGACAAAGAACTGGGAGCTTTTAAAAAGAAAGTTATGAAGGGTTGGTCACTGGGATGGATTTTACAGAGGTGTCAATTAGAGCCTAGTTGCTCAGAATGTTGTTTTTTTTTTTTTTTCTTGATGATAATTGAATATTGAATATACCATGGACTGCCAAAAGAATGAACAAATCTGTCTTGGAAGAGGTACCATCAGAAAGTTCCTTAGAAGAATGGTGAGACTACGTCTCACGTACTTTGGGAATGTTGTCAGAAGGGATCAGTCCCTGGAGAATGACATCACGCTTGGTAAAGTAAAGGATCAGCGAAAAAGAGGAAGATGCTCAACAAGATGGATTGACACAGTGGTTGCAACAATGAGCTTAAGCATAACAACAATTGTGAGGATGGCACAGGACAGGGTAGTGTTTCAGTCTGTTGTACACAGGGTCACTATGAGTTGGAACCAACTCAAAGGCACCTAACAACAACAATGATAAGACCACTTGGACCCAGGGAGAAGAGAGAAGGACTGGACATTGGGGGAGAGGAAGGTTGGGGAGATAAGGGACATGCCTATTCTAAACTTATTTAAACAGAGTAGGTCTTTAAGACCATCTAGTAAGTTGTTTGGAGTCTTGGTGGTGCAGTGTTTAAGAGCTTGGCTGCTAACCAAAAGGTCAACAGTTCAAATATACCAGCTGCTCCTTGGAAACCCTACAGGGCAGTTCTACTCTGTCCTATAGGGTCACTATGAGTTGGACTTGACTCGATGGCAACAGGTTTGGCAGTCAGTTGTTAACGTGAAAAGGTTAACACAGTTAACATGCTCAGCTACTAACTGAAAGGTCGGAGGTCTGAGTCCACCCATAAGCACTTGGGAAGAAAGGCCTGGAAACCTGCTTCCAAAAACCAGCCACTGAAAACCCTATGGAGTACAGTTCTACTGTGACACATCTGGAGTCAGTTGTTTACTGGAAACCTTCCCTGCAACAGACAAAGGAGCTTGGGTAAAATTTAAATTGCTTGGGTAAAATTCAACTTTGTTCATGGGCAGCATTGACAAGGCTGGGGGAGAGAAGAGGGGTTGGGGCTGGTTCACTCTCCTAGGCTGGACCATCCGTGGGGCTTTGGGAGGCCACTGTCAAGACGCTGGTGCCCATGTGCACAGCCAGCCTAGGATGGCCTAGGATGGCTACACTACAGGAGGTTTCTCCCTGCTTCTCCTGGGAACTAAACATTTTGATTAGGATACAGTTTGGGCATCACTCAGAAATCACTTAAAGTCAATTCCCAAATTTCAGGATCCTCAGAGGTGCACTAAGAAGGGCTTCGCTGCTTACAGGAGAAGAGCAAACAGAAGTCCTGCCCTATCAATTTACCAATGGATTTTTCCACACATCTTATGCCTTCTCCCTTCCTTCTTTAAGCCACGTTAGCATTTGCCAAGAAAGGTCTGAATTAATGTGCATACCGCTCCTCCAAGCGCAGCCAATATTCTTGTTCTTGAAATTAGAGATGGGGAAACCCAATGACAAGCGTTCACACCTCGCTGGGCAGAGTCCACCTTCTGTCTGTCTCTTCCTCAGCGTCCCGCTGAAATTTTGTGCCCAGTGATGACGGCCGCCATTTGTGCGGAGCCATCACCATTGGGGTGGGGGAGAATATGCAATGAGTCTTTTAATTGCCCTTTAATTATTTTATTTCTTTGGGTGAAAATCCACACAGCAGAACATACCAATTCAACAATTTCTACATGTACGATTCCGTGACATCGCTTATATTTTTCAAGTTGTGTAACCGTTTTCGCTATCTTTTGCAAATTATTCCGTCAACATTAACATAAACTCACTGCCCCCTAAGCTACTTTTCTACCCTTTCAAGTTGATGTTGTCAATTTGATCACATATAGATAATTCTCTTAAAGAGCACAACGCTCAAAGCTAACTTACATTGTTTGGTTTAAAGATGACTTCAGGGGCTATTTTCAGTTTAAGGTTTAAAGATTATCTCAGGGCAATAGTTTTGGGAGGGTCATCCAGCCTCAATGGCTCTGGAAAGTCTGGTGTCCATGAGAATTTAAAATTCTGTTTGATATCCCCCACCCACTCCCCTCCTTTGATGAGTTTTCTTCTATAGAATCTTTGATCAAAACATTCAGTAATGGCATCTAGGCACCACCCAGGTCTTCTGGTCTCATGGCAAAGGAGGCAGCTGTTCATGGAGTTAGCCACACATTCCAGTCCCTCCTCCAATTCCTAATTCTCCTTCTCCTGCAGTGAGTCTTTTCTATAGTCTCAAAGGTTTCCACCATCCTTTTAAAAACCCCTGTGTGGTAGAGAAAATGAGGTGGCAGGTAGGAGGCCCAGTATGGGAGGCAAGAGGAATGAGAAGCAACCAGGCAATTTCAATACAAAAAAGTAGCTAAGAGCAGCTTGGGCCGATAGAGACAGGCAAACCTCATTTACTAGCTGTGTGACCTCAGGAAAGTGCTGGAACCTCTCTGAGTCTCCTTTCCTTGTGTGCAAAGGGGTGAACAGGGCGGTTATGAAGAGTGAATGAGATGACCTGTCCATAGCAGACAGGCTGGCACAGCATCACACACACATACACCAGTTGCTGGGGAGTCAGTTCTGACTCATGGTGACCCCAAGTGTGTTAGAGTAGAACTGTGCTCCACAGGGTTTTCCATGCTGGTTTTTTGGAAGTAGGTCACCAGGCTTTTCTTCTGAGGTGCCCCTGGATGGACTTAAACTCCCAAACTTTTGGTCAGCAGCAGTCTGAGTGTGTTAAATGAACAGGAGGGGTGGGGCGCACCCTGGGCAGGTACAGTCTCCCTGCATAAGGCCTCCCCGCGCCCCTGAGGGTTTCCTTCCTTCCTTGGCCAGGCTCCACCCTGCCTGGGGAAGCTGACAGCACCAGCCTTTCTCACCCTTCCCCAGAAGAACATTCCTCCAGGCCTTAGTCATTTGTATTGTTGTTTTCTTCCCTCAGTGTGTGTCTTTCTCACTCCCTGCTAATGAGATGGTCAAACAGATGCTGTGCTCCAGAGTCTTTCTGAGGAACCTAGGTGGAGGGGCTGGCTGCAGGAGAGGGGAGGGAGGAGGAGGCAGAATCAGAGGCTCTGCCTCGCTCCCCATCCTGCAACCATGTGTGTCAGAACTGGCAACCCTAAATCATATCGATATTTTGGGTTGTCATATCCCATTACGGCCTTGGCGCTAACATGCTGTCTCCTGAGGCCTCCATCAGCCCTGTTGCTCTCCCGGTTTCTCTCTCCCACAGACCTTTATGTTTCTAATGTTTATCCCTTGGAAACATGAGCATGAGTTCTTTCCTACTGGGTGCCATCGAGTACATCGTTTTTTGGACAGTTATCTTTGTTCCCTGGAGCCATATGGCCTGGGTTCAAATCCCCGCTCTGCAACTTACTAGTGGTGCGACTTTGATGGAGTTAACTGCTCTATGCCTCAGTTTCCTCATCTGTAAAATGGGGATAATAATGACATGGACCTCATAGGATTGTGGACAGAATTGCATGTGTTAATATAGCTAGAGTGCTTAGAATATCATTTAATCTCCAAACCCAAACCCACTGCCGTCGAGCCGATTCTGACTCATAGCGACCCTACAGGGCAGAGTAGAACTGCCCCATAGTTTCCAAGGCGCGCCTGGCGGATTTGAACTGCCGACCTCTTGGTTAGCAGCTGCAGCACTTAATCACTATGCCACCAGGGTTTCCTTTAGAATATCGTTTGGGACAGCGCAAATATGAAAAATAATGACTTAGCTGTTATTGTTATTCCCTGTTGGTATTGGCCTCCTTGGGGAAAAAAAACATGTGAGGAGTTTCCTTTCCTGAAGCGATTCCCTCAGTTTCCCTTAAGGTCCCAGACTCCAGAGTACTAGGTTTTAGGGACCAGTAACATTTCCAAAAATTTGGGGCTCAAGGTTAGGGAGTCAGGGTCACTAACTTCTTTGGTCAAGAAAAAGTATTATTACAACTACCATCTACCATCATTCTCTTCCATAAAAGATAGGACATGTTAATGGCCCAGGAGGGAAAAAGGAACATTACCTCAGATATATGCAAGAGTTCTTCTCAAACGACGAGAATTGGGAACTTGACACTAACATAATTGTCAGCGCTACATTGTGCTTTTTGTTTTCCTTCTTTTTTTCCATTTGGATGGCCGCCCATCTGCGGAGCGCATTTGGGAACTACGAACAAACTTAGGGGTCATCTCAAACCCCACCACTGGCCAGAAGGCTCGAGGCGGAGGAGAAATTGTAGCCCTGGGCAGAAAGAGGGGCCAGGAAGTAGAGCTGAGGGCTCCAGCATTCCTGGAACAAAAACAAAGCGGGCGCGCGCGCTGGGGAAACTCCGGGACCCAGAGCGCCTCTGTCTCTCACACACAGCCACACCGCCTGGTGGGACGCGGAGCTGCCCGGAGCAGCGAATCAAGACTCCGATCTACGGGAAATCTTGGGGGACGCCGCGGCGCGTGGAACCGCGTCTGCCAACGTGCGGAACAGACACCTGTCCTGTCAGGCCACTGCTCTCTCCCCAGCTGGAGCGTTCCCCTCCGCCCAAGCCCAACCCTGTGACAGGTGAAGCTGAGAAAACGCCAAGACAAACAGGTCCCCCGTCGGGACACCGGGCGGCTTCCTGGCTGAGTGACGAATTGCAGGCGACTGGGGAGAATTTAAAACCAGCCCCACTGCAACCCAGGAGTATGACTAATCTCAACACTTAAGGACTGGCCTTACTTAGCACCGAGAGACAGAGGGCAGGCAAACCCCAGTCTCTGAGGCAGTCACAGGGGACGGTTCCTGGGGTGCAGATGGCACCCCCCCAACCAGAGCACCTCTCCAGGAGGTGGCTCTGTCCCCGCCCTCTGGCAGGAGACAGCCACCGACTCACCGGCTGACGCTGCCACACTCGTGCCTTTCTCAGTCAGCCTCACTGTATCTTCTGTCACTCTAATGCATGTTTCTTGAGACAGCTGAGAGATGTCAGGCTCCTGAGTTTACCTAGGATCCATGCAGCTAGTTCATGCCTTGACTGGCTTGACCAGTGTTTTAGAATAAAAACAAGTGTTACATTCCTGGGTGGTGCAAACAGTTTGTGCTTGAATACTAATCTAAGGATTGGAGGTTCAAATTCACCCAGCGGTGCCACAGAAGAAAGGCCTGGCAATATTTTCTTTAAAGCTTTCAGCCAAGAAAACACTATGGAGTAGCTCTCCTCTGTAACAGGTGGAATCGACAGCAACAGGTTTGGCTTGGCTTTGATAGAAGTATTGAAAAAGGAAAACCTCTGGGATGATGCGCACTGACTTCTCACACTTCGTACTTTCTCCATGTCTCAAACACAACTTCCAGCATCCTTTAGAGTGGCCAGCCCTTGCAATTTCACAGCCGGCCCCAAGTTCCTCCTCTGCTCTTACCACCGGTATGCAAGCCTGTAAGGTGATAAAGATAGAACTGATGCTTCCTGTCTAGGCAGGAGGGAGGATGGCTGGGTGCAGCTGGAGAGGCGCTGCAGGCTGGAAGGGCGTTCAGGAGAATAAAGACCTGGGCAGAGGCTTGGGGCTCTCCAACTTGGCTTTTTATCTAACTGGCAGTGGGCAAATCTGCCACTGGATCCTCCTCTTTTACAAACTAGAAAGGGGCTTTCATTTCCATTGCACATCCTCCAACATTCTGAAAGTATGGGGTAATGTCACAGGCAGACAGTGCCTTTAACTGAGCTGTGCTCCCTGTGTTGGATGCTTGGGAAAGCAGTGGGCTTCCTGATCAAGCGGAGGGTGTCTGACATTAGGAGAAGAAATACCTTTTAGGTCCCAGGGTGGCACAAATGGTTTGCGCTTGACTAGTAACCAAAAGCTTGGCAGTTCAGACCCACTCAGAAGTGCCACAAAAGAAAAGCTTGGCAATCTGCTTCCATAAAGATTACAGCCAAGAAAACCCTACAGAGCTCCATTCTACTCCGTAATACGTGGGGTGGCCATGAGTGGGAACTGACTCGACGGCGATGAGTTTTATATATCTTTCGGGGTAAAGAGACTTAGGGCCTATTTTTGCCGTGTCCTAGGCGCATAGTTTGCTCATTCAACAAATTATGGACTTCATATATCCAGTTGCCACTGAATGGATTTTGACTCATAGTGACCCCATGTGTGTCAGAGTACAACTGTTCTCTATAGTGTTTTCAATGGCTGAGTTTTGAAAGTAGATCACCTGGCCTTTCTTCTGAGGTGCCTCTGGGTAGACTTGAAACTCCAGCCTTTCGGTTAGCAGCTAAGCACATTAACTGCTTGCACCCTAGGGACATGGACTTCAGATACTAAGCCAAATACTCAGCATAAGGGCTGGAAGGAAGGGATGAATAAAACATAATTACGGACTCCATCTCCATAGGATGTTAGCAGGGCAGGATAATAAGGGCTCACACACAAGGGACAACTAACCCGGATTGTCAGGGCAGGGTAATGCTTTGCAAAGGAGGTGACGCCAGACCTTGGCCTTGAAAGAGGAGACAGGGCCGCCAGGGGCAAAAGAGATGGGGACTAGAAGAATAGTGTGTGCATGGAGGGTGTTCCAGCCAGGAGGAACAGCATGTGCAAAGGCTCGGAGGTATGAATCATGGTGCATTCTGGGGAACAGTGAGCCATTCAGAATTTCTGGATCCCAGGGTATGGGAGGAGCAGGAAAGAAAGAGGCTGAAGAGGGAGGCAGGGGTCAGATCATGCATTGTCTTGCATGCTATGTTAAAAGCACTGGGGAGCCTTTATAGAATTCCACTCTCTCTGAGAAATATTTATAATTTGTATTTTACAGCAGTTGCAATTTCTAGATCCTAAACAGTTTTAAAACCTAGCAACCTTGCTTTACAAGGGGGAAAGAGCCCCTGCGTGGTGAATCGGTCTGTAAGAGGAATATCTATTTACAATTTAAATTTGATGTTAGGAACAGTTGGCAACAAAGACTTGGAGCCAGTAAGTTAAAACCAGACCCTTTTTTCTCTCCTATTTTATACCTGAGTGAAGTACACCTTGATGGGGGAGAAGAATGAGATTTCCCCCAAAAGAGTTGTATCACCTTGAGCAAATACACATGCACCTTACAGAGAGCATGGACTGCGGCTGCTCAAGGCCATTTTCTTTCACATCCACCTGACTCACCCCCTACAGGTGCACTACCCTCACTCTCAGCTGATAGCAATAGCTGCTCCCTGCTCACGGATCAATTGCAGTTGTTAGTGGTCTTTGAGTCAGTCCCCAATTCGTGGTGACCCCCTGCACAATGGAAAGAAACACTGCCCAATCCTTCATCATCGCCACTATCATTTGTGGATCAGACCATTGTGATCCATAGGGTTTTTATTGGCTGCTTTTTGGAAGTAGACTGCCAGGCCTTTCTTCCTAGCCTGTCTTAGTTTGGAAGCTCTGCTAAAACCTGTTCAGCATGACAGCAACATACAAGCCTCTGCTAACAGATAGGTGGGGGCTGTGTATGAGGTACGTTGACCAGGAATTAAACCTGGGTCTTCTGCATGGAAGGTGAGAATTCTACCACTGAGCCACAACTGGCCCCTGCTCATAGACCTAGTCCTGGCTAATGATCAGAGCTATCCTCTCCTTGTCTATCACTTTCCTAGATAGGGCCTGCTGTTTGGCTGGGGTGTGCCAGGACCACTGGCCACAGCGTACTGGATAGTATCGGTTCTGACAGATCCAAAGTCCATTCTAACAGGTCGGTGCTCCTGAGGGACTAGTTGTTAAATGTTTTTAATATCACCCCTCCTCCAGACCCAATCATACCCAATTCATATGGTATGTAGAAGTGGGGAAGGCCCGTTCAGCTGACACCAGAAGTAGGTTTGCACTGTAATAAGTCTTCCCTCCTCCAGAAGCTTTACCCCAAGGCCCTGCCTGAGTCTACGATACTCACGCCCATGGCAGTGTGAGCTTGTCTGGCATGCTAGGGGTTAATGCTATTCTGTCTTTTATCACCATGCTGAATTGGTTGGACCAAAGTGACATTTGGGGAGACAGGCCCTGAAGTGTCTCTCCAGTCTTCTTCGTTCACCTTCCCACTTTCCAAACTAAGGCCAGAACGTGCTCTTAGGAAAGCAGATAAGAAGAACTCTGGGTCCTCAGAAAAACTCTGGGGAGTGAGCTAGAAAGTCCAATCCTGAAAGCTATTTCATATTACTGTAGGAGGCAACTAATTCAGAGGGCAGGGCAGTCTAACACGGTGGTCAAGAGCATGGGCTTGGCTTCCCATAGAACTAGAATCAAGCACCTGTTTTAACCCTAGCAAGTTATACAACCTTTCTGTGCCTCAGTTTCCTCATTGATAAAATGGAGACATCAATAGGACCTAGCTTAGGGGGTGTCTTAGTTATCTAGTGCTGCTAGGATAGAAATACCCTAAGTGGGTGGCTTTAACAAATGGAAATTTATCTTCTCAGTTTAGGAGGCTTGAAGTCCGAATTCAGGGTGTCAACTCTAGGGAAAGGCTGTCTCTCTGTCCACTCTGAGGAAGGTCCTTGTCTCTTCTGAGCTTCTGCTCCTGGACAATTTTCATGTGGCTTGGCACCTCTCTCCCCATCTCTGCTTCTCTTACTTGCTTGTTTAATTTCTCTTATATCTCAAAAGAGATTGACTTAAGACACGTCCCACGCTAATCCTGTTTCATTAACATAGCAAAGACAACCCATCTCCAAATGGGATTATAATCTCGAGCATAGAAGTTAGGATTTAAAACACATATTGTGGGGGGGTACAATTCAATCCATAATATTCTACTCTTTGCCTCCCCCCAAAGTCATGTCTTTGCCACATTCAAAACACATTCGCCCCATCACAGCATCCTAAAAGTCTTAAATCAACTCCAACTCCAAAATCTCATTTTCTGAATCATATAAATCAAATATGGATGAGACTTTAGGGCTATTCCTCCTGGGGCAAAATTCCTCTTTATCTGAGAACGTGTGAAATCTAGAATACAAGTTATCTGCTTCCAAAGTGCAATGGTAGAACAGGCACAAGGTAGACGTTGCTGCTACGAATGGAAGAAACTGGAGAGAAAGAAGGGATAATGGATACTAAGCAAGTCCAAAACCCAGCAGAACAATTTACATTAGCTCTCAAGGCTTGAAAATAATCCTCTGTTCTCTGAGACCATCTGAGTAATGGCCCTGCCCTCTAGACTCTGGGTGTCTGCCACGCGCTCTGAATTCTGGGTAGAGGCCCCTCGACCATGGGCTTTAGCTCTGCCTCTCAGGCCCACAGGGATGGCAACTCTGCTCCCTCATCTTTGGATGGACCCATTCTCCTAGTCCATCTGAGTGGCAGCCTCACCTCTTATGTCCCTTGGGCATGGCAGTCCTGCCTGCTTGGCTTTGGCGGCAGCCTCATCCCCTGGCACTCCTTAATAGCAGTCCCACACCCTGGAACTGAGCTGGCAAAGATCCAACTCTTTGAAACCTTGGAGGCTGTGGCCCCACTCTTTGAGATCCAGGAGACCATGGCCTCACCCTTTGAAACCGAGAAGGTGCTGCTTCCTGTGTTCCTTCCTACAGTTCTGCTGGTCCAGGAATGATCTTTTCCTTTCTTGAAGGACAACAGATGTAGCTCCTTTGGCCTGTAGAATTCCAAGAGGCAGGAAGCATTCTTTCCTTTCACTCTTTCTCTGTCCCTTTCATACTAAGTTGATGGGTTTTCTGGTACGGTAGTTGGTTAGATCTATCAGCCTCAGGCTTAATCTCTTTAGTGATTGTGTATCCATGTCCTTGGTCAACCATTCTAGGACACGTGTCCTTAGTTTGTACAGCAAAACTTTCCAAATCTTTTAAGTTCTGTTTTCATTTTGCACAGTTCATTTTAAAGTCCATCTCTTTCCTTTCACATTTTACTGTAAGCAGCAAGGAGAAACCACGGGACCCCTTTAAGATCTTGCTTAGAAGTCTTCTCAGCCAAATATCCAAGTTCATCACTTACATGTTCTACCTTCCACCAAGCATTTGAACATAATTCAGACAATTTCTTTGCTACTGCATAAAAAGCATTGCCCTTCCTCCATTGTCCAGTCACTTGTTCATCATTTTCTTGTAAAGTCTCATCAGAAGCACATTTAATGTCCAGATTTCTAGCAACATTCTGTCGCTGGCACCCTATGTATTCTCTAAGATGATACTTTCTCTACAGTTCTCACTTTCTTCTGATCCCTCACCAGAATTGCCTTTACATCCACAATTCCACCATCAGTCTCTTCAAGGCAATCTAGGCTTTTACTATTAAAAAAAAAAAATAGGTACCTTAAAACTCTTGCAGCCTCTACTCACTACTCAATTCCAAAACCATTTCCACATTTTAGGTGTCTGTTAGAGCAGCACCCCACTCTTCTGGTACCAAATTCTATCTTAGTTATCTGGCACTGCTACAATAGAAATAGCATAAGTAGGTGCCTTTAACAAGCAAAATCTTATTTTCTTACAGTTTAGAGGCTAGAAGTCCAAATTAAGGGTGTCAGCTCTAGGGGAAAGCTTTCTCTTTCTATTGGCTCTGGAGGAAGGTCCTTGCCTCTTCTGAGCTTCTGCTCCTGGGTGATCTTCATGTGGCTTGACATCTCTCTTTTCCCATCTCTTTTATATCTCAAAACTATTGACTCAAGACACACCCTACGCTAATCCTGTTTCATTAACATAGCAAAGAATGAATTCCCAAATGGGGCTATAACCGCAGGCATACAGGTTAGGATTTACAATGCATATTTTGCAGGGGTGGGGTGGGGGGGACACAATTCAACCCATAACAGGGGGCTTGGTGAGGAGTCGGTGAACTAGTACTTTAAAGCAGTTAGCAAGGTACCTGGTACCCAGAACTCAACACACATGGTAGTTCTTGGTGTCATTGGTAGGTAACCAGTGGGTTGTCATGAGGATGAAACATGTTAATGTCTATAAAGCACTTGAAGTAGCTCCTTGCTCTCAGCAAATAATAAATGCGATCACCACCATCTTCATCTCCATCATCATCACAATGACTACGTTATTGCTAGTTATTCACCTCCCCTTTAACCAAAGTTCTGTAGCTCCTTTATGATCAGAGGAACTCATTTTAGGATGAGGACACTGGGTTATAAGCAGGGGTTCGAATCAGTTCTTCCTAGCTCAATTATGGCTGAAGAAGTGACACATTAGGCTCTTGAAAGGGCTCACTATACCTCTTCTGAGTTTCCCATTTCAGGGCTTTGACTGGTTCCAGATCACTCAAATTAAAAAATTTCAGGTCTCTTCTGCTTTCACTTTGTCAGCCATGAATGAACCGATTCGAACTGGTTTGAAGTCCTGGTTACAAGCTAGGAGATCTGTGCAGTCCTGCCCCATCCTCAGTGAACCAGCATATAACCCTAGATATTTTAAGTGATGTTGCTTCTCAGGCTCAACACTACCTAAAAAAAAAAAAAACAGTTGCCATTGAGTCTATTTCAACTCATAGTGACCCTATAGCACAGAGTAGAACTGCCCCATACAGTTTCCAAGGCTGTAATCTTTACCGAAGCAGACTGCCACATGTTTCTCCTACAGAGTGGCTGGTGGGTTTGAACTACTGACCTTTTAGTTAGAAGTGAGCTTTTAACCAGTGTGCCACCAGGGCTCCTCAGCAAATCTCCCTAGTCAGTAAAAAGAGGAGGTTTGTGTAGGGGAAGCCTTACAGTCCCTTCCTGTGATAAGGCTCTAGGAGTCTCAGCCTTCCCAAGGATTCTGTGTGCCCATCTCTGGGTCAGTGATGGATAGCCATCCTATGATGTTTATTGAATACATTGTGTTTCAGGTTTTGGCAGCTCCACGGTGGGCATGGAAGGCATGCCTTCTGCTCTTATGGAGGTTACAATCAAGACTAAAGCCCAGTGGACAGCCCGAAGATTTTAATTCACAACTTGGTCTCCAAAACTCAGAGAGCTGCTTGAGTTGGAGCCTCTCCCCTCTCTGAACTGGCTCCTAGGCTGCTGGGCAGAGCTGTTTGGGTGCTTTTCAGGAACTCATCTTTCCACATTTCCTTCTCCCCGGGGAGGTGTTTCTACAAGCCAGAGAGTGAGAAATGTAACATTGAAAATGATCAGTTAACAGGAAAAGAGACACATCCGTCTCAGAAAAAGTCCTCTGTTGAAAGCCCTGCCCTTCACACACATGTTATAGGATTCCACAGGCAGGACAGGACCACTGAGACCACATCAAAGTTCTCATTTTGCAGGAAAGAGAATCCAGAGCTCCAGGAAAGGGAATCTCAGATTTTGTTCCTCCAGACAACACATGTGTGATTTTCTTCCCTCACATGCTCTTCATTCCTTAATTCTTGGAAAAATTACCCCAAAGGGAGGTTCCCTCCCTCCTTTCCTCCCTTCCTCGCTCTTTCTTTTCTGTCTCTCTCTCTCCTTCTTTCCTTCCTTCTCTCTAACAGATCACAGGGAACCAGCCATTACTTTCTTTTTAGGACCATTGTTTTCTCCAGGGACTGACACTGGCAGGCAATTCTCAATCTTCTCTAGCATAGGCCAAGATCAAGTTGGTGAAGGTGGGCAGGGCTGGCACAATAGCACCATGAACTTGAGTATGATTTGCAGTCTCTGGGAAGGTCCTGCTCCTGGAGCCCCTCTTTGGCCGGTGTGCCAGGCATTTACTTGTGCTGAGCCCCAGCTGGCCAAAGTTGAGTTTGTACATGGATTAAGAAAGTGACGGTGTGAACAGATGTAAGGGGTTGCTGGGATTTCCATCCTCTGCCCCAAGTCTTTCCTCCTTCAGCCATGGCGAGTCCCTGACATGCCTCCATTCCTCGAGGTTAAGTATGTGTGAGACTGGAGTTCTGACCAGGGCTGCTACATCTGACTGGAGGTAGGTCTCTGGCCTGGGTCATGACTGGTCAAGCTAGGGGTCAACATGAGGGCGAGGGGTACCAGATCAAAGGAATAAGTCACAGAGGATAACACATTTGACCTGTTTGGCTATTTTCCCCAGGGTCAGCCCAGGCAGGGGCAGGATAAAAAGAAGCAGGAACCTCCAAGTGAAACAGACCCCAGGGGACACACCCACAGCAGAAGAGCCCTGGGGTTTAAATTATATGTATAAATGTCCTTCTTAGCTCAGGCTTTTGCGTTTATTCCTAGATACCCTTGTTGCAACAACCTGATGTGTGCAGTAGAGACTTCACAATGCATTTGGCAAGAAAATCCAGCACTATGTGCAAAGCGATTTCCTGATTGCATTTTAAAAAATGAAAGTCCTTGGCACACAGAAGGTATTCGCTGAAAGTTCGGTGAATGGATGAGCTGGAGGATGCATGAATGAGTGTTGTTTTTTTACAGCAGAACAATGGGCAGCTGCGGATCCTTTCCTATCTCATGGGCAACGGTCAGCAAGTGACCACACCAGGCAGAGCCCACGTCTGGGAGAAGAAAAGGGGTGCCTAGGGGCTTCCTCCCCACTGCTTCCTCCATCACCCCAAAACTTAACTTGCCCGTTTCCCTTTCCTACCCGTGTTTTGAGGCGAACAGGAGAGTAATGCGTTTCTCTGTCTCCATGTGGGAGCTAGTGGCGCGTCGTCTATTAACTGCACAGCATTTGGCAAAGTTTTCGAACTCTTGGGGAAACCAAGTTCCTGAGGATGGGGAGGAAGCAGCCGAGGAGCGAGGATCTCTTGAAGGGCGGAGTTCAGAGGAGGAGTTCTGGGGTTACAGAGGCGGGCAGGAGCAGGACAGCAGGAAGTAGAGCCCGCCCTTAAGCGCCTCGGCACCCTGGGCTCTGGACTGGTATCTCCCATTTGAGGGAACTGACAGCGTAAATGCTCATCAACTCGCGCTGATAATGAATGAAATAGCAAATGGGACAAAGAAGCGGCTCAGGCGGCGCGGTTCTCGCGGAGGGTGTCTGGCTCAGCACTACCCCAAAGAGGAAGGGGCTTGCGCACTCTGCGACCTCACCTTCTGGCTGGCCTGTGTCAGGAGGCTTTCCTCAGGGACCCTCAGATACCCGGCTGCCTCCCTACCCACCCACCGCCCTTTGGCGACTCTTTGTGGCGCCCCAGCGAAGGGGCTGGGCCTGGCCGGCTTCGGGTGCGAGCCTCCACCTCCTGTACCCACGGCGGGTGCGTCCCGCGCTGCAAGTGTGCGCTCTTGATAGGCCCGCGACAGGGCAGGGGCTCGCCGTCCTGCCGCACCTCTCGCGGGGGGAGTGCCGGGGTGTCCTAGCACATCTCCCTGGGGAGATCGTGAGAAAAAGCGAGGGCAAGACCCCTCACTAGGTGCGCAGAAGCCCACCGGGCAGTGGTACGGACTTCCCCGAAACATCTCAGTCCCAGGGTTGCAAGCTGAGTGTCGGGGGCGGCAGGGCTGGTTGAGCATCCAAAGACAGGGAAGGGCGGGGGTCTCAGCCCCGCCCCGCGCGCCCCGCCTCCAGCGGTGCCAGCCGGCACCCCAACGCTGAGCTCCCCGGCCGGCGGGAGGCGTGTGTGCGTGTCTGTGTGTGTTGAGGGGACACCCCCGTTGCCGGGAGCGGGTGCAGAACCCCCGCCCTCCGCTCTGGCCCGGGGATACCCTCCCCAGCGCAGAGATCCCCCGCGCACCCCCTGCCCACTTTGCCAAGGCGAGAAAGCGGCCGAACCGGAGACAAAGAAACTCCTGCCTCCTCCACTCTCGGGCCCTCCGCCCGCCTCTGACACTCCCCGGGGCCCTCCCTGGACCCCGCTGACACTACGCGCGGACCCACCAGAGGAAGGGGCAGGGCGGCAAGTCTGCCCCCCGACGCTGGCCATCTGGGGGTCGTCTTGCCCCTTGCCCAGCGAAGCCCCACGGCGGCCGCGCCCCCACCCCCCGCTCCCCAAACGGTCCCGGGCCCCCCGCACCGCCACCCCCGACCCAAACCGTCCCCCACCTCCCCAGAGGAGCGACAGGGGGAGCGGCGCACACAAAGCGGGGGCGGAGTACCAGGGTGGGAGAGGGAGCGATCCCGCCATTGCCGGCCCGGTCCCCGGCGCAGCTGTTTACCCGATTTCTTCTTCGATCTCCGAAATGTCTGCGAAGATGAGGAAGACCACTAGCAGCGTGAGCGCGGCCAGCATCCAGCTCCGGAACTGCAGCTGCATGGTTGGGTCGTGCCCGCTGGGACCCGCGCGGGCTGGCGCGAGAAGCGGGCTGGAGGGCTGAGCGGCGGGCGCCGGAGCTTCCCCGCGGTGCGCGGCGGGGCAGACACCCTGCGCTCCGGGCGAGTCCGGCCGGCGGCGGCGGCGGCGACAGCGGCGGCAGACAGGGTTGCTCAGGCGCCGCGAGCCCGCTTGCTCCCTCTCGGCCCCCGCCCGCCCCTCCCCGCCCCGCCCTGCGCCCGCCCCGCGCGGGGCTCCACGCGCAGTTTGACAGCTTTGCTCCGCGCCTCTGCTCGCCTCCTCCCACCCCGGGCAACTCCAGCGTCCAGCCGTTGGCCTTTACAGCTCCCGAAGTGCGGCTTGTCCAGCTTCCCAGGGCGCTGGGTTGCGGCCGGAGCCCGCCACTCCCCCAGCTAACGAGGCTGGGCTCGGGGCACCCGTGCGTCTGGGTGCCGAGGGGAGCCCAGGGAAGAGCGCGCAGCACCCGGCGCTCGCAGCCGGTTGGCAAACGCCCTCCTTCGCCCGCTCTTTGTCCAGCGCCCTCGCTTTCTCGCAAAGTTTTCCCGACACAAAGACCAACACCTGGGGACAATCCCCAGCGCGCGGCAAAGAGGCGGTTTCAGCAAAGCAGATGTTTCAGCACCTGACGAATTAGGAGGGGAGGTGGGGGAAGGGGAAGAGAGAAGAAATACCCGAGACCGGTCAGCTCGAGCCGGGATGCTGATTGCCATTTGTGGGCGAAGTGCTCAGCCCTAGAGAAACAACCGATTCCAGGCGGTCATCTTATTCTCCATTTATAGGTCCCGAACCCAAGTCCAGAGAGGATCCCTGAGTTGCCTGAGGTTACACAGCCGGCGATTGAACCCTGGCTCCTGCAGGACTGGCAGCTCTACCCACAATGGCAGACTCGGCAGCCACTCTGCCTTGGCTGTCCTGGTGCTGACTATGGCTGTGCTTCGTTCCCCCAGCTCTTACTCTCTCCTCGCAGAATCAATAACCCCTGGAGTCCTATCTTGATCAAAAGGCCTCCTAGAAAATATGGTTCTCACAAGAGGTAATGCTCCTCATGCTGAATATTTTACGCTACCTCAGCCTTAGACAGTTTAACTCAAATTACATTTTGCACCTGCCATTAGCCAGGGGTGGAAAGGGCCCCATAAAGTTTTACTGGAATTAGATAATTACTTACTTTTTTCTTGAACTAATTGTAACAATTCCTGAAATCAGGAAATGTAACTTTCCAGAAATTATCATCTGGTTTATGAAAGGGTTGTTGGGGCTTGAGTGTGGGGAGAAGAGTCCTGTCGGAGAAGCTACCTGGAATGTGCTAAATGGTGGACAGAATGAATGCAAGGGGTCAGTTGGCTGTGTCCCCAGGGCCAGCCAAACACAGCCAGGCTGCAGAGGGGTTTGGGAAGAAGGTGGCAGCGGCCAAGTCCCTTCAGGTGAGAGCATCTGAAAGCAGTTACCTGGGGCAGGTAAGAAGGCCTGTTCTGATTTCCCCACCAAAGCACTGCTTGTGCCCAGAGTCCTTTTGTCCCTTCGTGTGTAGGGAGGATCAGGAGGGACGCTTCCAAGCTATGAGGCTGCTGGATGTTGTTGACCCAGGGAGACAGGGTCTGGCCCTCCTTGCAGGAGGATTCCCATCACTGTACCTGGAGAGCAGGATAGAGAGGCGGCCCAGAGAAGTGGGGAAAACTGGGCACTGCCTCTGGTGAGTGCAAGCAGCAATGGGTGTACTCATTCCCACGATGGTACTTCATTGCTGTCCCAGCTCCTTGCAAAGCTCTTGCTTCTGTTCCCTTACAGTGAGATCTTCAAGAGCACCACCTATTTTTTCTTGGAGTGAGACTTTCTGATCCTGAGCACATTGTTGGTAATCAGTCTCACTAAGAGCTGGGGACAGATATAAAAAGAAGCTTTCACATCAGTGAGGCTGATGGTCTCAGCCCTCTTGGTTCCAAATTTTCTAAGTGTCTAGATCTTCCCCTCTGCCTTTCTTAATGGGTGGTTTAGAAGCTGTGGCGTTGTGTTTTTGTTGTTGTTTTTTGGTTTTTCTGAGATGAATGGTTGGGATGTCTGAATAGGGAAGGTAAGAACAGGGTGCATCTGTCATGGTGCTCGACGTTTCAATCACTCATTTATTCACTCAATCACTCAGCAGTATTTACAGAGCACCTACCCTCTGCCAGGCCCTGTGCTGGGCGCCAGAGATACTAAAAGGAGAGGTACACACATGTCCTGCCCTCTAGTGACTCACAATACCAAGGGTCGTGAAAATGGCCCAGGAATGGGCAACATTGTGTTCCGTTATATAGCAGTTCACCATGAGCTGGAGCCAACTCAAAAACTCAATAGCAAGTAACAAATGGCTGACAGTTGAGGAGGAAGGTAGCCATACAAGGGTGGAATTATGACACAGGGTGTGAGCTACAGTCAGGCAATGGTCTCCTGAGTAGCTTTTAATTGATTAATAAGATCATCCAAAAAAGCCAGAAGGACTTGGCTAGCCTCTCTCTCTGCTCTCTTCTTCCCTCTCAGACTCTTACTATCTAGAACAGAATGGAGATATCATTGCTCTGATCCCAAATTTACTCCAGGTCAGGTAAACCGCATTGCTACAAGCACTATTATAACTGAGTCGATTTCCATTTCCTATTAGGAGATCTCTGTTACCTTCCCAGGCTCAGAGTTTTCCTCCACTGGACCGAAGTGAGAAGAGTATCTATGAGTGGACCGGAAGTAGTGGCACCTTTTGTTGACCAATTCCATCCCTTCCAGAGAAATCCTTGTAACTGGACCCAGAGAGTCACGTCACTCAGGTACATCTGCTGGGAAATGGAGCCAGCTTTGTAGTGTTGATGTTATCCTTGCAACAATAGTCGTTGAGATGGGATTTTACCTGTAGGGTGATTGGAACTCTTGTGGTCATTGACCAAAGCGTGCTGTCTAGAAGCACTTAGGTCTGACTCCCTGTGGGCCAACTACATTTACAGTGATCTTTGGCCATTCACTGCCCCATGCAGTTGTCTTCAATGAATGAGTTTGTTCCTGGGATCTGGAAAGAGGAAGAATGATTGGACTGGCAGCAAGTGTCAGGCCTGCTGATGTTAGGTAAGCCAACACTTGGGCACACACTTGGCTCAGCCACCCTGGCCCCTCTGTTTAAACAAGTCATTTTTCTTGCTTTGGTCATTCCAAGAAACTGGAAGGTCCCACCATAATCACTTCTTTAGACTGTCACTGAAAGTCCAGATTACAATGTAGGAGTTCCATGAGAGAGGCAGAAGATTAAAAGTCATTATGACCCATCAACACTTTAACTCAAATTAATAGAGTGGTTTAGTTATTGAGGCAACTAATTAGGCTCTACTACCAGTTGCCATCTAGTACGTTCAGACTCATGGCCACCACATGTGTGTCAGAGGAGAACTGTGCTCCACAGAGTTTTCAATGGATGATTTTTTGGAAGTAGATTGCCAAACTTTCTTTTGAGGTGTTTCTGGGTCAGCTTTCAGTTAGCAGCTAGATGTGTTAACCTTCTGCACCCCCCCAGGGACTCTAATAAGGTCACCACAGCAGTCAGGCAGCCCCCTCTTATTTCCAATACTGGCTTGTTCTTCCTGCTGCCAACCTCAAGAGGTAGGGACCCTCACCCAGAGTTTCAATTCATAGAAACCCTAAAACTGTATCTCTTGTTTGCACATCTAACTAAAGTACCCCCACCCCCAGCTATCCAAGGTTTTCACCTGAACTACTCCTTGGGGGTAATAAGGTCGGTATTGGTTATAAAACTCATATCCAAGTTGCTGGTTAGGGAGAAAGGACAATTCAGGTGGTGGGGGAAGGAGGAG
Organism: Loxodonta africana; assembly: GCF_030014295.1. Taxonomy (NCBI): domain Eukaryota; kingdom Metazoa; phylum Chordata; class Mammalia; order Proboscidea; family Elephantidae; genus Loxodonta; species Loxodonta africana. Next base: position 23,473,291 of record NC_087354.1, read on the forward strand.
CGCAGACACTGAGCACACATAAGTACAGCACACTGAACCTTCTGGCAATGCTTTTGGATAGATACCAGCATTTCCATTTTACAGATGCAGAAACTGAGGCTCAGAGAGTCTAAATTGCCCGAGATGGCTCAGTTGGCAGTGAGGGAATTTTAAATCAGTCTGCCTCCCCTGGGCCTCAGCAATCGTGGATCATGTGGTCTTCGAGGTCCTCTCCAGCAAGTTAGGTAATTCTAAATGGATTTGTAAACGGGCACCACCTTGACTCCACCTGTATCCCTTTAGTTCTGGTATGTCGGAATTCAGAGCAAATCTGCCTTCGCTGACTGCACACCCTTCATCATTTAGGGGACAGTAATCATAAATCTCAATTTTCATCCTTCCACACTGGAGAGACTAGTCCTTTCAATCGTTCCAGCAATTTTTTTTTAACTCAAGAATAAATAATAATTATCTCATCCAAAACTCTGACCTAGTATCTCACACCCTTGAACTCTCTCAGAAAGCAATTAAGAATGTTAAATAACTGCACAGTGGTAATGGCCCTAACCTTTTTTGTGGTTTCTGAAGGAGGAGCTGTGCCCAGCTCTGCATGCGTGTATGTGCGCACGTGTGTGTGTGTGTGTGTGCAGGGAGAGACTGTAAAGAGGTAGCCTATCATAGTCGGAATAGACTATTGTGTTTCTGCACCTCCAGTAACTTGAAGAACTTGCCTTTTCTTTTGAAATTTACACTAAATTTGAACGTTCTCACAAATGCAACGTCTCTCCGTTAAAAATCAGACTCAGAGCAGTAACAATCTGAAAAAGTAAAGGGGCACATTTGCATTCTATTTGTAACTTTTGTAAAGAGCAAAATTGTGTATTAGCCAAAAACAGAAAAAGCCTATACCCAGGCAATGGCTGGAAATGTTTCTGGGAATATCAGCACAAAATCTGGGCAGGGATAAGGGAATGAACTCCACAGTGAGTTGAAGGAGGCGGTGGTGGAGCCGTGGGGGGTGGTTTCAGTTGTTGGTGAAATTTTTTTTTACCAACTTTTCAGTTGAGATTTAAGGTAGTTTTGAACCAAAGCAGGAAGCCAGGTACCAGACAGCAGAGATGAACAGAAAGGATCGCCTCTTACGATTCTCACCAGTGCTTCCGCACAAACCATCACTCAAAATCAGATTGCTTAGCTGGCCTGACTTTGCCCAGAGTCCGGCATGGCTGCCCCCTGGTGTGGCATCCAAGGAAGCTGGCCTGTGCCGACCAGCTCTGGCTCTCAGTCCTCTGTCACTTCTCTTACCTCGGTGGGCAGCACGGACCTCCACATTCAGAGCTGAAAGGGCTGGTAGAAATCTTGTGCTCCTGCCCATCCATTCGCTCAACAAGTATTCCTTCATCATGTCTGGATTATGCTACAAAGCTGGAACATAGTGATGAACAAGGAAGGTACAGTTCCTGCCCCCCTGGGGCTTGGAGTCTAGTGGGACTAGACAGATGGGAAAACCTGTGACCAAAAGACTAAGAGACAGTCCCAGGGCCAGTTTCCCAGCTGAGAACAGATCCTTGCTCTTCTGTTTCTTGGTTTAGTTTAGTGCTGTTCTCCCAGACCAGACATACACTATTTCATTTCATCTTTTTTTGGTCACGTTTCAATGAGATTGTAAACTCCCTAAGAGTAGGGACCTTTATTCCTTTTCTGGTCCCACATTGTCTGGCGTGGTAGAAACCGAATCAACACCTGTTTTCACCAAGGCCAATTTCAAGCCACCACCTTTACATCCCTGAAGGCAGAGTTGGAAAGAGATGTGCAGAAGCTTACATGATATAGTATTTCTACCATATGTATAAAGTAAATGCAAATAACCTCAAGAACATAGATAATAGTACAAAGTAGAAAATACAATAAGGGAGTGATAAGCTTTGATTTTAATATGATTTGTTTAATTATAAGCTCATATACTTTAATTTTTCACAGTGGCTGTGTTTAACAACCAATACGAGCCATCTCCAGCATACCACCAGTGACCAGTGGCAACAGGAATTTGCCACAGTTATCACCAACTTGACAAGCACCTTGGTGAACTATCATTTCTAAAGTAAACTCCAGATGGGAGCACCCTCAAAGGCATGGCCTCACTCCCCAGGAAGTTAACCTGGCAGGATCTTAGCACAAAACAAGGTTGAAGGAGAGAGCCCTCCAAGTGGATTTCCTGCCAAACGATCCCTTGGGAAACCTCTGCCACCTCTTTCCTGCCCCAGTTGGAATCCATGTCATTGTAAATCCTCCATTCCAGTTCCGCTGGTTAAGTTTATATAGCAGACTGGAGAAACCGTAGGGCGATCAGGAGATTGGTGGCTTTAGCCTCTTGACTGCATGAGTTTGGATTAGTTTTGGCTGCAAGCAACAGCAAACTCCAAATTCCAGTGGCTTATTTGAGACGAAGTTTATTTCTCTCATGTGAAAGTCCCCAAACAGGCAGTTAGGGCTGGTTTGGCCATGGTGCTCCACGAAGTCCTTAGGGATTCAGTTCCTTCCAGCTTTCTTCTCCACTAAGGTAAAACCCTTTCCTTGTGTTGCATCATGTCCAGGTCCCAAGCAATAGAATACAGGAAGAGATGAAGAAGAAAAGAGAAAGTTCCTGCCAAATAGTGCTTACACCCTTTTCTTGAGACCTACCTGTAAAGGGGGAGTGGTAATGGTTCAGGGGTAAAATCCTTGCTTTCCATGTGGGAGACCTAGGCTTGATTCCCAGCCAGTGCACCTCAGTTGCCGCCGTCACCCACCTTTCAGAGGAGGCTGGTGCATTGCTTATGATGCTGGGTAGGTTTAACAGAGTTTTCAGACTAAAACAGACTAGGAAGAAAGGCCCAGCAACCTTCTTTAGAAATCAACCAGTGAAAACTCTATGAATCACAATGGTTTGTTTTGTAACCGATCACAGAGATGGCGCAGGACTGGGCAGTTTTGTTCTGTTGTGTAGGGGGTAGCTATGGGTTGACTAGATGGCAGCTAACAACAACTATAGCTGCAAAGAAAGCAGGAAACAGACGTTTATTCTGGACTTCTGTTATTAAGGAAAAAGGCAAGGACAGATATGGGGGATAACTGGTAGATTCTTCCACAGTGGGAATGGAAAAGACCTTCCTTGGTTTTTCCTCTCTCCCATCTGGAGCTCTGCACGAAAATCTTCATTAATCTTGCCTTAAGGTGATCGTGTGAAACAAGAACCTGCCATAAGTCACTGACCAGAAAATGACCAGATTTGTGGGCAACAGAGTTGTTTCTGTAGTTGAGTTTCATACTGTTGTGTCTTCCAATTTCTTAGCACCCTTCTTTGCCACATTTATTTATTGATATCTCTCTAGGGAGACGATGTAGTTACTTAGAGGATCACTTCTCAAATTGCTGGTGGTAAAGGACCAGGGTTTTGTCGTTTCTTTTTTATAATTTCCAGGTGATTTTTACCAACACATGGTGTTAATGCATTACTAGAGTTCAGTTCACGCACACATCATACCACTCACAACTCACGTCGGATGCTCTCAAAACCTCTTCATCACAAAGAGTCACTGATCACACACATAGGGTGCCGCGACAACGTGAAATTGCTACCAGTGTTTCTAAATTCTTGTCCTCAGTGAACCTACTGAGATCTCGACCCGGACCAGTAACGTACGGTTCACAGACCAGAGCTGGTCCATGGGCTGCACTTTGTGTAGTTTCAGTTTAGAGCTGATTTTGAAATCACGCTGATTTACCTGTTGCTATTTGTGTGATCCTGATTGCTCTAAATTTCATATTCCTTGGGATTAAATACTTAACTCACAGGGGTTTAGTAAGCATGAAATAAGATAATGTATCTAAAGTACTCAGAATGCTAGCATAAAGTGTTCGTTAAATAGGGACCTTTTATTCGTATTTATGTAAAAATAGAAAGGCTGCATACATACAATGATTAACACTGATTCTCTCTGATAGTGACATTTGAGTTACTCTTTATTTTTCTTCTTCATACTTTTCTCTGTTTTACCAATTTTCTACAATGATCATAAATAACTGTAATCAAGAAAAAGTCATTAAAATTTGTTATACCTATTTTCTCCGCACTGATTCTCTTTGCCAGAGTTTAATTCTTTCTCATAACCCAATATAAACACATATATTTAGTCAAATTGACTTTGCAAACAATTTCTGACCTGCCTTTGATCTTTTTTAAGTGTTTCCCTAATATTCCTCTTGCAATTTCCAGGGAAGGAAAACACGGTCTACAGAACCTTCCCTGCTGGCTTTGGAAGCACCGGGACTGCTTCAGGTCCTCCCTGTCACAAACTTCTCACCTGCTCCCTTCTGGTCATCACCTAAACTGGGCTCCTCTGTTGATTGTTCTGTGTCACACCCAAACCCCAGCTTCCAGAGCAAGGGGGTGAGTCAGAGAGACACAGGCAGGGAGAGGAGAAGGCAGCTTCCAACTCTGCTGCTGGTAATTTTGTGCAGGCAATACCCATAGAAGAAGATATCCAAAGGTTTAAGGAAACCGGAATGTTAGAGTGGGTTTCTCATGTCGGGCCTACTGACCCACCTTATACCACAACTGTAAGCAATAAATGTGTGAAGGGAGCCCCAGCATCCTTGAAGACTGCCGTGATTGCTCTTCTATGTAGGTCCGATTTTACAGTGCATTCCACCGAGTTGAGGAACCTAACTACAATGGGGGTGATTGGATCCCAGGGCAGCAAGCACCCAGTGGCAGTACTTAATCACCAAAAGACAAGAGTCAAAGCAGTAATCAGAAAAGTCTGTCTTGCATGGATTCATGATGTTGGCTGCTTAGTCACGGTGTCCCTAGGAGTAAAATAGATGGGAAACCTACTACTTGGCCTGTACAAGCAGAAGAATTCTAGGTCAAGTGAAAGGCAGTCTAAGTTGAATGGCCAAAACAGAGAATCACGACCCCTCAACCCATTCTCAGACTTGAGCCAGTTTATAGACCTACAACCCCTTGGATGAAGGGGAGGCCGGGTACCCTTGAGGAAGGATCCCATTCCCTGTACCCAGAGTCTTAGTCTGGGTTCTTTAGAAGGAAAACCAAATCTATAAATATGTAGACTTACAACGAAATGGCTCATGCAAATGTGGGGACTGGCAAGTCCCAAATCCGTGGATCATGTGGCAGGTTAAAGACATCTGTAGGCTGTCCCAAGAACTGGAGGTCAGGTGATGAAAAGGGGTGAGAGGGAGAAAGCCTTGCTGGAACACCCATTTATATAATGGAGGCAGGCCACACCCCCAAGGAAATTCCCCTTTTAACTGATTGGCTGATTACATCAGATCACAACATGGAGGTGATTACATTATATCACATTATGGAAGAGCAATCAGTCCAATTCAATGTCTTCTAAACCACTGAGAATCATAGCTAAATTGATATATAACTTTAACTACCACACTGAGGCTACATCAAAACGGAGGGAGGAGGTAGAAAAACACAAGGATCCTAATCAAGAGTTCCCTCCTTTTCAAATCATCATAAATAAAGTCCTTGGCGAGGAATTCAAGTCATCCCACGCCACGCAGCTCCCGTTGAAAAGAAGAATCCTCGCTTTGGATGTGGCTCTGAGACTACTACATATTTTAGAAAAACCTTTTGCTAGGAGGAAGTTTCTTAAGGAGAAATAAAAAGAAATAATTTAAGTTTCCCTGAACAGCCTTTTTTTTTTTTTTCCTAAATTGTGGTAAAAATGTAACAAAACATCTGCCATTTAAATGATCAATGGCATTAATTATGTGTATCTTGCTATTCAACGATCACCCTTATGCCAAAAACAAACAAACAAACCCATTGCCGTCGAGTTGATTCCGACTCATAGCGACCCTCTGGGACAGAGTAGAACTGCCCATAGAGTTTCCAAGGAGCGCCTGGTGGATTCGAACTGCCTACCTTTTGGTTAGCAGCCATAGCACTTAACCACTTCTCCACCAGGGTTTCCATCACCCTTGTACATACCTAAATTTTTCCATCACCCTTAACAGAAGCTCAGTGTCCCCTAAACAATGAGTCCTTCTTCCCCCTCCCTCCTGCCTGCCCCTGGTAACCACTAATAATCTCTGGTCTCTATACACTTGCCTAGCCTAGATAGATGTAAGTGGGATCATGCGATATTTGTCCTTTTGTGACTGACTGAGTTCACTCAGCATGTTTTGAAAGCTCATCCTGCTGTAAGCATGCACCCTGAACAGGTTTTTAGAGATCTGAAAAATCCAAACTCTCTCAAACTGTTCCAAACTCTAAGAGGGCATTATTGCTCCTTAGCATTTACTACAGCTAATATTTATTTGGAAAGACTCTGTTTATGACCTACTAGTGTTATATTTTATTTTGTGTGTGTGTGTGTATGATACAAATATTTATGGTACGTTGGAATCCCACATATAACCAAAGCTTAAAGTAAATGTTTACCAAAAGGGAGATCGTTTTGACAATTTTCAATGATTATAGAGATTTGTAGTGTGGACCTACCTTTATGTCAACATGCTATTGGTAATAGCTATGATTTATTTGCTCCCAAGTTCTTGATCAGTAACAGAGCTCCCAGTTACAACTTTTTTCCAATGGAGAAAATACATTCCATTTTTCAGGTTTCTGGAAATTCATTGGTATGACAGGCGTGTGCTGGGTTGCTCTTTTGGCCCGAAGGCAGTTTAGCAAGTTTTTCTGAGTGACCCTGGAAGAAGCTGTGCCCTTGAGCCATCCGCCATCACTGAGAAGCAGGTTGGGCACATAAGGGTATGCTCCTTGAGCATTTCAGTTACTCAGGTACGGAGTCAGAGAGATGCCATGTGCCTTTTCCTAATGGTGCAGTGGTTAAGAGCTTGGCTGCTAACCAAGAGGTCAGCAGTTCGAATCCACCAGCTATTCCTTACAAACCCTATAGGGGCAGTTCTACTCTATCCTATAGGGTTGCTATGAGTTGGAATCAACTTGATGGCAGGGTTTGGTTTGGTTTTTTTGGTTTTCCCAATATAGCAGACCTTGAGTCTGAGAGGGATTAGGAAGGCCAGTTTGATATTTTCATTTTCTTCCAAAGGGAAAAAGATGAGTCTCAAGGATAGAAAGGCTGCAGAGAGGGTTATTGTATCTCTCTATATCCCCATGAGAGATATCTCTGTTCCCACTCCTCCCTGTCTGTCAGTTTGTTGTACTGTGGTGGCTTGTGTATTGCTATGATGCTGAAAACTATGCCACCAGTGTTTCAAACACGAGCAGGGTCAGCCAGGCGAACAGGTTTCAGGGGAGCTTCTAGACTAAGACAGACTAAAAGAAAAGCCTGGCATCTACTTCTGAAAATCAGCCAGTGAAAACTCTATGGCTCATACCAGACTTGGCTGATATAGTGCTGGAAGATGAGCCCCTAGTTTGGAAGGCATTCAAAATACACAGTGGCTGCAATAATGGACTTGAGCACACCAACCATCATGAAGATGGCGCAGGATTGGACAATGTTTTGTTCTGTTGTATGTGGGGTTACCATGAGTTAGAGCTGACTTGATGACAACTAACAACAACAATGTCCCCATGAGATCATCAGCCCAACTCTCTACATCTCATAGGAGGGATCCACTGGCTGAAGTCCAGCTCTTCTTGTGGATTGTGGGTTTTGGTTGTGTGGGGAAAGACCAGAAAAGAAAAGAAAGCCAGCGACAGTGGAGAAGATGGAAGACTTTGTTTATCAATGTCCTTCCTTTTCTCTTTTTGTCAGTGTGAATAATCCCCATTTGGGCCATTTGAGGCAAGTTTGGTTACATTTATTTATAGTTTTAAGGTATAAGGGACTTTACTTGGCATTTTATAAGGGCCTCCCAAATTTTCAAGGAGCCCTGGTGGAGCAATGGTTAAGCACTTGGTTGCTAACCAAAAGGTGGGCAGGTCGAACCCACTAGCTGCTCCAGGGGAGAAAGATGTGGTAGCCTGTTTCAGTAAATATTTACAGCTTTGTAAACCCTATAGGGCAGTTCTACCCCATCCTATAGGGTCGCTGTGAGTCTGAATCAACTCCACCACAACTGGTTTGGTTTTTTTGGTTTCTCAAATTTTCAGCATTGTCTTTCTTCTTTTCCACCTGAATCAGTAACTCCTTGGCCCTCTTAGGTATTTTATAAAGCTATATTTTGTGTAGCACAGCTCACTTCAAGGGACGAGATTCTTTTGTGGCTTCAAAGCCTCACAAAGGGAAACATTCCACCCCCTTTCCTTTCCTTCCTTTGCCACCTTCTGGGAGGGGCCGGCTCCCTTCTGCAAGATGCGGCTGCCGGCTTGGGACCGCAGCTGGCCTCTGGGCAGAGGTGTGCCAACAAAGGGAGAAAACAAAAGCAAAGCTGCACTCATTTCAAGCTCCATTAGGGGCGTGTGTTGGGCGAGGAAATCAATGGGAAAGATGAAGCTGGCTGGAAAAAAAAAAAAAACTTTTCTGTTTCTAGAATGGGATTGACCACAAATACTGATGGGGTGGAAATCACCAAGCAGCCCACATGTTAATAATAAAGAAATTAAAAAATCACACCCAACAGACATTTTTGTTGGCATTTCCAAAGCATAACTAAAGAAGACAACTGCCCCTCCATTCCTTCTCCTTCACGTGGCACAATACCAACCGAGATCCAGTATTACCGTGGCAGCTAGCCTTTGTGACAGTGAGAGGCTTCGTATGCAGGCAGAATCGACGTTCCGAGGTGGCCACAGCCATTTGAAACGATCAACTCTTAAACGTCAATACTCGTCGCGATTTGCTAGATAATAGAAAAATATTTTACAGTTTTACTTTCAGAAGCCGGTAAAATGAGGGCTTCCTTAGGGAGTGGAGTGGTTAACCACTCAGAAGTCATTTCAGTCCACTGAAAAATACGATATAAAATGCATTTGTAGGGGCGACGTGGACAGGAGTATAGTTTTGATGTTCGTAAATACTCTCGGCAGAATCAATCTTTACTCTGTTTTCATACAGCTTGTGAATTTACAGGTAGTTCCACAAAAGTAAGCATTTTTTGCTGTCTGTTAGTCATTCGATTTCTTTTATGGCGTCAATTCTGGCTGTCTTTATTCTCCCTCAATTTAAAAAGGCTTTTTCCCTATTGTTGTTCTGCTGTAATACCTGAAGGACGCCACCAGGTGGCACTGTGCTAGAAGAGGGTCCCTGAAATGAAAAGGAATAGCTGGGCTAAGCCAGTGCCAGGCTGGGGTGGCGAAGGAACAAAGAGAAAATGGAAGAATGAGGATGGGAAGAGGAGGAGACCGCCTGGAGGGAAAGAACCTTGCATTTTGCCTATTGATCTGTGTTAGACTCACAGAAGCCGGTTTCAATCACCTTGCAGCTGGAATTGAAATGGAAAGTGGACGTAGTATCTCTGGACATCCGTTTTCAAGACCAAAATGAGTGCCTCATGGAGGGCAGGTGAACAGTGGTCACCAACATGGGTTGGAAAATGCAGCTTATCACTGCAGAGGGGTTCTTTTCGTAATGCTTCTCTGGCCTTAGTAAAGAAATTCAATTTAAACAGACCTTCGAATAATCGACAATGAAAATCAAGAACAGATTGACACCTAGGACTATCTGTCCCCAGTTTGGGCACAACCAAAGTAGATTTGTATTTCTAGTTGTTTAAGCTTAAAAGCTTAAAAAGTGTAAAATGTCCCCACTTCCCCCAGTTATTCTTACATATAATTTGACCAAGAATCAGAGGCTTTGTCTTAATTTAATGTCCCTTCCCTTCCTCAAAGGAAGGTGTGTTAAAACACCAAACCTATTTCCTTGAGGGGAGGAGGAGGTAGTACTAACCCAGCACTTGTATTTCCACAGCTCATGCACCAACCAACGTGTATTTATTAAACATCTTCCCTTTATGTGCCCAGCAGGTCCCTGGTGCAAATGCTTTGCACTCGGCTACTAACCAAAAGGTTGGTGGTTTGAATCTACCGAGTGGTGCTGCGAAAGAAAGGTCAGGCTATCTACTGCCATAAAATTACAACCATTGAAAACTCTATGGAGTACAGTTCTACTCTGACACACATGAGGCTGCCATGAGTCGGAATGACTCGCCAGCAATGGGTGTGTACTCAGCACTGTGCCTAGCACTCTGGTGGTTAACAAATCGAAGCCATAGCTCTTTCCCCAGAGTTTTTGCAAAAGATCTCTGATTCGATTATGAGGTGACATTTGTCACATGTTGCACAGATATACTGCACCCAACCGCTCATTATCTTAATGGATTCCTATAGTCAGTTCTCCAGGGATGTGGAGTTGAAACTACTGAGATTCACAGAAAGTGTGGGTGTATTTATAAATTCATCTCCTGTTACTCCCAGGTTCTGAAAGCCAGAGTGCTCTGCTCCCATAGCAGGTAAGGAGAAAAGGAAGACTGTACCAAGGAACTGTCATCATTTGTTCATTCATTTATGCTTTTTATTACACTTAGTTTTGCTTCCCAAGAAGTTTGTGCTTATTAATTTTCATTGCCCTTTGTCCATCTTGGAGTTCTTGCTGGCTCATTTCATATGGCTTTTCGTATGACTGCTTTCTGGTCACCTGTATGAGGCAGGCTTTACTCAGAGAATGCTTTTTCTCCATGTTCAAAGGCAATATATCTATTTTTTGACCACCTGTCTCTCAAGTGTAAATCATGGATCATAAACTTTTAGTTCAGGTTTAATCCCAGCCACAAAAATATTTTCTTTGGCCAGCAAATCATTTAAAAATGTTTCTGAATCTGAAGGCCTTTGGTGGGATACAGACTCTGCAGTTCTCAACAGGGTCCATCACTCCATGTTGTTTTAGATCTTGTTTGATCACACACTTGTGATCTCTGCCTGGTTCCAGGGGCATCTAAGAAATGGGTTGACATGAAATGCATATTGTTGTTAGGAAAAAGAACCTACAATGTGTAGACATTGTGTAGGATGGGTCAGTACCTTTTCATATAATAGATTTAAAATAAATGGGGATGAATCCCACACATTGTTTAAATCCATTGCCGTTGAGTCAATTCTGACTCATAGCGATCCTATAGGTCAGGGTAGAACCTCCCAGAGAGTTTCCAAGGAGTGGCTGGTGGACTCAAACTTCTGACCTTCCGGTTAGCAGATGCACCACCAGGGCTCCATACACTGTTTAAATGGTTTAGAGGAAGGTAAATTGGAACGATTTTTCTGAAGGGCACTTGGGTGATATAATGGAAACCCTGTTATCCTACCTGGGGTGACTAGTAGTTGGGTGAATTGATAGTGAGAACAGAAGTGTGCAGACCCACCAGAGGGAGGCCTGTTCTCCTGTACATCCACAAGCCCTGGGATCAGTACCACGGTTTACAGAGAGAAATGGAGGGTTGCTGTTAACCTAGCAAGTCCATTAAGGGGATATGGGTTAAAAATATCCCCTAATGTAACAAACGTCTTTAAAAAGAACATGCCCTTCAACTCAACAGTTCCACACATCTGTAGAACTGTTTTTCTAAGGAAATATCTAAATGAGTGTGGAAATATGTAGCTGTAACAATGTTCACAACAGCATAGTTTATTGAAATAAAATTCGAAAACAACCTAATGTTCGACAATAGCATTATATCAATAAATCATGTGATAGCTTTTCAGTGGCTTACTATGCAGCCATTAAACCATTATATATGGATTTATGATCTATGCATAGATATATACATTTATGGATATGGAAGTATTTGCATTTTAGTAAGTTGAAGAAGATTAGAAAGCAGCATGATCTCACTTTTGCAAACGTATGCATGTACATATTTGCCTGGTAGGCAGCCTCTAAGATGGCCCTCAGTGATGTCTGCCTCCTGATATTCCCTTCCTTGTAAAATCCCTACCCACTTAACCCCCTTGGGCAACTTGTATCTAACAAATAGAATACAACAACACTGAAGGAATGTCACCTCCATGATTAGGTTACAAAAGGTTATGACTCCCATCTGACTATCAGACTCTCACTGTTGCCTTCTTGGCTTGCATGCTTTGATGAAGAAAGCTGCCATGTTGGAAAAGCTCACATGGCAGCCTCCAGCCATAGCCGTGGGGGAACTGAGGCCTTCATTCCAACAGCCTCTGAGGAACTAAGTCCTAACAACAGCCACATGCATGAGTTTAGATCCTGCCCCAGTTGAGCCTTCAGATCAGTCCTGGTCAACACGTTGATTAGAGCTTGTGAGAGACCCAGAATCAGAGGATCCAGCTAAGCTTTGCCCAGGGTCCTGGCTCACAGACTGTGAGATAATGAAGTGTGCTGTTTTAAGCTTTTAAGTTTGTGGTAATTGTTATACAGCAATAGATAGCTAATATCTAAAATATTAGATGTCAGTATGTTTCGATGGAATAGATGTAGCATTCTTAAAATGTTTGGGGGCTACAGATTACTTAGATGTGCTACTGGCAGTCTTTTCTAAATATTGTATTCTGATGAAAAAGTTTGAGATTTTGAACTGTCATTGAATAAACAGAGGATGACTTAACAGTTTACAGTTTCTTTGGCTGATTTCATGTACTTATGACAGAGCAATAATGTCTCTGGGACACATTCTGTATCTATAGTGGAGTTGTGATTTGGGGTGACATGCATTCCCATGTTTTTCATTCTATTTGTTGCAGGCTGGGTTCTCTGGAAGCAGACACTGGAATAGAGTTGCGGGTAACCCAGAATCCAGTGTTGTTGAGTCAATTCCGACTCATAGCGACCCTATAGGACAGAGTAGAAATTCCCCATGGAGTTTCCAAGGAGTGTCTGGTGGATTCGAACTGCCTACCCTAGAGTTGGGGGTACAAGGTGTTTATTAGGGATCAGTACCTGTGAAAAGGAGGGGGAAGAAGTAGGCTTGGGTAGAGGGAGAAGTTGAATTGCAACAGAGGCCTGATAAAGCCTCGTCCAACCTGGGGGGAGTGGGCTCTGGAGCAAGTAGAGTCCATCAGATGTGTCTTGAGTGGGGCCTAAATGGCTGGGCCTCTATAGTCCTGGGCAGAGAGAGATAAGGTTTAATGCCTGGGAGATTAAAAAAAAAGTCTCCTGAGAGAGGAGGGAGATTTTTTTTTTATCATGAAATATCTCTGAGGGTCTCTATCATTAGATAGATTGTATCTCTATCTTCAAAAGTTGTCTGTTGTCCGAACACCTTTTGTGGTGCCCTTTGCTCAGAAGATGTGTAGAAGTACCTGAGTTATGAAGAATTATCTCTGAATAAGTATACAGTTTCAGGGGCTTACATTTGGCCTTCCCAACTATGATAGTTCTCACCCCACAGGCAAGAACCCAATATGGGGGTTGCCAACTACCGAGTATATCAACTCCAAATATACTTTTAGGGTCCCCAGAAGTGACCACTAGGTGAGACCATGGACCCAGGGGGTTCACTGTAAGCCAGAACTCCACTTATTACCTGGCTCCCATGTACCCCATTCCAAACAAAGCAGTGGGGGAGGGGAGTGGTGAGGCTTCAGGTGTGTAGGTATCAGTGTTAACTCAGACCCTCTGTCCAAAGATCCTCCAGATGTTTCAGCCTTCCCCTTCCGCCTGTGTACAGTTACCTGAGAAAATGACTCTAGGTCCTTTTGAGGAAGGACTGTGGGGCCATTACTGTGTAATCTCACCATGGTGTTGTAGGGGCTGTCCTCCTGGGGACCCAGCCATTTTTTCAGTCTGTGGATTCTGAGCCTGGGAACTGGCTTAAATCCAGAATATAGGCAAGGAACTGGGATATTTCATCAAGGCGACCACCCTCAGCCTCCTGATCATCCAGCTTCTGTTTCATCTTATGGTACAAGGTCAGTAGTACCCTTGTTGGCTGCCCATCTATTTTACCCCTAGTGACATCGTATTCTATCAACTCTTGCCATAACTTTCTGAATTTTCTGAGGGTCGGGCCTCCTTGGCTCCCACTTCCATCCTGGCTCTCATAATTGTAATTGTGTCTACTTGGCTTCTGGTGGTTGATACTGCTATCGGCCTTTATTGTTTAGGGTCCTATCACCCCCATCCCTCTCAGTGGGCCCAGTTCAGTAACATCCTCTCTGGCTGTCACCCCTGGCTTAGAGAAGAAAGCCACCACAGAACTTCTTAGTGATGCTGGTGTCCCTTCCTAGTGCATGCCTTATGGCCTTAGAACGTGGTATATTCATTCTTTGGGTCTTTCTTGGAACATAGACATCTATTGAGTCTTCTGGCCTTATGTAGTTTCTTTATCCTTCCTCTAGCATCTGCCATAGCAATTCCGGCTTTTCAACTTCACTTAGCATGAGCCATTACTTCTATGCTTTTAGGTGCCATCCTAATAACACGTTTACACCATCTCTTGGGGTCCTTGCCAGGGTGTAACTTGGGAGAGAGCTCCCAAATCAATAAACTCTGCCTTATCCACCGCTGTTACAGCCCCCTCGATCAGGCACTCATGCATACTCCTCCAGCTCCTGTCATACATATTGGCTGGGTCTTACAGCTCCTTTGGGGTATCGCTTCTTTCTTCTCTTATCAGGCCAACATGTCCTAGTTGAGTATGCTGTGACTGAACTCTACTTAGAGGCCTAATGGCCAGAAGGGAAGAAGCGAACAGATCCTGAAGGGGGTACATGTTGTTTTGTGGGGAAGAGGCTTTTGCATTGTCTGCCAACAATGAGGAGTGCTAGATCTTAATATAGCGAGGTGGGTCTCTTCTGTAGGTTCAGGGGCTTCGAAGGAATCTGAGGCTGCAAGTTTTCAGGAGTATCAGTCCAGACATCCTCATCCCAAATATCAGGGTCCCATTTTTTCCCTATCCAGGATCCTGACCTTGACATACGGAGCTCCTTTGTTGGGAGTTTAACCTTCTGTGGAGTTTGTCCACTCCTACTACAATGTCTGAACCTGGTTCTTAGCTTTTCTGTCCTCCCGCTGCAGGAGATGAAAGCCTCTTTGTAAGTTACCAGGGAAGCCGTCTTTCACACTTGGCTTTCAATTGCCCAGCTTTTTATTAACTTTTCCTAGCGTATCAATGGTGCTTAACAATAGCCATCCAATCCATTGTCCTTGTACTCACTATTTCCTCACTCTTCTGATAAATCACGTCAGCTAATGCACTCACTGCTGCTGGTATACCATCTTAATTCATCAGTGTGCTGGTATGCCATCTTAATTCATCAGCGGTGAGGGTTTTAACAACTGGACCTCCTGCCACCTTGTGCCAGAACTGTCTGTGCTCCGCCTAACACCAGTCATGGGGTCCTATTGCCAGCCAGGTGGCAAGTGACCCCACTCCAAAACTCTACCTCCTTTCTTTGACCACTCTACTACCAATTGCTCCAGGCCAGGTTCTCCGGAAGTAGGTGCTGAGATGGGAATTTTTGTGGGAATCGACAACTGTACAAGTGAGGGGGAGACAGCAGGATCGGGTAGAAAAAGAAGTCCAGCTGGGATCCAGGTTTGACAAAGCCTTGGCCAACCCCATGGGGAGCTCTGAGGCATGTATGGCCTGTCAGAGTTGTCCCCTGTTGGACCAAAATGGCCAGGCATCGATGATCACCCACTGCATGTGGGCTTCTCTGGGAAAGACATCGTTATGGATTGAATTGTGTCCCCCAAAAATATGTGTTGTAAATCCTAACACATGTCGTTTTAATCCCATTTGAAAATGGGTTGTCTTCATTATGGTAATGAACAGGATTAGTGTAGGTAGCGTCAAGTCAATCTGTTACAAGATGTAAAAAGATCAGATTAAGTAAGCAGAGATGGGGGAAGATAGATGCCAAACCACGTGGAGGTCTGAAAGGAATCAGGAAACAGAAGCTGAAGAGACAAAGACCTTCCCCCAGAGCCCACAGAGAGGGAAAGCCTTCCCCTAGAGCCAGTGCCCTGAATTAGGATGTCTATCCTCCTAAACCAGAGAAAATAAATTTCTATTTGTTAAAGCCATTTACTTGTGGTATTTCTGCTATAGCAGCACTAGATAACTAAGAAAAGCATGCTCCTGAGTGAGTTAACTCCCGGGAATGAGGGAACATGCTGAAACAAAGGCTGAGGGAGCAGACCACTGGAGCAGTCTGCTGCCCACACCTCCAGCAGCTGAGGCAACAAGTCTCTCCTTGAATGGGCATCTGGATGGTGCATGTTCATGCCCACCACGCTGTTTAAATATGTAATTCCTCATTTTCCTGCAATGTTGATGTATTTTTTAAAAAATGTAACTAATAGAGAAGGAAAAGAGGCCAAAATTTATTTTCAATTTCAGGGTGAAATTCAAATCGGATCACCCTTTCCTAGTTTGAGGATTTGCTTCATGAGAACACTAATTGGGTTATAATACCTTAGGGTGTGTATTGTTGTTGTTGTTGTTAGGTGCTGTGGAGTTGGTTCTGATTCGTAGCGACCTTATAGGACAGAGTAGAACTGCCCCATAGTGTTTCCAAGGAGTGGCTGATGGATTTAAACTCCCAATCTTTTGGTTAGCAGACGAGCTCTTAACCACTATGCCACCAGGGCTCCAGGTGTGTATTAGAGCCCTGTAAAATAATAATAATAAATCCCATGCTGTAAAATATATCATCTCATCCACTGATTTTTACATTGAGAAATAATACATGCATATACTAAACATTTTATTTTATTTCTCTCATTGTTCTTATTTATTTTACTGTACTTTAGATAAAGGTTTACAGAACAAACTAGTTTCTCATCAAACAGTTAGTACACACATTATTCTATGACACTGGTTAACAACTCCGCAACATGTCAAGACTCTTCCTTCTCAACCCTGGGTTCCCTATTACCAGCTTTCTTGTTCCCTCCTGCCTTCCAGCCCCTGCCCCAGGGCTAGTAAACATTTTAAACAGTCCAAAAACGTTTTTTATAAGAAATGTTTTCTTCTCACTTCATACCCCCAAAACCCCAAGTTTTTCTTGAAGGCAATTATTTTTTCAGTTTCTCATATATTCTTCAAGAAAGATTCTTAATATATGTGTAAGCTTGAGAATGTGGGTGTACACACAATTCTCCCCCACTGTTTTTTACATTTTTTAGATTGTGGTAAGTATGTATGCAACAAAACGTTTGCCATTTCAACATTTTTCATGTGTACACTTGAGTGACATTACTTGTGTTTATCATGTTGTGCAACTCTCACCACTGCCCATTTCCAAATTTTTCTGTCACCCTGTCTCAGTAAACTAGTGCTGCTATAACAGAAATACCACAAGCGATGGCTTTAACAAACAGAAATTTATTCTCTCACAGTTTAGGAAGCTAGAAGTCTGAATTCAGATGGCCAGCGCCAGGGGAAGGCTTTCTTTCTCTGTTGGCTTTGGGGGAAGGTACTTATCATCAATCTTGCCCTGGTCCAGGGGTTCTCAGTGCAGGGACACTGGGTCCAAAAGACATGCTTTGCTCCTGGCTCTTCTTGCTTGGTGATAATGAGGTCCCTCTCCTCTCTGCCTGCTTCTCTCTTTTATATCTCAAAAGAGATTGACCCAAGATACAACCCAATCCTGAGGATTGTGTCCTGCCTTATTAACATCATAGAGGTTAGGATTTACAACACATAATAAAATTACATCAGATCACAAAACGGAGGACAACCACACAATACCGGGAATCATGGCCTAGCCAAGTTGACACACATTTTTTGGGGACACAATTCAATCCATAACACAGCCTTAACAGAAGTTGTCATTTAAGCAATGAGTTCCCCTTTCCACCTCCCTCCCTTCTGCCCCTTGTAACTGCCGATAACCTTGGGTCTATATACACTTGCCTATTCTAGATATTTCATATAAGTGGAATCATACAGTATTTATTCTTTAATGACTGACTTATTTCATTCAGCATGATGTTTTCAAGGTCTGCCACTTTTTAAATGGCACAAATGCACACCATACTACACAATTCATATCAGCAGATATAAATCTCTCTCTGCCTCTCTTTTTTTCTGTCTCTCCAATTGGGTGGTGTCTTAGGCTGGGTTCTCTAGAGAAGCAAAACCAGTAAAGCGTATAAATATATTTATAGAGAGAAATTTATATCAAGGAAACAGCTCACTTGATTGTAGAGGCTAGAACATCACAAGTCTGTGGATCACAGTAGAGGCTTCTCTCAATTCGTTTGAGTTGGCTGGTGAATCGAAGATTAGCAGGTTAGAGAGCAGGCCTCCCGCTTTCAGACTGTGAAGGTTGATGAAGCCCAAGATCTGCAGATAAACTGATAGCTCAAGTCCCAAGAACCAGAAGTCAGACGAACAGAAGGCAGCTGCAGGATCCAGAGTGAGCAAAAAGCCAGAATGGCTGCTTGTATTTGGATGCAGGCCACACCCTCAAGGAAACTCCTTTTCAACTGATTGGCTACTCGCAGCAAATTCCATCATGGGAGTGATCACATATAAACACTGAGAATCATGGCCAAGCCAAGGTGACAATATTAACCAGCACAGATGGGAATATGTGCACATAATTTTTCTAACCTGACCCCTACTGGTGGATATTAAGTTGTCTATAGTATTTTACTATTACAAACAATTTTGCAAAGCAGAGGAATGAATGGTGGGGATGAAACCCTGTCTGGAACTGGTTGAGGAGGGAAGGAGAGTAAAGGAAGTGGGGACAGAGGATTGGCAATGCATTCAAAGACATTTGCTAAGAGAGGGGGCAGAGAAATGGACCAGCGCTCGAGGGGCACATGAGGTCAAGGGGAGAACTTGTTTCAACATGGATGACTTCAGAGCACGTTCTTACACCAATCAATCAGTTCCAACTCATGGAGACCCCATGTGTGCCAGAGCAGAACTGCGCTCCACAGGGTTTTCAGTGGCTGATTTTTCAGAAGAAGATGACCAGGCCTATCTTCTGAGGCATTTCTGGGTGGGTTTGAACCTCCAATGATAGCATTAACTGTTTGGACCACCCACGGACTCCTTCTTATATCAGTAAACACGAGTATTGTAGGAGAAACTGATGTTGCAGGAGTGAGAGGGAATAATTGTAGGACAGAAGTCCTCGAGTCGGTGAGAAGGCATAGGAACCCAAGTGGAAGGTCTTAAGAGCAGGGTCATTTCTTTCATTATGACCAAAGGGAAGGCAGAGAATGTGAGTACAGACCTTGGCTGGGGGCAGATTTGGGGATGGGAAAATGAGTTTGCACCTACATCTTTTCTCAGCAGAGGCTGAAGAGGGGGTCTCCAGCCCAAAGGAGGCACAGCATGTTGGAGGTCTAAGAAGGCATCTACGAGAGCAGGAACTCATTTTACCAGGGAAGAGTGGTTGAAATGTTGAGCAGGGTTGGAGTGGCTCTTTGAGGCTTAGGTAATAAATTTAAAGTGAGCCCAGTCTGCACAGGTGTGGGATTCTCTTCAGCAATGCTCATTTGCTCCACAGTAGCTCAGGGGTGAAGTTCCAGGAGTGGAATTGCCGAATTGGGGATTGTGTCCATTTTACATTTTGGTGACCATTGCCAAACAACTATGCTAATTTAGTCTCCCACCAAAATGTTTCTCCACACCTGCTAATATAGTGTAGTATCAAACTTGTTGATCTTTGCCATCTGCTAGGTGGGGGAGGGGAGGGGTAATGGCATTCTGTTGTTTTAAATGCAAATTACTTCATTATGTGTGAAAGCGAATATCTTTTCCTATGTTTCTTCCATGTACTGCCTATTCTTGATGGGGGCTACTTGCGAATTTCAGGATAGTCAGATGAAAGGGAACACACATTGTCCAAACTACCCACCCAGCAAAAATACAAAATATTGAGGAGGCCCGAATGCCATGGGGCTAGGGATAAAAGGCTGGCAGCAGAGATTTGACTTCCTGAAAAGTAAGGCTTCCTCTACCCTCCATAGAAACATTTTGGCTGAGGCCACAATCCTTCTCAGAAACACCCCCATCTCACCCAGGAGGTTGGTGTCATCCAATGGGAAACTGGAACCCCGATTCCCAACTTCCACCACTGCAATCTCATATCAGATCGGAGTGCAATTTTGGCCATGACACAGTCCTGGGGAAACACTGAAAGGGGAGGGAAAGCAAGGAATAAAAGTGAAATGATAAAATAAATCCTCTTACTTATAGGTTCAGTGGAAACTGTGAGTCACAACTATGCATCTGGCAGCATTGAAATGATACTCATGAATGCAAAACTTATGAATCATATACTTTTTAATCCACTGTACAAATCCTCAAGAGAAAAGAAGACTCCTAAATCTAGCAAATTTGTCAAAATTGAGACCTAGGGCATAACCACACACACTGAGCTGTTCCAAATTTTTAACCTCCAAGGGGGAAAGATATAAATCTTTTGACTTCTGTCCTGTTATATGGGAGCGCCGGGGAGCTTGTACACAGGTTCTGTTGAAAAGGGACTTGGAATTACTTTAAGTGTATCCTTGTTGAAGTGGCTGGGGCACAGATGTCCAAGACGGAGCAGGGGGCATTGGGATGAGAGGCTGACCAAAAGGCAAGGAAAGCTGTCCTGTGGATGTGGTCACAGGGCTATAGCCTGGGGCATCCAGACTTGTCTGAGATATGATGACATTTGCACACTCGACTGGATATGCGTTTTATATTTAGGGTCTCTGGAAGTGAGGGTTGGATGAGTTGAACAAGATGAATAATAATTCGTGTGTGTGTGTGTGTATGTGTGTGTGTGTGTGATAGAATATGTGTATTGGAGTCTCTGGGTGACACAAATGGTTACAGGCTTGACTGCCAGCCAAAAGGTTAGGGGTTCCTTGGATGCCTCGGGTTGCCATGAGTCAGAATCGACTCAATGGCAACTAACAACAATCACAAAAATACATCTAATATAATGTATGCCATTTTAACCATTTTTAAACGTGCAATTTCGTGGCATTAATTACATTCACCTTGCTGTGCACAACAATCACCACAATCTAGTCCCAAAAGTTTTTTATCACCCCAAACAGAAACCCTGTGCTTCTTAAGCAGTAACTCCCCCATTTTCCCCTTCCCTCATCCCTTGGTGGAAACCCTGGTGGCACAGTGGTGAAGAGCTACAGCTGATAACCAAAAGGTCAGCAGTTTGAGTCCACCAGCTGCTCCTTGGAAACCCTATGGGGGCAGTTCTACTCTGTCCTGTAGGGTCGCTATGAGTCCAAATTGACTCAACAGCAAAGGACTTTTTTTTTTTTTTATCCCTTGGTAACCTCTAATCTACTTTTGGTCTCTATGCATTTGTCTTTCATGTAAGTGGGATCACACACTATTTGTCCTTTCATGTCTGTTCGATTTTACTTTAGTGTAATGTTTTCAAGGTTCATCCATATTATATCATATAACAGAACGTCATCCAGCCTTTCCGTGGCTGAATAGTATTCCACTGAATGGATATACCATATTTTGTTTATCTGTTCATTTGTTGATAGACACTTGGAATGTTTCCACCTTTTGGCTACTGTGAATAATCAGGTGAATGGCTTTTAAACAGTGTTCTGTGAGGTCCTGGACCCTTGGTGGAATTCCAGGGGTGAGACCCAAATGGAGTACTACCTTTACGGAAGCAGTTCTTCCATTATTACCTATTTAGATTGTGGTTCTATCTACAAGGGGGAAAAAAAGAGGTTCTGTTGCCAAAAACACATTTGACACTGTAGCATATGTAGAAGTCCTTCTGAGGCATATTCTATGTGCCACATACTATGTTGAGATTTTTCACATACTTTAGCTCATTTAACTTTGACAGCTGCCTGAAGTGAATAAAAAACCTATTATTGTTGAGTTGCTTCCTACTCATGGCAGCCCTAGGTGTGTCAGAGTAGAACTGTGCTCCATAGGATTTTCAATGGCCGATTCTGGATTTTTTTGGGGGGGGGGTTTGGGGACTAGGTTGCCAGGTCTTTCCTCTGAGGTACCTCTGGGTGGACTTGAACCTCCAACCTTTCTGGTCAGCAGCCAAACGTGCAAACCATTTGTATCACCAATGGCCTCCAGTGGGTTGAATGTTGTTGTTGGCAGTGCTGTTGAGTTTATTCCAACTTATAGAGACCCCATGTGACAAGAGTAGAACCGCCACATAGGGTTTTCTTGGGTGCAATCTTTATGGCAGCAGATCACCAGGTCTTTTTCCCGTGGAGCCACCAGGTGGGTTCGGACAGCCAACCTTTTCGGTTTGTACCCAACCACTTAACCGTGGCACCACCAGGGCTTCTTAGCAGATTGAATAGTGTTGCCTAAGAATTCGTGTCCAGCTGGAGCCTGTGAATGTGACCGTATTTGGAAATGGAGTTTTTGCAGATGTAATCAAGCTTAGATGAGGTCACACTGGATAAGTGCAGACCCTAAATCCAATATAACTACTGATCTTACAAAAAGGGGAGTTTGGACAGAGACACACAGGAAGAATGCCAAGTGACTATGGAGGCAGGAATTGGCCAATTTGTCTATAAGCCAAGGAATGCCAAGTGTTGCTGAATCATCAGACGCTATGACAGAGGTATGGAATAGATTCTCCCACAAAGCCTCCAGAAAGAGCCACCTTACTGACACCTTGATTTCAGACTTCTAGCTTCAGAACTGTGAGAGAATAAATTACTGTTGTTGTAAGCTACCCAGTTGGCGGTATTATGTTACGGCAACAACAAGAAACCAATACATTGCCTAGCAAGTCTTCTTGTTTTGCAGGGAACAGATCGAGACTCAGGAAGGTTATGTGGCCTTCCCAAGGACCCCAGCTAGTGAGTGGCAAGGCTAGGTTTCAACCCAGGTCTATCTGACTGCAGCTCCAGGCTCATTCCAGTGTACAAGCCACCTCTCCAGGATGATCTATGACCTCATCACGCTGTTCTGTTAAAATATCGAACAACAACGGTAAAATAACTCATGATGAAACACCTGCACATTACCCCCAAGAAATCTGTAATTTTGGGGGGATTGTTTTTATGTTTAAACTTTTCATAAGGATGCTGATCAAAGGGAAACGTTTAATTCCCTTCCTTAGAAGAAGGGAGCTCATACTTAATGAGGCGTCCAAGCCATAGAATCCCACCTATCACACCATGGACCGGCACTCTAGAAAACTCTACCTCGTAGAATCGATTCACAAATCCTAAACAACAGGAATTTTCTTTTACGGAGAAGCCATTTTTTCACTGTTCACAATTTTTTGCCTCTGAAAAATAGACTTTGTTGAAAGTGCACAAAAGTCTTGTTCAGAGTTAATCATGCATTTGTCAAAATATCCAAAGGTTGAACCATAATGTGAGTTTCTCAGGAAAGTCATCGAGTTCAAAAACCTATAGGAAAAGAAAATTTCTCCGTATCTTTATGCTTGTTAAGTGGAAAGGTACTGAGCACCAAGTTTATTCTCCACCTTCCTTTTGGAACGATCTTGGTTTGAGACTCTTGCCAGTTGCACCCTCCTTGGGCACTGTCATGGATTGAATTGTGTCCTCAAAAAATAAGTATATCAGTTTGGCTAGGCCATGATTCCCAGTATCACGCGATTGTGTGCCATTTTGTCTTCTGATGTGATTTTCCTATGTGTTGTAAATCCTGCTTCCATGATGTAAATGACAGGGGATAGATGGCAGTTATGTTAATGAGGCAGGACTCTATCTACAAGATTGGATTATGTCTGGAGCTACTTTCTTTTGGGATATAAAAGAAGCAAGCAGAGAGACAAGGGGATCTCAAACCACCAAGAAAGCAGTGCCAGGAGCAAAGCACTTCCTTTGGACCCAGGGTTCCTCCCCGGAGAAGCTCCTTGTCCAGGGAAAGATTGATGAGAAGGACCTTCCTCCAGAGCCAACAGAGAGAGAAAGCCTTCCCCTGGAGCTGAAATCCTGATTTTGGACTTCTAGCCTACTTTACTGTGAGGAAATAAATTTCTCTTTGTTAAAGCCATCCACTTGTGGTATTTGTGTTATAGCACTGCTAGGTAACTAAGACCGGCACTAACTCAGGCAGTCTGACCACAGGGTCATTGGCTTCTATCAGTGAAACCCTACCTTAATTTTGATGCCTGCCAAGACATTGTCTAATTGTCCAGGCCCATCAGGCTTTCTCTGCTCCATCTCCAACATCTTTCTTAGAAGATACTCACCCTCCAGCAATAGAAGAACCAAATGAAGTTACAGATCTTGGGAGCTCTCCTCTGGCCCCATCCCTTACGACCAAGGTGTTGGTAATTTTCCCTTTGAGCAAACATTGATTTTTTTAAGTATAAAAGTACCAAACATTTGGAAATTATATAAGAAGTACTTAAAAATCTACCACTCAATACAACCACTCTATCATTTTGGTTTAGATTAATACTTATCCTCATCTAAATTAAAAATGTAAATATTATCAAAGTAGTAATTTTTCAGTCTTGTTTTTTTTGTTTGCTCATTTTGTTTTTATTGTTGATTTGTGACTGAGGACACCCTATGTGTTACAGTACAGAACTGTTCCTTAGGGTTTTCCTGGCTGTAATCTTTATGGCAGCAGATCACCAGGCCTATTTCTTCGCAGTTCTGCTGGGTAGGTTCAAACAGCCAAACCATTTGGTTACCAGCTGAGCACAAACTGTTTGCACCAACCAGGGACCTTTGTATCCCAATTTTTTAATGAAACATTACAACATATTTTCCAAGTTATTATTTATCTATATATGTTATATATACATAATATTTTCTAAAAATTACTGCACAGCTAGTGAAATGTGGAGACAATTTTTTTGAGGGAAGACAAAAGGTTTTAGAAGACTCATCTTCAAATATCTACTGTCACCAGATAATGTGATTTACTTGCTTTCTCTGTGACTCAGCTTCCTCATTTCTAAAGATGTTTTGAAAATTAGATGAGAAAAAGTATATATACTAGGGGTTGGCACTCTGTATTTGGTTGACACTTTTTTATGGTTAAGGAGTGGATACTCCAGTTTTTGGTCATAGTAATACTTCTCTTTAAATTTGCAGTTACCAGGTTCCATGTTTCACCACAAAACTTTGCTGCATGTTTTTAAAAGAACAAATGGTTGTGTACCTACAAGGGGGGTTGCTGGGTCAAATGATAGCTCTATTTTTTAACATTTTGAGGAACCACCAAATTGTTTTCCACAGTGGCTGTACCATTTTACATTCCACCAGCAATGGATGAGGCTTCCTGTTTCTCCACAACCTCTCCAACATTTGTTATTTTCTTTGTTTGTTTCTTTCTTTTTCATCTTAGCCATCCTAATGGGAGTGAAGTGGTATCTCATTGTGGTTTTGATTTATACTGGAAACCCTGGTGGTGTAATGGTTAAGAACTATGGCTTCTAACCAAAAGATTGGTAGTTCAAATCCACCAGGTGCTGCTTGGAAACCCTATGGGGCAGTTTGACTTGATAACAATGGGTTTTGATTTTTTGCTTTAATGGCTAATGACATTGGGCATCTTTTCACGTGACTTTTTACCATTTAAAGCAAACAGACACGTGTACACCAATATTCGTTTCAGCACTATTCACAATAGCTGAAAGGTGGAAACAACCTAAATGCCCATCAACAGATGAATGGATAAACAAAATGTGGTACATATATACAACGGAACATTACTCTGCCTTATAGAGAAATGAAGTCCTGATACATGTGACAACATGGATGAACCTTGAAAACATTATGCTGAGTGAAATACAGGCAGTCCCCGGGTTACGAATGTGTAATTTATGTACAATCTGTAGTTAGGAATCAACCCCTGTAAAGCCTATTATATTAAAAATTCGAGGTACATACAATGGTTTGTAAAAACAAACAGGCGCTACTTCGAGACCCATACCAAAACATTGTTATTACTACTGTCATTGTATTAAAGATGTTTTAGTATATCTAGAAGTATTTAATTTTTTTATGCATAGAAAGGTACAGTATATACTGAGAAAAACATTTGACTAACTGATGTTAGATATGAACTGTATCTAACTTTTCTGACTTACGTTAAAATTTGACTTAAAGTCAGACTTAGGAACGGAACTCATTCACAATCTGGGAACGGCGTGTAAATCAATACGAAAGGACAAATATAGTATAACCTCATTATTATGAAACACTTAAAATAGACAAATGTAAAGAGATCAAAGTTTAGGGAGGGAAGGGAAAAAAGGAAAATCTTTAGCTAGCGCTGAGTTTCGTTTATGGGTATTGAAAATATGGCAATGGATATTGGTGATGGTCGCACAACACGATTGATGTAATCGGTTTCATCGAATTGTACAAGTGACAAATGTTGAACTGGCAAATGTGTTATCTACATTTTTTTTACAACAAAAAAGTTGTAAAGTACTAGTACATGCTAAAACATGGATGAACCTTGAAAACATTACACTAAGTAAAAGAAGCCAGTCACAAAAGGTCACATATTGTATGGGTCCATTTATATGAAATGTCCAGAAGAGAGAAATCTATAGAGACAGGAAATAAATTCGTGCTTGCCAGGGACTGCTGGGGAGTGAGTGTAGAATGGGGACCCATTGCCAATGAGTATGGGACTTCTTTTTTGGAGTGATTAAAATATTCTAAAACGAATTGTGGTGATGGTTGTACAACTCTGTGACTATACTAAAAACCACTGGATTGTACACTTTAAGTGGGTGAATTGTACGGTATGTGAATTATATCTCAGTACAGTTGTTAATAAAAAAAATTGTGGAAAAGGAGCTATGGAATTCTATTTGCTGCCTTGGCCAATGTATCTCTGGTCAGCTTGGAGAGAGCAAAGGCCAAGCTCCTGGGACTCAAGAACCAGTTGCCTCCTGAAATGTTCCAGGAGAGTGTGGTGTTGAAACCGGTGACTCTGGACTTCAAAGTCTGTGATTGGAGAAAAAAAGACACTAATTCAGTTTACAAAAAAAAAAAAAAAAAAATCAGTTCAATCAAAAACATTTATAGAATGCCTTCTCTGAGCCAGATGCTCTTCTGAATGGGGAGCAAGACTTGGTCTCTGATCTCTATGTAGAGGGAAGAGACAGACAATAGATATGTTTCTGACAAGCTCAGAATGTGGTAAGTGATGGGAAGTGAAAAGAAGTCGGGATGGGGCCATTTTATAAAGTGGTTAGGGAAGGCCTCTCTAAGGAGGTAGCATTGAGCAGAGATTGAAGGACAGGAAAGAACCAGCCATGTGAATATTGGAGGTAGTGGAATGTCCACCCATCCTGGTTTTCTAAAGACTGAGGGGCTTCCTGGGATGTAAGACCATCGATGCTAAAACTAGGACAGTTCCAGGGAAACCAGGATAGTTTGTGACCTCAGTAAGAGTGTCTCAGACAGAGGAAATGTGAAGTGCAAAAGCTGGTCAGAGAGAAAGAATTGGTATGATCCAGGGATGGCCAAGAGGCCAAAGGGACAGGCATATGGTGACAGAGGGAGTGGGTAGACCAGCACAGACAGGCAGGGCCAGGTGTTGGATGGCCTTGCTGGTTAGGGGAGGGCAGCTGGATGAATGATCTCCATATCCTCTCAGAAGTATTCAGGGGTAGGGAGATGATGAAAGCTGGGAGTGATGAAAAATACCCATAAAGACATGGCTTTACTCTGCCAAGGGGAGTGAGGTCTGCCAGGTCTTTGGGTGCTGTGGAAGCCTGGCATAAGCATCCTGATGACCCCATGCACCTGGGTGCATTAAAGCTTTTCCTTACCTGCCTCTACTATGGGGAATCTAGTCATGGCCGCTCAGGAGAATCCAGCTAGTGGGTTGTTCCATTAACAGGAACAAAGCAATACATTTTTCTAGAGTTGTTCTGGCCTTTGCTGGAGCATTTCACTGACTGGGATGGTTAAGATTGTGTGTCAACCTGGCTGGGCCATGATCCTCAATAGTTTGGCAGTTATGATGTAGTTTGTCAGCTTTTTAATGGTGTAATCACCCCCATAAAAAGATTTGATATAATGTGATCACTTCCATGGTGAGATCTGTTGTGAGCAGCCGATCAGTTGAAGGGGACTTTACTTGGGGGAGTGGCCTGCATCCAATAAAGGTGGACTTTCTGGCAAGGCTCACTGGTTTTTGCTTGCTCTTGATCCTGCAGCTGGCTCCCGTTCATCTGACCTCCAGTTCTTGGGACCTGAGCAGCAGTTTACCTGCCATCTTCCCTGCTGATCTTGGGATTCCTCGGCCTCCACAGCCTGTGAGCCAGTGGCCTACTATCTGACTTTCCGATCTTGGATTCACCAACCCCTGCAGCTATGTGAATTGAGAGAAGCCTCCAGCCTGACCCACAAACTTGAGACTTTCCAGCCTCTACAGCTGAGTGAGCCATTTCCTTTATATAAATCTCTATATACATTTATATGCTGCACTGGTTTTGCTTCTCCAGAGAACACAGCCTAAGACCAAGACCCATCATTTATGGAGGCTGACAGTTGGGCAGAAGCTCTGGTTCCTCTTCAGGCAGTAAGGTCTCATGCCAACCTTCCCAAAGTAACCTGAATGATACCTGTCAACGCTAATCCTGCGGTGATGCCTGCCACCAGGATGCTTCTGATGCTTGCTTATGCCATGGGGCCCCGGCTCATGTGGTCCTGGAGTTTCCAGGTCTTCCTCAGTCTAGATGGCATGGCAGCAGCTGCCATGAAGTCAAACACCAATGCTTGTTTTTCTTAAATCCCTTTTTTTTTCTACTGTGGTGAAATATATGTAATGAAACATTTGCCATTTCACCCTGTCAGAGGGGGTGACATCAAAATGACCCCAGGCTCTGTGGCGGCAATGGCAGGTGAGCTGGTACTTTTGGGAGAGGGACCACCAAGGCAATGGTGTCACTACGGTTGGTGTCACCCATCACCCAGTGCAGTAACTTGTTACCCCTCACCACCCGCCAGTCACTAGGGCTGGTTTCACCCAGTGTAGTAACTTGTCACCACGTCCTTAACACTACCCATCCTTTCGCCCACCAGTTAGGGTGGGGGTGACAGGGCTGCAGAGCCTACCATTGGTCAGAGAAAAGGGTCAATGGGAGTGGGAAGGAATTACGGGGAGTGGGGAGAAGGGGAAGGGGGGTGTCACACTGTGTGGGGGTGTGACGGGCAGGCTCGTCCTCCCACCAGGGCCTGAAGTTCGCTGGCCAGCCTGCCCAGCCCTGCATGGTGAGAGTGTGGGGGGTAACACCATGAGTTACCACAGTGGGTGACATCAACCCTAGTGATGCCACTAGTAGCCATGAGTGGGAGCTGACTGGATGGCAACTAACAATAGGCAGTAAAATAAATTTTAAAAGTCCAAATGAATCAGATGGCAGCAAGCCTCTAGTTACACTAATTGAGGAGGGGTTTTGCTAGTTTTGTAGTTAGAAGAAATTGGAAATTCATATCAGAATCTCACTGTGTGGTATTTATAGTCTGCTGTATATAGCAAGCTTAAGTTGACTGTATAATAAGTGGTTTATCATTTTCATCCCAGAGGGTGGGCGCATCAACAGATTATTTTGTTTTCACATGAGGGCCAGAGCTAAGGAATCCCATCTGGTACTTTTATGGAAATATATGTGGATGAAAGATTTGGGTGTCCAGTTTCGGGGACAGACAAGTGAGTAGTTCCCTTTAAAGAACAGGGCTTCAGCCAGGCAAGTCTCTGTTTCAGGAACCCTGGTGACACAATGGTTAAGAGTTCAGTGGTCAGCTGAAAGGTTGAGGGTTAGCACAGCGACTCCTCAGGAGAAAAGACCTGGCCATTCACTCCCATTAAGACTACAGCCGAGGAAACCCTATGGGGGCGGGTATACTCTGTCCTATAAGGTCACCGTAAGTCTGAATTGACTCCACGGCACACTACAGCACCCTCTCTTTAGGAACACAACAAGTTATGTAGAGTACTATCAGCCCTAAAATAGAGAATAAACGCTGTGAGAAAGAAAGAATGGAAAAGCCTGAGAACTCTGTGGTTGGGACACTCTGCAACAAGACGGGGAGCCAGGGAGATCTGGAAAGAGGGGTTTGACCAAGTTAAGTGGAGCGTTTCGAAGCAGCCCTTCCTGCTTTTCATTAAGATGAAATAGGAGATACAGGTTTCCTCTTGCAGGGCCAGCTGATCTCAGTAAGGCAGTCCGAACTCACGGGGCATCAGTTCTGAGGTGACGTGCCATGAAAACAGGATCCGACTCCCTTGTCTGCAAGGACAGGGTATTGCTTTGAGTTTCTGACAGGACTAACTAGAATTTGCTTTTCTCGGTGATTTAAACAGAAATAATTTAGAAGAAACAACAGGGATGAAAGTAAAGCGCTTTCTTTCCTTTCTTCTCGCAGCCTTTCCTTCATTTCTTTTCTCTCCTGGGCTGCTACAGAGGCCCCTCTCAGCTCCTGCATCGCTAGTGATTCTTTTTCCACAACGACTGGCAGCAGAGGGGGTTAAACTGCATTGCCACTGAAAACAGATAAAGAGCAAATGATTACTTGGGAGCTGAGCTGAAACTGAGCCCTGCCCTGGCAATATGCTCCCGATAACAGCATGCAGTTATGTGGAAGGTCTCCTTGGATTTCCACAGAAAAGGGCAGATTAAAAGCAAACAAAGGGGTAAAAAGCCCAAATCCTAAATTGCTAGAGAGAAGCTGGGTGGTAGAACAGCCCTTGTCAGGTTCTGTCTCTCGGGGTCTTTGAGACCAAATCCCATTTCACACCAGATTTAATGGAGACTTCTTCTGAAAGTCAAAATCTGCCCACTGCCTTTGAACATCTTCTTTTAAAATGGTGTTAATGAACTTGGCTACTTCTTGGGGACCATAGGGCCCCGTCACTGCCCCAGGCAGGGCTGAAGTCTACCAGGACCTGACATGAACTCTTTCATTTGCAGATCTGGTTTCATCACTGTTTTTTTTTTTTTTTTTCCTTTATCAGAGAAGAAAGGAATATTTAGACATTTAATTGGCATGTAACGAGATAACTATAACAAGTTAATTAGTTCTCAATTAAGTTGCATTTGCCATACTTGCTGATTGTGTTCTCAGCAATTAGGGGCATCTAATGAACTTTTAATGAACTTGCATGAGCTGCTTGGCTTCCCCCATCATGAAGGAAGATGACAACATTTCTCCTGGAGGCTGAGGTAGCAGTGCATTGTTTCCTCGAGGGCCAGTGTCAGTGTCACATCCAGCCTTTCTTAGGATCAGCTGGACGTAACAGGTGGTCAGTTCAGTGGCACAATGAGCTGAACCAGTTATGCAACATGGAAAAAACAAGTCATGGGTTTAGTATAATGGAAAGAACACAAGCTTTGGAATCCAGTGGATATGGGTTCAAGTCCTGACTCTACAGCTTTCTAGTTATGTGCCTTTGGGCAGGTAACCCCCAATCTCCAAGCCTCAGTTTCTCCATTTCTTCCTATTGTTATTAGCTGCTGTCAAGTTGGGCCCCAACTCATGGCAAGCCCATGCACAGCAGAACAAAGTACTGCCTGGTCCTGAGCCATCTCCATAATCATTGGGGATTGGACAGTGTTTCATTGTGATCCATAGGGTTTTTAGTGGCTGTTTTTTGGAAGTAGATCACCAAGCCTTTCTTTCTAGCACATCTTAGTCAGGAAGCTCTGCTGAAACCTGTTCAGAATCACCGCTATCTCATTCCCCATCTCTAAGCTAGGCGTAATAATTCAGACCTTACTACGTACAGCTGTGGGGTGGACTGGTAAGACAGCAAGGGTGAAAGCACAGGGGTTCTGTACATAGGAGACTTCGTTATCAGTTTGTAGACATTGTTTCTCTGTGGCTTCTGTCATTTTGAAGGATTTGGTGGAAGAGGTTACCTGGCTAAGCCTTTAGAGGGTTAATTTGGCATTTTAATTCATTGCAGGAGCTCCCGGTCAAATTTCAGTGCCCTATTAGTGGAGAAATCTTCCTGAAAGCATTATTAAAATATTACTGGATGGTCAAGGAGCATAGATGGATAAGGTTAATTATTCATTTTAATCCAGCCTTTCCCTTAAGGTAACATTTTTCAGTGAGATTGAGATCAGAAAAATGATTGCATTTATCAGCCAAGCACCTAGGAAGAATGAGAATGGAACCGTCCCCTCTGGGGAGAAAATGGACAGATGGCAGGGTGAAGACGGGGTTAAGCCTCTTAGAAAAACATCGGTCCTGCGTCTCTGTTAGAGGGGCTCTGAGTTCTTGTTCTCCATTTCTAGTCCTTTCTACCCACAGGTTCACCTCCCCTTCAGCACCAACTACGATTAAAAAGCCACGTTGAGGAATCATCAGAAGGAGGAAAAAAAATGTACCAACTAATTTGCATTTTAATGAATTTTTAATTGAACCAAAATCTGTTGTTTCTGTTTAAAGATGCAGTGCTGACTTTGTGGTCTCTGCTGCTGAAGGCCAAGTGGGAACGTAATGTGATAAAGATAATGATAATGCTAAGCTTAATTAGGTTTGAAAGCTTGTCTGGAATGGATGCAAGGAGTCTGGGCATGGCAAGCATTATGAGCGTTCGCTAGCAGTGGGCTAAGAAGCTGGTTTGGATGGTGTGATGGGTTGAAATGTGTTCTCCCAAAAAGATTTGTTGAAACCTAACTCCCTATACCTGGAAGTACGGTCTTTGCAGATGTAATCAAGTTAAGATGAAGTCATATTGGATTAAGGTAAACCCTAATCCAATGACTGGAGTCCCTGGGTGGTGCAAACAGTTAATACCATCTGCTGCTAACCCAAAAGAAGGGAGTTCAAGTTCACCCAGAAGTACATCGGAAGGAAGGCTTGAAGATCTACTTCTGAAAAATCAGCCTTTGAAAACCCTATGGAGCACAGTTCTCTTCTGACACACATGGGGCCGCCATGAGTCAGAAGTGACTTTTTGGCAACTGGTGGGTGGTAGGAATCCAGTGACTGGTATCTTTATAAAAAGAGGAAATTCAGACACAGAGCACAGATGCACCGAGAGGCGAATGCCATATGAAGACAAAGGGAAGACAGACACAGAGGGAAAATGCCAGGTGAAGACAGAGGCAGAGATTGGAGTTATGCTGCCACAAACCAAGGAATGCCTGGGGCTACCAGAAGCTGGAAAACACAGGGATAGGATCCTCCCCTAAAGGCTTTGGAAGGAGTGTGGCCCTGCTGACACCTTGGTTTCAGACTTCTGGCCTCCAGAACTGTGAGAGAATAAATTTCTGTTTTAAGCCACCCAATTTGTGGTACTTTGCTATGGCAGCCCTAGGCAACTGGTACAGATGGATAGATGTCTTCTTCCTAAAGCCACCAAGAACACAGTCCAGATTAGCCTGGCAACTTACGCTGGGCTAGGATGCCAATAGAGAGTCCTTCCCTGCCATAGTACTTTAGAGTTTCTAGGCTCAGGTGCAAGACAAACCAGCCAGTGAGAGGTAGACAATGAATTTCTACCCTGGCTTTGATTTTTTTTTAATCGCCAAAGACCCCCTCCTTTTCTTTATGTCACTGGTCTTAGCAGGGTTTTAGTAGGGGCACACATGGCTAAGCTACACATATGGCAATCAAGACAACCAATGTACCTTTTTAGAGATGGCATTGATGAGGCCACCGTTGAAAATAATTGTCATTGATCTGAGAGATTTTACTCTGCTTACAAGCTAGCAAGTTTCTATTCCGTGGATGTTGGCAGAAGACATGAGACTCCTGGGTCAAATACAAAGGACTTTATTACTCACGTGGCAAAAACAGTAGGCAGATCTTCATGTTCATTTCAGTTCTCCAAAACCCGAAGTCCCTCAAGGGGTAAGGAAGAGTGATGTAAGTGGGCCTAAATGGATGTCGCAGAGGCTGTGGTTAGGGGTGCAGGAGAGGAAAACTGAGCTTGGGGGATTCATCACTTTATACTGATGGGAAGAAAATCTGCTTTTTGTCTAGAAAGGGAGATGCTACCTCATCCCTCAAGGTTGCTTTCTGCAGACACAACTCTGAGAAATGGCAGGTCAAGAGTAGTCCTCTCAGGAGTCTCTCAGTTTGTTGTACTGGGGGGCTTGTGTGTTACTGTGATGCTGAAAGCTATGCCAATGGTAATCAAATACCAGCAGAGTCAACCATGCTTGGTAAAGTGGAGGGTCAATGAAAAAGAAGAAGACCCTCAATGAGATTGATTGACACAGTAGCTGCTGCAATGGGTTCAAGCATAACAAAGATCATGAGGATGGCTCAGGACCGGGCAGTGCTTCGTTCTTTTTTACATAGGGCTACTAAGAGTCAGAACTGACTCGACAGCAACTAACAACAACAATAAAGAGTAGTCAGGACTTTCCATTCTTGGCACATTCAACAGGAATGAAAAAGCAGCAGGCATGAGAAAGCAGGAAATGACGTTGTCAGGCATGTTTGTCCCTTTTTATCAGAAATGGAAAAGTTTTCTCAGAAATTGCCAGTAGACCTTGCCTCATGTCTCATTGGCCAGAAGTGTGAAAAATGGTGCATTTTTCAGGGATGCTAGGAAAGCCAGCCCTGGAGATGGACAGTTTGCTGTTTCCTACCAAATCACTGTTTCAACAGCAAGAAATAAGGGGGAGATGGGTATTAGTTAGGCAACCAACAGAGTTTATCATAGCTGAATGTAGACAAGATCGTGCAGAGCCTTGGATGCCACACTAAGAAGTCTTGCCTCTCCTATGGAAAGGCCACTGTGGTGGCTTCATGATGTATCAGATTGATTAGGTGGAACTATATTTCCCAGAGTTCCCTCCCTTGCAGGCATTTTGTTAGAGTGGGTTACAAGGGACATTTTTGTGCTAGGTTTGGAGGGCAGAAGTGAAGCAGTGGCCATTTGAGGGCAGAATCACCAGGCCCTTTTGTAGCTCATATACTTCATTTGCTTATCTTCTGTCACCTTGTTGACATGGGCAGCAGCTAGGCCTGCAACTGCTCACCTTCCCCAGATCTTCCTTCAGCTTCTCTGACCCCTGTGCCAGGAGTATAATTCGCTCCATGACAAAGGGCACCAACTTCTGCAGGACACCCATTCATCAGGGTCAGAGGCAGTGAGAACTGACTCAAGTTCCCACTCATCCTTGTGGGTTCCAGTTTGTCCTTTCTTTCCCTCATGTTACATCCATCTTCCTTTCCCAACTGCCTGCTGTGTGAACTTTACATTCCTGCATCAGGTACGGAGACAACAGCCTTACAGAGATGGCTTACAATTGTGTAATGTCAAATCCCTGTAACAAATCTATTTACTGCCTGCCTGCCTGCCTGTCTGTCTGCCTGCCTGTCTGTCTGTCTGTCTGTCTCTCTCTCTCTCTGTATCTATCTGTCTGTCTGTCTATCTATCTAATCTATCTATCAATCGTCTGTTGTGGTCTGAACTGTGTCCTCCAAAAATCTCTACTGACTCCCGGCTCCTATATCTGTGGATGTGATTCTGTTTAGAAATACAAGTTTTCTTTGCTGTGTTAATTTGGTCATACACAAGTAGGGTGAGTCCTAAACCTAATTACTTCTCAGTTATAAAAACAGCAGAATAGACACAGAGACATAGATAAGGGGAAGATTTGGACAGGGCAAGGAACAACAAGAAATGTCAAGGAATGCCAAGGATTGTTGGCAGACATCAGAAACTAGGAAAAAATCTCACAGAAGGAATCAACATGGCTGAGACTCTGATTTGGACTTCTATTCTCCAGAATCATGAAGAATTATGAGAAAATAAATTCCTGTTCTTTAAAGCCACACACTTGTGGTATTTCTGTTATAGCAGCACTAGCAAACTAAGACTATCTATCTACCTATCTGTCTGTCTATCTATCTATCTACCTACCTATCTATCTTTTTCTGTGCTTCCTAGTGGTTCTGCTTCACTGTGGTTTAGAAAGGTCACTCTGATTACATGTAGAAGGAAAAATTAGGAAGGTGGTGGACCTGGGCCATGTGGCTATGAGCATGGAGAGGAGAGAAACAATTCAAGAGACCTTTCTTTTCTGTGTTCCCTTCAATCGCTGACTTCTTTTTCCCTAAAGTCCCTCACTCCAAAATCTTTTCACCCTGTAGAAGCTCTAAGACAGAAGAGGGAAGCCAGTTCATTTCCACTGTTGTCCAAACCCAGGTGACAGGGCTATGTCAAGGGTGCAGCATGTCAGGTGCCGGGGCTTGTCTTAAGTAGGGAAGGTTGAGCGTCCCTTCTATTTGACAACTCTTCAAATGCATCTCTTTACAATAGTGAATCTAATCAAGGAATATATATTATGCCAAACAGACCTAATTATTTTTTAGCATGTCTCTTTTTATAAGATGAAAGAACAAATCTTTCTAATTTTGCTGTGATCCACTGGGAAATTTCAAAGATAGGTATAGAAAGATGCTAAACATTTTATTTTATTTTTACTAAACTAGGATTTAGTCTATGGAAGGCAAAATCTAAACAATTGTGAAAGGAGATTTGGACACTTGATGAAGACAGGATCATGGATGTCTATGAAACAATAGTTGGTTACCTTTTTATCAAAGTGGGGATAAAACATTTTTTAATAAACATAGAATTGCAAAGAATCATAGCTCTTTCACAAGTGAAGAACCTTTGTTCTTTGTATTGTTTTCTTTTGCAATAATCAAGGACGAAGTAAAGTTGACAGAAAACACAAAAAGAAATCATAGAAAATTATTCTGATAAGACATAGAATCTTTGCTATCTAGGCAGATTACACAGAAGGTCAAGAATATCCTTTCATATTGTAGGTAAAGGCACTGGTCAGTAAACCAAAGAAGCCAGCCCTTCAAACTTTGCCAAAATGCTAGCATATTTCACATGGCTTCTTTTCAGATTCGGATATTAGAAGCTAAGACAAAATTCATTTTCCAAGTCTTGTTCTTCACTTAAACTTTTTTTTGAAAAATGGAAGTCTATAAGCACTCGTATTTCTATGTCTGTAGCGCATGGGGCCACCATGTGTCAGGAGCTGACTCAACAGCTAACAACAAACAAAGATGGCTCCTGATACAGTCTCAACCATTCGTGTTAATTATGACTTTTAACCAACGTAACTTACTTCTATTTGACAGAGAAAATCGAGGGGTAGATAGTGGAAAACTGTTTGGCACACACAAACATTTTAGCAGACTAACAAAGTTTGTGATAAATAGAATACAATTTTCTGCAGCCACAGCAAACACATTTATACCTCAAAATTAACATGACTGAAATATACAGCATATGCAAATAAGATGCAAAGATATATAAACTTCAAATTATATGTAATATCAGTGTTTCCTTATCCTGTCTTATTTAGAAAATATGTAAGTATCTAGAAATATCCGTTAATTAGCTCACTTTAAAGTTTTTGTCCAAGATTTTAAGTCATCTAAAGATGTTGGTAATTATGTTTAAACTGGTTCACTATAAAACATAGTTACTGTTTATACAAAAAGTTTTTCAGAATAATTACTCAATTTTGTTTAACACAAGTTTACATTTTTCATAATCTTAAACATCATGTTGGAGTAATGTTAGTTTATTTGATTAGTAAATCTGAATAGGTTTAGGAGACTCAGATTAATGATTCTTTTCTTGAGAAAACAAACCTAAGCAGAATAAAAGTGCTACTATATTATACATAATGCTGATAAATCAGAGAAAAGACATGGCTAGTTTTTCGTAAACTAGTGTGATTTGCCAAATTTTATCTTAATTATGTGAACTTGAATCCTTAAAATGTTTCTGAGTGAACAGTTTCTGTGAGAAGGATTTTTTTCAAGACCAGTACATGAAAGTATCAGAAATTCGATTTTCTTATTTTCTGAAAATTGTAGGAATATTCCATTTATGAGTTTTTGTCTTTATACACTAATCAGAACAGAGCTCCTTTAATTTAGGAAACATCATAACCTAATGTATTAATATCCTCCAAAGACAGGAAAACTTTTCATCTTCCTTCAATAAGAAGTCAAGGCCTTTTCTTCATCATTATAGACAGTCACAAAGTTTACAGCTTCGGTTTTACAACTTTAAATGGAAGCCAAAGGTAAACACAAAAACTTATTGGTCCAGATTTTAAAGAGTTATTCTGCTTCCCAGTGGGCATGACATTCTTAATTGATTGGAGCTTGCCATGGTTTGAATTATGTCCTCCAAAAAGATCTGTCATCTTGGCTAGGTCATGATTTCTGTATTGATTGTATGGTTGTCTACCATTTTGTTAAGTGATTTCCCTATGTGTTGTAAATCCTACCACTATGATGTTAACGAGATGAAGTAGCAGCAGCAGTTATATTGATGAGATCTACAACATTAGAGAGTGTCTTAAGCCAAACTCTTTAGAGATATACAGAGGAGAAGCAAGCAGAGAGACAGGGAAACCTCATACCATCAAGAAAGCAGTGGCAGGGGCAGAACGAGTCCTTTGGACCTGAGATTCCTGTGCAGAGAAGCTCCTAGACCAAGAGAAGACTGATAACAAGGACCTTCCTCCAGAGCCTACAGACAAAGTCTTCCCCTGGAGGTGACACCCTGAATTTGGGTTTGTAGCCTACTGGATTGTGAGAGAATAAATTTCTCTTTGTTAAAGCTATCCATTGTGGTATTTCTGTTATAGTGGCACTAGATAATTAAGACAGAGCTCAAAATAGACAAATAGGCCAGCAAACAGGAAAGGATAACAAACTGAATAATTTATCATTTGTCACCCAGGAGAGACTCCATCTCTATGGTCCCTTCATGCCTTGTAACACCTTTTTTTGTTTTGTTTTATTTTCTTGAAATGTTGTCTTGACCCTCTCTAGAGGCTGATCAGTTTCTTTTATTGTGTATTTGATTGAGTTTGCCCCAACATGGCCCCTGTCAGGTGCTCACACTCTGGGGCCACCATACACCCACCCTAACTGCCCCGAGGCAAGGTACCAAATGGCTGCTGACAGCTCCTATGCTCTGGGTACCCACAAAATTACTCAAATTAGCCAATCCACAGGCAATCTGCAAATCCAGCTAACTCCACCTCCATTGCCATACTTAAGCCACCCTATAGCTTCTACTTGCTGTTTCCCTTTCCAGGGGGTACAACTCCCTGGGTGGCACTGCCTGGTAGCCTTCTCTCATGTGGCACAAAGAGTTCTGCCTTTTACGTAGCTGAGCGTCTTTGTATTGTGTCTTGTTATCTAAAGAGACTTTTTTTTTTTTTACCTGCTGTCAAGTTGATTCCAACTCATGGCAACTCCGAGTGTTGCAGAATAGAACTGCAGTCCGTAGGGTTTTTCAGGACAGTGATCTTTTGGAAGCAAATCACTGGGCCTTTCTTCTGAGGTACCTACCAGGTGGGTTCCAACCACCAAGCTTCCAGTTAATAGTCACCGTAGATTCTGTAACTGTAGATGCTTTCGAAGAATGTCAGGTACGACACTCTCAGGGATTCCCTATAATCCTACCTAATATCTATACTTATGAAACATCTCTCTATTTAGGTTACCAAATGGTTAGACCATAAGACCAAATTTCCGATCCTTGCTGCCACCAAGGGGGATAACTTATTGGCTTCACATAAAACAGAGACAAAAACAAAGATGTCAGATCAGTAGAGGAAAAAGCCTCTCTTTTGCCTTTCCTTTCGACTGATCCTCGTTTTCAGAAGCAGCTTCCTGCTGCTGTGACCAGAGACACACAGGCAGGTCCTGGGCTGAGCAGATGGTCCATTGTGGCCTTCACTGTTGTAAGTCAACGGACTGGCCTGATGTTCTTAGCATGAGATTCTTGGCATAACACAGTGAACATCAAAGCTGGGAGCTAATTAACACATGTCACAAATAAGGCAATAGAGGGACAGTGACCTTGTTTTCCCACAGACTTAGAGTGGGTCGCTATGAGTCGGAATCAACTTGACGACAACAGGTTTGCAGGAGCCCTGGAGGCGAGGTGGTTAAAATGCCTGACTGCTAACCAAAGGTTGGCTGTTTGAACCCACCAACTGCCCCATGGCAGTCTGCTTCTGTAAGGATCTATAGCCTTGGAAACCCTGTAGGGCACCTCTACTCTGTCCTATACGGTCACTGTGAGTTGGAATCAACTTGATGGCAATGGGTTTGGTTTTTTAGAGGTGGAAGGGAGCCTGGTCATATTCCCATCCAATGTCCTCACTGGCTTAAGAGGAAACAGAGTCCCACAGAGGCCAAGAATCTGGCCCAGGGTTCTCCACCAAGTTACAGGTAGAGCAAGGGCCAGAAAATGCAGGTGTTCTGTCTTCCAGTTTTCATAAGCAGCCATGTTTGTAGTAAACCATGTCTTGTAGCTGAGTTGCCTTTCTGGAGCTGCGAACTCCTGGAAGGCCTCCCATGTAGCCCATATTTTGGCCAGTCATCTTGTTGATTTAGTCATGATCAGGGAACTTTGATTCTATCACTGCAGATGTTTTAGAAGACAGCCAGGTACTATATGCACAGAGATGGCCCCATATTGTTTTTTTGATCAAGGCAAGGTAAGTTATACGCTTGGTAAAGACTGTAAGTGCTGATGTAGAGATGCTATTGATTTATCAAGCCCTCTTTACCAGTCTGTTCAACTTTCTTTCAGCCCCCACCGTGTGTCAGTTTCTGTACATAATTGCGATGTGGAGAGGGGAATTTTGAGACAAGGAAACAAAAGTTAACTCCAGGGATAAACATTTCATATGCTATGTCCTTAGATCTTCATAGCAATTCCATCCGAACATGTCTGAGTCTCCTCATGCTGCTGTAACAGAAATACCACAAAACAGAAATTTATTTTCTCAGTTTTGGAGGCTAAAAGCCAAAATCAGGAACTTGGCAGTGTCGATTCCTTCCTTCTCAGTACCTGCATGTTCCTTGATTCCTTGGTGATGCTCACAAGGCATCTGTCTTCCCTACACTGTGTGTCTCTCTGTGTCTAATCTGTTCTTTTAAAACTCAGAAGTGATTAGATTTAGAACCCACTCCCCCAATCAGATTTGATCTAATTAACATAACAAAGAAAACCCTATTTTTCAAACAGGATCACATTCAGAGGTATAGGGTTAGCATTCCAACACATATTTTAGGGGGACACAATTCAATCTATAACAGAACCCTCATTCCAATTTGTAGGTGAGAAAACAGGAATCAAACACCAATACTCAACATCAGAGCCAGTCTTTTGTAGAAGTAGCATTCCAACCTGTCTGGCCTCAAAGCCTGAGCCCACCTCACCTCACCACAGAGCTTCCTCAAGCCTCTCCAGCTGGGGAGAGAGGGAAGAAAGCCACAATGGCAGGGAGAACTAGTGCCCCAGAGATACAGAAAGTAAGAGTGGAAAGGACAGGCACTGTGATTCTCACCAAAGCAAGGAGTGAAGACAGACTGGGGAGATGAACACGGTGGTTGCCATTTGCCTGTGCTTTGAATAACAGGAATAACTTTTAATGTGAGGAGAAGGGAAAGAAAAGGCATGCCATGTGAAAAAAATGCTTAGAAATTTGGACATATAAGACAATATCCAGGAAAAGGCAAGCAGATTGGTTAGAGTGAGTCATAGCAGGCTTGCAAAAGGACTTTAAAAGATAATAGAAATCCCATTCATCAAGTCCTTTACAGTAAAACACCCACCCAGTGCCATCGAGTCAATTCTGACTCATAGCAGGCCAAATATTTTATTAAGGGTTTTATATCCATTATCTCATGCAATCCTTTAACAATAACCCTTCAAGGTAGTACAGTCATTGCCAATTATAGATTAGGCACCCATGGCACAGAATGGGTGAGTAAACTAGGCCAAGGTTAAAAAAACAAAACAAAGCAAAACCCAAACAGTTGCCATTGAGTTGGCTCCATGTGTTTTAGAGTAGAACTGAACTCTAAAAGGTTTTCAAGGCTGTGACCTTTCAGAAGCAGATTGCCAGGCCTTTCTTCCAAGGCACCTCTGGATGGGTTCGAACCACCAACCTTTCAGTTAGTAGTTGAGTGCTTAACCATTTGTGCCACCCAGGGACTCCAGGTGAAGGTTAGACTCATGCCGTCAAGTTGATTCTGACTCATAGAGACCCTATAGGACCGAGTAGACATGCCCCATAGGGTTTCCAAGGCTGTAATCTTTAAGGATGCAGCTTGACACCTCTTTCTTCTGTGGAGCAGCTTCTGGGTTTGAACCACCGACTTTTCAGTTAGCAGCCAAGTACTTAACCACTGCCCCACCAGGGCTTCCAGCTTACATGTTATTAAATGCCAGTGCTGGGATTTGAGCCCGGATCTGCTTGATTCTTGAGCCTGAGCTCTTAACCTCTATTGGAGAAGAATATTAGGCCCAGATTGTGGAAGGTTTTGAAGTTAAAGAGTTTAGACATTATATTTTAGGGAGGCATTTTCCAAAGCTTGTTCTACAAGACTTAGTCTTTAGATTTTAGATGTTTCAGGGCACAAAGGGGGTGTGTTTCCGGTGTCAAATTTGTTGAGGAAACCCAAAGAACGCAGGAAAACAGGTCTGTGTACTGTCTTTAATATACATCATAACATACAAAGAAAGGGATCTGGTTTGCAGCATTTCCCGAACTTAGTTGTCCACGTTTCCACACTCAGAGAATCATCCACAGGCCAACTGCAGCTGGCAGTGGAGACTCAGTTTCTAAGCAGGGCCTGGCAATGTGGTCAGAGCTGTGTTTATAAAGGCATCTTAAACAGCAGAGTTGAGGGTGACAAGTCTGGAGATGAGGAGACCAGTTAGAAGGTACCTAATTCTATGGAGAAAAAAATGATACTCACTCATTCTTCTGCTAATGAAAAGGCTGGGCTCTGGTGACCCAGGTCATCCAAGTGTTTTCAAAATCCAAATACAATTGAAAAAATTATCAAGCTATTTCTCAGTACAAGGCTCAATGCTTGAGGTTGTATAGGGATCTTACAAGCAGAATGGAGAGTCTAGAACCCCACAAGGAGCATGGTTTGTGGTAAGAAAGATTCACTAATGTGGGGAAACTTTAAACATGCACCTGAAATTCTCAGATGAGAAAGGGGGGCAGGTTAAGGTTTGGGTGTGTTTGGTTTGAGAGTGGTAAGGAAACAAACAAGTGTGAGTGATGGATCGGATGCTTTCTGGTTTGATGAGAAGGTGTGGGAGAGGGACGGTGGAAGACTGGACGTGGAGAAGTGTTTAACAGTGATGTTGGGATCAAACAGACCTGGGTTCAAATCCCAGCTCCACCACTTACTACCTCTGTGACCTTGGCAGGTTAGTTTCCTTCTCTCAACCTAACTCACAGGAGTTTTGATAGGATTAAGTGAGATAATATAAGTAAATTTAGCAGAGAGACTGATGCAGCAGCTCTTACCAGCTCATGAGAATGCATTGTGTGCAATCCAGGAAAAGAATTAGGAAAATTAGGAAAAATTCCACTTGCAATTGATCTTCTCATGACAGTAGTTTGAAATCAGCCATGCTGGAGGCATTTACTCCAGGAAATCAGCAAGCACTACAAATCGGGATTTTCTTTTTTCAGAGGGTCTGTCATTTATTAAACATTTGCCAGTACACTGCTGCATACAGTGCTCGATTGTGGAAAGCTGTTTTATATTAGTTTTAGAGTGAGAGGGAAGGTGAGAACTCTTTGGATGGGAAATCGGTACAGAAACATCTTTAAAATTCTCACACACTGTCTCAGGACTGACCCTATAGCTCTTCCAAGGATGCGGACTAAGGAAAGCCAAGTGTAGAAGAAAGCGTTGCTCTGTGAGGTTAGGAGCACAGCTGCTGGTGGGAACCTGGCACTAGCTCTTGATCACACTCATTGAAGGAGAGAGGCCCAGATTCCAGAAAGATTTCGTGAAAACCATTTGAGATGACTTTATAATGATGGTACGGACTCCTCAAGGATTTGTTAATCCAGGGTACAGATGTTTCTTTTTAGAATTGAAAAATGCCAGTGCTGTTATACGTAAGGTTGCCATGTGTCAGAGCCAACTCAACAGCAGCTCACAACAGAGCTGGAGGAACTGTCTAACCCGGCAGAGGGTCAACCAGCCACCGCTTGAACGCTCCCAAGCCTTCCTACTATGGTGCAGGCTTGACTTGGGTTTCTATCACCTCAAAGGCAATCTGAAGAACGTTAGCCTGAGAATACTAGGAAACAATTTCCTCTTGATCCCCATGTGACAGACAAATTGCTGAAACTGAGACCCAGTACAGTGGAAAGAGCTCTGGTCTAGAAGGGAAAG
This sequence comes from Loxodonta africana, assembly GCF_030014295.1. NCBI lineage: Eukaryota > Metazoa > Chordata > Mammalia > Proboscidea > Elephantidae > Loxodonta > Loxodonta africana. Next base: position 23,517,312 of record NC_087354.1, read on the forward strand.
AAAACTACCGTTCATTGGAAACCAGGCATTTTACATCTATTAACCCATAATTCTCACAGCAACACTCGGAATTAGAGACTATTATCTCTATTTTACAAAAGAAGAAATGGAGCCTCACAAGGGTTAAGTAACTTGCCAAAGACTCCCCCCGCCCCACCCCAGCTAGGGAGATGCCAGCGTTTGAACCCAGATGAAGCAACACCCCCCCAAACACTCACTCTCTCTTACTCCATGTGGTTTCCCTGGGTCAGAAGACCCAGGTGTCCATCCCAGGCCTGTCATTTTCTTATCTCCCTTGGGCAGTATCTTCACTGATCAAAAAAAAAGAAGAAAGAAAAAGATGTGGGTTGGAAGTGATGTGGGGGCTTAGATACAAACTCTTCGCCAACACAGATTGGTTTGGAGCTCACATGAAGCCATTATATCTATGAAACAGCATTTTGAAACCATTAAGAGTTATACAAGTATGAAGAACAAAGATTAGAAAAGGCTAGACTTTAGAGATGTCGTGTGAGTGTACTAATGCACTCCAGTCCCTCCTATGTCTGTACATCGGCCCGCCTCCTTTGTCTGGATGCCAGTTGGAAACATGCACAGCTCAGGGATGTGGGCTCCCACTCCCGCTGCATCGATCCAGTGATCAGGCTTACCGCAGATATCCCCCCTGCCTCATTGCTTATAGCTCCTGTCACCTCAAGGCCAAGTCTTCTCATCCAGGGTTGCCATCGATCAGCAAAATATATCCTCCATGCCCACCCAACGTTCCACCCTCAGTGGATGCACTCGAGATGGTGAGAGACCTTCGGTCATCACTCACCCTGTCAACAGATCCCTTCTTTTCTTATTTCTATTGGCAGTTATACCTCTCTCTCTATGTGTGTGTGTGTGTGTGTTGTTTCTTTATATCTCGTTACTCTTCCCGTCATTACAGACCTTGCTGACCATTCTGGATTGTGGGTAAGTTCTACTAAAAACACGCTGGATATGGATTTAATTGTGTCCCCCAAAATAATGTGTTGAAGCCCTGATCCTGTGTACCTGTGACCTTGTTTGGAAATAGGGTTTTCGAAGATGTTATTGGTTAAGTTAACATGATGTCATATTGGAGTAGGGTGAGTCCTAATCCAGTATGGGTGGTGCCTTATAAAAGAAGAGAACAAACACAGAAAGACACACCAAGGGAAGGAGACCATGTGAAGATGGAGGCAAAGCTTAGAGTGACAAATAACACCAAGGATCGCTGAGTATCTCCTGAAGCTAGGAGACGGGCATGGAACAGATTCTCCCTTATAGCCCTGAAAAGCCATCAACACTGCTGATCCCCTGATTTCACATTTCTAGCCTCCAGAACTGTGAGACAATCAATTTCTGTTGTTTTAAGCCATCCAGTTTGTGGTACTTGGTTATGGAAGCCCTAGGGAATTATTACAATGGCTAATTTGGAATATATGAGTATATTGACCATTGCTTTTGATATGTTCTTGTAAAGCATCTCTTTAAACAAATAAAAACAGCATGTAAGGGGAACATCTGGGTGAGCTCCCCCAAGCTCCACCCCTAGTGCAGAAGTGCATGGAGGAGTGGACAGATTTACTGCTTTGGAACCAGATAGAATGAATGGGACTCCTTACTCCACACCCTGCTGCCTGTGTGATCCTGGACAAATTACTAAACCTCTTTAAATTTTCCAACATCAAAAAATGGGAAAAATATCACTCTTTCCATAGTGGGCGTGAGGATTCACTAAGGATAAAAAAAAAAAATGGTAAATGTTAATGTCCAACATCTGCCCACTGGGAAGACTTGGTGGTGAGAACAGTTGGCTTCCACCATTGGCACACATCTCTTTCCCATTCCACTCAGTTTTTGCCTATCAGCTAGTGCCCATTCAGGTCCAGCAGCTCTGATGGCCAGGTAATTGCCCTTGCTAACTTACCCAGATGCTCCAGTTCTGGCCATATCTGATTCATATCTCTACTTTGGGTGTATAAATGAAGATTGCTTTACTATTGCCTTCTAAAAGAATGAGTGCCCGTTCCATCAACTCTGGGAATTACCAGGCTCCAAACTATTCCCCAAGGGAGATTTTCAGCAACTTGGCTTCTTAGATTATAATCTGGCTAATGTTTAATGAATGCCTGCTATGTGCTAGGCATTATGTTCCAGGTTTTCACATAAATTGTCTCACTGATACTATGGAAAATGACTATTATTTTATGGTATCATCAGTAGCTCTAGGGCACTCCTATATGAATATGTCCAGTCCTAGTAGAATGACGTTTCCCTTTCCCTCCTCTAGGGATGATATTCAAAATAGTTATCAATGAGTATGGCTTGAGTACTAACCAATCAGAATGAGACATTGGATGAGGGTGCTTGGGGGGCTTGGGGACAATGGATATGTATCAACCAGAATGGAAACATTTTAGCAACTCAATTTTCAATATTTAAAAATTGATATGGCTGATCGAGGGCAACTTGGATGACTATCAATCCAGCATTTTTCCCCAGTGGAGCTGACACTGAAGTGAAGATGAAATATTCCTTTACATACTTCATTTGCTATTAGGAGAAAATGGTAAAAATGCTGCCCTTGGGTTCCAGAGATAGTGAAAACCAAATCTATGGCCCGCGGAATTTGGAGACTGATAAGAGGCAGGCAGGTTAGTTAAGAGCTCACGATCACGACAAAAATACAAACAACCCAATTGAAAAATGGGCAAAGGATTTGAATCGACATTTCACCATAGAAAATACGCAACTGGCAACAAGCATGTAAAAAGATATTCAACATCATGAGTCCTTGTTGTTGTTATTGTCGTTAGGTGCTGTTGAGTCAGCTCTGACTCATAGTGACTCGAGGTACAACAGAACGAAATGCTGCCCAGTCCTGCTCCATCCTTACAATCATTGTTATGGTTGAGCCCATCATTGTGGCCATTGTGTCAGTCCATCTCACTGAAGGTCTTCCTCTCTTTTACTGATCCTATACTTTACCAAGCATGATGTCCTTCTCCAGGGACTGGTCCCTCCCAGTAACATGTCCAAAGTATGTGAGACCTAGTACAGAATGGTGCAGCCCAGAAGGTGGAGGAGAAGCAACTGAAGATGCTTGGCCCTGAGGTGGTGCCCAGTTCTCATATGCCCAACCTTTTTTTTTTAAGTCTGAGGTCTCAGGAGTTCTCGAGTGCTGTGGTGTCCTGAATGTGGTTAGGAAGAAGCCCCAGTATTTGGGAAACTCATAACTGGAGATGCGTGGCAGGGACTCCAGACTTCACCAGGGGCCTCAGTATGATGCCCAAAGACAGATAATAGCAGTTACCCCTCTTTGAATGCCAGCACGGGAAACTCTGTGAGGAGATGAGAGGAGGGTCCCATCAGGAGAGGGCAACAGAAACCCAGAGGACAGTGGGTGATCATGCCTACTCCTCCCTACATCAAGGAATATGGCCTCCAGCAGCAACCCGGGAAGGAGGAGAGAAAGGGGAGATACTTTGAAAGGAAAAAAAGAGCCTAGATAGGGAATGTGGAACTGGAGTTGAGAAAGAGCAGAGAAATTTCTACCCTTAACAGTCAAGGATACATTTTCCTCCTCCCCACTCCCTCACTCTGCCATTCTCTGAAATGGGGGCTCAGTGGAACCAATTATAGAAATCAACTCCGTAGTACACAAGTCTGGATCGGTCATACCAGCTCTTGTTAAAGGCAACAGAAATGAAGCAAGCATAACCTCGTTGGCCTATGATATCAAGTCTGGCATTGGTCATAAGTGAGGCAAGAACCAGAATGGCACCAGAGAGCTTTTGATATTTCCCTCTGAAAGGTCATCTCCTGGGCACCCCACCATGCCCTCTGCAGATTGCCAAAGGCCAGGGAGCCACTTGGCTTCTTTTGAACCAAAGGCCAACAGCTGCAACCCAGCCCCTTATCACTCAGCTTCCTAGTTTTGCTCCATTCCTGTGCTTAATTTAGACCTGGGTTAATGAGTTAACCCACATTCTTCCCCTGACCCTGAGCAGATCCTCCTTTTGAGTGTACCTCCAGTCCATTTGTATTAGAATTCACCTCTGAAATCATAATGTTTCAGACATCCCATTCTCTGACCACAACTGCGTCTCCTCTTCCATTTGTCACTTGTTACATTCAATGCACTGATTTTTCATCTTTGTCCAGACAGCAGTCATTTGACCTATATGCTTCCCCCATCTGTCAGCACCCTCCGCCATCCCTGCCTTTCCTCTCCAGCCCAGGCCGGGTTCATGTCAGCCTCTATCTGGCCAATATCCTCAACTCAAGACCTTCCGTCTCACACTCCTGGCAAAACTCCATCCCTGAGTGTCATGGATTGAATTATGTCCCCCCAAAAATGTGTGTATCAACTTGGTTAGGCCATGATTCCCAGTATTCTGTGGTTGTCCTCCATTTTGTGATTGTAATTTTATGATAAAGAGGATTAGGGTGGGATTGTAACACCCTTACCAGGTCACATCCCTGATCCAATGTAAAGGGAGTTTCCCTGAGGTGTGGCCTGCACCACCTTTTATCTCTCAAGAGATAAAGGGAAAGGGAAGCAAGCAGAGAGTGGGGACCCCCTATCATCAAGAAAGCCGTGTTGGGAGCAGAAAGCATATTTTGGGCCCGGGGTTCCTGCACAGAGAAGTTCCTAGTCCAGGGGAATATTGACAAGAAGGACCCTCCTCCAGAGCACACAGAGAGAGAAACCTGTCCCCTGAAGCTAACACTCTGAATTTGGACTTGTAACCTACTAGACTGTGCAAGGATAAATTTCTCTTTGTTAAAGCCATCCACTTGTGGTATTTCTGATATAGTAGCTTTTTTTTTAGCACTAGATGAGTAAGACACTGAGCAACTTCAACTCCCATTGCAGAGGCAAAGCACACAAGCCTGCAAATTGGGACCAGGATGAATTCCAAAGTTCAACCCCAAATAGAGCTCTACCGCTGCCTGGGAATACTTTTATTTTCTAGAGTCAGCTCTCTTTCCCTTTCTTCTCAGTTACACCTGGCACCTACCCAGTCTCAGCCGGCGACCTTATTCTCTACCTCCAGAGAAAGAAGCTTCTTAAGCCTCTTCAAACCTACAAACTGACTTCTACTTGATTCTAAATGCTTCTCCTTTCTCCTCTGCATTCAAGGACAGCTAGTCCCACCTCCTATGGTTCGGATTCCTCCCTCCTGCCTAATCAGCACCCTTGCTTTACTCCTTTTCACTCTGCATCTTCAACTTCTCCCTTTCAAAGGCTTCCTTTCGCTCCCCATTGAAAGATTTTGAAGACACTCCCTTGGACTCCCCCAAAATGAAAAAAAAGGAACAATCCTGCTTGACTTCACATCTCCCCTCCAGCTATCAGTCTCATCCCTCTCCTGCAATTTCTCACCAATATTCTTGAAAAACAGTTCTTACTGTCTGTGTCCACTTCCTTATTTCACCCACTGCTCAGTCTCTGCAAGCCTTCCTTAGCCCATTTCCCTACTGAAAGAGCTCTTGCCAAGGTCAATGAAGACCAATGGCCACTAAATCCAACGAGAACTTTTCAGATCTTATCTTGCTTGACTTTGTCGGTATTACTCCTTTGATACCACTTCATCACATTTTCCTGGACCTTTGCAGATCTTGCTGGACACTTAGGGGGAGCCAGTAGCGGTAGCCATCGAGTTGACATCAACTCATGGTGACCCCATGTGTGTCAGAGTAGACTTATGCTCCATAAGGTTTTCGGCGGCTGATTTTTTTCAGAAGTAGATTGCCAGGCCTTTCTTCTGAGACACCTCTGGGTGGACTCGAACTTTCAACCTTTCAGTTAGCAGCCAAGTGCTTTAACGACTTGCACTATCTTTTTTCTCTGAAGCCCATCCTTTAAATCAGTGGTTCTCAAATGTTAGAATGCATCACATTACCTGGAGGGCTTCTTAAAACAGATTCCTGGGCTTTATCCCCACAGTTTCTGATTTAGTAGGTCTGCTGTGGGGTTTGAGAATTTACATTTCTGTCAAGTCCTCAGATGATGCTGACGTTGTTGGTCTAGGGACCACACTTTGAAAACCACTGTGAGCTGAGGTGTTTATCATGAGTTCCTTTCTCTTCTCTGTACCAGTGGCTCTTGATGTTGGGTACACATTAGTATCACCCAGGGCTGTTAAAAAACCATGAAGGCCTGGACCCCACAAACGCCAAATTAATGACAATCCCTGGGAAGGGGGCTCAGGTACTGGTATTTTTAAAAGCTGCCCAGGAAATTCCAATGTGCCACCTGGGCTGAGAACCATAGTTCTACATCTTCTGCCCAGTGATTTCATCCACTAAGATGGCTTCAATTACCCTCGAACAGCTGATGACTCACAAAGTTCGGTCTTTAGCCTGTACATTGATACTGAGCGCCAAGCCCAGATATCTCACCACCTGCTGGACATCTGCCCTCAAAGAGCTCACAGACACCCCACATGTCACATATCCACTCTAGAACTCACACTTTATGTTGAGCCAAGATTTGAGGTTGCAAGTAAGCCACGACTCATACAGGCACTGGTTAGGACAATGCTTTACTCACACAGAGAAGAGACAGCAAGGTCAGCTTCAGTAGTAGGTGCCAGTTTCCTATTGGCAGTGGGTCTTACTCTGTAGCCAGCACAGAGCTGGTGGTCTGCACCCATCCCTCTTTCATGCTGCAGCTGAAGGACCTTGTCCCTTCCCATTAGGAAGAGATATAGAAATGGGGTTGGCCAGCTGTCATATAACACACACACGTAACTAAGCAGTGAACAGACCATGTTCCCAGAACAGAGAAGGAGTTTCCCTGACATGGAAGAAGAAGAAGAAACTGAGGCAGAAGGAGAGGCTCACCTCTTAGCCTCCTTTATCGGGGATCTTCTGGGCCCAAGGCTTCTGATTAGGAGGTCCAAGTGAGGGTCAGAAGGCCACATGATAGGTTGCTGTCCCGTTTTCTCAACAGCTTCCTACCTGTTCCTCCTTCAGGGTTTTCCATTTCTGTGAAGGATACTACCCGCCACCTAGTTGCCCAAACTAGAAGACTGGTAGTTACATTTTACTCCTTTAAAACAAAACAAAAAGCAAACCCGTTGCCATTGAGTTGATTCCAACTTATAGCAACCCTATAGGACAGAGTAGAATTGCCCTGTAGGGTTTCCAAGGAGTGCCTGGTGGATTTGAACTGCAGAACTTTTGGTTAGTAGATGTAGCTCTTAACCACTACGCTACCAGGGTCTAATTTCCTATTGTTGCTGTAACAAATTGCCACATGCTTGGTGACTTAAAGCAACATAAATTTACTCTCTCACAGCTTTGGAGGGCAGAAGTCTGAAATCATTTTCACTAGGCTGAAGCCACAGTGTTGGCAGGGTGGTGCTCCCCCTAGAGGCTCTAGGGTAGAACTTGTTTCTTTTCTCTTTCAGCTTCCGGCAAGCATTCCTTGGCTTGTGGCCACATCACTCTGATCCCTGCCTCTGTAGCCACATTGCCTTCTTCTCTTCTATCTGTGTAGTCAAATCTCCTTCTGCCTTCCTCTTATAAAAATACTTGTGATTGCTTGTAGGGTGTACTCAGGTAATCCACGATCATCGTTGCATCTCAAGAGCCTTAACTTAATGACAGCTGCAAAGGCTTTGCCAGGTAAGGTAACATTCACAGGTTCTAGTGATTAAGACGTGATACTGTTGGGGTCCATCATTCAGTCTACTACAAGCTCCCTCATTTCTGCCCCATCTTCAGTTGATATCCAAACCCTGTCTGTTCTGCTTCCTAATTATCTCTTGAGTCTTTTCAGTTCCCTCCATTTCCATCGTAACATTCACACCCAGGTTCCTTCTGTTCTTGCCTGAACTACGACCACCAACAAACAGACAAAAAACCCAAACCCATTGCTCTCAAGTCAGTTCCAACTCCTAATGACCCTACAGTACAGAGTAGAACTGCCCCATAGGGTTTCCAAGGAGTGGCTAGTAGACTTGAACTGTTGACCTTACGATTAGCAGCCTGAGCTCTTAACCAGTACGCCACAAGGGCTCCATCAAACTACCACCAAAATGCCAACCCCCTTGCTTTGGAGTTGATTCGGACTCACAGCAGCCCTATAAGGCAGAGTAGAACTGCCCCATAGGGTTTCCAAGGAGCAGGTGATGGATTCAAACTGCTCACCTTTTGGTTAGCAGCCATAGCTCTTAACCACTGTGCCACCAGAACTAACCTCTATGGTAACCCCTTAACTGATGTCCTTTTCTCCTCTCCTACTTCCCTACAATCTCTTCTGCACAAAAACGAAATGCGTTGCCATTGAGTTGATTCCAGTTCATAGCGACCCTATAGGACAGAGTACAACTGCCCCATAGAATTTCCAAGAAGCACCTGGTAGATTTGAACTACCAACACTTTGGTTAGCAGCTGTAGCTCTTAACCACTATACCACCATGGTTTCCCTTCTGCACAAGGCAGAGTAATTTAAAAAGGAGGTTGCTCCCCTGCTTTACCTCCTCCAGTGGGTTCCTGTGATTTCTGCATAAAGTCCGCTTTGCCTCTACCCACTGCTCAACCCAGCTTATGCCCTCTCTCCTGCGCTAGTGGGGCAGTGGTGGTTCAGTGTTAGAATTCTCACAGTCTATGTGAGAGACCAGGGTTCAACTCTGGGCCAATTCACCTCATACACAACCACTAACCATCTGTCAGTGGAGGCTTGCATGTTGCTACAAGGCTGAACAGGTTTCAGCAGAACTTCCAGATTAAGACAAGCTAGGAAGAAAGGTCTGGCAATCTACTTCTGAAAATCAGCCACTGGTCCAATTCTGTTGTGCATGGGGTCACCATGACTTGGGCGGCTGACAACAACAATAACAACCTGCCTTGAGGTGCTTCTCTAGCTGCTCAGGGGTGCTACCGCCTCTGTGACCTCAGAGCCTTGGTACGCACTCTTCCCTCTGCTGGGAACGTCTTTCACACTCTCACAGTCTGCATCAGGTCCCTGGGATAGGTTTCCATGGCTACCTATGCCTCCTCAATCACAGCCCTGAGCACAGGTCAACTGTAACTGAGGCTTGATTTTCTACTTCCCAACTAGGCTGTACACTTCCAGGGTACCAGACTTACCCTCTTGTCTTGGCGGGGAGCACAGGACAGGCATCAAGCAGTATTTGTTGAGTTCAATTGACATGCACCTCTCCCTGCCTGTTGTCCTTTAGCCCCTCAGGGCTGCCTTTGGACTTTTTAGACATTACTAGTACATAATTAGCCCTGGTGGCACAGTGGTTAAGAGCTTGGCTGCTAACCAAAAGGTCAGCAGTTTAAATCTACCAGCCTCTCCTTGGAAACACTTTGGGGCAGTTCTACTCTGTCCTATAGGGTTGTTATGAGTCGGAATCAACTCGATGGCAACAGGGTACAGTACACAGCAGAAATTCCATTCCTATTCACCCAGGCCCAGGTTGCACGTTTCTACACATTGCTGGTGGGGCTCACCTGTATATCTCCCTCCCCATCACAGGGTTTTGGGAGAAATCAGTTTGGTATGATGTTGGCTTTCTCTGCTTGGCTGGAGAATGATCTCCGTCTACTCCAAGCCCTGAACCTTGTTGCCATACTCACCATTCCAAGCCCTTGAGCAAGGCCAGACTCTACAGAATCTATAACTATGAACTCAAACAATGTTATACCTACGAAAATCAGTCCCTACGAAAATATGTCCCCAGTGCTACCTACCACATACAGACAAGGGGCAGGGGCACAAGCCAGATTGTTTTTGATAACAAATGAATCCCAGTTACAGGTGAGTAAAGGGGGGTCAGGCCATCCCACGTACACACAACACGAAACAAGAACGCAGATCAAGAGCCCCAGGCAGAGCAAATGTCCCAGACCCTCTCACCCCGGCCCAGGTTGGCTTCTTCCTCCCATTCCACTGCCTGGGGCCAGATCTTGGGACTTAACCTCCTGTTCTCAGCTGCTTACCCTCAGAACTCATCACAGACAGAGTTTAGTACTTACTCCCTGCCTCTTGCCAGCCTGGATGTTTTATCAAGTATCCAGATCCCAGAAGTTTATTGTACTGCTGGCCTATTTGTCTCCAACCCCACAAAATGAGGATGGGGAAAGTGCATATGTGTGTGTGTGTGTGTGTGTGAGAGAGAGAGAGAGAGAGAGAGACTAATAATTTTCCTTCTTTGTTTATTGGTCTACAGGCCTTCTCACTACTGTTCCCCCAACCAAGACTGTCAGCATACACAACCCTTCTCAGTCTCGCTGCTCTGCTGCACTAGCTTCATTTTCCCAGATGCCCCTCCACCTACAGCACATTTCTTGACTCTGGGCTTGCTCTGTGCTGTTCCTTTCCCTGAAATGCCTTTCCCCATCTTCTCTGGTTCGCCAACCCTTGCTCATCTTTCAAGAACCATTACCAACATCCCCTCCTGTTTAAAGCATCCCTTCCTTTGTAAGCTGACCTCCTTGAGGGCAATGTCCACATTGCAGCCCACGGTCTGCTTGCAGGTCTGTCTCCCCAACTGAAATGTGAACTTGCTCACTAGGTCTCCCTCATCTCCGACCGTCTACACCTAGCCCAATGCCCAGCAAATGGCTGGCGCTCACTTACATTTGTTTTAGCAAAGCACGGACAAAAAGCAGAAAAGTTCCCATCCTGCCAGCTAGCTCAGCTTCAGGCAAGTGGGGCAAGTGGCCCTGGGAGAATCAATCAGCAGCAGGGCTTCTCTCGCTCTCTCCCCACTTGTCCTCCCACTCCCACTTGTTTTGGATTTAATTTGGATTTGGTGCTCCAGCCTCTTGGTTGGCCTCTTTAGAAAGAAATTCATTGGCAATGGACGCTCACCTCATTGTCTCGCACCCACAAGCCTTGCTGAAATGATGCTCCGGCCCCTCCTCGCCCCTCCAGCGCTGAGCTGGCTGCCCAGTGAACCTGCTAAGGGTTGGTTTTGGAGTAGTCCCTGAGCCTGGCAGGGCACTCTCTTGGCTGCTCTGGAGCTTAAGAAATTAATGAAAAGGGAGGAAGTCGCTGGGATTTTAGAGTGGCAGTCAGGGGCTGGGAGAACCCCAAAGCTGGAAGTATTCAGGATGCTAACGTGCTGACCACGGCGGCTCAGCTGGTCTCCGAGGGCCACACTCTGCTTCACAGTGGCAGCCAGGCACTGTTTCCTTGTGCCAGGCAATGAGATGCTGGTGGTGAGGCAGCAGGCAGGCCACTGCAAATGCCAAGCAGAGGCAGCCGTGCCAGGATTTGGAGGGGCAGATGATTCCCTGGCAGCCCACGAGGCTTAGTGCATCCGGCTACCCTCACTGGTTCAAAAGGAAATCTGGTAGGAAACTGATGTTTTCTGGGCACCAACTACGTGTCAGGCCCTTTATAGGGTTTACCTCATTTAATGTGCCCAACCACCTCGGGGACTCTACCTGTCATCCCGTTTGACAGAGGGAAAGTCCAAGGCTCCAAGAGGTTCAGTCACTTGTCTTCACAGCAGGGCCACCCCTTACAGGTCTGCAGGCTGAGCCCTGCACAGGGGTGTCTGGCCAAGTAGGCAACGGGAAGCTGAAATCCAGCCCACATTCTGGTTGCCAAGCTGCGCCCAGAGGGAGCAACTTCTCGAACTCACAAAAGGTCTCCCAGAGGCTGGCCACCACCCTGCTCCATTGCTAGAACCAGGATCAAACTCAAATTTTCAGCTGGCTGTCCTGCCTCCCTGTATATTTCAGCCTTAATTGCAAACTCACCAAAACAAACAAACGACAAACTCGTTGCCCTTGAGTTGATTCTGACTCACAGCGACTCTAGAGGACAGAGTAGGACTGCCCCATAGGGTTTACCAAGGAGCACCTGGTGAATTCAAACTGCTGACCTTTCTGGTTAGCAGCCGTAGCTTTTAACCACTACACCACTAGGGTTTTCTGCAAACCCACAGGAGCTCCAAACTCAGGTTAGAGTCAAACAAACAGAAAGTGGGGAAGACCCGATGGTGAAAGAAATGGGGGTCCATTGACCTGTTTTTTCCTAGTACCTTATTTCTTCTAATCGAGACCTGATCCTTTGCTCCTGAGACCCAGCTGCTTCTCATTTTTCAATAGAAAATATGGTTGGGCTGGAGTGGGGAGGCGATTAATAAATTATGGATACCACCACCAGTTACCTTCCAGTCAGCTCTGACTCATGGTGATTCCATGTGTGCTCCATAGGGTTTTCAATGGCTGATTTTTCAGAAGTAGATTGCCAGTCCTTTCTTCCGAGGCACCTCTGGGTGGACTGGAACCACCAACCTTACAGTTAGCAGCTGAGGGTGTTAACCATTTGCATCACCCAGGTACTTCTCATCAATACCGCCATCCTCCCAATATCAGAGTTCCCCTGGGCATAAGGCAGAGACCTTGAGTGGTTTGCTCACAGCTGATAAAGTTGGGGCTCAGAAGTCAGAGCCTTCATGGGATTGCTGTAAATAGCACAGTTAAGCATAGTCAAACGTATCCCAAGTGCTGGCTTCATTATCGTCTCTTACTCTCTCAGTCTTTGCCTCTGTATTCCCAGTTCTCCAGCCTCTCTTACAGATCTCTGCCAGACAAGCCTTCACCAGTCAGTTAGTTCATCATTTTTCTTGCCAGTTCAAAAGCCTGCTCTTGATTTCATTCCATCTTCCCAGCCACCTAGCAACATTTTGTGTTATCACTGTCATCTTTGAGGACACCTAGTCTCAATGAGATAAAAAAACAGCTTAGGACAACACAACTGCTAGCTGGTAGAAGTTGGGTTGACGCTGTCTCAGGATGTTTTTGGTTATAAGAAATAGAAAATCCAATTTAAAGTGGCTTAAACAATAAAGGAAATTAATTATCTCACGAACCCAAAAACCTCCAGAGGTAAGGTAGGCTTTAGGTCAGAGCAGTCCCAGGAGGCTCTTTCCTCCACAAAATTCCTAGGCTTCACTCTGATTGAAATTACTTGGGTTCCTTGCCCCCCTTGAACCATTTGCCAGGTTGAGGAAGCCGGAATAGGCTTAGGCCTACCCCAACATTTGTGACCTCCAGACAGGCATAGCACAGAGGCCCCCGGGCAATCGTTATTGTTGTTAATTGCCCTCAGTTGGCTCTGACTCATGCCGATCTCATGTATAACAGAACAAAACCCTGCCTGATCCTGTGTCATCTTCATGATCATTGGTATGTTTCAGGCCATTGTTGCAGCTATCGTGTCAGTCCATCTCATTGAGTGAGGGTTTCCTTCATAATCACTGGCCCTTACTTTACCAACCACGATGTCCTTTTCTAATGATTGCCCTTTCCTGATGATGTGTCCAAAGCAAGGGAGCCAAGTTCTTGCCATTGTTGCCTTTAAGGAACATTCTGGCTGTATTTCTTCTAAGACTGATTTGTTCGTTCTTTTGGCAGTCTACAGTACATTCGATACTTTGCCCACACCATAGTTCGAATGCATCAGTTCTTCTGCTGTCTTCCTTTCTCTCTATCCACCTCATCACTTTTCTCCTCCCTCCACACTGTGAGGAGCCTCATATGCAAGCAAGTGGACACATGTTCAAGTTCCATCTACCTCCCGTGGCCTAGGAGTGTGCCCGCTGGCAGCACGTTCTGCCTTCGTGAGGACAGAACTGGGGAAGAGGCCTGGCAGGCTCTAGAAGTGGAGCCCTGGACACCTACAGCGTGGTCTAGAAGGTGGCGTGCAAGTCCCTGGTAGGTGTGTCTCTTCCACCCCTTAGACTCTTACTTTGTAGTAAAGCAACTTCAGGGGAGGAGGAGAATCAGAGCTGGGCCCTCTAAAGTGAGGGGCCCAGGGCAGGGGCCTTGTTGCCTGGTTGGAGCACTAGGTACGTTGATTAGCCTCAGCTGGCATGGCCCATCCCCAGAGGTGGGAGTGACATCACATTCACTCACACCACAGGCCTGGGAAAAGTGTGGCATGGCTAGCGTCTCAGTTTCCTAGGGCTGCCACAACAAAAAAACACCAAGAAGGTGTCCATAAAGAACAGAAATTAATTTTCTCCCAGTTTTGGAGGCTAGAAGTCCAGATCAGAGTCTTGGCCCTGTCGAGCCCCTCAGTTGGTTTGAGAGAGGAACTGTTCCATGTCTTTCTCCTAGTTTCCATACTCGGCATTGTTTTGCTGCTTATGGATGCATCTGCCTCCATTGTTACCTGGTGTCTGCCCACTGCCCCCTGTGTGTGACCCTCTCTCTGCATCTGTTTTCCCTTTCGTAAGACACTACATAGGAGGTTTTAGGGTTAGAACCTACCCTACTCCAGCATGACATAACTGATAATCTCTGCAGAGAAAAACCCTATTTCCAAACTGGGTCACAATCATAAGTACAGGATTAGGACTTCAACACATCTTTTGAGGGGCAAGATTTGATCCTTAACAGCTAGGAAGAAATAAAATGGGAAAGGATGCTGAGGGGGCAAGCACCAACAATCCCTACTCTCTCTGAGGCCTGGCTGGCTACAGTGCTCATGTTTTTCACTAAACTATGCTGTCCCTTAGACCAGAAGGGCTTATAGAGAGTATCCATATTTTGTTCAACAATGTATTTCCATCATCTGTCACAGAACCCTGCCTGAAGTAGGCGCTCAACATATTTATTAAGTGTTGAATGAATGAACCAAAAAGGTATCCTCTTATCCATACCGTGCATAGTTGAAGTTGCTGAATGTTGCACATGGTTAAAGCACTCAGCTGCTAATCGAAAGGCTGGAGCTCTGAATCCTTTCACAGATGCCTCAGAAGAAAGGCCTGGTTATCTACTTCCAAAAAGTCAGCCATTGAAAACCGTATGGAGCACAGTTCTACTATAAGACACATGGGGTTACCATGAGTCGAGGTCAACTCAGTAGTAACAAGTGGTTGATTATCTTGTACACAGCCTAAGCTTTTTTCTTTTGCACATTTCAGGTGACCATTTCAGGTGACCTCTCTAGCACTCCCAGACGTAGACCCCAAGGCTCCCTCCCAAGATCAGTGCTGTAGATGGACCTGGCTTGGTCCCGCCCTTTAGTAGTGGTGATATCAGTCACAGCCAGACAGACATACAGTTCAAAGTGGGAGCCTTTGTGATGATGGCTAAAGAGCGCTCCTTCTCCTATAAACCCCATGTCCTCAAATGCTGAGTGTAACTGAGTGAGTGACACACAGCCAGCCAGGTTTCTAGACTTTTAGACACCGACATTAGAATTTGATTGCATCAGGGGTATAATTCGTCAAGGCATCAAGAAGTGTTTGCTTTTGTCTAATTTACCATTATCAATGGCCATCTGAAGAAATAACTACACTTAACTGCTCAAAATAGCCAGGCCTGTCTTCACGCCTCTCTCCATGATCAACAAGGGTCAACCCTGGGCTCCTAGTGCACTGGCTCCTGGCAGCGCGCTCTCTGAAAGGGAATTTTTCTGTCTCGGTGATAAGAACAAAGTGTCTATTGCCTTCTGCCTCTGAGAGATAGCAACACATTTTCTGAAACATGAGTTTTGACCTGTGGTAATGGCCATCCTCAGATGACAGCCTGTCCCTGAACTGCTGGGTCCACAGCTCCATTGGAACGATTGCACAAAACACACTGAATGAGAGGCTGCTCTACAAATGTTCCCAATCTGGTTATTTCGATTCTTTCCATAAGTGATTTGAATCAGCACGTGCTTAACCAGAAGGGTGTAATGTCATCTACATATCCCGAAGCTCTAAAATAGGTTCCAGGGGCTGGTGGCACCCACAGTGTGGGGACCCATGTTCTCCTTGACTTGTTCTAACTTGAATTCCCTCCCTATGCACTCCACCCACCAGGTAGCCCTGAATCAGAATGTTAATGTCAATTTTCTGGGGAATTGGTTGAAGAACGATAAGTGCAAGAGCTGCATTCCAAATAGTCTCTCTGTGTGATTGATCCATGTATGTCGTTGTGTGCTGTGACATCGATTATGACTCAGTGACCCTATAGGACAGAGTAGAACTGCCCAATAGGGTTTCCAAGTCTGTGATCTTTATGGGAGCAGATTGCCAGGTCTTTTCTCCCACGGAGCTGCTGGTAGGTTCAAACCAGCAACCTTTCAGTTAGCAGCCGAGTGCTTAAACATTGTGCCACCAGGACCCATTGGTCGATAGATAGATAGACAGACAGACAGACAGACAGATAGACCAATGGATGAATGGATAGAAAGGGAGAGAGAGAGACAGCTTTCATCAAGCTGACTCTGACTCGTGGTGACATAGGAACAGCAGAACAAAATGTTGCCCAGTACTCTGTCATCCTCATGACTGCCAGCACATTTGAATTCATCGCTGTGACTGTTGTGCAAATCCATCTCTCTGAGGGTCTCCCTCACCCTTGCTGCCCCTCTATTTCACCAAACTTGATGTATTTGTCTAGTGATTGATCTCTCCTGATGACGTGTTCAAAGCAAATAAGTTGGACAACGTTCTGTCGTGATCCGTAAGGTTTTCATTGGCTAATTTTCAGAAGCTGATCACCAGGTCTTTCTTCCTAGTCTGCCTTAGTCTGGAAGCTCTGCTGAAACCTGTCCACCGGGGAGACCCTGCTGGTACTCAGAATACCAGTGGCATAACTTCCAGCATCATAGCAAGTCATCATAGTATGATAAACTGAGAGACAGGTGGTGGGGCTGACCCATGGTAAGCTCTAAACAAGTGTCTTAGGCTGGGTTCTCTAGAGGAGCAAACCAATGCAGCATATATATAAATATAGAGAGAGATTTATTTCAAGGAAGTGCTCACGCAGTTGTGGAGGCTGGCAAGTCCCAAATCCATGAGTCAGGCATCAGGCTGGAGGCTTCTCCTGACTCATATGGTTGCAGGGACTGCTGAACCCAAAACTGGCAGGTCAGGTGGCAGGCTGCTGGCTCACTTCTCAAGAACTGGAGGTCAGGGTATGACAAGTCAGATGTGGGATCGAGAGAAGGCGAGCTATGTCAGAACATCCATATGTATTGGATACAGGCCACACCCCCAAGAAAATGCCCCTTTCAACTGATTGACTGCTGACATGGGATCACACAATGGAGGATGGTTACATAACATCTGCCAAACCACTGAGAGTCATGGCCTAGCCAAGTTGACACATAACCTTAACAATCACAGGCAGCAAGTCTCATGAGACCATAAAGCCATGTCTCCTTTATTCCCTCTCATATCTCCAGCACTAGCACAGTGGTGGGTGCTATCAGGCTTATAATTAATAAGCGATCAATGAATGAATGAACACATGAGTGAATTCACCACCTCTGGATCCCGTAGGTGTAACGTAACTCTTTCCCTAGGATTATTTCTTCCCTAGGGTTACCTTCTCACCCAGAACATAAGGGGATAGCCACTAGGTGTGAATATGCCTTAGCCTCAAACAAGAAGTGTCAGTTCTGATAGGTCCAATATTATCCGTTTCATGGGATTTATCTGCTGTTGGCCCTACTGTAGAAATAAGCCCCGTGGGCTGAGCCAGCAAGAGTGAAGCGCAATTGTACGCAGTGTCAGCCTTCACTTTGGTTCCAGCATTGCTACCACTCCCAGAGCTGATTGGGAAAAGAGGTAATTAAAGTGTGACCGTCTAGAAAATCAAGGCCTAATTTGAGCCCCATGCTTAGAGCAAATGCTCTTTAATTTATATTGAGACCCTGTTAACAAAATGACATTTACAGTTTGCAGTTTGAGAAATGAAAGGAAAAAGCCAAATCGAGAATGTCATGTCTTACCAGTGAAGGACATAATCCACACAAGTCACAAATGACTATTTAAAGGACTTCTGACTGACAGCTGAGAGATAGTTGCGTGGTGTTTTGAATGTGACAGGATGTGAAGAAGCAGCCAAGGAGAAGATTGGAGAAATATTAATCTTGAGTTTATATGCCTTCTGGACTACGTTGTGGTGGACTGAATAATGGTCCCTCACACATGTCCATGTCCTAATCCCCAGAACATGTGACTGTGATTAGATTAAGAATTTTGAGATGGGGATATTATCCTGGATTATATGGGCAGGTCCAATGTAATCACAATGGTTCTTATAAGAGGGAGGCAGGAGGAGTCAGATTGGAGGAGAAGGTGATGTGATGATGGAAGCAGAAACCGAAGTGGTGAATTTTGAAGATGGAGGAAGGAGCCACAAGCCAAGGATTGTAGGTAGTCACTAGATGCTGAAAAGATCAAGGAAATGGATTCTCCCTTCAGAGCATCCAGAAGGACCACCCCTGACCATACCTTGATGTCTTCCCTGTAAGACTGATTTTGGACTTCCGACCTCCCAAACTGTCAGAGAATAAATGTGTATTGTTTCAAGTCACTAAGTCTGTGGTAATTTGTTACAATAGCCATAGGAAACTAATATGCACGTGTCAACTGTGCATGTACTGCTGATCTTATAATAAGTGTCAAACCTCATTATATTCTGTGTCTGACCTGCTCCCAGTGAAAGACATACCACTGAGGAGGGTTCCTTTGGCATCTCAATGATTGGATGTAGAACACGTTAACAATGTATCCGTGAGATCTGAGGGCATTAGAGAGAAAGAGACAATTCCCCATTGCCAGTTTACAGACCAATTCTGCTTTCCAGTCACTTGAGAAAGTGCTCTGAGCTTTGGTGGAGTGATAGCCAAGGGTGGTTTCCACCACCAAAGAAAAGATTGTTATTGTCATAGCGATCACATTGTATAATAGAACAAAATGTTGCTTGGTCCTGTGTCATCCTCAAAATAGCAGGTATGCCTGAGGCCATTGTTGTAGCCACTGTGTCAATCCATCTCACTGAAGGTCTTCCTCTTTTTTGCTGACCCTCTACTTTACCAACCATGATGTACTTTTCTAGTGACTGGTCTTCCCTGATAATGTGTCAAAAGTAAGTGAGATGAAGTTTTACCGTCCTTGCCTTAAGGAGCATTCTGGCTGTACTTCTTTCAAGAAAAATTTGTTCATTCTTCTGGCAACCGTGGTATATTTAATATTCCTTTGCTAACACAGTAATTCAAATGAATTAATTCTTCTTTGACCTTCCTTTTCCATTGTCCAGCTTATGCATTCCTATGAGACAATTAAAAATACTATGGCTTGAGTCAGGCACACCTTAGTCATCAAAGTGACATATTTGCTTTTTTAAGATTTTAAAGAGGTCTTTCGCAGAAGATTTGCCCAGGGCAATACATTGTGTGGTTTCTTGCCTGCTGCTTCCATGGGCATTGATTGTTGATCCAAGTAAAATAAAATCCTTGATGACTTGAATATTTTCTCTGTTTATCATGATATTGGTGCCGCCTGTCTGTCAGTTTTGTACAGTGATGGCTTGAGTGTTGCTGTGATGATGAAGCTATGCCACCATTATTGCAAATGTTAGGAGGGTCACCTATGGTGAAGAGGCTTCAGTGGTGGTTCATGACTAAGACAGAGAGGGAATAAGGGCCTGGAGCTGTACTCTTCCCCCACCCCCCACCCCCACCTCCCCACAAAAAAAATGCAGTGAAAACCTTATGGATAACAACAGAATATTGTCTGACATAGTGCTGGAAGATGAGCCCCTCAGGTTGGAGGGCACTCAAAATACAACTGAGGAAGAGCTGCCTCCTCAAAGTAGAGTTGACCTTAATGACACAGATGGAGTAAAGCTTTTGGGACCTTCCTTTGCTGATGTGGCACGACTCAAAATGAGAAGGCACAGCTGCAAACATCCATTAGTAATTGGAATGTACGAATTATGAATCAAGGAAAATTGGAAGTTGTCAAAAACCAAATGGAATACTTGAAGAAAGGGTTAGAAAACAGAAATGTGATTCACAGAAAATAATCTTCTCAGTAAAAAAAAAAAAAAAAAAATTGGACCCTTCTAAATGGTTTACCATAAGGTTTTTGAAGACTTTTTACATCTCTGTAGCTGAGTTTTCTTAGAGTGGTTAAGAGCAAGGGTTTTGGGGTTAGAGATACTTAAAACTTAGATCCACAACTCTCTTGCTTTGTGATCCAGGGCTAACCAATGACTTTGAGGTGGTATCCTTATCTATAACAGAGGGATAATAAAACCGGCTACATAAATTATTTCACAGATTCAATTAACTACTGTGTGTAAATAGGTTAGTGCATGGCCTGGCACATTTAATAAGCCAGTAATGTTGAGCTGACTCCAACTCATGGTGACCCATGTGTATCAGAGTAAAACTGTGCTCCATAGGGTTTAATGGCTGATTTTTTGGAAGTAGATCACCAGACTTTCTGAAGTAGCTTTGGATAGACTCGAAACTACAACCTTGCATTTAGCAGCCAAGTGCGTTAACTGTTTGCACCACCCAGGCACTCTGACTGTTTAATAAGTAGGAGTTATTATTTACTCACCCATGGAAGGGTCATAACAATCATCTACATGAATGCCAGGAGGGCCAATACAAATCCGTCTTGAAAAGCACTTGTTACCTTTTGATTAGTCAACAGATAAAAATTAATGGGCACATTTGGTACCATTGGTTCCACTTTACATCCCTGCTTGGGTTAGAGAATAGGAGTGTGTAGTGGGCCCTCTCCTTGACTCTCTAACAGTGGCAGCACATGTTGAGTGGAGCTTCCATTGGCCTGGATCCCTGAGCGAGTGACTATGATGAGCAGAATTCCCTGCTGACCTACTGTGGCATGCAGCCAAGTAGCATGAGGGAGTCCTCAAAGCTTTCTTGAACACCAGCCTGGCATTTAACAGCATAAATGACCTCTCCAGTTGGACACCTCCAAAGGACATCCTAAACATAACATTTTCACATGTCCAAAACCAAATGCTTACTTCCCTCCCTCCTCACACCTGCTCCCCCAGTCTTTCCCATTTCAGTACGTGCCACCAAATTGTTTAAACCCAAACCTAGGAACTTTCCTCGATTCTATCTTATATTCTCCACAGCCTTCTCATCAGAAAAAATCAGTCCTATTTACAAAATAGATTTTGAGGTTATTTGCTTCTCTCTATCTTCGATACTCCTGTCCTTAGCCAGGCATGGACCAACGCAATCGTTTCCTATCTCGTCTCTTTGCTTTTATGCTTATATGATTCATTTTATGCGTGGCAGCCAGAGTCGATCTATTAAAAACAGACAATATCACTTGTCACTCTCCTGCTTAAAACCCATTCACTAATTCACTAACAAAATTTTACCGAACACTTATCAAGTGCAAGACACTGTTCCTACACTCTGGGGATAAAGCAACAAATAAAACGAAATCCCTTTCCGCATGGGCATAAATGGATAGACTTATGAACAACTGCTCTAAGTAACAGGAGAGCAGGTGGGTGGTAGATTTAATGATGGGAAGACAAGGACCTTTTCTCTGATCACATCTATTTTTTCAGAGTTATATAAAGCAAGGTCATTAGCTGACAGTGAAGCAGAGGAAAAAATTATAGGTGATTTAAGGTGAGAAAAGAAGTATGAAATTGTTATCTTGGAGAGAGGGACTAGGAAACTAGAGTAGAGTTGTCAGGCAGTGCTAAGATTCCTTTGAGGTTGTGAGCATTAATTGAATGTCAGACAAGTAGTCCTGTGTGTTCTCTCCACCTATGTCCAATTGTTCCAAGGCTAACAAGGAGTATTTAAGCAGGCTTGGGGCTTTGTTAGATAAGCGCAATGGCAGATAGAGGGAGAGAGAGTTAAGGATGTATAAAAGGAAGTGTCTATAGTAGTGATGGGTCATGGATTTAAGCTGAAAACGAAGAATGGTAAGAACTTGGGGGAGTAATGGACAGCAAAAGAGTGATAGTTCCAATGGGTTGAATATCCTGTGGGGTCAAGAAATGCTTGAACTTATTGTACTAGAAGGAATAATGGTAAAGAGGTAGAAATTACACTAAAAATACCATCTGAACCAAAATGTGTTTCTGTCTTCCTCTCCAAACTCCAACTCATCCCACTTTCTACCTTAGTCCTTAGCTTGGGCCACATTGACCTCTTTTCTTTTCTTTGAACCTATTCACATTTCCCCATCCTCCTTAGAGCATTTGACCTCCCTGTTCCATCTGCCCAGAACACTCTTCCCCCAGATAGCCTCATGGCTGCTCCTTCTCATCATTCAAACCTTCCCTGACCCCTTATCTAAAATAATGACCCTGTCCCAATCCCCACTAAGGCTACTCTTGATCAGACAAATCTAATAGTAGCTAACTGAAACTGAAACTAATCTTGTTTGTTGACTTCTTTACTGTCAGTCTGCCTTTCTCAACAAGAAGGCAAGCCACTGAGGGCAGGGGTCTTGTGTATCTGGTTCCCTGATGAATCTCCAGTGCTTGGAACAGTGCCTGCTGCATGGTAGCAGCCCAACTAAGAGATGATTAATGAAGGAAAGCATGAATAGATGGATTTTTCTGAACAAACTTTCCATTTATCATCTTAAAAGTTGTTGATCTACAATTTTTTTTCCTAAGCAGGTCCAGTATTTTTGCTGAAATCATCTGGAAGCCCTTTCTGATAGGGGTAGAGGTTCTCAACTGGAGATGATCTTGTCATACAGGGACAATTGGTAATATCTGGGAACATTTTTGATCATCATGACTGGTGGGATGGTGCTACTAGCATCTAGTGGGTAGAGGCCAGGGACACTGCTCAACATCTGCAATGGACAAGACAGCCCCTGCAACATAGAATTATCTGACCTCAAATGTCAATTGAAGTCTTTGAGTGGTGCAGTTAACACATGTGGCTGTTAACCGTAAAGTCAGAGGTTTGAATCCACCCAGAAGTGCCTCAGAAGAAAAGCCTAGTGATCTACCTCTGGAAATCAGCCTATGTGGAGGTGGAGAAAACCTGCCTAGGGGCTGGGAGTAACTGCCCTGCTGGCCAGATCAAAGCCCTGTGAGAAACCTGACTGTACTTCCCCAGCACCCTGGAGAAGGAGTGGCTCTCCCACTGAGATTGGTGAACCCCATATAGACCCCAACTGTGGGCTGTATCCTGCAAACTTCCAACAAGAGAGGGTGTGCTCAGGGAGCCACCCAGGCTGGAACCAGCCAAAATAAACAATCCAGAAGATACACCCATTTCTTCAGGACAGGCAATGACCCAGAGGGCGGACCTGCATTTGTTACTGGTTGTTATTTGCCACCTGGGCCCCAGCAGCCTGGAAGTGGACAAACATGCAATTATGTGGAAATAGAAGCCCACACTGCAGGGCTTGGCTGTCCCAGTGTTGGAGGGCTTCTTGGAAAAGCCAGCTACAAAAGATTTCAGCTCCCAAAGCCCTTCCTATTCATCAAGAGAGACCGCATTTGCAAAATGTTTATTCAAGGCTTAATTGCAAATAAATCCCCACATGGAGCCACTCCATTGAAAAGATGCACAATAGCATGGCCTGTAGTAATCAATGCCCCATTTATGCGCTAATCAGTGGAAGACAAGTGGGAGAGAGAAGCATGGGGAGCAGGGCCTGAGACCACAGAAGACTCCCTCTCCCCTTCCCTCCTGGGCTGCTCTATAATTAGTGCATCTTTTACTTGCTAATCAGTGTTGGGATCCCTGGATGTTGGGGAGAGCACTCCCACACTGGATCCCCGCTCATGTAGGCAGATAGATTTTTCTGCATGGATTTCCTCAAACCTGAAATGTTGGTCCTGTTTCTGGCCAGTTAGTGTCATGAGCCCTTTTTCAAAGAGGCTAGGGATTACCCCAGAGCTGACCTCCTTTCACGAACGCCCACCATCATGAGTCAGGCCAGGCCATGGTGCTGGGTGCTCGCAAACATGTGGAATAATTTTATTATTTTTATCCTGATGGTCGAATGAGAATGTTGAGGTTATCTAACTTTTCTCAAATAATTTAGCCGGTAAGTAGACTACTTGGTTTCCAAATCACCGATGAATTAAACATTTATTTTACAAATGGATTGAATTATGGATTGAATCGCATGCCCCTCAGAAGATATGTTGAAGTCTTAAGCACTGTACCAGGGGATGTGACCTTATTTGAGGAAATAGGGTTTTTCTTTGCAGAGGTTATTAGTTAAGTTAGTGAAGTCATGCCAGAGTAGGGTGGGTCCTAATTCTAATCCCTTCAGAGTGGTGTTTTATAAGAGAGAAGGGCAGACACAGAAACAGATTCATACACACAGGTTCAAGACAGCATGTGAGGGTCCATCTACAAGCCAAGGAATGCCAAGGGCTCCCAGAAGCTGAAAGAGACGAAGAAGAACCTTCCCCTAGAGATGACAGAGAGAGAGCATGGCCTTGCCGATGGCCTGAATTAGGACTTTTAGCCTCCAGAACTGTGAAAAAATAAATTTCTACTGTTTAAAGCCACTCACTTTGTATTATTTTGTTAGGGCAGACTTAGGAAACTAAACATGCATGTATGGATATCCAGTCCAATGAGGAAGACGGGCACAGAAGAAGATAATATGACATTGCTGCATATACAGGGCTCACCAGAAGGGTCTGCTCCATTCCCAAACCCAACATCCTTCTGCTCCCCACAGTGACTTACCTTTCACTGATAATCCAGGTAGGGGATAGTGGTGACTTGGACCAGGGTGTAAACAGTGAGAAATCATTAAAGTCTTTTAAGACACAATTAATTCCCATATTATTAAAGTTACTTCAGATAAGGAAAATAGAAGAAATGTATAGTCCCATTTCGCTTATTAATGTAGATGTAAAAAAATCCAGCACGATATTACCTGAAACTAACAACAACAAAAAACTGAACCTGGTGCCATCAAGTGGATTTCGACTCATAGCGACCCTATAGGATAAAGTAGAATGGCTCCATAGGGTTTCTAAGGAGTGGCTGGTGAATTTGAACTGCTGACCTTTTGGTTAACAGTCAAGCTCTTAACCACTGTGCCACCAGGGCTCCTGAAACCAACAGTATATTTTAAAAAATAACATACAAGGAATTCCTTGTGAATAAATAAGAAAAATGGTAACATCAATAGAAAAATAGTTAAAGGATATGAACACATAATTCATGTAAGAGGAAATCCCAAAAGTACCTGAAGAAATTTAAAATTATTAATAAACAAAGAGAGGCAAATTATAAAATAGAATATCACTTTACATTTAGTCAACTGGCAAAATTAGAAAGCTAGATAATGTCAAGTGTTGGCTGGTATTTGAGGATGGACATCCTCAGGCACTACTGTCAGGAGGGCAGATGGGTGTGTACATTTTGGAGTCCACACTGGCACTACGGAGTCCAATTTAGGAGATGTTACTGCATGACTCAGCAATTTTACCCCTAGGTATGTAGTCCAAAGAAATCCTTACAAAGCTCTATAAGGAGGCTTAGATAAGACTCTTCGTGGCAGCATTGGTTATGGTGGTAGGAAGTTAGAGACCACCTGGGTGTTGATCATCCAGAGACTGGATAGGTAAATGCAGAAAGTGCACACAGGGGAGTGCAAAGCAGCTTCAGAAAAAACAGATCAGCTGTAGCCATGGCAACATGGATGAATCTTTTAAAAAAAATTATAATTGGTGAGAAAGGTAAGAAGCAAAATGAAATATGTAACTCAATAATATTTATGAAAAAATTCCAATATATTCATACAAAACAACACTGTTTTGCACGAACACATATAAACACAGTTGTGTAAGTGCATTGGGATGGTTTCCACTGAGGGAAAGAGACCAGGAATGGGTGCATCAGTTAAGATTTCAGCAGGAAACAGATGGCACACACAAATTAAGATAATTCAAGGGAGGTTTATTTACAAAGGTGTGGGCCTATGTAAGGAAACCACAAGAGATGCAGAAACCCAGAGTTAGTGGCAATAAAGCTGTTGCTTCATCCAGGTTTGAAGGGACTAGAGGAGAGAACAGCTACTGAGACATGAAGCTGTGAAGAGATGGCTGTTGAGAGAACAGTTGACCTTTAGCTGACAGACCCAGCTAAGGCTAGGTGATCCAAAGAGAGGGAGATGGGGTGGGGGGGGGGTGGAATACATTATTCTGACCTCCCTCTCTTTATCTCCAGCTACAGCTCCCCGAAAGCCAAATGACAAGGGAGGCTATTGACGTAATCCATCCTGAACAGAAAGCAGAATGAAGAAGCACGGGGAGCAGATCTAAAGGGAAAATGGCAGCTACGTGACTCAGGGGATATGAGAGAAAGGGAAATGGTGAATAAAATAAATAAATAAATAGAAACATTATGAGGAAGCTTGTAAGGAAAGGGGAAAAAAAAAAAAAAAAAGGCAAATATAAATACAAACCTAGGAGGAATCCCAGGGCCAGCTGTAGAGGAAATGAAAAAAAATTTTTTTTATCACATTATTGATATTGTACATTGTGTACATATGTTTAGCATGGGTAAATGTGTTTTGCATGTTCACGTTTATGATACTTATAAAGCTGGTCAGTTATAACATGAATTAAAGCATCAATGGTCTCCAACAATATTAACATTTTGGAAACATAATCTTTGAATATGCAAGTTTTTATTATACCTTTTTAAAAGCAGTTAAATATATGAGAATTTCTAAATCAAACTTTTATAGCATCCTTGCAGACCTGAAGTACCCCCACAGGACCCCAGAGTTTTAGGGCCAGAGTTTAAAAATCACTTTCTTGAAAGAACAAATATCTCCCTGTGATTATCTGAGCCAAGTCATCAATCTCCATAATATGTCCTTTCTTCCAGCTCCTGTCTTTGATTAATCCAAATCTGTTCCAGTTTCTTTTATTATAGAGTCTTAATATTTAAAATACCATAGTCTATAAGAGTCCAATTAAGTGGCCTTTGGAAAATTCCACTCCTTTCTCAGCTTGAATGATGAAATTTCCAAGAATAACTTGACCACAGAATGAGCGGAGGAGAGGTCTTTATTTATTTATTCATTTGCTTCACAAAAGAGTTGGAAGCTAGAAGTGTCCCTTAGGTACAATACAGAAATTTGCTGGTTTGCTAGAACTGTGAGGAAGTCTGTTTTGAAATCAGGAGAGACAATCCATGTAACCAATGGTGACGAGCCCCAAGGTAAGACGGCTTCCACTACTGATATCCCCTCAGGCACTGGAGGGAGAGGCCCCACGCTCAGTGAGATCACTAGGTTATAAAGTCCAGCTTTGTTCAAGGCTATAGAGCTATAGAGTTTGTTAAGAGATGATGTAAATGGTTCAGACACACCAAACACATTGGGTGAATGTTCCATGAAGAGGAAGACTGTCCTGAGGTGTGGGAACCACAACCACACAGATCTCAGTAGGAGTGATGGAGGCCTTGCAAAGTGACGCCAGTCGACCAGAAGCCCAGGGGAGGCTCTTTGGAGGCCAGTATGAGGAAGTGTTGAGGAACGAGGAGTGCCACTTGACATGCTCAGCTGCTAACCGAAAGCTTAGAGGTTTGAGCCCACCCAGAGGCACCTGGGAAGAAAGGCCTGGTGATCTACTTCCAAAAAATCAGCCACTGAAAACCCTGTGTGGGAGGTTTGGAGTCATGGTTTCATGGAATATCCCAGTTAACTGGTCTAATATTGTGTTTAGTTCTTCTGTTCTATCTCCCAGTTTGTTGTGTAGTGCCTGGGGTCTTAAAAGCTTACAAGTGGCCATCCAAGTTACAATAATTGGTCTCTATTCACCTGGAGCAACAGAGTCAGAAATAGGAAGAGGAAATGCCTAACTGCCTCCATGAACAACTGCCCCCTTTGCCATGAGACTAGAAGAGCTGAGTGGTGCCCGGCTACTAATACTGAATATTTGGATCAAAGATTCTGTAGAAGAATCCTGATCAAAAGAGGGAAAACGGAGAACAGAATTTGAAATTTTCATGGACTCCAGGTTTTCTGAAGCCATGTGACAATGAACGCCTGAGACTATTTTCCTGACATAATCTTTAAATCTTAAACCAAAAATATCTCCTGATGTCTTCTTAAAACCAAACAACAGTTTAGCTTAACTAGTAAAAAATGTTTGCCTTGAGCACTGTGGTCTTTTAGGATCTATGGGATCATATTTACAACAGCTACTCGAAAGGTTAAATAGGAAACTTAGGGGGCAGTGAGTTTATGTTAATGTTAATGGTGGGGGAACAACTGGGAAAAGGAGGGTGAGAATGATTGGACAACTTGAATCATGTAATTAATGTCACTGAATTGTACATATAGAAATTGTTGAATTTGTGTATGTTCTGCTGTGTATATTCTCAACAACAACAAAAATAAAATAAATTTCATATATTCATATATATATTCGTATATATATATATATGAAAACCTTATGGAGCACAATTCTACTTTGACACATGGGGTCACCGTAAGTTGGAGTTGGAGTCAACTTGATGGAAACTGGTAGGAAAAGAGACACAGTGGACAGGAGAGTGGCTACATGGGAATGCTAGAACTTCTGGGAGCTCAAATAAGGAGAAAGAATGGAAAAGCAGGTTTGGGGAGAGACCTGCTTTCCACGAGAGTTGAGTGTGCACCACTGTCTCAGCTAGATATTAGGATATTTGAGAAACCTGGGCTAACTGGATTCCTTCATGGTTTCTGAGACTTTGTTGTCTTTGTTCTTCTTCTTTGTTACCTATGTTCTTCTTCTTGTTGTTTTCTAATTTTATAGAAAAATTATCTTTGTAACCCTTAAAGTTTGTGGATTCTTCCACAACAAGATAGGTATAGATGGGGAAGTGGAAACTCTTTGGGATCCTGCTGGTATGATGGTAGAAGACCAAACAGCATAGAACCAAGGAAGATCTGGGAAGCTGAAAGCCTGGCTGTAGAATCTGGTGGAATCCTCATAGAGGGAACACAGGCTGATTCGCAAGGTCAGGCAGGATCCTGAGAGGGAAGGTCTAAACCTGGCCTTGCTGGTGCTTCCTTCCCTGGCTCTGCTCACTCATTGTCAACCGTACACTGCTTAAACTGTTAGTTAAGTGAGCCTCAGCCACGCTGCTTGTACACGATTCTCACATGGCATCTATCTTGCCTCGTTTGTGCTTGTGTTTGTGTTTAATCTGCTCTTTTACAAATCAGAAGTGATTGGGTTTATGGTATATCCTACACTGAGTTTAGGAAGTGATTGGATTTTGGATATATGGGTACACCCTACACTGATATGGCCTCATTAACATAATAGGTATTTCTAAACAGGATTGTATCCACAGATACAAGGCTTAGGATTCCAGTACATATTTTGGGGAGGACACAATTCAATCCATAACCCTTTCCTTCCTTCCTCTCTTTATCCCTCCTTCCTTCCATCCTTCCTTGTACTTTTCTTTCTTTTATCTTTCCATCCATTTGTCCACATATGCATTCATTTATTTATTCATTCAACAAGTACTTAGTTTCAGGCACAGTGCTAAGCACCAGGGATACAGATAATAACTAACCTGAAGGGAGTAGGTGAAAGCTTGAGGTGATTCCAAAACAGGGGTGTTCAAACTTGGCAACACATTGGAATCACTGGGGGAGCTCTAAAATTGCTGATATCTGGATCCCACCTCAGAGATTCTGACTCAATAGCTTTGAGGCGAAGCCAGTGCACTGGGCTTTTTGGAAGTTCTCCAGGTGATTCCAATGCCAAGCTGAAGTTGAGGAGCACTGTTCTAGAAGGGGGAGTTTAAGTTTGCTGGGCAAATAAGGGGAGAGAAGATGGTGTAGGAATAAACATGTACACAGAGGCACAAGAGCAAGATAGAGAAAGATTGTGTTCAAGGCACAACAAAGAGAATACCTAGGTGAAGAATGGAGTGTTAACTGGGGCAATGGAGAGATGGGGCTGGGCTGCCGTAATAGACAAGGGAACAAGATGCAATGGAAGGGAGCCCAGGCAGTTAATTCCCTAAGCCAGGCAGACTTGGGAAAAGAGGGTTAAATTTAAGTCTCTTCCTTGATGGAAAGCTGGGAGTTAACAGGCAGAGATGGGATGAAGTCTTTCCAGGCAGAAAGGGGAAGAATAAGTGGGATAAAGTTATGCTATGTCTAGTAGCCACCAGCCATCTGTCAGTTTGTTGCACTGTGGTGGCTTGTGTGTTGCTGTGTTGCTGGAAGCTAGGCCACTGGCATTTCAAATACCAGCAGGGTCACCCATTGTAGACAGGTTTCCATGGAGCTTCCAGACTAAGAGAGTAGGAAGAAAGGGCAGCTGATCTACTTCTGAAAATTAGCTAATGAAAATCTTGTGGCTCACAATAGAACATTGTCCAGCTTTCTTGCTTTGGACACATCATCAGGAAGGGTCAATTCCTAGAGGAAGATATCATGTTTGATGAAGTAGAGGGCCAATAAGGGCATGAAAGACCTTGGTGAGACGGATCAGCATAGTAGCTGCAACGATACACTCGAACATGCTGGAGACTGTGAGGATGATGCAGGACTGGGCTATGTTTTGTTCCCTTGTATATAAGGTCTCCAAGAGCTGGAGGTGACTCACTGGCAGCTAACGACAACAACAATGCCTAATAGAGCTGGAGTTTTTGGGTCAGGAGTGAGGGAGTACCAGGATGAAGGGGGGAAAAAAAGATTAAAGTGGAGGCTAAGGTTTTTTTTTTTTTTTTAAGGTTAGATCACAAGAAATTTGGACTTTACCCTGTAAGCAATGAATCACCACTGAAAGGTAGTTTTTGAGGAAGGCAACACCATGGCGATGTTTGAGATTTAGAAGCCTGAAGCAGTATAGGGGGAGACTGGCAGGTGCGTGAGCCTGAAATGAGGCTAATGGATAATTTCAAGGCAGTAGACTTCACGTGTCTCCAACACGGCTAATGGGCACATTATTTTAGTCTAAATGAGTAAGAGACATTTTCTTACTCTTTAAAACTCAGAAGCTGATTTAAGTGAGGAGTCATTTCAAAGATCAATTTTAAAATTCCTGTTGGTAGAAAGCAGCTTGTGGGGGTGGAAACAAGGACGTTGGGGTAGAAACAGAATTGAGTTTTTATGAAAAATCCCACAGCCTATAGAGATGGAGCAATTAGCAGAGAATGAGTGGTGCGACTTCCTTGCTACCTGCTCCGGGAAGCTGAGAGCTCCAGAACTCACCTGTACCTGCCCCTCAGAGGCAGCTGGGGTGAGCACTGAAGGAATACCCCCAAACGGCTGCCTGATCCCCGCCAGTGTCTGAAGTGGGAAAAAAAAGTGCACAAAGCTCCCCTTTACAGTCTGGGAAATGTAGAAAGAGAACGAACAGGAAGTGGGTCAGCCTGCTTCACCCATCCCTACCTGGCTGTGGGCACTGGGGCTCTGTATCTATAGTTTGAGCCCTGCTTTTTCTGGAACCCAACCTGACCAGGGAAGAAGCCTTTTGACAACACAAACCCCACAGTGGTGTGGAGGGTGTCTGGAATTTAGCTGGTAGGTACAGGGCTGACATTTAACCAGAATGTACTGGTACAGATACAGTGGTTATCAAAATACTGAAACACTTTCTCAGGGATTGGAATGTTATTATACCCACAGCTTCCCTCGTGGGATCCCCTTGGATACTCCAGGCTCCTCCATGATCCAGTAACTAAAGGGTCTATGTTCTTGGCAAAGCAGGGAGCTCCAGGCCCCTGCTCCAGTGCAGTTGCCTGCTGGGATGTTCTTGCCTCGTTGGTTGTAAGATGTTTTGAATATCATCCTGTGTGTGTGTGCACAGGCTTTCCTCCTGGTAGATTTCTGTATTGCCCTCTAGTTCCCAGCAGGATGGGTGCCGTCCCTGAAGCCAGGGCCCTGACTTTTGTTCTGCCTCCCCTGTCTCTTCTTCCCGGGGATTGCACTCTGCCCTCCCACCCCACTTTGCCCGCTGCTGACTGGGATCTTGCTTTGAATTTAATAGACCACCCTTCTCCAAGAACCACTGCCTAGATACTACCTATAGTGTTGTCACAGACCTAAGGTCTGGCTTCATATTGGTTAGGATGTCTCAAAGCATACCTTCTTTCACCAGCCTCTGGGATCTGGATTTTGGTCCCCTGGTCAACCTCCCCACTATTGGCTCTCTGTATCCAGGCCCTGCTGAGTCCTGATTCCTGCTGTGACACTATCAGCTGGTGGCTGCTGAAATCCCAGCATATCCCAGCATACCCCAGCAGCCAAGCACACTGGAATCAGGATAAGTGCGGTGTCATATAGGATAATCTTGGGTATCTAAAGATACTTGTTCAGTGGTGAGGAGAGGCTCTTCACTCAATGCAGGTGAAGAAAACCTGAGAGGCAGAGGGTTAAGGGTAAAACCTTGGCGGCTGGTGGACAAGTTCCATGACCAGCTCTACCATTTAGGAGCTGACTGACTTCTGGTGATTTATGGGACTTCTCTGAACCTCAGTTTCTTCATTTGTGAAATGGGGGAATTATGCAATCCCCCAAGGGTGAGATGAGGACTAAATGGGATAATAACGAAAGTGCTTGGCAATAGAGGCGTTCAATAAGTGGGAAATCTTGATTTATTGTATTATATTCCTCTTCTCTTCCTGTACCTGCTAGGCCTGTGTCTCCCAGGCCCCACTCAGGGTCAAGTCTCAGGACACTTCTGGGTGCCAATGCTCATTCTCCCCTTTCTACTAAGAGATCCCTGCTTTTGTTCAGGACAGCAATGTAACCTGCTAAAGTACTCACCTTCCCAGACTCTTTTGCAAGAGGGATAGTCAGGTGTTTATTTAACAAACACTTATGTTGTGCTTACCATGAACCAGGCATGGTTCTAAGCACTTTGCAATTTCATCCTCATAACGTCTCTGTGAGGTAGATACTATTATTATTCCTATTTTACTGATGAGCAAACTGAGATGCGTAGAGGTTAAGCAACTGGCCTAAGGATTCCAAAGCAGTCAGTTTTTAACCTCAGTGCTCTTAACTATTATACTTGGCTGGTTCTGGCCAGTACAGATTGAATTTCAGAGGAAGTTTGTGCTTTGTGGTCACCTTACCTACCTGTTCCCTCTTTGCTTCTTCTAGCCAGGAACGCTGACAGGAGGCAGAAGGTGGAGCTACCATGCTCTGTGGCCACAACTCTTTGTGGTCGAGTTGATTCCAACTCATAGTGGCCCTATAGGACAGAGTAGAACTGCCCCATATGGTTTCCAAGGAGTGCCTGTTGGATTCAAACTGCCCACCTTTTGGTTAACAGCCATAGCTCTCATCCGCTACACCACCAGGGTTTCCTTTATGGTCACAAGGTTACTGTCTTAGTCATCTAGTGCTGCTATAACAGAAATACCACAAGTGGATGGCTTCAACAAAGAGAAGTTTATTCTCTCACAGTCAAGTAGGCTACAAGTCCAAATTCAGGGCGTCAGCTCCAAGGGAAGACTTTTTCTCTCCGTCGGTTCTGGAGGAAGGTCCTTGTGATGCATCAATCTTCCCTTGATCTGGGAGCATCTTAGCGCAGGAACCTCGGGTCCAAAGGACATGCTGTGCTCCTGGTGCTGCTTTCTTGGTGGTATGAGGTCCCCATGTCCCTCTGCTCTCTTCTCTCTTTTATACCTCAAAACAGATTGGCTTAAGACACTACCTAATCTTGTAGACCTCATCAACATAACTGCCACTAATTCATCTTATTACAACATAGTGATAGGATTTACAACATGTAGGGAACGTCAGAAGATAAAATGGTAGACAATCCTACAAGGGAATCAAGACCCAGCCAAGAATGACAGATATTTTGGGAGGACACAACTCAATCCATGACAGTGACCAAAAAAAGAAAAAAAAAAAACCCAAAAAACCAAACCAAACCCATTGCCATCCAGTTGATTCCAACTCATAGCAACCCCATAGGACAGAGTAGAACTGCCCCATAGAGTTTCCAAGAAGCGGCTGGTGCATTTGAAACGCTGACTTTTTGGTTAGCAGCCATAGCTCTTAACTACTGTGCCAATACCAGTCGCCCTTTAATGATGATGGAACCTGGGGCAGTGATGGCACCATGGATAGCTCTACCACGTCTGGATGCTTTTCCTGGAATCCAAGTGACCAGTAAAACCAGTTGCTAACAAGTCAACTCTGACTCATAGGGACTCCATGTGTGTCAGGGTAGAACTCTCCTCCATAGGATTTTTGATGGCTGATTTTTTGAAAGTAGATCACCAGGCCTTTCTTCCAAGCACCCTTGGAAGGACTCAAACTGCCAATCTTTCACTTAGCAGCCAAGCATATTGATCATTTGCACCACACAGGAACTCTAGGGTCCTTGTAATAAAGGAGAAATAAACCTCTATTTGATTAAGCCGCTGTAGTTGGGTATCTGCAGCCAAAAAATGAGCCCTAACTGGTACCCTAGCCCTTGTCAATAACAATATAAGCTTTTTTCAGGGCACAGATTGCTTCAGGCTCCTGTCCAACGGCAAGAAAGCAGCCCCTCAAGTAACCCAGTGAATGTCACAGTCCTGCTTTTTGCACGCAGTGAGATGAGAGGCTTCAAGCATCGTCACAGCCTCTCCCAAGCTCACTCCAAACTAACTGTCAGCAAGAATAATGGAGAGACTGGATCAGACCTCTCTGACATGGCTGGAAAGATTGGGGCTCCATTCTCTTTGCCTCCCTGGCTCTACATGTCAGGAGAGCATTCATGGTGTGGTGAGTGAATGCTCAAGCAAGACACAAATGACCAGAAAAAATCAGGAAGATCTGCTGAACAAAGCCTTGATGAGAAAAATGGAATAGCTTCAAACTTTGCCTCCTAAATACCTAGCAGGATGCCTAGCACATAGTGCCTGCTCAGTAAGTTTCATTTATTCATTTGTTTAAATGTCAAGGAATGGGGGAGGAAGGGATTCATACATGGACATGATACACAAAAGATCAGAACAGAGCCTGGCTCATAAATAATTGCTATGTAAGTTTTTGCCATTATTATCATTTTTACCTATAGAGCTTACTCATTGAACAGATGTCTCTTGAATGAGAGAATGAAATTTAACCCCTGTTCATTGTGTCCCTCGTGCTGAGGGAATGGAAAGGAAGGGGGAGCTGTAGGTTAGGAACTCAGTAAATACAATGCAAAGATAGCACTGCAGACGAAGTCTAGTCCAGTCCATGAGAGAAAGATGCTGCTTTCAGATTTTCTGGCAAAGCTCCTCCACCGTGCTGAGCCTCAGGACCTGATGCCAACTCTGCATTTGAAGGCCTTTGGGTTCATATGATGAAGAGCACCACTGGGCAGATTTGTGTCTTCTGCCTGGGAAAGGACTAAAGTTGGCATGCCACCAAAGCCCTGCCTGCCGCTTGCACCAAGTTCCTTCAACCATGCAGGACAACCACACAGAGCCCTTTAAAAGGCTTTTGCAGTGATTTAATTAATTCTGACAGTTTTATTTTTTTAAACCACGAACTGGAGACCTCAACCTTATTTCCCATCTATTATTTTCCTGTTTCTAAAGGTTAACAGCAGGCTTAACTCCTTCCTTTGCCCCAGAACTGTATTTCTAATGAGCATCCCAAGGGAACATCCCTTCCTCTCCTTTTCAATGCACCTACTTCACCTACTTTGCTGAAAGGGGAAAATACACACAGGCAACAATCTGTCACTGTCTGTGTAGAGAGCTTAGAATATGCCTCAGCATCAGCGCACACATCCAAAGCCGGCGTGCATCCTGCTGTGATGACTCTGCGTCTTCAGCCCAAAGTGGTCCTTGTCTTACAAATATTACTCCGGGTTTGCACACAGGTTCTTGAACAAAGAGACTCCTAAAGCCACCAGAGTTTGATGATGAGAATGGCTTTGATACAAGCATACCACAGAGTTAGTGGAACGAGTCTGAAGAAGAGGTTAGGAATGAAATGACATGAGAACCAGATTATTTCTAAACTGGATTCAGGCTGGCTTCGCCTTCCCTTCAAAGAGTGAATTGTTAATAACACGCTCATCCGAATAAGGGCGTGGGATGTGAAGAAATTCACATTGATGGAGCAACTTAATATAGAATTATCTCCCTTAATCCCCGTGTTAATTCTGACCCGTCAGCCTCGCACTACATGTGAGAACCCTGAGGCTCACTTTTGTCAGAGAATTTGACCAGGGTCACATGAGTTGTAAGCAGCAGATCCAGGGCTTGAACCAGGGTCTCCTGACCACTTGTCCAGTGTTTTCCCCACTCACCTTTGTTGAGTTTCTCCTCCTAACCATCCAAGGGTTCCTCAAGACCAGTGTATTTTTTTATACTGCCATGATACTCCTGCTGTGGGGCTTTTGAGGTCTGCTCTTCCCTGTAAGAACTCACATTCCTCCCATCCAGTCCCCCATTCCCTGCATCCCTAACCTCCCAAAACTTCTCTGTCCAGGACCCATCCTCTCAAGAATGTACTCTCTAAATCCAAGGGGACAATCAGGACTTTAAATTCCCTGAGTAGCCATTAGCAGTGGGTAGCAAGTGGAATTCTTTTTTTTTTTTTTTTTTAGCAAGTGGGGCCCTAAGCCCCCTAATGGCTGTGGGGGTATTAGCATACCTAAGGCATGGGAGAGAGAGGTGTTGACTGAAAAAGGATAATCAAAACAATTATTGCTTTGCCTTGTTTAACAGCATCATGAAAAGTCATAGCCTTGAAAACCTTATGAAATGCAGTTCTACTCTGCAATGCATGGGGCCACCATGAGTTGGAATTGACTCAATGGCAACAGGTTTGGTTTTGGTTTGGTATTCCATTTACATTGAAATTTCAAATAACTCTAAAGAAGCCCACGAGATTTTTGTGTTTATCAAAAGGTGGCTTACATTTTGAAATAATGAAAATATTGATATGACTGTCATTAAGGTTTGTGTGGCAGATCACGGATAAGTAACTTTTGCACTCCCATTCATGTCTACATAGTAAAGAAACAGTCTTGGAGGTGTGGGACCCAAAGTCCTCAAAATCACCTCTAAAATGGAATCTCGGGCTCCAGTGGGGACAATCTTTAGTCACAGAGCTCTTCTCTCCTTTCCAGCTATACCGTCAGGTGACCACCCACTGGATCTTTGGGTAAAACCAAAACCAGAGCTAGTTGCTTTTGAGTCAACTCCAATTCATGGCAACCCCATGTGTGTCAGAGTAGAACTGTGCTCCATAGGGTTTTCAGTGGCTCATTTTTTGGAAGTAGATCACCAGACCCTTCTTCCAAGTCACCTTTGGGTGGACTCAAACTGCCAGGATTTCAGTTAGCAGCCAGCACTAAACTTTTGCATCACCCATGGACTCCAGGTCTTTGGATAGGGCTACGCTAAGCCCAGCCTTCCCACCAGCAGCCATGCAAAGCCTTCACAAAAGGCAGGAGGACCAGTTCTGAGAATGTGGCATGTCCCATCATCTTCTATCATCTCTCTCCATGGAGATTTTCAGGGTCAAAACATCCAACGGTGGCAGTGGGCTTAAAAAATTGTGAAAATCAAGAAAGAGAAAATATTCTGAAAGAAACATACACATGTCAGTGTGCTATTGAGAAATGTATGGTTCTCCCCACTCCTCAGTCCTTATGGCCCTCTCTCCATTCCTGCCATTAGGTGAAAGACATCTGGTCCCTCAAGGAAGGGGCATCCCAGAGCCAGAAAACAAAAGCATTAGCTTCCTGGCTTTGA
Source organism: Loxodonta africana (assembly GCF_030014295.1). Lineage (NCBI taxonomy): Eukaryota > Metazoa > Chordata > Mammalia > Proboscidea > Elephantidae > Loxodonta > Loxodonta africana. The sequence goes on from NC_087354.1 coordinate 23,554,759, forward strand.
AATAACACAAACAAGTGAAAAAGTGGCCCAGGCTTAAGGGAAGGAGGTACCATAGTATAGCTACCAGTGTGTTTTTCCCACCTGAGAAGAGTTCAAAATATCTTTGGGAGATGGCACCAAGATGGTGGAGTAGTCAGATGCTTCCTGTGGTCCGTCTTACAACAAAGACCCAAAGAAACAAGTGAACTGATTATACATAACAATCTGAGAGCCCTGAACATCAAAGACAATGTTGAAGAATCAGACTGAGTGGCAGAGATAGGGAGAAATGGTTCAGAAGCAGCCAGGAGTTGCCAGACCTAACCTGGCTGGCACCAGCACCCTACAGGCTGAGTCAGTTGGTGCCCTTGGTGAGGCTAGCAGTGGTGCTTGGGAAGCATTTTCCATATCGAGAGAGACTGAACAGTGGAGAGTCTGCTCAAGCCTACAGAACGAGCAAGAAATGGCACTCAGTTGGTGACAGATAAGTATAAGTGTCTAACCTACCATGTGGATAAAAAAAAAAAAAAAACCTTTTGAGAAGCAACTCTTTCCGATTTATCTTCCCCTTCCCTGCTCTGCTATGAGTCCTGGTCCAGCTTCAGTGATTGCAGTGCTCCCTGGGCCACAAGTAGGACCTGTCACACAGCCTGAGCCATTCCCCCGGCTTTGGAGAGGGAACAAACTAACTAAAGGGAAAAAAATAATCTGTCAGCTCTGCTAAGCCAGAAACTAAGGGCTGGCACAGTCCCTTTGCTTAGGCACAAGCGTAACGAGTCCACAGACCTTGAATGCCTTTTGCCACTGCATAGATTTGTGTGGGCCTATTTTAACAGTGTAGGCCCTCATTAGCACAATATAACGGTATATACCTGAAGCCTATTTTCATCTGTACCTGCTACAAGGAGGAGTGGCAGATTCCTGATATTTCACACCTCCCTGATCATTAAACAGGGTCCTTACCTACGCACATCAGGGGCCTGAGGACTGGTGGCTCCACCCATCCACCAAGCCACCTGAGACAGGGGTCCAAGAATAAGTGGAGATGCCCAGTCCTTACAGCCAACAGCATTGGGTACCCATAGTCTGGCTGCAAAACCCACCTACCTACGTGCCGTAGGGAATGGAGACACACCTTCTGCCCAGATACTCAGGGGCTGCTGTCAGCTCTGTACCTTGATTAGTGCATTACCCCTACTGCAGCCAGATGCCTGTGCCTGCTCCAGTCACCCCTGCCCATCTAGGACTGTAGGTGAGAGCCTGAACCACACACTTGGTGGCCAATGACCTGGACACCTGAGCAGAATCCACACAAGAAAAGTAAATGGACCCCTGGGTTTGCATACTTAGTAACAGCTCTACCTACCAGGTGACAGGATGTGAGAGCTTCCAAGAGGCCAATAATCAAACTAGCTCACGCAACCAGCCTATTTGGGCATATCAAAACAAAACAAAACAAGAAGCTAAGACACAGTAAGCAAACATAAAATAAATATAATAACTTACTGATTGCTTGGAGACAACAGTCAATATCAAATCACATAAACTGGCAGACCATAATGACTTCAGCAAGCCACCAAAACAAAGATTTGAGAAACCTCCCAGAGGAAGATAGCTTTTTGGAATTACTGCAGGTAGAATTCAAAAGACTAATATACAGAACTCTTTAAGAGATTAGGAAGGAGATCGGGCAAAATACATAAAAAGCCAAGGAACACACAGAAAAAGCAACAGAGGAATTTAAGAAGCTTATACCACAGTATAACAACAAATTTAACAGGCTGCAAGAATCTGTAGAAAGACAGCAAACAGAAATCCAAAAGATTAACAATAAAATTTCAGAATTAGACAACTCAATAGAAAGTCATAGGAGCAGAGCTGAGACAATGGAAGTCAGAATTAGTGAGACTGAAAATAAAGCACTTGACACCAACTTATTTTAGGAAAAACTAGATAAAAGAATTTTTTTAAATGAAGAAACACTAAGAATTATGTAGGACTGTATCAAGAGGAATGATCTACAAGTGATTGGAGTACCAGACCAGGGACAGACAACACAGAACACAGAGAGAATTGTTTTCTAAGATTTGTTGGCAGAAAGCATCCCTGATTTCATGAAAGATTAGAAGATATCTCTCCAAGAAGCTCATTAATCCCCATGAAAGGTAGATCCAAAAAGAAAGTCATATCATGAAAGACGAAAGGATATCTATCCAAGATGCTCATCGAACCCCATATAATATTGATCCAAAAAGAAAATCACCAAGACATATTATCATCAAACTTTCCAAAACCAAAGATAAAGAGAAAATTTTAAAAGCAGCCAGGGATAAAAGAAAGGTCTCCTCCAAAGGAGAATCAATAGGAATAAGTTCAGACTACTCAGCAGAAACCATGCAGTCAAGAAGGCAATGGGATGACATATATAGAGCACTGAAGAACAAAAACTGCCAGCCAAGGATCATATATCCAGCAAAACTCTCTCTCAAATATGAAGGTGAAATTAAAACATTTACAAATAAACACAAGCTTAGAGAATTTGCAAAAACCAAACCAAAGCTACAAGAAATACTAAATGAAATTGTTTGGTCAGAAAATCAATAATATCAGATACCAGCACAACACAAGGTCACAGAACAGAACATCCTGATATCAACTCAAATAGGTAAATCACAAAAACAAATTAAGATTAATTTTTAAAAAGAAAAAAATGCTCAAAACAGGGAATCATTGAAGTCAATATGTAAAAGATCACAATAATCAAAAAGAGGGACTAAATACAGGAGGCATAGAACTACCATGTGGAGAGGAAAACAAGGTGATACAGGTCAATACAAGTTAGGTTTTTACTTAGAAAAATAGGGGTAAATATTAAGGTAACCACAAAGAGGTATAACAACTCCATAACTCAAAATAAAAACCAAGAAAAACATAATGACTCAGCAAACATAAATTCGACTACTATGAAAATGAGGAACACACAATTCACAAAGAAAAATGTCTCAGCACAAAAAAGTAAGTGGAAAAATGAAATTGTCGACAATACACACAAAAAGGCATCAAAATGACAGCACATACTTACCTATAATTATGTTGAATGTAAATGGACTAAATGCACCAATAAAGAGACAGAGAGTCTCAGATTGGATAAAGAAACACGATCCGTCTGTATGCTGCCTACAAGAGACACACCTTAGACTTAGAGACACAAACAAACTAAAACTCAAAGGATGGAAAAAAATATATCAAGCAAACAACAATCAAAAAAGAGCAGGAGTAGCAATATTACTTTCTGACAAAAGAGACTTTAAAGTTAAATCCACCACAAAGGATAAAGAAGGACACTACATAATGATTAAAGGGACAATTGACCAGGAAGATATAACCATATTAAATATTTATGCACCCAATGACAGGGCTGCCAGATACATAAAACAAACTTTGACAGAACTGAAAAGTGAGATAGACACCTCCACAATTATAGTAGGAGGCTTCAACACACCACTTTCGGAGAAGGATGTGACTTCCAGTAAGAAGCTCAATAGAGACACGGAAGACCTAATTGCTACAATCAACCAACTTGACCTCATAGACTTATACAAAACACTCCACCCAACTGCTGCAAAGTATACTTTTTTTCCTAGTGCGCGTGGAACATTCTCTAGAATAGACCACATATTAGGTCATAAAAACAAACCTTTGCAGAATCCAAAACATCGAAATATTACAAACCATCTTCTCAGACCACAAGGCCATAAAAGTGGAAATCAATAACAGAAAAATCAGGGAAAAGTAATCAAATACTTGGAAACTGAACAATACCCTGCTGAAAAAGACTAGGTTATAGAAGACATTAAGGAGGGAATAAAGAAATTCATAGAATGCAATGAGAATGAAAACACTTCCTATCAAAACCTCTGGGACACAGCAAAAGCAGTGCTCAGAGGTCAATTTATATCGATAAATGCACACATACATAAAGAAGAAAAAGCCAAAATCAGAGAACTGTCCCTACAACTTGAACAAATAGAAAGCGAGCAACAAAAGAATCCATCAGGCACCAGAAGAAAACAAATAATAAAAATTAGAGCTGAACTAAATGAATTAGAGAACAGAAAAACAATTGAAAGAATTAACAAAGCCAAAAGCTGGTTCTTTGAAAAAATTAACAAAATTGATAAACCATTGGCCAGACTGACTAAAGAAATACAGGAAAGGAAATAAATAACCCAAATAAGAAATGAGATGGGCCATATCACAACAGATCCAACTGAAATTAAAAGAATCATATCAGATTATTACGAAAAATTGTACTCTAACAAATTTGAAAACCTAGAAGAAATGGATGAATTCCTAGAAAAACACCACCTACCTAAACAAACATAATCAGAAGTAGAACAACTAAATAGACCCATAACAAAAGAAAAGATTGAAAAGGTAATCAAAAAACTCCCAACAAAAAAAAGCCCTGGCCCGGATGGCTTCACTGCAGAGTTCTACCAAACTTTCAGAGAAGAGTTAACACCACTACTACTAAAGGTATTTCAAAGCATAGAAAAGGATGGAATACTACCTAACTCATTCTATGAAGCCACCATATCCCTGATACCAAAACTAGGTAAAGACACCACAAATAAAGAAAATTACAGACCTACATCCCTCATGAACATAGATGTAAAAATCCTCAACAAAATTCTAGCCAATAGAATTCAACAACATATCAAAAAAATAATCCACCACAACCAAGTGGGATTTATACCAGGTATGCAAGGCTGGTTTAATATTAGAAAAACCATTAATGTAATCCACCATATAAATAAAACAAAAGACAAAAACCACATGATCTTATCAATTGATGCAGAAAAGGCATTTGACAAAGTCCAACACCCATTCACGATAAAAACTCTCAGCAAAATAGGAATTGAAGGAAAATTTCTCAACATAATAAAGGGCATCTATACAAAGCCAACAGCCAACATCACCCTAAATGGAGAGAGCCTGAAAGCATTTCCCTTGAGAACAGAAACCAGACAAGGATGTCCTTTATCACTGCTCTTATTCAACATTGTGCTAGAGGTCCTAGCCAGAGCAATTAGGCTAGACCAAGAAATAAAGGGCATCCGGATTGGCAAGGAGGAAGTAAAATTATCTCTGTTTGCAGATGACATGATCTTATACACAGAAAACCCTAAGGAATCCTCCAGAAAACTACTGAAACTAATAGAAGAGTTTGGCAGAGTCTCAGGTTATAAGATAAACATAGAAAAATCACTTGGATTCCTCTACACCACCAAAAAGAACATCGAAGAGGAAATCACGAAATCAAAACCATTCACAGTAGCCCCCAAGAAGATAAAATACTTAGGAATAAATCTTACCAGAGATGTAAAAGACCTATACAAAGAAAACTACAAAGTACTACTGCAAGAAACTAAAAAGGACCTACTTAAGTGGAAAAAGAGACCTTGCTCATGGATAGGAAGACTTAACATAGTAAAAATGTCTATTTTACCAAAAGCCATCTATACATACAGTGCACTTCTGATCCAAATTCCAATGACATTTTTTAATGTGATGGAGAAACAAATCACCAACTTCATATGGAAGGGAAAGAAGCCCCGGATAAGTAAAGCATTACTGAAAAAGAAGAAGAAAGTGGGAGGCCTCACTCTACCTGATTTTAGAACATATTATACAGCCACAGTAGTCAAAACAGCTTGGTACTAGTATAACAACAGGCACATAGACCAATGAAACAGAATTGAGAACCCAGATATAAATCCATCCACGTATGAGCAGCTGATATTTGACAAAGGCCCAGTGTCAGTTAATTGGGGAAAAGATAGTCTTTTTAACAAATGGTGCTGGCATAACTGGATATTCATTTGCAAAAAAATGAAACAGGACCCATACCTCACACCATGCACAAAAACTAACTCCAAGTGGATCAAAGACCTAAACATAAAGACTAAAACGATAAAGATCATGGAAGAAAAAATAGGGACAACCCTAGGAGCCCTAATACAAGGCACAAACAGAATACAAAACATTACCAAAAATGATGAAGAGAAACCAGATAACTGGGAGCTCCTAAAAATCAAACACCTATGATCATCTAAAGACTTCACCAAAAGAGTAAAAAGACCACCTACAGATTTGGAAAAAATTTTCAGCTACGACATCTCTGACCAGCACCTGATCTTTAAAATCTATATGATTCTGTTAAAACTCAACCACAAGAAGACAAACAACCCAATCAAAAATTGGGCAAAGGATATGAACACGCACTTCACTAAGGAAGATATTCAGGCAGCTAACAGATACATGAGAAAATGCTCTCGATCTTTAGCCATTAGAGAAATGCAAATTAAAACTACGATGAGATTCCATCTCACTCCAACAAGGCTGGCATTAATCCAAAAAACACAAAATAATAAATGTTGGAGAGGCTGCGGAGAGATTGGAACTCTTATACACTGCTGATGGGAATGTCAAATGGTACAACCTCTGTGGAAATCTATCTGGCATTTTCTTAAAAAGTTAGAAATAGAATGACCATACAACCCAGAAATCCCACTCCTCGGAATATACCCTAGAGAAATAAGAACCTTTACACAAACAGATATATGCACACCCATGTTTATTGCCGCACTGTTTACAATAGCAAAAAGCTGGAAGCAACCAAGGTGTCCATCAACAGATGAATGGTTAAATAAATTATGGTATATTCACACAATAGAATACTATGCATTGATAAAGAACAGTGACGAATCTGTGAAACATTTCATAACATGGAGGAACCTGGAAGGCATTATGCTGAGTGAAATTAGTCAGATGCAAAAGGACAAATATTGTATAAGACCACTATTATAAGATCTTGAGAAATAGTTTAAACTGAGAAGAACACATTCTTTTGTGGTTACGAGGAGGGGAGGGAGGGAGGGTGGGAGAGGGTTATTTACTGATTAGTTAGTAGATAAGAACTACTTTAGGTGAAGGGAAGGATAATACTCAATACACAGAAGGTCAGCTCAACTGGACTGGACCAAAAATAAAGAAGTTTCCGGGATAAACTGAATGCTTCAAAGGTCAGTGAAGCAAGGGCAGGGGTTTGGGGACTATGGCTTAAGGGGACTTCTAAGTCCATTAGCAAAATAATTCTATTATGAAAACATTCTGCACCCCACTTTGAAGTGTGGCATCTGGGGTCTTAAATGCTAACAAGCGGCCCTCTAAGATGCATCAATTGGTCTCAACCCACCTGGATCAAAGGAGAATGAAGAACACCAAGGTCACACGATAACTATGAGCCCAAGAGACAGAAAGAGCCACACGAACCAGAGACTTCCATCATCCCGAGACCAGAAGAACTAGATGGTGCCTGGCCACAACTGATGACTGCCCTGACAGGGAGCACAACAGAGAACCCCTGAGGGAGCAGGAGAACAGTGGGGTGCAGACCCCAAATTCTCATAAAAAGACCATACTTAATGGTCTGAATGAGACTAGAAAAATCCAGGTGGTCACGGTCCCCAAATCTTCTGTTGGCCCAGGACAGGAACCATTCCCAAAGACAACTCATCAGACATGGAAGGGACTGGACAATGGGTTGGAGAGAGATGCTGATGAAGAGTGAGCTACTTGTATCAGGTGGACACTTGAGACTGGTGTTGGCATCTCCTGTCTGGAGGGAAGATGGGAGGGTAGAGAGGGTTAGAAACTGGCAAAACCATCACGAAAGGAGAGACTGGAAGGAGGAAGCAGGCTGACTCATTAGGGGGAGAGTAAGTGGGAGTATGGAGTAAGGTATATATAAGCTTATAGGTGATAGACTGACTTGATTTGTAAACTTTCACTTCAAGCACAATAAAAATTATTTAAAAAAAAAAGAAAGTCATCAAGACATATTATAATCAAACTTGCCAAAATGAAAGATGAAGAGAGAATTTTAAGAGTGGCTAGTGATAAACGAAAAGTCATCTACAAAGGATAGTCAACAGAGCTGAGTTCTGACTACTCAACAGAAACCATGCAGACAAGAAGGCAATGGGATGACATATATAAAGGCTTGAAGAAAGAAAAAATTGCCAGCCAAGAATAATATAGCCAGCAAAACTGTCTCTCAAATATGATGGTGAAATTACGGCATTTCCAGATAAACAAGCTTAGGGAATTTAAAAAACTAAACCAAAATTACTAGAAATACTAAAGGGAGTCCTCTGGCTAGAAAATTAATAACATCAGATAACAACCCAAGATCTATAGAATACAGGACAGAGCAACCAGATATCAACCCAGATAGGGAAGTCCCCAAAATAAGTCAAAGCTAAAACACTGAAAACAGGGAAACAGAGACATCAGTGTGTAAAAGATGACAACATTGAAACAAAAAAGAGGGACTGAAAGAGGTAGTCATAGATCTTTTATATGGAGAGGAAATCAAGGCGATATAAAGAAATAAAAGATTGGTTTAAACTTAGAAAAATAGGGGTAAATATTAAGGTAACCACAAAGGATACTAACAATCCTACACATCAAAATAAAAAACAAGAAAAACATAAAGACTCAGCAAATATGAAATCAACAATGAAAAAGATGAAAAGAAAATACGTAAAGAAAAATAACTCAGCACAGGAAATTAAGTGGAACAAAGAAAGTGTCAAGAAACACATATACAAAAAAATACATCATACCTATCAATAATTACACTGAATGTAAATGGACTAAATGTACCAATAAAGAGACAGAGAGTGGCAAAATGGATTAAAAAAAATGATCCTTCTATATGCTGCCTACAAGAGACACACCCTAGACTTAAAGACACAAACTAAAACTCAAAGGATGGAAAAAAAATATATCAAGCAAACAACAATCAAAAAAGAGCAAGAGTGGCAATATTAAACTCTGACAAAATAGACTTTAAAGTAAAATCCACCACAAAGGATAAGGAAGGACACTATATGATGATTAAGATGTCAATATACCAGGAGGATATAACCATAATAAATATTTACACACCCAATGACAGGGCTCCAAAATACATAAAACAAACTCAATAGCATTGAAAAAAGAAATATACAACTTCACAATAATAGTAGGAGACTTCAACACACCACCTTTGGTGAAGGATAGAACATCCATAAAGAAGCTCAATAAAGACAGGGAAGATCTAAATGCCACAATCAACCAACATGACCTCACAGACATATAGAGAACACTCCACCCAACAGCAGCCAAGCATACTTTGTTTTCCAATGCACATGGAACATTCTCCAGAACAGACCACACATTAGGTCAAAAAGCAAGCCTTAACAGAATCCAAAGCATTGAAATATTACACAGCGTCTTTTCTGAGGGCAGAGCATAAAAGTAGAAATCAATAACAGAAAAAGCAAGGAAAAAAAAAATCAAATATATGGAAACCGAACAATGCCTTGCTCAAAAGCTACTGGGTTATAGAAAAAATTAAGGATGGAATAAAGAAATTTCACAGAATCAAATAAGAATGAAAACACATCCTACCAGAAGCAAAAGCAGTGCTCAGAGGTCAAGTTACAGCAATAAGCGCACACATCCGAAAAGAATAAAGTGCCAAAATAAAAACATTAACCCTATAGTTCGAACAAGTAGAAAGAGAGCAGCAAAAGAAGCTTTCAGGCACCAGAAGAAAGCAAATAATTAAAATTAGAGCAGAATTAAATAAAATAGAGAATAGAAAAACAATTCAAAGAGTTAACAAGACCAAAAGCTGGTTCCTTTAACAAAACTGATAAACCACTGGGCAAATTGAAAAAAGAAATACTCAAGAGGAAGTAAATAGCCAGGATAAAAAATGAGATGGGTGATATCAAAACAGACCTAACTGAAATTAAGAGAATCATAACAGAATACTATGAAAAATTGTACTCCAACAAATTTGAAAACCTAGAATAAATGGACAAATTTCTAGAAACACACTACCTATCTAAACTAACAAAATCAGAGGGGGAACAACTAAATAAACCTATAACAAAAGAAGAGATTGAAAAGGTAATTAAACACAAAACCTCCAACAACAACAACAAAAAGCCCTGGGCCTGACAGCTTCATTAGATAATTCTCTCAAACTTTTTCAGACACGAGTTAGCACCGCTACTACTAAAGGTATTTAAGAGCATAAAAAAGGATGGAATACTCCCAAACTCATTCTATGAAGCCAGCATAACCCTTATACCAAAACCAGGTAATGACACCACAAAAAAAGGGAATTACAGACCAATATCCCTCATGAATATAGACACAAAAATCCTCAACCAAATTTGAGTAAATAGAATTCAACAACATATCAAAAAAAAAAAATTTTTTTTTCACCATGATCAAGTGGGATTCATACCAGGTATGCAGGGATGGTTTAACATTAGAAAAACAATTAAAGTAATATAGCACATAAATAAACAAAAGACAAGAACCACATGATATTATCAACTGATGCATAAAAGGCATTTGGCAAAGTCCAAAACCCATCCATGATAAAAGCCCTCAGCAAAATAGGAATAGAAGGGAAATTCCTCAACATAGTTAAAGGGCATGTATAAAAAGCCAACAGCCAACATCATCCTAAATGGAGAGAGTCTGAAAGCATTCCCCTTGATATAGGGTACCAGACAAGGATGCCCTTTATCACCACTCTTATTCAACATTGTGCTGGAGGTCCTAGCCAGAGATATTAGACTAGAAAAAGAAAGGGCACCCAAATTAGTAAGGAAGAAGTTAAAGTATCCCTATTTGCAGATGATATGGTCTTATACACAGAAAAAACAAAACAAAGAATCTACAAGGAAACTACTGGAACTAACTGAAGATTTCAGCAAAGTATCGGGATACGAGATAAACATATAAAAATCAGTTGGATTCCTCTACGCCAACGAAGAGAACCTCAAAGAGGAAATCACTAAATCAATACGGTTTACAATAGTCCCCACGAAGATAAAATACTTAGGAATAAATCTAACCAGATATGTAAAAGACACACAAAGAAAACTGCAAGACACTACTGCAAGAAACCAAAAGAGACCTACATAGGTGGAAAAACATACTTTGCTCATGGATAGGAAGACTGAACATTGTGAAAATGTCAATTCTACCCAAAGCCTTCTACAGATACAATGCAATCCTGATCCAAATTCCAATGACACTTTTTAATGAGATGGAGAAACAAATCACTAACTTCATATGGAAAAGGAAGAGTCCCTGGATAAGTAAAGCATTACTGAAGAAGAAGAACAAAGTGGGAGGCCTCACACTACCTGATTTTTGAATCCATTATGCTGCCATGGTAGTCAAAACAGCCTGGTACTGGTACAGCAACAAATACATAGACCAATGGAATAGAATTGAGAATCCAGATGTAAATTCATTCACCTATAAGCAGCTGACATTTCACAAAGGCCCAAATTCCATTAAATGGGGGAAAAGTTTCTTTAACAAATGGTGCTGGCATAACTGGATATCCTTCTTCAAAAAAATTAAACAAGATCCATACCTCACACCATGCACAAACACTAACTCAAAATGGATCTTTATAAAGATCAAGGAAGAAAAAATAGAGACAATACTAGGAGTCCTAATATACGGCATAAACAGAATTACAAAACATTACTAACAATGCACAAACACCAGAAGAGAAACTAGATAACTGGAAGCTCCTAAAAATCAAATACTTTCGCTCACCAAAAGACTTCACCAGAAGAGTAAAAAGATAACCTACAGAATGGGGAAAAGTTTTTGGCTACAACAAATCTGATCAGGGTCTAATCTCTAAAACATACAAGATACTGCAAACCTTAACAACAAAAAGACAAATAACCTCATTAAAAAATGGGCAAAGGACATAAACAGGCACTTCACCAAAGAAGACATTCAGATGACTAACAGATACATGAGGAAATGCTCACGATCATTAGCCACTAGAGAAATGCAAATCAAAACTAAAATGTGATACCATCTCACCCCAACAAGGCTAGCATTAATTCCAAAAACACAAAATAATAAATGTTGGAGAGGTTGTGGACAGACTGGAACACTTATATATTGCCGGTGCGAATGTAAAATGGTAAAACCACGTTGGAAATTGATTGGCACTTCCTTAAAAAGCTAGAAATAGAAGTACCATAGGATCTAACAATCCATTCCTTGGTATATATCCTAGAGAAATAAGAGCCCTCACATGAATAGATATATGCACACCCTTGTTCACTGCAGCACTGTTCACAATAGCAAAAAGATGGAAACAACCTAGGTGTTCATCAACAGATGAATGGATAAGCAATTTATGGTATATTCACACAATGGAATACTATGCAATGGTAAAGGACAACAATGAATCCTCAGAACATAACATGGATGAACCTGGAAGGCATTGTGCTGAGTGAAAGTAGTCAGTGACAAAAGGACAAATATTGTAGGAAAGCACTATTATAAGAACCCAAGAAAAAGTTTAAACAGAAGAAAACATTCTTTGATGGTTTTGAGGGTGGGGAGGGAGGGATAGGAGAATTCACAATCTAGATAGTAGACAAGAATTATTTTAGGTGAGGGGAAGGGCAACACACAATACAGGGGAAGTCAGCACAACTGGACTAAACCAGAAGCTAAGAAGTTTCCTGAACACAACCAAACACTTCAAGAGACTGAGTAGAAGGGCAAGGGTCTGGGGATCATTGTTTCAGGGGATGGCTAGATCAAATGGTTTATTAAGAAAATGTTCTGCATCCCACTTTGGTGAGTGGCGTCTGGGGTCTGAAAACTAGCAAGTGGCCATCTAAGATGCATCAGTTGGTCCTAACCCACCTGGAGCAAAGGAGAATGACGAACACCGAGACACAGGAAAATATTAGCCTAAGAGACAAAAGGAGCCACATAAACCATAGACTCCATCAGCCTGAGACCAGAAGAACTAGATGGTGCCCAGCTACCACCAATGACCACCCTGACAGGGAACACAACAGAGAGTCCCTGACAGAGCAGGAGAAAAGTGGGGTGCAGAACTCAAATTTTAGTAAAAAGACCAGACTCAGTGGTCTGACTGAGACTGGAGGAACTTCAGAAGACATGGCCCCCGAACTCTCTGTTAACCCAGAACTAAAACCATTCTGGAAGCTGACTCTTCGGACAAAGAATAGACTGGACTCTAAGACATAAAATGATACTCATAAAGAGAATGCTTCTTAATTCAGGTAGACACACGAGACTAAATGGGCAGCTCCTGTCTGGAAGGAGATGAGAAGGCAGAAAGGGACAGGAGCTGGTTGAATGGACACTGGAAATCTGGGGTGGAAAGCAGGAAAGTGCAGTCACATTATGGGGATAGCAACTAGGGTCACGTAATAATGTGTGTACAAGTTTTTGTATGGTGAACAAACTTGAGCTGTAAACTTTCACCTAAAGCACAAGGAAAAAAAAAATTGAGTTGCACGAGACAGAAGAGTTTGAAATGAACTGAAAGATTTACTCTAAGGAAGGGAGAGATATGCTGAAACAACAGAATTCTCAGAGGACTTTAGGGACCCAAGAGAAGAGAGAATTCAGGAGGCAGAATTTTTCACCACCATAGCCTGGGGCCACTAAAGAAGAGTGTCAAGGTCAGGGTTAGTGAGAGCCAGAAAGCTCTCAGAAGGCTATGGAGGAAACATGACAGAACAGGTACTGGCTGACCTGGGGAGGTTTGACTGCATTAGCTGATGTTGCCTGAGACCCATTGTTAGGGACCAGAGAGGAATGCAGATGCCTACATGGGCAGACACCAATCATAAGAATTTGAGGGGACTCATAAATGATGTTTCCATTCATCACCCCAGTTCAGAAGAATTGAGAGATAGATACAAAAGTCAGGCAGTAATAAATCCAAGTATCATCTTAATACTGAGAAAAGCTTGGTTGGAAGATGTTGCTGAGCTCGGTGGAAACAATGGGCGTTGGAATTAGACGGACTCATTCATTCTTAGACGGCCAGATCAATTGCAGATCTTTCTTGGGAGATCAGAGTGGAATGGGTGCTTTCTGCAGACAGACAGATCCCAAAGAGAGGCAAACACTGAGAGGGGCAGGTCTTGTTTTAGATGAGGAGTGAGGAAAGGGCCCTGGGGTAGTACTCTATGAAAGTTCCGCCACCTAGAAACCAGCCCTGGGGGATACAAACTCTTTCTTTTCACCCAATATACGACCAGTATCAGGAGGCTGATAAGGGTCCCTAACCTACAGTGTTATTCTTGAGAAAAGGGAGGGGATGGGAAACCCTGGATTGTATGAGTTTAAACCTGAAATGCTACATTTACCTAGAATTGACTAAGATTACATTTTCTGCCTTCAGGCAGAATGGATTTTCAAATAGAATTTAAGTTGAGTTATAGCAAAATAAAGTAAAATAAAGTTACACTTCTTGCAAATCTGAATTTTATGAACTAAATTCATACCCACTGTATATGCGGATATTGGGAGGATAAATAAATCACAAACCATGGCCTTCTGAGTTTGGCGAATGCTTACCCCTTAATGAAATTATTCCAGGCCATGGGGCTGTAATCACTCTATGGTTCCTGAAGCCCCCATGTCCAGGGTTTCCCTTTCAAAGACAGCTACAGTGGAGTCCCTTGGTATGCTCAGTAGGAAATTGGGCTGTGGTCCTCCTGGTTCTCTGTAATACCTGAAGAGGTTTTTAGGATGTCAAACCACTCTGCTAGTGGATCGCAACAGCAGCCCCAGAAGAGTAGGAATTCCATTTGCATCACCTTCGCTTTATAGATAATGTCAAGAGAGTATGGTAGGTGTTGAGACTTGCCTAATGTCCTGCGGTTGGCCAGTGGCCAGCTTGGGGTTTGAGTTCAGCAACTGCACACCCAGGAAGCCCAAGGTGCCCTTATAGACTAGAAGCTTCTTGAGAGCAGAGTTGGTCTGATTCCTCCTTTTATACCCCCCATACACACCCTTGCCCACCTCTGTGCCAGCATAGGTGGAACCAGTATAGTAGTAAGTAGCATCGAGACATCAAGAGGGCTCTTTTCCCAGCAGCAGATGACAAGTGGGCTTTTGCAGCAGGGGCCTTGGCAGAAAATCATAGAGGTTGGTGTCCATTTGGATTTGTAACTAATGCCATTGGAAACTTTGGTTCCCTTTTTCTTCAGTTTCTCTTCTTGGTACAAAGCAGTTCTCTTCTTGGTACAGGAGTTCCATGTAGGCACACGAACTCCTGTTCCACCGTGCAGAGTAAGACGTTGCTGCTGACCCAGAAAGAGGAATGCACTTTTTCAGTTCCCTATACCAAATGACATATATGGTGCCAGGATTATTCAAGGGCTCACTCTATTTGCAAAAGTGAAAAATATTGAGGAGCCCAACACCACTAAGGAAGGAGGGATCAGCAGGAGAGACCCAGCAGCAGAGACCTGACAGCAGGAGATGGCACAGTGAGATTCCTGGCCCACAGAGAGAGAAAGCTGAGTGCCTTTGGGGAAAGACTGAGGGCCAGAGAGAGGCATGCCTGCAAGCACAGCTGGGGAGAGGCAGTCCTGATGGAAGAACTATATCCTGAGTGTTCTTGAACCTGAATAGTAACCTGCTACTTCCCTTATAAACCCTGTAATTAGGCAGAGCCAACATGGAGCTATAGACAGAAGCACCACGTTGTCCCCCCACAGCAAAAACTAGAGAAACTAAGTAAAACAGAGACAGACCTCAATCCTGGAACCCTAAGCATCAAATGAAGAGATAAAGAACTCAACCAAGCACGGAATGGAATAAGAAACTGACAGAGAACAGAAAATGAGGAGAGATTCAGATTGGAGGTCCCCTACCAGCTAACGCAGCACAGATTCACCATCCTGGATTCCTATTGGAGGTCAGTGGACAGGGAATATGGGAAAGCAGCTTCATGGAGCTCCCAACAGGAGACAGACCACTCACTGGACCTGCCCTGCTGCACCATAGCTGAGCAACTGCTTTGCCCACTGGACAAGGTGGTGAGAATTACTGTGCCCACAGATGAGCTGTCTTAGTTATCTAGTGCTGCTATAACGGAAATACTACAAGCAGATGGCTTTAACAAACAGGAATTTTTTTCTCAGAGTCTACTAGGCTAGAAGTCCTAATTTAGCATGCTGGCTTCAGGGGAAGGCTTTCTCTCTCAGTCAGCTCTGGAGGAAGATCCTTGTCATCAGTTTTCCTTTCTTCTGGGAGCATCTCAGCGCAGGAACCTCAGGTCCAAAAGATGCGCTCTGCTACTGGCACTGCGTTTTTGGTGGTATGAGGTGCCCGTTTCTTTCTGCTTGCTTCTCTCTTTTATACCTCAAAAGAGATTGGCTTAAGACACTATATATAATCTTGTAGATCTCATCAATATAACCGACACTAATCCATCTCCTTACATCACAGTGATAGGATTTGCTACACATAGGGAAATCATATCAGATAATTTTAACAAAATAGTAAGCAAACAAACAATACTGGGAATGATGATGTAAAGAAGTTGACAGATATTTTGGGGGAACATAATCCATGACATTCCACATTTTGGCCCCCAAAATTCTTGTCCTTGTCACATGTAAAACATATTCACACCATCATATCATAACAAAAGCCTTAAATCAACTCCAAGCCTGAAATTAAAAAATTCCTCTTCATCTGTGAAATCTAGAATACAAATTATCTGCGTCCAAAGTACAATGGCAGAACAGCCACATGATAGACATTTCTGTTACAAATGGGAGAAATTGAGGGAAAGAAGGGATAACAGGTACCAAGGAAGTCAGCAGAACATATTACCTCAGCCCTAAAGCTTTGAAGGAAACCCTGGTGGCGTAGTGGTTAAGTGCTACGGCCGCTAACCAAAGGGTCTGCAGTTCAAATTCCCCAGGCACTCCTTGGAAACTCTATGGGGCAGTTCTGCTTTGGCAATGGGTTATGGGTTAACGCTTTGAAAATAATCCTCTGTTGTCTGAGGCAGTTTACACAATGCCCAGCCCTCCAGGCTCTAGGTATTGGCCACAATCTCTGAATTCTTGGGTGGAGGCCCCTTTGCCCTGTGATTCAGCTCCACCTTCCAGGCATACTGGGACGGCAACTCTGCTCCCTTGGCTTTAGGTGCACTGTTCTCCTAGTCCATCTGAGGGGCAAGTCCACCCTTAGAAACTCCAGAGGCCATGGCTCCACCGTTTGAAACCCCAGAGGTTGTGGCCATACCCTTTGAAACTGAGACACCTCGACTTCCTGTGTTCCTTGTCTCTTCAGCTTCTGCTTCCTGGTTTCTTGGCCTCTTGGACGTCAGGCCTCATGCCCACATCTACCCTGCTGGGGCAAGTGTTCAAAAGCTCTGTAGCTCCACCAATATGTGCGTGGAGGTACCCCACTCTGCCAGTAAACTCTGGCCTGAAGACACTCAGCTGTCTCGCTCTGTGGGCCAGCAAGCCTAGCTCCACCAATAAGTGCCCAGGGGCACTACACTCCGCCAGGAAGCCTCCTGTGCATAGGCACTCAGCTCTCTCACTCTGTGGGTTGGTTCCAAAGCTGCTTGGCACTGGTGTCCTGGTTCTGCTGTTGCCAGCTCTCTGCTGTTACTGGTTCTCTGCTGCTGCCACTCCTCTATCCATTCAAAATTACAAAACTGCTTTCGTATTTTAGGCAACTGTTAGAGCACCCCACTCTCAGTACCAAATTCTATCTTAGTCATCTGGTGCTGCTATAACAGAAATACCAAAAGTGGGTGACTTTAACAAAGAGAAATTTATTTTCTCACAGTTTAGTAGACTAGATTTACCCAATGCAATGCGTCTCTTGATTTCTTGACTGCTGCTTCCATGGCTGTTGATTGTGGATCCAAGTAAAATGAAATCCTTGACAACTTCAGTCTTTTCTCCATTTCTCATGATGTTGCTCATTGGTCCAGTTGTGAGGATTTTTATTTTCTTTATGTTGAGGTGCAATCCAAACTGAAGGCTGTGGTCTTTAATCTTCATTAATAAGTGCTTCAAATCCTCTTCACTTTCAGCAAGCAAGGTTGTGTCGTCCGCATAACGCAGGTTGTTAATGAGTCTTCCTCCAATCCTGATCCCCCGTTCTTCTTCATATCGTCCAGCTTCTTGTATTACTTGCTCAGCATACAGATTAAATAGGTATGGTGAAAGAATACAACCCTGATGCACACCTTTCCTGAAACTTTAAACCAATCAGTATCCCCTTGTTCTGTCCGAACAACCGCCTCTTGATCTGTGTAAAGGTTCCTCATGAACACAATTAAGTGTTCTGGAATTCCCATTCTTCGCAGTGTTATCCATAGTTTGTTATGATCTACACAGTCAAATGCCTTTGCATAGTCAATAAAACACAGGTAAACATCCTTCTGGTATTCTCTGCTTTCAGCCAGGATCCATCTGACATCAGCAACGATATCCCTGGTTCCACGTCCTCTTCTGAAACTGGCCTGAATTTCTGGCAGTTCCCTGTCAATATACTGCTGCAGCTGTTTTTGAATGATCTTCAGCAAAATTTTGCTTGCATACGATATTAATGATATTGTTCTGTAATTTCCACATTTGGTTGGATCACCTTTCTTGGGAATAGGGATAAATATGGATCTCTTCCAGTAAGTTGGCCAGGAAGCTGTCTTCCACGTTTCTTGGCATACATCTGTTTGTTGAAACATCTCAATTGATATTCCATCAATTCCTGAAGCCTTGTTTTTCACCAATGCCTTCAGAACAGCTTGGACTTCTTCCTTCAATACCATCGGTTCCTGATCATATGCCACCTCTTGAAATGGTTGAACATTGACTAATTCTTTTTGGTATAATGACTCTGTGTATTCCTTCCATTGTCTTTTGATGCTTCCTGCACCATGTAATATTTTCCCCATGGAATCCTTCACTATTGCAACTCGGGGCTTGAATTTTTTCTTCAGTTCTTTCAGCATAAGAAATGCCGAGCATGTTCTTTCCTTTTGGTTTTCCATCTCCAGCTCTTTGCACATGTCATTATCATACTTTACTTTGTCTTCTTGAGAGGCCCTTTGAAATCTTCTGTTCAGTTCTTTTACTTCATCAATTCTTCCTTTTGCTTTAGCTGCTCGACGTTCAAAAGCAAGTTTCAGAGTCTCCTCTGACATCCGTCTTGGTCTTTTCTTTCTTTCCTGTCTTTTCAATGACCTCTTGCTTCATGTATGATGTCCTTGATGTCATTCCACAACTCGTCTGGTCTTCGGTCACTACTGTTCAATGTGTCAAATCTGTTCTTGAGATGGTCTCTAAATTCAGGTGGGATATACTCAAGGTCATAGTTTGGCTCTCTTGGACTTGCTCTGATTTTCTTCAGTTTCAGCCTGAACTTCCATATGACCAATTGATGGTCTGTTCCACGGTCGGCCCCTGGCCTTATTCTGACTGATGACATTGAGCTTTTCCATTGTCTCTTTCCACAGATGTAGTCAATTTGATTTCTGTGTGTTCCATCTGGCGAGGTCCATGGGTATAGTCGCCATTTATGTTGGTGAAAGAAGGTATTTGCAATAAAGAAGAAATTCAGGCTGGTTTCAAAGAGGACGTGGAACCAGGGATATCATTGCTGATGTCAGACGGATCCTGACTGAAAGCAGAGAATACCAGAAGGATGTTTACCTGTGTTTTATTGACTATGCAAAGACATTCGACTATGTGGATCATAATAAATTTTGGATAACACTGTTAAGAAAGGGAATTCCAGAACACTTAATTGTGCTCATGAGGAACCTTTACACAGATCAAGAGGCGGTTGTTCAGACGGAACAAGGGGGTACTGATTGGTTTAAAGTCAGGAAAGGTGTGTATCAGGGTAGTATTCTTTCACCATACCTATTTAATCTGTATGCTGAGCAAATAATACGAGAAGCTGGACTATATGAAGAAGAACGGGGGATCAGGATTGGAGGAAGACTTATTAACAACCTGCATTATGCAGATGACACAACGTTGCCTGCTGAAAGTGAAGAGGACTTGAAGCACTTACTAATGAAGATCAAAGACCACAGCCTTCAGTATGGATGCACCTCAACATAAAGAAAACAAAAATCCTCACAATTGGACCAATGAGCAACATCATGATAAATGGAGAAAAGATTGAAGTTGTCAAGGATTTCATTTTACTTGGGTCCACAATCAACAGACAGGAAAGCAGCAGTCGAGAAATCAAAAGACGCATTGCTTTGGGTAAATCTGCTGCAAAGGACCTCTTTAAAGTGTTGAAGAGCAAAGAAGTCAGGTTGAAGACTAAGGTGCGCCTGACCCAAGCCATGGTATTTCCAATAACATCATGTGCATGTGAAAGTTGGCCAGCGAATAAGGAAGGCTGAAGAAGAATTGACGCCTTTGAATTGTGGCGCTGGCAAAGAATACTGAATATACCATGGACTGCCAAAAGAATAAACAAATCTGTCTTAGAAGAAGTACAACCAGAATGCTCCTTAGAAGCAAGGATGGCAAGACTGTGTCTTACATACTTTGGACATGTTGTCAGGAGGGATGAGTCCCTGGAGAAGGACATCATGCTTGGCAGAGTACAGGGTTAGTGGAAAAGAGGGAGACCCTCAGCGAGGTGGTTTGACACAGCAGCTGCAACAGTGAGCTCAAGCATAACAACAATTTTAAGGATGGCTCAGGATCTTTTTTTTCAGGACCAGGCAGTGTTTTGTTCTGTTGTGCATAGGGTCGCTATGAGTAGGTACCGGCTTGACGGCACCTAACAACAACAACATCAATAATTACATTGAATATAAATGAACTAAATGTACCCATAAAGAGACAGAGAGTGCCAGAATGGATAAAAAACAGGATCCATCAATATGCTGTCTATAAGAGACACACCTTACAAACAAAGATATAAAAAAAAACCCAAACAAAGATATAAATTGATTAAAAATCAAAGAACAGAAAAAATATATATCAAGCAAACAGCTACCAATAAAGAGCAGGAGTGGCAATACTAGTCTCAGATAAAACAGGCTTTAAAACAAAATCCACCATAAAAGACAAAGAAGGGCATTATATAATGATTAAACGGGTGATCCATCATGAAGACATAACCATAGCAAATATCTACACAACAAATGACAGCGCTCGAAAATACATAGAACAAACTCTGAGAGCACTGAAAAGAGAAATTGACAGTTCCACAATAACAGTAGGAGACTTCAACACACCACTTTCAGTAAATGGCAGAACATCTAGAAAGAGACTCAACAAAGATACAGAAAATCTAAAGGCCAGAATCAGCCAACGTGACCTTATAGACATGTATACAACACTCTACCCAGCAGCTGCCAAGTGCACATTTTTTTCCAATGCACATGGAATGTTCCTTAGAATAGACCACATCTTAGGCCAGAAAACAACCCTCAGCCAAATCCAAAACACTGAGATAATACAAATTATCTTCTCTGGTCACAATGCCATCAAAGTAGAAATTAACAACAGGAAAAGCATGGAAAAAAATCGATTACATGGAAACTGGATAACACCCTGCTTTAAAAGCACTGGGTAAGAAAAGAAATCAAAGATGGAGTAAAAAAATTCCTACAATCAAATGAGAATGAAAACTCATCACCCTAAAACCTTTGTGACACAGCAAAGGCAGTGCTCAGAGGTCAATTTACGGTAATCCAAAATTTACATACATCCAAAATAAAGAAAGGGACAAAATCAAAACATTGGTTACACAACTCGAACAAATAGAAGGAAAACAGCAAAAGGAGCCCACAGCCACTAGAAGAAAGGAAATAATAAAGATCAGAGCAGAAATAAATGAAATAGAGAATACAGAAACAATAGAATGAATCAACGAAACCAAAAGTTGGTTTTTTGAAAACAAAACAAACAAACAAAAAACCAAACCCAGTGCCATTAAGTCAATTTTGACTCATAGCGACCCTATAGGAAAGAGTAGAACTGCCCCATGCAGTTTCCATGGAGTGCCTGGTGGATTTGAACTGCCAACCCTTTGGTTAGCAGCCGTAGCACTTAACCACTACACCACCAGGGTTTCCGGTTTTTTGAAAGGATCAACAAAATCAACAAACTATTGGCCAAATTGACAAAAGAAAAACAGTAGAGGACACAAATAACCCAAATGAAAAATGAAATGGGGGACATTACAATAGACCCAACTGAAATAAAAAGGATCATAACAAAGTGCTATGAAAAACTACACTCCAACAAATTTGAAAACCTAGAGGAAATGGACAAATTTCTGGAAACACACTACCTACCCAAATTAACACAAAATGATGTTGAAAATCTGAACAGACCCATAACAACAGAAGAAATTGAAAAGGTAATTAAAAAAAAAAAACTCCCAACAACAACAACAAACAGCCCTGGCCCAAAAGGAAATTAATAGACACTTTAAAGAAGATATTAAAGTGGCTAACAGACACATGAGGAAATGCTCGCCATCACTAGCCACTAGAGAAATGCTCATCAAAACCACAATGAGATACCATCTCACCCTGCCATTACTGGCAGGAATCAAAAAAACAGAAGATAACAAATGTTGAAGAGGCTTCAGGGAGATTGGGATTCTTATGCCCTGCTGGTGGGAATGCAAAACGATATGACCATTTTGGAAAACGATATGACACTTCCTTAGAAAGTTAGAAATAGAAACACTGTATGATCCAGCAATCCAACTCCTAGGAATATATCCTAGAGAAATAAGAGTCATCACACAATCAGACATATGCACATCCATGCTCATTGTAGCATTGTTCACAGTAGCAAAAAAAATGGAAACAACATAGATGCTCATCAACAGATGAATGGATAAACAAACTATGGTACATACATGCCATGGAGCATTATGCAACAATAAAGAACAGCGATGAATCTGCAAAGCGTCTCATTACATGGATGGATCTGGAGGGCATTATGCTGAGTGAAATAAGTCGATCACAAAACGACAAATATTGTATGGGACCACTACTATAAAAACTCATGAAGAGGCTTACACACAAAAAGAAACAATCTTTGATGGTTACGAGGGAGGGAAGTGGTGTGGATGGAAAAACACTGAATAGACAATAGATAAGTGGTAACTTTGGTGAAGGGTAAGACAGGACACAATACTGGGTAAGCCAGCACAGCTGGTACAAGGCAAGGTCATGGAAGCCCCATAGACAACATCCAAACTCCTTTAGGGACTGAATTGCTGGGCTAAGTGCTGTGAGAACATCTAGCTCAATTGGCATAACATAATTTGTAAAGAAAATGTTCTACATTCTATTTTGCTGGGTAGTGTATAGGGTCTTAAAAGCCTGTGAGCGACCATCTAAAATGGTCTCACTCCTTCAGGGGCAAGAGAGAATGAAGAAAACTAAAGATACAAGGGAAAGATTAGTCCAAAGAACTAATGGACCACAACTACCATGGACTCCACCAGACTGAGTCCAGTACATCTAGATGGTGTCCGGCTACCACCACTGACTGCTCTGAGAGGGATCACAATAAAGGGTCACAGACAGAGCTGGAGAAAAATGTAGAACAAAATTCTGACTCACAAAAAAGACCAGATTTACTGGCCTGACAGAGACTGGGAAACCCTGAAAGTATGACCCCTGGACACCGTTTTAGCTCAGTAATGAAGTCACTCCCAAGGCTTGCCCTTCAGCCCAAGATTACACAGGTCCATAAAACAAAATGAGACAAAAGGGGCACACCAGCCCAGGAGCAATGACTAGAAGGCAGGAGGGGACAGAAAAGCTGGTAACAGGGGCCCCAAGGTGAAGAAGGGAGAGTGCGGACATGTCATCGGATTGTTAATCAATGTCATAAAACAATATGTGTACTAATTGTTTAATGAGGGGCTAGTTTGCTCTGTAAACCTTCACCTAAAGTACAACTAAAAAAAAAAAAAAAAAGCCCTGGCCCAGATGGCTTCATTGGAGAATTCTACCAAACATTCATAGAAGAGCTTACAACCAATATGACTCAACCTATTTCAGAACATAACAAAGGAAAGGATACTTCCGAATTCATCCTATGAAGCCAGCATAACCCTGACGCCAAAACCAGGCAAAGACATCACAAAAAAAGAAAATTACAGACCAATATCTCTCATGAATATAGAAGCTCAAATTCTCAACAAAATTCTACCCAATAGAATCCAGCATCATACCAAAAAAAAACATACCATGACCGAATGGGATTCATACCAGGATGATTCGACATCAGGAAATCAATCAACGTAATCCATCACTAAATAAAACCAAAGAAAAGAATCACAGGATCATCTCAACTGACACTGAGAAGGCATTCAACAAAGTCCAACACCCATTTCTGATAAAAAATCTCAATAAAATAGGTATAGGAGGAAAATTCCTCAACATAATAAAGGGTGTCTACAAAACCAACAGCCAACATCATTCTTAATGGAGAGGGGCTGAAAACGTATCCCTTGAGATTGGACTAAGACAAGGATGCCCTTTATCACCACTCCTATTTAACATTGTGCTGGAAGTCCTAGCTAGAGTAATAAGGCAAGAAAAAGAAATAAAGGGCATCTAAATTGGTAATGAAGAAGTAAAATTGTCCCTATTTGCAGATGATATGATACTATACATAGAAAACCCAAAGGACTCCATGAGAAAACTACTGCAACTAATAGAAAGATTCAGCAGAGTTGCAGGATAAGAGAGAAAGGTACAAAAATCATTTGGGTTCCTATACACCGATAAAGAGAACGACGCAAAGAAAATCAGGAAAACAATGCCATTTTTAATAACCCCTAAGAAAATAAAATACTTAGGAATAAATCTAACCAGGGATGTAAAAGACCTATACAAAGAAAAGTACAAAACACTACTGCAAGAAACAAAAAGAGATCTACATAAATGGAAAAACATACCATGCTCGTGGATAGGTAGACTCAACATTGTGAAAATGACAATTTTACCCAAAGCAATCTACAAATACAATTCAATCCCAATCCAAATACTAACAACATTCTTTAAAAAGATAGAAAAACCAATCATTAACTTTATGTGGAAAGGAAAGAGGCCCCAGTTAAGTAAAGTACTAATGAAGAAGAATAATGTAGGAGGACTCCAATTACCTGACCTCAGAACCTACTATACAGCTACGGTAGTCAAAACACACTGGTACCGGTACAATGACAGATACATTGACCAATGGAACAGAATTGAGAACCCAGATGTAAATCCATCCACCTATGGTCACCTGAACTTCAACAAGGGCCCAAAGTCCATCAAATGGGGAAAAGTCAGCCTTTTTAACAAATGGTGCTGGCAAAACTGGATGTCTATCTAAAAAAAAAATGAATTAGGACATACATCTCACACCTTACACAAAAAATAAAATGGATCAAAGACCTAAATATAAAACCAAAAACTATAAAGATGATAGAAGAAAAAAAATAGGATCAATGCTGGTGGCCCTAATACATGGCATTAACAGGATACAAACCGTAACTAACAACACACAAACTCCAGAAGATAAGCTAGATAACTAGGATGCTCTCAAAAAAAACAAAGTGATCACTTTTGCTGCCAGAAAGACACAACAGAGCCTAATAGAATATTTTAATCCTTCTTATCCCTTGGAGTGAACTCTAGTGTCTGTGTGGCCTTCATTTGGGTATATCAGGAGGCTGGTTAAACATGTTGTTGTTGTTAGCTGCCCTTGAGTTGGTGACCTTGTGTACAACGGAATGAAAAGTTGCCCAGTCCTGAGCTATCTTCACGACTGTTGGTATGTTTGAGTCATTGGTTAAACATACAATCTATTTATGCTTCTGATAGATGTTAATAAGCATTTGTTGAGAGCGTGCTTTATGCTAAATACTCACAGGGACAAGTAGATAAACAAGACCTGGTCTGGGTCATCTGAGAAACAGTAGGGAAGAAACCCTTTGCATGAAGACAATGACATCTCTTCCACATGCGCCATTCCACACCCTCACTTTCACAGAGCAGAAGGTCAGGCCGTGCAAGTACCAGAGAGAAGCGAGAAAACAGCTCTGCCAGGTTCTGTGTCATTTTGGAATTCCCAGTTGGGAGTTCAAGTAGCTGCATCTATTATTGGCCCTTGAAAGGTTAAAGACAGAGAGAGAGATTCATGTCACTCTGACACAGCACATATTTTTTCTCTAGATAGCTTTTCCTAAATTGAGCTGAGAAGTCAGACTCTGATAGCAAGATGAAGCCCAAAGAGAGGGATCCAACTGATAACTCTGAATCCTTGCATCCAGAAGCGTTCCCATTAAATGCTGGTTGATATCATTTACCCAAGGGAATGAGGAGGAGTTAAGACATGTCTAAAATTTTTTTCTTTCCAGATTTTTTTTATGCATAGAATTTTTATTACTTCATTGATAAAATCATAATATACGTTCAAAATGTTATGGCCTGTTTTTATTACTTAACAATGTATTGTGAGAGCTTTCCACATTACCAGTCTTTTTTTTTTTTTTTTCGGTCTGATAAAGTCTTTACTTCTCCATCACTTTAAAAAAAATTTTTTTATTGTGTTTTAGGTGAATGTTGACAGTGCAAATTAGTTTCCTATTCAAAAATTTATACACAAATTGTTTTGTGACATTGGTTGCAATACTTGCAATGTGTCAACACTGTCTCCCTTTCCTTTCCTACCCCGGGTTCTCCATGTCCATTTGTCCAGGTTTCCTGTCCCTTTCTGTCTTCTACTCTTTGCTTTTGGGAAGGTGTTGCATATTTGGTCTTGTAATCTCGATTGGAATGCAAAGCATGTGTATTACTGTTCTTTTATAGGCCTGTCTAATTTTGGCTGAAAGATGGACTTCAGTTCTGAGTTATTACGGTGTCTGGGAGCTTTAGTCTCAAGGGTTGCTACAGACATCATCAGTAAGTCCGATCTTTTTTCGTGAATTTGAATTTTGTTCTACATTTTCCTCCCACTTTTTTTTTTTTTGTCTGGAACCCTCTATTGCAATACCTGTCAGAGGCCTCAGTGGTGGTAGCTGGGCACCATCTAGTTCTTCTGGGCTCAGGCTGGTGAAGGCTGTGAGTCATGTAGTCCATTAGTCCTATGAACTAATATTTTCCTTGTGTCTTTAATTTTCTTTGTTCTCCTTCACTCTGAGCATGATGGGAGCAATAGATGTATTTTAGATGGCCGCTTGCAAGCTTTTAAGACCCTAGATGCTGCTCACCAAAATAGGATATAGAACATTTTCTTTATAAGCTCTGTTATGCCAATTGAGCTAGATGTCCCCTATGACCATGGTCCCGAGGCCTTGGCCCCGTAACTGGGTCCCTCAAGGTGTTTGGAT
Organism: Loxodonta africana; assembly: GCF_030014295.1. Lineage (NCBI taxonomy): Eukaryota > Metazoa > Chordata > Mammalia > Proboscidea > Elephantidae > Loxodonta > Loxodonta africana. Next base: position 23,582,050 of record NC_087354.1, read on the forward strand.
GTGTCTGAGAAGCTTCTATGGCTTTGCCTTGGTCAAGATGTGCTGAATTCCCCCATATTGTGCTGTCTTTCCTTTCATGAAAATTAAAACTTGTCTACTCTCTGGTTAGTGACTTCCTCTCCCCACACTTCCCCTCTCTGATAACCATCAAAGATTTTTTTTTTTAGTGTGTGTATAGCTTTTTTTGGGTTTGTATAATAGTGGTCTTATGCAATATTTGTCCTTTTGTGATTGACTTATTTCACTCAGCATAATGCCCTTCAGATCCATGCATATTGTGGGGTATTTCAAAGAGTCATCATTATTTATCATTGTGTAGTATTCCATTGTGTGTGTGTACCATAATATGTTTACCTGTTCATCTACCGAAGGGCACTTAAGTTGTTTCCATCTTTTTGCTATTGTGAATAATGCTGCAATGAACATGGGTGTGCCTATGTCTATTCATGTGATGGCTCTTATTTCTCTAGGGTATATTTCTAGGAGTGACATTGCTGATCATGTGGTATTTCTATTTCTAGCTTTTTAAGGGGGCAGCATATCATTTTCCAAAATGGTTGTACCATTTTATGTTCCCACCAGCCGTGCATAATAGCTCCAATCTCCCCAAAACTTCTCCAACATCTGTTATTTCCTGTTTTTTTTTTTTTTTTATTCATGCCAGTAATGTCAGGGTGGGATATCTCTTTTTAGTTTTGATTTGCATTTCTATAATGGCTAATGATCCCGAATATTTCCTCATATGTCTGTTAGCTGCTGAACGTCTTCTTTGGTGAAGTGTCTATTCATAGCCTTTGCCATTTCTTAATTGGATTATTTGTCCTTTTGTTATTGAGGTGTTGGAGTATTCTATAGATTTTAGAGACTAGACTCTTGTCGGATATGCTGTAGCCTAAATTGTTTTCCCTGTGTGTAGCTTCTCTTTTTACTCTTTTTGTGGCCTTTTGATGAGCCTGTAAAACCCATTGTCATCGATTCGATTCCAACTCACAGCGATCCTAAGTGTTTAATTTTTAGGAGCTCTCAGTTATCTTTTTCTTTTCTCAGTTATCTAGTTTCTCTTCTGGTGTTTGTGCATTGTTAGTTATGGTTTGTATTGCATTTATGCCATGTGTTAGGGTCTCTGGCATTGTACCTATTTCTTCTTCCATGATCTATATCATTTTAGGTTTTATGTTTAGATCTTTGATCCATTTGGAGTTAGTTTTTGTGTATGGTGTAAAGTATGGTTCCTATTTCATTTTTTTACAGATGGACATCCAGTTTTGCTGGCACTGTTTCTTAAAATACCTCTGAGTTATGGTGTTGATGGAGAATATTGAATATACCACAGACTGCCAGAAGAATGAACAAATCTGTCTTGGAAGAAGTAAAGCCAGGATGCTCACTAGAAGCAAGGTTGGTGAGACTTTGTCCCACATGCTTTGGACATACTATCAGAAGGGACCAGTCCCTGGAGAAGGACATCATGTATGGTAGAGTAGAGGGTCAGAGAACAAGAGGAAGCCCCTCAATGAGATAGATTGACACAGTGGCCGCAACAATGGGCTCAAGCACAATGATTGTGAGGATGGCGCAGGTCCGGGCAGTGTTTCATTCTGTTGTATATAATGTCACTGCAAGTTGGAACTGTCTTGATGGTACCTAACAACAACAACAATTTCTTAAAAAGACTCTTTTCACCATTTAATAGGCTTTGGTGTTTTGTCAAAGATCAGCTGACCATAGGTGGTTGGATTTATGTCTGGGTTCTCAATTCTGTTCCACTGGTCTTTATGTTTATCATCGTACCAGTACTAGGCTGTTTTGACTACTGTGGCTATGCAGTAGCTTCTTAGATCAGGTAGTGTGAGGCCTGCTACTTTGTTCTTTTTCTTCAGTAACTCTTTGCTTATCCAGGGCTTCTTTCCTTTCCATACAAATTTGGTGATTAGTTTTTCCATCTCGTTCAAGAATGCTGTTGATATTTTGATTGGGAATGCATTATATCTATAGATCACTTTGGGTAGGATTGACATTTTCACAACATTGAGTCTTCCTATCCATATGCATGGTATATTTTTTCATTTATGTAGGTCTCCTTTGGTTTCTTGCAGTAGTTTTCTTTGTATAGGTCTTTTATGGCCCTGGTTAGATTATTCCTAAGTATTTTATTTTATTTTTAAATAATTTTTACTGTGCTTTAAGTGAAAGTTTACAAATCAAGTCAGTCTATCACATATAAACTTATATACACTTATTGCATACTCCCATTTACTCTCTCCCTAATGAGTCAGCCTGTTCCCTCCTTCCAGTCTCTCCTTTCATGACCATTTTGCCAGTTTCTAACCCCCTCTACCCTCCCATCTCCCCTCTAGACAAGAGATGCCAACATAGTCTCAAGTGTCCACATGGTGCAAGTAGCTCACTCCTCATCAGCATCTCTCTCCAACCTATTGTCCAGTCCAATCCATGTCTGGTGAGTTGGCTTCAGGAATGGTTCCTGCCCTGGGCCAACAGAAGGTTTGGGGACCCTGACCGCCGGGGTCCTTCTAGTCTCAGGCAGACCATTAGGTCTGGTCTTTTTATGAGAATTTGGGGTCTGCATCCCACTGTTCTCCTGCTCCCTCAGGGGTTCTCTGTTGTGTTCCCTGTCAGGGCAGTCATCGGTTGTAGCTGGGCACCATCTAGTTCTTCTGGTCTCAGGATGATGTAGTCTTCAGTTCATGTAGACCTTTCTGTCTCTTGGGTTCATAATTACCTTGTGAGCTTGGTGTTTTCTCCTTTGATCCAGGTAGGTTGAGACTCATTAGATGGCCTCTTGCTAGCCTTTAAGACCCCAGACGCCACACTTATAAGTGGGATGCAGAATGGTTTCTTAATAGATTTTATTTTGCCAATTGACTTAGATGTCCCCTGAAGCCATAGTCCCCAAACCCCTATCTCTGCTTTGCCGACCTTCGAAGCATTCAGTTTATTCAGGATTATTGGATTATTTGGTTTAGTCCAGTTGTGTTGACCTGCCCTGTGTTGAGTGTCGTCCTACCCTTAACATAAAGTAGGTCTTATCCACTACCTAATCAGTAAATAACCCTCTCCCACTCTGCTCCCTCCCCCCTCTCGTAACCACAAAAGAATGTTTTCTTCTCTGTTTAAGCTATTTCTCAAATCTTATAATAGTGATCTTATACAATATTTGTCCTTTTGCAACTGACTAATTTCACTCAGCATAATGCCTTCCTGGTTCTTCTATGTTATGAAATGTTTCACAGATTCCTCACTGTTCTTTGTTGATGCATAGTATTTCATTGTGTGAATACACCATAATTTATTTATCCTTTTGTCCATTGATGGACACCTTGGTTGCTTCCATCTTTTTGCTGTTGTAAACAGTGCTGCAACAAACATGGGAGTGCATATATCCATTTGTGTAAAGGCTCTTATTTCTCTAGGGTATATTGCGATGAGTGGGATTGCTGGATCATATGGTAGCTCTATTTCTAGCTATTTAAGGAAGTGCCAATTCATTTCCAAAGCGGTTGTACCGTTTGACATTCCCACCAGCAGTGTATAAGTGTTCTAATCTCTCCACATCCTCTCCAACATTTATTGTTTTGTGTTTTTTGGATTAATGCCAGCCTTGCTGGAGTGAGACAGAATCTCATTGTAGTTTTAATTTGCATTTCTCTAATGGCTAATGATGGAGAGCATTTCCTCATGTATCTGTTAGTCACCTGAATGTCTTCTTTAGTGAAGTGCCTGTTCATATCCTTTGCCCAATTTTTAATTGGTTTGTTTGTCTTTTTGTGGTTGAGTTTTAGCAGAATCACGTAGATTTTAGAGATCAGGCGCTGGTCAGAGATGTAGCTGAAAATTTTTTCTCAGTCTGTAGGTAGTCTTTTTACTCTTTTGGTGAAGTCTTTGGATGAGCACAGGTGTTTGATTATTAGGAGCTCCCAGTTATCTGGTTTCTCTTCAGCATTTTTAGTAATGTTTTGTATTCTGTTTATGCCATGTATTAGGACTCCTAACGTTGTCCCTATTCTTTCTTCCATGATCTTTATCGTTTTAGACTTTATGTTTAGGTCTTTGATCCATTTTGAGTTAGTTTTTGTGCATGTTGTGAGGTATGGGTCCCATTTTATTTTTTTGCCGATGGATATCCAGTTATGCCAGCACCATTTGTTAAAAAGACTATCTTTTCCCCAATTAACTGACATTGGGCCTTTGTCAAATATCAGCTGCTCATATGTGGTTGGATTTACATCTGAGTTCTCAATTCTGTTCCATTGGTCTGTGTGTCTGTTGTTGTACCAGTACCAGGCTGTTATGACTACTGTGGCTATATAATATGTTCTAAAATCAGGTAGAGTGAGGCCTCCCACTTTCTTCTTCTTTTTCAGTAATGCTTTACTTATCCAGGGCCTCTTGCCCTTCTATATGAAGTTGGTGGTTTGTTTCTCCATCTCATGAAAGGATGTTGTTGGAATTTGGAACAGAATTGCATTAAATGTATAGATAGCTTTTGGTAGGATAGACATTTTTATAATGTTAAGTCTTCCTATCCATGAGTAAGGTATGTTTTTCCACTTATGTAGGTCCTTTTTAGTTTCTTGCAGTAGTACCTTGTAGTTTTCTTTGTATAGGTCTTTTACATCTTTGGTAAGATTTATTCCTAAGTATTTTATCTTCTTGGGGGCTACTGTGAATGGTATTGATTTGGTTATTTCTTCTTCAATGTTCTTTTTGTTGATGTAGAGGAATCCAACTGATTTTTGTATGTTTATCTTGTAACCTGAAACTCTGCTGAACTCTTCTATTGGTTTCAGTAGTTTTCTGGAGGATTCCTTAGGGTTTTCTGTGTATAAGATCATGTAGTCTGCAAATAGAGATAATTTTACTTCTTCCTTGCCAATCCGAATGCCCTTTATTTCTTTGTCTAGCCTAATTGCTCTGCCTAGGACCTCTAGCACAATGTTGAATACGAATGGTGATAAAGGGCACCCTTGTCTGATTCCCGTTCTCAAGGGAAATGCTTTCAGGCTCTCTCCATTTAGAGTGATATTGGCTGTTGGCTTTGTATAGATGCCCTTTATTATGTTGAGGAATTTTCCTTCAATTCCTATTTTGCTGAGAGTTTTTATCGTGAATGGGTGTTGGACTTTGTCAAATGCCTTTTCTGCATCAATTGATAAGATCATGTGGTTTTTGTCTTTTGTTTTATTTATATGGTGGATTACATTATTTGTTTTTCTAATATTGAACCAACCGTGTATAAAAGCAGTATATCTGGTATAAATCCCTCTTGGTCATAGTGGATTATTTTTTTGATATGTTGTTTAATTCTATTGGTTAGAATTTTGTTCAGGATTTTTGCATCTATGTTCATGAGGGATATGGGTCTATAATTTTCTTTTTTTGTGGTGTCTTTACCTGGTTTTGGTATCAGGGACATGCTGGCTTCATAGAATGAGTTAGGTAGTATTCCATCCTTTTCTATGCTTTGAAATACCTTTAGTAGTAGTGGTGTTAACTCTTCTCTGAAAGTTTGGTAGAGCTCTGCAGTGAAGTCATCTGGGCCAGGGCTTTTTTTTGTTGGGAGTTTTTTGATTACCTTTTCAGTCTCTTCTTTTGTTATGGGTCTATTTAGTTGTTTGACTTCTGATTGTGTTAGTTTGTGGTAGGTAGTGTTTTTCTAGGAATTCATCCATTTCTTCTAGGTTTTCAAATTTGTTAGAGTACAATTTTTTGTAGTAATCTGAAATGATTCTTTTAATTTCAGTTGGGTCTGTTGTGGTATGGGCCATCTCATTTCTTATTCAGGTTATTTATTTCCTTTCCTGTATTTCTTTAGTCAGTCTGGCCAATGGTTTATCAATTTTGTTGATTTTTTCAAAGAACCAGCTTTTGGCTTTGTTAATTCTTTCAATTGTTTTTCTGTTCTCTAATTCATTTAATTCTACTCTAATTTTTATTATTTGTTTTCTTCTGGTGCCTAAAAGATTCTTTTGTTGCTTGCTTTCTGTTTGTTCAAGTTGTAGGGACAGTTCTCTGATTTTGGCTCTTTCTTCTTTATATGTGTGTTCGTTTATCAATATAAATTGATCTCTGAGCACTGCTTTCGCTGTGTCCCAGAGGTTTTGATAGGAAGTGTTTTCATTCTCATTGCATTCTATGAATTTCTTTATTCCCTCCTTAATGTCTTCTATAACCTAGTCTTTTTTGAGCAGGGTATTGTTCAGTTTCCAAGTATTTGATTTCTTTTCTCTGATTTTTCTGTTATTGATTTCCACTTTTATGGCCTTATGGTTTGAGAAGATGCTTTGTAGTAGTTCAATGTTTTGGATTCTGCAAAGGTTTGTTTTATGACCTAATATGTGGTCTATTCTAGAGAATGTTCCATGTGCACTAGAAAAAAAGGTATACTTTGCAGCTGTTGGATGTAGTATTCTGTATAAGTCTATGAGGTCAAGTTGGTTGATTGTAGCAATTAGATCTTCTGTGTCTCTATTGAGCTTCTTAATGGAAGTCCTATCCTTCACTGTAAGTTGTGTGTTGAAGTCTCCTACTATAATTGTGGAGGTGTCTATCTCCCTTTTTAATTCTGTTAAAGTTTGTTTTATGTACGTTGGAGCCCTGTCATTGGGTGCATAAATATTTAATATGGTTATATCTTCTGGTAAATTGTCCCATTAATCATTATGTAGTGTCCTTCTTTATCCTTTGTGGTGGATTTAACTTTAAAGTCTATTTTGTCAGAAATGACTATTGCCACTCCTGCTCTTTTTTGCTTGTTGTTTGCTTGATATATTTTTTTCCACCCTTTGAGTTTTAGTTTGTTTGTGTCTCTAAGTCTAAGGTGTGTCTCTTGTAGGCAGCATATAGACGGATCGTATTTCTTTATCCAATCTGAGACTCTCTGTCTCTTTATTGGTGCATTTAGTCCATTTACATTCAACATAATTATAGGTAAGTATTTTTTTATGAGTTTAGTGCTGTCATTTTGATGCCTTTTTTTGTGTGTTGTTGACAATTTCTGTTTTTCACTTACTTTTTTGTGCTGAGAAGTTTTTCTTTGTGAATCGTGTGTTCCTCATTTTCATAGTAGTTGAATTTATTTTTGCTGAATCGTCATGTTTATCTTGGTTTTTATTTTGAGTTATGGAATTGTTATACCTCTTTGTGGTTACCTTAATATTTACCCCTATTTTTCTAAGTAAAAACCTAACTTGTATCATCCTATATTACCTTGTTTTCCTCTCCATATGAAAGATCTATGCCTTCTGTATTTAGTCCCTCTTTTTTTTGATTATTATGCTCTTCCATAATGACTTCAATGATTCCCTGTTTTGAGCATTTTTTTCTTTTTTAAATTGATTTTATTTATTTATTTATTTTTGTGATTTCCCTATTTGAGTTGATATCAGGATGTTCTTTTCTGTGGCCTTGTGTTGTGTTGGTATGTGATATTATTGTGGTCTACTGTGCCAGGAATGACAAATTGAAGAGGAATGTTGCCACATTCATCATCAAAAGGAACATTTGAAGATCTTTCCTGAAGTTCAATGCTGTCAGTGATGGGATGATATCTATACTTCTACAAGGAAAACCAGTTAATACAACTATTACTCAAATTTACTCAACAAACACTAATGCCAAAGATGAATAAATTGAATATTTTTAACAACTTTTGCAGTTTGAAACTGATCAAACATGCAATCAAGATGCACTGGTAGTTACTAGTGATTGGAACATGAAAGCTGGAAACAAAGAAGGATCAGCAGTTGGAAAATATGAACTTGATGATAGAAACAACACTGAAGATTGCATGATAGAATTTTGTAAGATCAGCAACCTAGTCATTGAAAATGTCTTTTTTCAACAACATAAAAGGCAAAAAACAAACAGAAAAACACATGTATCTCACTGGACAGATTACACAGGAATAAAATCAACTACATCTTTTATTTTTTTTTAAGGGCTATTATTTTTTTTATAAATGGTATTGCTTTCCTGATTTCCCTTTCATTGTTCTCTTTCTTGATATATAGGAATCTAACTGATTTTTGTATGTTGAACTTCTATCCTGCTACACTGTTGAATCTCTCTATCAGTTCCAGTAATTTTCTTGCAGGATCTTTGGGTTCCTTTATGTATAGGAAAAAAGCCCTATTGGAGTAGTGGTTAAGAACTCAGCTGCTAACCAAAAGGTCATCAGTTCAAATCCACCAGCCACTCCTTGGAAATCCTATGGGGCAGTAGTACTTTGTCCTATAGGGTCACTACATCTCTGAAAAGAGACATTGGAGAAGCTCAATATCTTCAGTCAGAACAAGGCCAGGACCCAACGGTGGAACAGACTATCAATTGCTCATATGCAAGTGTAAGATGAAGTTGAAGAAAGTTAAAAGAAGTCCATGAGAGCCAAAGTACAACATTAAGTATATCCCATCTGAATTTAGAGACCACGTCAAGAATAGATTTGATGCATTGAACACTAATGACTGAAGACAAATCAAGTTGTGAGATGGCATCATGGACGTCATACAGGAAGAAAGCAAAAGTCTTTAAAAATCCAGAAGAGAAAGAAAAGACCAAAATGGATGTCAGAAGGTACTCTTAAATTTGCTCTTGAACCTATATAGTGTAGCTAAAATAAATGGAAGAAATGATGAAGAAAAAGAGCGGAACAGAAGATTTCAAAAAAAGGCAGCTCAAGAAGACAAAGCAAAGTATTATATTGAAATGTGCAAAAACCTGGAGTTAGAAAACCAAAAGGGAAAAACAGGCTCAGCATATCTCAAGCTAAAAGAACTGAAGAAAAAATTCAAGCTTCGAGTTGCAATATTGAAGGATTCTAAGGGCAAAATATTGAATGACCTAGGAAAGAAGACAGAAGGAATACACAAAGTCACTGTACCAAAAAGAATTGGTTGGCATTCAACAATTTCATGAGGTAGCGTATGATCAAGAACTGATAGTACCGAAGGAAGAAGTCCAAGCTGCACTGAAGTCATTGGCAAAAAACAAGGCTGCACCAATTGACAGAATACCAAATGAGATATTTCAACACATGAATGCAGCACTGGAGGTGCTCACTTGTCTATGTCAAGAAATTAGGAACACAACTACCTGGCCAACTGACTGAAAGAGATCCATATTTGTGCCCATTCTAAAGAAAGGCAATCCAACAGAATGTGTAAATTATCGGACAGTATCATTAATATCACACTCAAGTAAAGTTTTGCTGAAGATAATTTAAAACCAGTTGCAGCGGCACATCCACAGGGAACTGCTGTAAATTCTTGCGGTTTTCAGAAGAGGACATGGAATGAGGGATATCATTGCTCATGTCATATGGACCTCGGCTGAAAGCAAGAATACCAGAAAGATGTTTACCTGTGTTTATTGACTATGCAAAGGTATTCAACTGTGTGGATCATAACAAATTATGGATAACATTAGGAAGAATGGGAATTTCAGAACACTTAATTGTGCTCTGTACATAGACAAAGAGGCAGTCGTTCGAACAGAACAAAGGGATACTGCATAGTTCAAAATCAGGAAAGGTGTGTGCCAGGGGTGTATCTTCACCATACTTCTTCAGTCTGTATGCTGAGCAAATAACTCGAGAAGCTGGGCTCTATGAAGAAGAACATGGCATCATGATTGGAGGAAGACTCATTAACAATCTTCAATATGCAGATGACACAACCTTGCTTCTTGAACGTGAAGAGAACTTGAAGCACTTACTGAGAAGATCAAAGCCTACAGCCTTCAGTCTGGAGTCTTAAATGCTAGCAAGCTGCCATCTAAGATGAATCAATTGGTCTCAACCCACCTGGAGCAAAGGAGAATGAAGGACACCAAAGACACAAGGTAATTATGACTCCAAGAGGCAGAAAGGCCCACATAAAGGAGAGACTACATTAGCCTGAGACCAGAAGAACTAGACGGTGCCTGGCTACAACCAATGACTGTCCTGACAGGGGGTACAACAGGTAACCCCCAAGGGAGCAAGGGAGCAGTGGGATCCAGACCCCAAATTCTCATAAAAAGACCAGACTTAATGGTCTGACTGACACTAGAATGACCGTGGAGGTCATGGTCCCCAGACTTTCTGTTAGCCCAAGACAGAAGCCATTCCCAAAGCCAACTCTTCAGACAGGGATTGGACTGGACTATGGGATAGACAATGATACTGGTAAAGAATGAGCTTCTTGGGCCAAGTAGACACATAAGACTATGTTGGCATCTCCTGTCTGAAGGGGAGATGAGAGGGTAGAGGGGGTCAGAAACTGGCCAAATGGACACGAAAACAGAGTGGAGGGAAGGAGTGTGCTGTCTCATCCTGGGGAGAGTGATTAGGAGTATATAGCAAGGTGTTTATAAATTTTTGTATGAGATTCTGACTTGATTTGTAAACTTTCACTTAAAGCACAATAAAAATCAAAACAAAAAATCTTTGAAAAAAAAAAAGCCTACAACCTTCAGTATGGATTACACCTCAACATAAAGAAAATAAAAGTTCTCACAACTGGACCAATAAGCAACATCATGATAAAAGAAGAAACGATTGAAGTTGTCAAGAATTTCATTTTATTTACATTCACAATCAATGCCTATGGGAGCAGCAGTCATGAAATCAAAGAGAAAATCTGCTGCAAAGACCTCTTTAAAGTGTTAAAAAGCAAATATGTCACTTTGAGGACCAAGGCACACTTGACCGAAGCTATGGTTTTTCAATTGCCTCATATGCGTGTGAAAGCTAGACAATGAATAAGAAAAATTGATGCCTTTGAATTATGGTATTGCCAAAGAGTACTGAATATACCATGGACTGCCAGAAGAGCAAACAAATCTGCCTTGGAATAAGTATAGACAGAATGCTCTTCAGACATGTTATCAGGCAGGACCAGTCCCTGAAGAAGGACATCATGTTTGGTAAAGTAGAGAGAGGGTCAGCAAAAAAGAGGAAGACCCTCAACAAGGTGTATTGTTGTAGTGGTTGCAATGATGGGCTCAAACACAGCAAGAATTGTGAGAGTAGCACATAGATCAGTGTTTCGTTCTACTGTACATAGGGTTGCCGTGTGTCGGAACCAGTTTGATGGCATTTAACAAGACATCAACACCCTTGTTTTCAGTTACTCTTCCCTATTTCCTTCCCCAATTCTCACTGTTCATTCTTTTTGCTTTTACTGTATGCTCTTCTTGCTTCCCTTGCTGCAATGACTCTCCAAGTTGCTCTTTCTAGCAGGAGTTTTTCAGGCACACCAAGCCCGGTGAATGTTTTTATTCTGACATGTGTTCGGGTATTGCTTCCGGGATTATATAAGTGCCAAGTCATTTGCTGGAACTTGACCCATTCTCTTGACCCATGAGGGAAAAGAGATTTCTCAGCTTGGATAATTGTCATGACTCATTTCCCAGTGAGAGCATGTCCTAAAGTGGTACATCAGAGGATAGAACATGCCTGATGCAGTCATTGTCCTCCTTAGAATCCTCTGGGTCCCCTCTGGCTAATGGATAAAATCCAAACCTTATCCACTGACATACAAAACCCTTTAGGTTGGGCCCTGGCTAGTCTTCTAAGCCCCATCTCTTGCTTCATCTTCCCTTTCACTTTTTACACCCCAGCAGCTTCAGCACATGGCCCATCCTCATATCAAGCCTTCTCATTCCCAACCCTGAGAACCTGGGCATGTGCACTTCTGTCTGCCCAGACCAGCCTCTCCACACCCATAGAAGCTTCTACTTACTCCTGTAATGGCCCATCTCATGGTATACTGATTATTTAGGTCTTTCTCCTTTGCTAGATCATGCTTTTCTCAAGGGCACAGTCGTGCTTTCTATGACCTGTAGCACCAGCACTGGCACAAGGCTTGGTTGGCCCAGCATGGATGACTAGTAAATGTTTGTTGAATGAATACTAAAACTATAATAATGAAAAGGAAGGAGGGAGGCTCTATAAAGAATAAAACAAACAAACAAAAAATCCCTTGGGGTTGAGTCAGTTCTGACTCATGGCAACCCCGTGTGTTACAGAGTGTAACTACTCCATAGGTTATTCTTGGCTGTGATCTTCATGAAAGTAGATTGCTAGGCCTTTCTTTCATGGTGCCTGCGGGTAGGTTCAAACTACCAATCTTTGGGTTAGTAGTGGAGTGCAAACTGTTTGTGTTACCCAGGAACAGAACAAACACATAGTTAACATGATAAATTTAATTTATGTAATTAAAAAAGGGAATAATCTTGAGGTGGTACACATAAGTATGTTGTGAGTTATCAAGCATTATTGAGCACACTTTGCATGCACTGTTAGAATCCTAAAGGGAAGAGCCAGTATTTGCTCTGACACTTACAGTGCCTAAAATGAGATGAGGAAAGACGAGACTTCAGGTGGCTAGCTGATTCTTTAAAATACTTTTCCCTCATCGATGCCTACAATGGTGGCTTATTTAACCAGCCTCTAGGGAAAGGCCACCAGTGGGATTGGAACTCTTTCCACATCTGACTTTCCACTATGCAAATGGTCACTCTTACTTTTCGACACTCAATTTGGTCAAGAAGACACTGAAAGACTTTCTCAAAATAGCCACTAATATTTGCATCATGCCTGCATGTACACCACTGTATCCTCATAATAACTCTGGGAAGCTGGAAGGGCATGTTTTATTAATATCTTCATCTCCATTGTGCACATAAGTAAATAGGCAACTTGCTGAAAGTTACACAGCAAAGACAGGTGGAGCCAAGATCTGAACTGGGATCTGTCTGACTCCAGGTCTATCTACTACCTAATGGCAGGTAAGAGATAATAAAGAGAAGAAAGAATTTTTATCCAAATGACTAGCTTTGTGCTCGTTTTTAAACGTACCTGATTCTTTGGCCAGCATACATCTGTGACCACATCTGGGTCTATCCTCAGCACTTTTTCTTCCTCTTACAATTCCTCTGCCAGGAATTTTCATTTCATACATCAGTTACTGTGGGCTACAGTGATTCTACCAAGGCAGTGCAAGCCATTAAAAAGACCAAATAATTTATTTTAAGATGCAGGAAGAAAGTTGTTAATGCCGAATTTTATATCTTTTGGTTTTGGAAAAATTAAACGGCACAAAGACCATTGGAGTAGGTTTACTGAATCCCCCCGAATAGACATGTCCAAGTCCCAACTCTCAGTATCTGTGAATGTGACCATATTTGGAAATAGGGTCTTTGTGGATGTAATTAAGTTAAGGATCTTGGGATGAGATCATCCTGGATTTAGGGTGGACCCTAAATCTAGTGACTGGTGCCCTTATAAGAGAAAGGAGAGACAGATTTAGACACAGAGACACAAGAGAGAAGGCCATGGGAAGATGGAAGTGGAGATTTGAATTATGCTGCCAAAGCCAAACAAATCCTGGAGCCATCAGAACCTGTAAGAGGCAAAAAAGGATTCTGCCCTAGAGCCTTCAGAGGTAGTGTGGCCCTGCAGACCCTGATTTTGAACATTTCGGCCTCCAGAACTCTGAGGGAATAAATTTCTGTTGCTTTAAGCCACCAAGTTTGTGGTAGATTGTGATGGCAGTCCTAAGAAGCTAATATAGATTTTTGGTACCAGGAAAAGGGGTACTTCTGTAAAAAACATCTAAAAAATACGGAAGTGGCTTTGCAATTGGGTAATGGGCAGAGGCTGTAGAATTTTGAGAAGCATGATAGAAAAAGCCTAGACTGCATGAATACCTTTTCCACTGGGAGCACAGGGAGTCCCTACCAGTGCCTTTGGTGGGTGAGGATATTTCCTACCCCAGCAAATCTACTCTGCTCATGCAAGTCCAGCCTGTGGCACTGTGCCTCATGTCCAGTACCACAGATCCTGCTTTCCTTAATCACAAGGGTCTTATAAGGTGTCTGTTGAGTGGCAGGCCCCCTAGAGCTTGGGCTGGGACCTGCTAGGAAGCTGAGGGCAGAAGTGGCCCATTGCAGCATCCACCTGCAAAGATCGACTGTCCACATCAGAGACAGAATGGAAAACAGGATGGCTATGGTGGGGAATCTGCTTTTGGGGAAGAAGGCCTGGAAAGACTTGGATTACCCAGTATGTGCAGGGTGTGCTATTCTGTTGAGTGGGAGGCAGTGTGAGTCAGGAAGGGGTACGAGCACTGGCCTTGGAGCCAGACAAACATGGGCGTGAGCCCTGAGTCTGCTGTTTACTAACTCCATACCCATGAGCAAGTCATTGAACCTCCCTGAACTTCAGTTTTTATTATCACACCCACCTTACGTGCTATTGTGAGGAAAAATGAGGTAACAGATATAACACGATACTGAGCATTTAGTAGGCACTCAATTAATGGTAAGTTCGTCTTCACTTGGAATGGAGGCTATAATTAAATTGAATTCTATTTGTTGACAAGCTTTAATTTAGTGCCTACTCTGTGTTGTGCCTGTGCCAGTTGCCAGAAATAAAAAGATGAATTCAATGAAAAAATCTTTGTCCTCAATAAGATCACAACCTAGGAGGGGGGAATAGACATATAAACAGAATTATGGCAGGTAGAGAAAGACAAAAATAGTTGTTTTACAGTATAAAGAAGTACTCCGGAGAAGGATAATTCTTTCACTCTCTCTAGTGGTGAATGATCAAAAGGTGACATTTGGCATATACAAAAATTAACTCAAAATGGATCAATGACCTAAATGTAAGAATTAAAATCATAGAATTCTTAGAAGAAAACATAGAAGTAATGCTCCAGGACCTAGTTTTCAAAAATGGCTTCTTACAAAGTATTATGGATTGAATTGAGTCCCCCCAAAATATGTGTTGTAAATCATAACCTCTATGCCTGTGTTTAAAATCCCATTTGGGAATGGGTGGTCTTTGTTATGGTAAGAGACAAGATTAGTGTAGGGTGTGTCTTGAGTCAATCTCTTACAAAATATAAAAGGAGCAGATTAAGAAAACAGAGATGGGGGAAGAGAGATGCCAAGCCACATGAAGATTACCCCAGAGCAGAAGCTCAGAAGAGACAAGGTCCTCCCCACAGAGCCAACAGAGAGAGAAAGTCTTCCCCTAGAGCTGGCACCCTGAATTCAGACTTCTACTCTCCTAAACTATGAGAAAATAAACTTCTGTTTGTTAGAGGCACCCACTTGTGTTATTCTTGTTATAGCTGCATTAGATGACTAAACTAGATAGTCACCAAAAAGCATGAGAGCCAAAAGACAAAATAGATAAAATGACTTCATTAAAATTAAAAAACTTTTGTGTATCAAAGGGCCTTATCAACAAAGTTAAGAGACAACCTACAGAATGGGAGAAAATATTTGGGAACCATAAATCTGATAAGGGTTTAATATCCAGAATATATAAAGGATTCCTATGAATCAACAACAAAAAGAAATAACCCAATCAAAAACTGGGCAAAGGACTTGAATAGACATTTCACCAAAGAAGATATACAAATGGCCAATAAGTGCATGAAAAGGTGCTCAATGTCATTATTCTTTCCAAACTAAAACCAGACCTGTTGCCATCAAGTTGGTTCTGATTCATAGCAACCCTACAGGACAGAGTAGAACTGTTCCATTGGTGGATTCGAACTGCCAACCTTCTGGTTAGCAGCCGAGCTCGTAATCACGGCGCCGCCAGGTCTCCCATTAGTCATTAGGAAAGTGCAAGTCAAAAACACAATGAGATACCACTTCACCGTCACGACCAGTTACCATTAAGTTGATTCACACTCATGGTGACCTCATGAGTGTCAGAGTAGAACTATGTTCCATAGGTTTCTGTTGTTAGGTGCTTACAAGCTGGTTCCAACTCACAGCAGCCATATTTACAACGAAATGAAAACAGTGCCATCCTCACAATCTTTGCCATGCTTGAGCCCTTTGTCGCAGCCACTGTGTCAATCCACCTTGTTAAGGCTCTTCCTCTTTTTTGATGACCCTCCACTTTACCAAGCATGATGTCCTTCCCCAGGGACTGGTTCCTCCTGATAACATATCCAAAATAACTTGAGTCGAAGTCTCCCCATAATTGTTTCTAAGGTGTATTCTGGCTGTCCTTCATCTGTCATAGTCATCTAGAGCTGCTACAACAGAAATACTACAAGTGGATGATTTTAACAAAGAGAAGTTTTATTTCCTCACAGTAAAGTGGACTAGGAAAGTCCAAATTCAGGACTCTGCTCTGTTCCCAGCACTGCTTTCTTGGGGATATGAAGTCCCCCATCTCTCTACTCGTTTCTCTCTTTTATATCTCAAAACACAATCCCATCTCACAGTTTGATTCCTGCTTCACTAACACACAACATGTAGGAAAATTACACAATACTGGAAATTATGGCCCAGCCAAGTTGATACACATTTTTGAGGGACATAATTCAATCCATGACATTTTCCATGACAGATTTGTTTCTTCTTCTATAAGTCCATGGAATATTCAATATTCTTCTCCATCACCATAATTCAAAGGTATCAATTCTTTTTCAGTCTTCCTTATTCATTGTCCAGCTTTCATATGCATATGAGGCAACTGAAAATACAATGGCTTGGGTCCAGTGCACCTTAGTCCTCCAAGTAACATCCTTGCTTTTCAACACTTTAAAGAGGCCAGTGCAATAAGTCATCTGATTTCTTGACTGCTGCTTCCATGGGTGTTGAGTGTGAACCCAAGTAAAAATGAAATCTTGGAAAACTTCAGTATTTTCCCCTTTTATCATGATGTTGCTTATTGGTCCAGTTGTGAGGATTTTTGTTTTATTATGTTGATGTGAAATCCATACTGAAGGTTGTAGTGTTTGATCCTCATCAGTAAGTGCTTCATATCCTCTTTGCTCTTGGCAAGCAAGGTTGTGTCATCTGCATATCAAAGGTTGTTAATGAGGCTTTCTCCAATCCTGATGCCTTGTTCTTCTTCATATAGTCCAGCTTCTCAGGTTATTTGCTCAGCATTCAGATTGAATAGGTATGGTGAAAGTATAGAACCCTGATGCACGCCTTCCTCATTTTAAACCACACAGTATCCACTTGTTCTGTTCGAATGATTGCCTCTTGGTCTATGTACAGGTTCCTCATAAGCAAAATTAGGTGTTCTGGAATTCCCATTCTTCCCAATGTTACCCGTAATTTGTTATGATCCACACAGTCAAATGCCTTTGCATAGTCAATAAAACACAGGTAAACATCTTTCTGGTATTCTCTTCTTTCAGTCAAGATCCATGAGATATCAGCAATAATATCCCTTGTTCCATGTCCTCTTCTGAATCCAGCTTGAATTTCTGGCAGTTCCCTGTTGATGTACTGCTGCAATCACTTTTGAATGATCTTGAGCAAAATTTTGCTTGTGCATGATATTAATGATATTGTTCAATAACCTCCGAATTCTGTCAAATCGGCTTTCTTTGGAATGGGCACAAATGTGGATCTCTTCCAGTCAGTTGGCCAGGGAGCTGTCTTCCAAATTTCTTGACACAGATAAGTGAGCACCTTCAGCACTGCAACCATTTGTTGAAACATATCCATTGGTATTTCAACAATTCCTGGAGCTTTGTTTTGTGCCATTCCGTTCAATGCAGCTTGGCCTTCTTTTTTCAATACCATAGGTTCTTGATCACATGCTATGTCCCAAAATGGTTCAATATGGACCAATTCTTTTTGGTACAGTGACTCTGTGTATTCTTTCCATCTTCTTATGATGCTTTCTGTGTGGTTCAATAATTTCCTTGTAGAATCCTTCAATATCGCAACTTGAGACTTGAATTTTTTCTTCAGTTCTTTCAGCTTAAGAAATGCTGACAGAAAATACAAGGAGGAGAGAAGGAGTGTGCTATCACATTGTAGGGAGAACAACTAGGGTCACATAACAATGTGTGTATAAGCTTTTGTATGAGAAACTGACTTGAATTGTAAACCTTCACTTAAAGCACAATAAAAAAACCAAACGAAACAAAAAACATGATGCCGAGTGGAAAAAGAAAAAAAAAAATTGCTGAGCAAATTCTTCCCTTTTGGCTTTCTAACTCCAGGTCTTTGCACATTTCATTGTACTTTACTATTTCAGAGTCTCGTCTGACATCCATTTTGGTCTTTTCTTTCTTTCTTGTCTTTTTAAATGAACTTTTGCTTTCTTCATGTATGATGTCCTTGATGTCATTCCACAGCTTGCGTAGTCTTCAATCACTAGTGTTCAGTGCTTCAAATCTATTCTTGAGATGGTCTCTAAATTCAGGTGGTTTATGCTCAAGGTCGTATTTTAGCTCTCATGGACTTGCTCTAATTTTCTTTAGCTTTAACCTGAACTTGTATATGAGCAATTGATGGTCTGTTTCACAGTCAGCCCCTGGCCTTGTTCTGACTGATGATACTTGGCTTCTCCATCGTCTCTTTCCACAGATGTTGTTGATTTGATTCCATCTGGCAGGGTCCATGTGTATAGTCACCGTTTATGTTGTTGAAAAAAGGTATTTGCAATGCAGAAGTTATTGGTCTTGCAAAATTCTATCAAGTGATCTCTTGCATTATTTCAGTCACCAACGCCATATTTTCTACTGATTCTTCTCCTTTTCAACTTTTACATTCCAATTACCAGTAATTATCAATGCATTTTGATTGCATGTTTGATCAATTTCAGACTGCAGTTGGTAAAAATCTTCAATTTCCTCATCTTAAGTATTAATGGTTGGTGGGTAAATTTGAATAATAGTCATATTAACTGGTCTTCCTTGTAGGCATAAGGATATTTTCCTGTCTCTGACATCATTGTACTTCAGGGTAGATCTTGAATTTTTTTTTCTTTTGACAATGAATGCAATACCATTCCTCTTCAATTTGCCATTCCTGCCATAGTAGGCCATATGACTGTCAGATTCAAAATGGCCAATACCAGTCCATTTCAGCTCACTAGTGCCTAGGATATCGATCTTTATGCAGTTTATGTCATTTTTGACAACTTTCAATTTTCCTGGATTCATATTTCGTACATTCTATTTTCTGATTATTAATGGATATTTGCTGTTGTGTCTTCTCATTTTGAGTCATGCCACATCAAGAAATGAAGGCCCCGAACACTTTACTCCATCCATCATTAAGATCAACTCTACTTTGAGGAGGCAGCTCTTCCCCAGTCATATTCTGAGTGCCTTACAACCCGAGGAGCTCATCTTCCGGCACTATACCAAACAATGTTCCTTGCTACTCATAAGGTTTTCACTGGCCAATTTTTTCAGAAATAAACCTCCAGGTCCTTCTTCCTATCTGTCTCACCCTGGAAGGTCTGCTGAAACCTGTCCAGTAAGGGTGACCCTTCTT
Source organism: Loxodonta africana (assembly GCF_030014295.1). NCBI lineage: Eukaryota > Metazoa > Chordata > Mammalia > Proboscidea > Elephantidae > Loxodonta > Loxodonta africana. The sequence goes on from NC_087354.1 coordinate 23,601,331, forward strand.
CTATTTGAACCGGTGGCATAGCTTCCAGCATCACAGCAAGGTGCAAGCCACCACAGTATGACAAACTGACAGACGTTTGGGTATAGGGATTTTAGTGGCTGATTTTTCAGAAATAGATTGCCAGGCCTTTCTTTCAAGGTGCTTCTGGGTGGACTTGAACCTCCAACCTTTAGGTTAACAACAGAGTGTATTAACCGTTTGCACCACCCAGGGACTTCTTCACCCTCACTACAATGGCTATTAAAAATAGGAAAAAAAATCAGCCAAAGATTGGACAAGCCCATAAAATAAAATGAGACTAAAGGGGCACACCAGCCCTGGGGCAAGGACTGGGACACAAGAGAGGACAGGAAAGCTGGTAAAGGGAACCTGAGGTTGAAAAGGGAGAGTGTTGACGTGTTGTGGGGTTGTTAACCAACGTCATAAAACAATATGTGTACTGTTTAATGAGAAACTAGTTTGTTCTGTAAACTTTCATCTAAAGTACAATAAAATAATAAATAAATAAAAGAAAAAAATGTTGGCAAGGATGTGGAGAAACTGGAACCCTCATCCATTGTTGGTGGGAATGTCAAATCACGCAGCACTGTGCTGTAGGAAACAATTTGGTGGTTCTTCAAAAAGTTAAACATAGAATTATCATAGGACCCAGCAATTCCACACACAAGTATAAAAAACCAAAACCAAACCTGTTGCATCAATTCTGAGTCATAGCGACCCTATAGGACAGAGTAGAACTGCCCCCATAGAGTTCCCAAGGAGTGTGTGGTGGATTCGAACTGCCGACCTTTTGGTTATCAGCTATAGCAGGAAACCACTATGCCACCAGGGCTTCCACGCAGAAGAATTTACCCCAGGAATTGAAAGCAGGGATGCAAAAAGATTCTTATACACCAGTGTTCGTTGCAGCACTATTCATAATAGTCAAAATGTAGAAATAACCCAAATGTCCATCAACGGAAGAATAGGTAAATAAAATGTGGCCTATCCATGCAATGGAATATTATTTAGCCATAAGGAGAAATGAAGTCCTGATACATGCTACAACACGGATGAACCTTGAAAACTTTATACTGAGTGAAATACATCACTCACCAAAGGACAAATATTATATCATCCCACTTAACATGAATTATCTAGAATAGGCAAATTCATAGAGACCAGACTTACTAGTAGTTAGCAGAGGTGGGTAGAAGGAGGAGTCATTACTTCAGGGGAGCTGAGTTTCTGTTGTCACAGGTCATTTCCAGGAGAAGTTAACGCTGTCCATGACTCCACTGGGAGAGAACAACTGGACGCACTGCTTTTGGAACTTGCCCAGACCTTATCCCGTTTGTCTCTTCCCTTGACTGATTTTAATCTGTATCCATTCTCTGTAACAAATTGCAACGGCTATCAGTGAGTTTTGTGAATCTTAGTGAATAATCAAATTTGAGGGTTGTGAGGACCCCAAACTTGCAATTTGTGTTGGAAGTGAGGATGCTCTTGGAAATCCCTGAACTTGTAGTTACTGTCAGAAGTGAAGATGGTGCTGTGGGGACTATCCCCACACCCCACAAGGGCCACCTTAGAATTCTGCCTGCCATACCTGTAGTTCTAACCCCCTGGGAAAACTACTTCTGATATTTTGGCTATGTTCCAGATTTTTGTGTCCCCAAGTTTAGGCATTTCTTTAAAAAAAAAAAAATTGTAATTAAAGTGTTCGATCACTGTCGCGTCCTTTATTTGCCTTGTAATAATGTGTTAATGGAAAACTTTGATTAGTATCATCTAAAGATTTCCATTGATGTTGTGAATGGGATCTTTTTTTCCAATTTATCTGTTACTATTTTCTGAATTTCAAGAATTTTGCACTTGATTTCTTTGCCACCGATTCCTCGTCATGGGTGTCAGGGAACATAGAAATGGTGGATTCCTATGTCTTTCTTTTGTTCTTTTAAAAAAGGAGAGCTGAAGCACTAGAATAGATGAAGGATGGCTTCTCAGAGATAGACTTTCTTTCACCAATGAAATATTTATGATGACACGTTGCCTAGCAATGGTCACTGGATCTGCCTGCTTATGCAAGGGGGAAACTCAAGGGGACCTTTCCCTTGGAGACGAAGCAAAGAGAAAAACCAGCCTAACAAACACATCCTCTGCTTCCTTGATGAAATTCCTCCTAGTTTCAGGAGAAGGAAGTTCTTACTGGTGAAATGGTTGTGTTGGCTGGGGTCATTTAACAGCTGGGTGAGAGTGGAGCTGGAGGAAGACTTTACAGAATAAAAGCAGGCAGATTGTCAGGAAGCACTTATCTGTCATGTAGCAAAATGGTTTACTTTTTTGTCGGTGCGCACTGATGTGTACCCTGACAACAATGTCCTTGTTCTTTCCTCTTGCCCAGAACGGGCTGTTAAACTGTAGGGGGCTCATTAAGGTAAACTAGTAGTCCTGGGTTGGAGTCCCTGAATTAAGGACAGCTCTTTTCAGGGGTGCTGGCTTCCAGGTGTTAGACCAGCCCCCAAGGAAGAGGGACTAGGATGCAAGAGTATAATCAAAAGATTATAATTCTTTTAAGGAGGGGGTGTTCAAAGACTATATGCTCCTTAGAAGTCACTTTTCTCTTTCCAGGTGTTATCATCAAACCACAGGCCACTGGAATTGGAAGGAAACTTTTAAGTCATGGTGACAGTGCCCAACCTTTCTTCTTCCTTCTCTCTTCTTCTGTCCATTTTTATTCACCAATGACATTTTTCCTTCCTCCTACAAACCCCGTATTTTGAAACTACATTGTATAAGTAATTAATAAATTTCCCCATTTTTAACTATTGTGGAGGTAAATGTTATGTGTTAACTTGGCTAGGCCATGATTCTCAGTATTATGTAATTAGCTCCATTTTGTGATCTGATGCAAGAGGAGTTTCCTTGAGGGTATGGCTTGCATCCAATATATGGATATTCTGGCTAAGCTCTCTCTCTTTTTGAATCCTGAATCCAACTTGTCATCATCTGACCACTAGTTCTTGGGATGTGAGCCAGCAGCTTGCCATCTGACTTGCAGATTTGGGGATTTGCCAGCTCCTGGAGCCCAGTGAGCCAGCAGCCTGCCATCTGACTTGCTGGTTTCGGGTTCGTCAGCCTCTGCAACCATGTGAATCGGGAGAAGTCTCCAGCCTGATGCCTGAATCATGGATTTAGGACTTGCCAGTCTCCACAACTGTGAAAGCCATTTCCTTGAAATAAATTTCTCTCTCTAGATATCTATATCTAGAAACATCTATATAGATATAGACAGAGCTCTCTTTCTCTCTCTCTCAGTATATATACTTCATTGATTTTACTTCTCTAGAGAACCCAGCCTAAGACAGTTATCATGCATATGATTGTCAAATTCAGAGCATCTGACTGTCATGAAATAACTAGAATTACCAAACCAACGAATTGTAATTCCAGGCAAAAGCAAAGGCACTTAACATCTTCATTAACATGGGTAACTTTAAGGTGGGTAAGTGTGCAATTTCTTCTAGACATTTTGTGATACTTAAAATACCTTGACAACCTCAGAATTTCTTTTTTGGATGTGAAGGGACAAAGGATCCCAAATTGGAAATCATGAATCTAATCTAACTCCTTCATTTTCCCAGTGAGGAAAGCGAGCCTCTCAAAGCAATTACTCTCGGAAGGCTCATGAAACTGATCAACATTCTTGGGTAAGCGATCACAGAAGTCACACTCTGGAATGACTGCACACTGGAGTCATCTGACCCAAAGAAAACCAAATCCAGTGCCGTCGAGTTGATTCCGACTCATAGCGACCCTATAGGACAGAGAAGAACTGCCCCATAGAGTTTCCAAGTTGCGCCTGGTGGATTTGAACTGCTGAGCTTTTGATTAGCAGCCATAGCTCTTAACCACTATGCCACCAGGGTTTCCTTAGGAGCTTTGAAAAATATGGACATCTGGATGCAGGGATTCTGATTTGATTGGTCCGGGGTGGGGCCTGGGAATCTGATTCTAATGTGCAATGGAGGCTAGAGAGCTCACAAGGGGAAAGCACTGAGAGGAACCAAACAGGGATCTTCTATTGAAAATTTCTATTCCCCTCACCTCCACCCCGTCCACTGTGCCTTGCTCATAGAGGAAGGGCTCCCATTCAGCAATGGCAGAAATGAAGAGTGAGACCAACCTGGACTCTCAAAGGAAGGGAAGCCACTTTGAAGACTTCCGCAGAGACCGTGTAGGAAGTATGTAGTTGTGGGCAGCAGCATGCCTATGCCTAAGGAGGGTGGGGCACAGACACTATCAAGTTGTCTGACCTTGGACAAGTTGTAAAAGTCCCCAGAGGCCAATTTTTTCATCTGCAAAGTAGATGGTAATAGGAAATATGGACCTAGCTAGAAGACAAAAAGCCTCAAACACAAATGTCTACAGGGATTAATAAGTAATGTAAGTGAAAGTGATGTGTAGTAAGGAGTTGGGGAGACTGTGGCAAACTGGAGGCCATGTGCACCTCCTAAAGGGGCAGTTCATTGTTATCAAGCAGGAAGAGGAGCCCAGTGATGGACAACGTCCTAATTTCTCAAAATAAACAAGAAATCTAGACTTCCATATGAAATCTCTTAAATTTTAAATTTTGACAACAAATTCAAAAGTTTTAAATACACCTCTGTGAATCATATTTGGCGTCAGTCTGTGGTTTCTGACCCACATTATTTCCAAGAGCTCGTCCAACTCTGACTTTCTAGGTCTTTTTGATTGGTTTGAGTCTATACAAGAGCTGTCTCCTGGATGGCGCAAACACTTAAACACTCGGCTACTAACTGAAAAATTGGCTATTTGAACCCACTCAGAGGTACCTTGGAAGGAAAGCCTGACAATCTGTTTCCAAAAGATCACGGCCATGAACATCCTGTGGAACACAGTTCTACTCTGACACACATGGATCGTTATGAATTGGAACCGATTTGATCCCTACTGTTTTTCTGTAGTTGGAAAGTTCATTTTGTCCTGGTCCTTGTCAGCCCCACCCAGTGCATCCTCTTTCTCTGAAGTGCCACAACCAGTAAGACTGGGCAGTCTTGGGTGGGTGTAGGGTCAGTTGCAGATTTCTGAGTCTTAGCATCTTCCAGCTCCGAAATGGGATGGTAACCTAAGTACTGTGAGCAAAGGCTCTGGAGGACTATGAGCAGCAGTGTTCCCGAGTCCTGACAGACTTGTCAGGGGGTGAGGGAGTGTCCAGCAATCAGTGCTGGTCCTCTCCCCAGAGCTAAGGTCAAAAGATGATTCCAGTAGGTTAAATTACTTGTCACTGAGCTTGAGAACAAAACTAGATTCCCCTCCACCCTCTCCCAGCTGGTTCTAAAAATACCTCCTACAGCAGCATACTCCATCTGACCAGCTTGACAAGTACAGTCATCAAAGGCAGTTTCCTGCTGCTCAGCCGGGGGAAGTCTTTCCCTGGTCAAAGCAGTGTCTCCTTGAAACCTGTCACCTTCTCCAGGTCAGCAGAGTGTGATGGGTATTTTATTTAATATAAGTGTGAACGCTTAGCTGTCCACCAGAGACACTTCCTCAATTTGCGGTCTGGACCTTAATAGAGGGGTGCCAGCTTGACATGTTAGCCCCGATCAGACCTGCGAAGAACATCCTGCTTTCTAGCTGTTGGGGCAGCCTGGGGGCGCCCTCCTCCATGGCTGCAGGTATTGATACAATGTTCCTGGAAAACACTTGAATAGGAGGACCAAGATCCTTTAGGAAAATTTTTAGTGAAATGAAAAATAATTTAAGTGGAAAAGGATACAAAATGGATTATACAGTATCATCTTTTTATCCATCCATCTCTTCTATCCGAGGTCCCTGTGGCACAACTGGTTTGCTGTCAGCTACTAACCAAAAGATCAGCAGTTCAAATCTGACCAGTGGTGCTGTGGAAAAAGACCTGGTGATCAGCTTTTGTAAGATTGCAAAAAAACCAAACTTTTTGCTGTTGAGTTGATTCCAACTCACAGTGAGCCTATAGGACCGAGTAAGGTTACAGCCATGAAAACCCGGTGGGTCCAAATTGACTTGATGGCAATAGGTTTTTTTTTTTTCTGTTGTGCAATATTAAGTGGAACAGTGTACAAACAGGTTACATGTCATTCTCTTTTTATCCATATATCCAATATATCTATTAAGGGATAGAGAAAATCTCACTGAAATATTAGGATTGATCATCTCTGGGTGGTAGTGAGATTATGGATGATGATTGAAGTCTTCATGCTTTTCTGTATTTTCCAAATGACCCACAAACAGCTCCTACTACATTAACACCCTTAAAAAGATTTTTTAGCAGTTTATATTAAGTAGCATTTTTAGTTTTGTGTGAAATGTTATTAGGATTTTCAAATTGCTTTACATACTGACTATTCTACTTTTAGCAGGATAATATAGTTAGTAACTTGCGATAGTGATGGATATTATGTCCTTTAAATTACTAAAAAAAAAAAAAAGCTTTAAATCACAGGTATCGGTTCTATAAATAACTGAATAAATCTTTTAAAATATTTACACTCATTTGATGTATAAATTTTATTTCTGTGAAACTGTCTTAAATACAGTAAACTATCTTAAAAGAAATAATGTTAGACATAGATAACATGAAGATGTTCATCACAGTGTTATTTATAAAATGAAAAATTTGATACAACTTAAATCCCTAATAGAGATATTTTAAAATATGTCTAATGAAGTAAAAATATGAAACCATTAAAAACAATCACCATAAAAATTTTTAGTGAAATGAAAAATAATTACGTTTTAATGTTAAAGGAAAAAAAGAAGCAAATAAAATTGCACATATAGTATAATCATACAATGAGGATTATAAACAGTATTTAATATCTATAGTCATAAAAAATAGTCAGGATTAAATGAAATAATGCATCCGAACCCTTAGCTAAGTATCGGACATATTGTAGCATTCTATAAGTGTTAGCTGTTCATTTAGTATGTTGTTGTTCTGAACCCTTGAGTTCATCCAGTCTATTCCGACTCATGGCAACCCCATTTGTTACAGAGTGGAACTGCTCATTAGGGCTAGCTTGGCTGTGATCTTTACGGGAGCAGATTACCAGGCCTTTTTCTTCTGCAGTGCTGCTGGGTTGGTTCAGAGCACCAACTTTTTGGTTACCAGCTGAGTACAAACTGTTCTCATCACCCAGGGCCAATTTAGTTCACTATACACATGTAAATATATATAGTAAAAAGACTAAAAGAAAATAATTTCCAAATACTACATAATGTGCCAATATTTCTTTATTACCAGACAATAAAATTATTTAAACCAAAGAATGATCACTTTATGTTTGGATTCCTTTCTAAATTGGGAAAGTAACAAGGGAGGAGTGTTATACTCATGTGGGAACCCTCAGCTGATTCAGCTTTTGGGTCAGGGTGATGGAGGCACCTCACACGAGATGGTGGTAGTGCTGGTCATGCGACTAGTTCCAGTTGTCGTCGAGCTGACTTTGACCCATAGCAACCCCACGTGTGTCATAGTAGAACTGTGCTCCATAGGATTTTCAATGGCTGATTTTTCAGAAGTAGATCACCAAGACTTTCTTCTAAGGTGCCTCTTGGCAAACTAGAACCTCTAACCTGTAGGTTAGCAGCCAAGCATGTTAGCCGTTTGCATCACCCAGGGAATCAGGTCATATGGCAACGCTTAGAAAATCAAATAAAGGTGAAACAAACAGGTGCAAACAGACTTAAAATTCTCCAACAAGGCCAAGGTAGGAATAATCGGAAACACATTATGGATGGCCTGGAGAAGGAGACCTTGGTTGGCCTACCTACTCCTCTGAGGAGAATTGACTGGGTGCAGATGGGGAATCTGCTTAGACAGATCATTATAAACTTCTCCATCAATTCCAGGGGCACCTGAAGGACTTTATACCAGCCAGTAAATCAGCATAAATTCACTGAGTATGGACTCTGTGTCCTGTAAAATTTGCTCCAATCCAACAACTAGCTAAATGTCCCCAGTGGTAGCCTTGCTGGGCATGGTGTCAAGCTGAGTGGGGGAAAGAGATGGTGTCTTAGTCATCTAGTGCTGCTATAACAGAAATACCACAAGTGGATGGCTTTAACAAAGAGAAGTTTATTCTCTCACAGTCCAGTAGGCTACACGTCTGAATTCAGGGTGCTGGCTCCAGGGGAAGTCTTTGTCTCTCTGTCAGCTCTGGTGGAAGGTCCTCGTCATCAGCCTTCCCTTGGTCTGGGAGCATCTCAGCGCAAGAACCTCAGGTCCAAAGAACATGCTCTGCTCCTAGTACTGCTTTCTTGGTGGTATGATGTCCCCATGTCCCTCTGCTTACTTCTCTCTTTTGTATCTCAAAAGAGATTGGCTTAAGACACTACCTAATCTTGTAGACCTCATCAATATAACTGCCACTAATCCATCTTATTACGTCGTAGTGATAGGAATTACAACATATAGAGAAATCACGTCAGAAGATAAAATGGTAGACAATCATACAATCATACAAAGGAATCATGACCTAGCCAACTCAACAGATATTTTGGGGGGACACGATTCAATCAATGACAGGTGGTAATGGTGGCCAGAAGACTAAAAGACTCATCGGAGAAGATAGATTTTTGAGGAGAAACATCAACTTAGTATTCTAGGGAGGTCTTCCACAGTGGCTTTTATCCTCCCACCCCATCCCCTTTCATCTTCTGCAGTGTTTCTGTCTCTGAGTGCATGTCTGGGAAGTTGGTACTTGGTAAAAAGCCTTCTCAGTGTCATGATTTTGACATGCATGTTCCATTAAATGATCTACTTCCACTGGATGATAGAAGGCATCAAGGGTGAGTCTACTTTTAAAAGCAGTCCCAGGCACAGGTTTGGGGCCAAGCAAAACCTTCATGTTGGAGGCTGTTGGCTACACTCTGGCCAAAGGTGAGGATCTTGCTTCACTTCCTTTTTTTGCACCAGATGTGAAGACTGCCCTCATCTGGGTTGGGGGGAGGGCGGAAGGAAGCCTTCTGTCCTCCATACAGAGACTCTCATGTCCTCCTGGAAGAACTTGCTTTCTCTGAGAGTTGAGAGAAATGTTTTGCTTTGAGGCTGCTGGAAGTGGGAGCCTTTCTGCCTTTCTCTTCTCTGTGCAGGTTTTTGGTGTGGCCATTAAACCATCGTAGAGTCGGTTCCTCACTTTTCCGTCTTTATTCCCACTTGGATTCAGGGCTGAGGAACTAATTTCCTGCCTTGTAGAATGCAGAACCCGGAGGCAGTTTAATCTTTGATGACTGAATTAAATTCTCAAATAGGCTGAATAATCATTAGGATTTAAATTAAGGATTAAACACTCAGAGAGGCTCCCAGGGTGAGGGGAGTACTGGCACTTCTTTGGATGTCAGTGTTGCAGTGAAGAGTGTGATCTCAGAGTCTCTTGGGGCTCAGCCTAGACTGGCAAACATGCATTCAGATCTTGAACTTGTAATGCAAAGTCCTTGCTCCTCTTCTCATAAAATCCAGGTACTTCTACAGTACCCATGTGCCAATTAGCTCAAAGCAAGCTTGGCAAATATTTGAAAAATCAGATCCCTGGCTTGAACACATCCAAGGTTGGTCTGTTGTTAATTACTCCACTTACAGTACTATGGTTCTGGTTTCAACTTGGATACTTACTTGCTGTGTGACGTTGGGCCAATTACTCAGCTTCACTGGACCTTGTAAAATGAGACAGATGGATTGGAGGGGGGGATCTAGCTCTCACTTCGGTAATTATACTTTAGGTACAGACTTCAGAGTGTCCACATTCTTCTTGTGAAATAATCTTAACTTTCTGTGCCTCCATCTGTCCACCTATTATGTAAGATATATAGATAAGATGTCAGAAGATAAATCTTTTAGAACTTCCACAATCTCTGCCCTTTGGCTATTGTATTCTGCAGGACACTAGTTCTGTAATACTTAATAAGTCTTCTCTGGAAAAAAGAGGTTTGGAGCTAAGTTTAGTTAACACTGCATACAATATCACTCTCTTAAAATTTTATAATGTACCCTCGGTTTGTGCTCTGAGAAGTCTTATTTGAATTTGTTTAACCAGCATTTTAACCAGCATCTTCCAAACTATTCAGCCACGGTTATCACCTTTGTCTGCTCAGCTCACAATTACTTACCCCTCTACCCCCCATCCCAACTCTCTTTCCTCTCCCACAGCAAAGGGCCTTTAGCAGCCATTTTGGATAATATGATTCACCTCCTGGTAAGAGTTAATTGGGCCAGTGATGGGTTCCTTACCCAAACTGGGCCAATCAGAGGTGGACTTGTACTCCGGTGTGCCTTTGACCTGCTATGTGGACTGAAGAAGTAAAGAACACCAGTCTGTAGAGAAAGCAAGAACAGAGTAGAGGAACAGAGATGAGAGGGTATCTGCATGGCACCCCTGTTTCCAATTCATTCCTTAGGCTCATCTGCTAATAAGTTCTCTGGATATCCCTAAGACCTTATAAAGTGTTTACCTTTACTTCTGAAGCCACTATGGGTAGTTTCTGTAACTTATAATGGAAAAAATTTTAATTTATTATTATTATTATTATTTTTATGAGTAGGCATAATTGTGTTTTCTGGAATCTGCAGGATAGTTTTGCAGTAATTTCTTCTAGAGTGCCTTGGGAGCTGGTGATTGGCTAAGCCAGGAAATGTTCCAGCAGTAAGACAACATTATGGCAGAATTTCAGAATCTGGCTTTTTTGGTTTGTTTGGAAAGTAGATAGCTTGGTTTTTGGTACAGGTCATCTCTCAGGGCAAATGGTGTGAAAGATGTCTAAATAAGCAGAATTGTATCAGAAACAAGAGAGTGGCCACTTTGACATGCAAGTTGTTATTAGTCTTTTGAAGAAAAATAAGGGCTCAAAGGCATCAGAGAGAAGGAGGCCACCCATGAGCTATTTCATTTATCATTTTACAAAAAGTTTGGAGAATAGGGGGATATGTTCTTTAAACCCAAAGAAATCAAAACTCTGAAAATTTGAGTGATTTATTCCAATGTCAGATAGTGTCTGTTAGAGACAGAATCGAAGCCACGCCACCAGACTCTGAAGCACACACTCTTCACCACAACCAGAGTGTTGCTCAGTCACACAGTGCTACGGGCTGAGCATATAAAAAAAAAATAGAGGTGACTAAAATATGGTCTCTATCCTTATGGAATGTCATTCATTCTACTGGGCAGATGGCATGCTTTCAAACTAGGAATATGTTGAAAGGACACGTACGTGATGGCCAAGGACTTAACTATGAGATTATTTTCAAATGCAAATATCCTGAGGTTGGAGGATGGTGGAGGACGGTGGAATATTTTAGTTACTGAGTAGAGATCAGTAGAACTGATTTAAAAAGTAAATAGAAACAGGTGAACTTAATGTTCATAATATGTTTTATTGAATCCAATATATCCAAAATATTATCATTTCAACATGTAATCAATATAAAATATTACTAACAAGATGGTTCACATTCTTGTTGTCAAGTAAGTCTTTGAAATCCAGTGTGTATTTTACATTTACAGCATATGCCAATTCAGACTAGCCACATTTTAAATGCTCAATAGCTACATGTGACTAATGGCTACCATATTCCGTATTGAACAACATAGTGATAGGTGGTCTAGGTATAAAATTCTAAGTTGATAGTTAAATTCCATCAGCACTTTTGAGATACATTTCTGGGGTCTATTGTGGGTAGTACAAAGTCTGATGTCAGTCTAATTGTCATTCCTTTATAGGCAATTTGTCCCCTTCCTCTTCCCCTTTGGTTGCTTTAAAAATTTTTTTTTCTTTTTTGTCTTGATTGTTCTGAACTTTCACTATAATAATATTATTGGAAGTTAATTTCTTTGTATTCTGCTGATGATTTTATGTGCTGTTCAAAGTAAGGACCCATGTATTTTTTAAACTTGAGAACAGTTTTCAATTATTTTTATTAAATAGTGCTTCTCCCCTATTTTCTCCCCTGGTTTTTCAATATCTACTTCCAGAGCTGGCATCAGACACATGTTTGATCTTCTCATTCTATTCCCCACATATTTTAACAGCTCTTTTATAATTTCTGTCTCTTTGTTTATCTCTCAATATTTATACAGTATTTAGAATTTTTTTTAGTGTTTTCTTCTATATCAAATCTGCTTACTAAATGTACATTGAGTTTTTAATTTCAGTGACTATTGCAGTGCAATGACTAACCTTTATATGAACTTTCAAGCTATGATTTTATAACTCCCATTAAATGACTGGCTGGGACTACACAAATAAGGTGCATTGAACTCTTGTAGGGGATTGGTTAGTTTGGGTTCTTGCAGGGGCTGGAGGGAGGGGCATCTTGAAATTGGTAAGGAGCTTGCTATATAACCAGTTTCCCTGACAGAGGTTTTAGAGAGAAGGGAGAGAGAAGAAGGAGCTGTAACACTGAAGACAGCAAGAGACAGTATGGCAGCAGCAAGAGCGATAGCAGTGTGAGTTGCAGGAACCAGGAGACCGCTACAGATGGCTGCAGTGGAGTTGGAATCCATGGAGCTACGAGCTTTAACACTTGCCCGAGTACAGCCTGATGGCAGCAAGGCCCCCATGCAAGGCCAGGTGGCAGCAGCCGAGAAGAAACTGTCCTGAGGGAAGAACTGCATGTTGAGTTGTTCCCGTTACTTTCAAGTTGATCCTGACCCTGAGTTGTAATCTGTTACTTCCTAATATATCCCATAACTGCAAGTACAGCTCCTGGGTTCTGTGTGATGTTGCAGTGAATTACTGAACCCAAAGATAGGAGGAAGAGTAGCGAGGGGAAGGGGAGTAGTTGGTGTTAGAGGTAACGGAATGGTACAGCAGTTTGGAGAAGTGGGGCATTTGAGACATCTTTAACCACCACCTCAAAGGAACCAGCTTTGTATTGATTCTTATAAAAGAAAATATTCATTTAACTATCTTTTTCATTTCTAAAATTTCTACTTATTTCTGTTTAAAATATATCTTTTTAAAAATGCTACCCCATTTTTTCATTACACTTTCTGTTACTACTTCTATCTCCTTAATTCTTTTGCTTATTTTGTAGTTCTGTTCAAGTTGTTCTATTAGCTCCAGTTCACCATTTGTTGCATTTACAGACTCAACCTCATTGTATCTCATTTCCCTGTTGGGTTTATAATTTTTCACTGTGAATTCATTTTCGGTAGGTGTTGTGTCATACGTAGTGGGTTGTGAAAGTGTCCCTGTAGTGAGATTTTGTGTTTGTTTTTATAAGGGATCTAGGAGTTTCAATGGTTCAGGAACAGTTATGTATTACTTTCTCAGCTTGCGGTTCCTTCATCAAGTTAATAGCATAATTTTGGACCACACACCCATAGTTTCTGAGTTTTCATTTCTTAATCTTTGAGTTTATTTGTTTGGTTTTTCATCTCTGTTCTCAGGAAGACAAATTTCCTTGCTCTTTCCCATGGAGAATGTTTTATGGTCACCATCTGGAAGACAGAGGTAGCTCTTCATGGCTCTAGGCTTTATGTAGGAGCTTCTATCTAGCCACTTAAATCCTAGGATTCATGCCTTACATGTGTGTCAAAACCCCAACCCCTGGGATTTATATATGGCCTCAATACCCTCGGGAGCCATAGTCAATGAATTCCCATTTATGTTGTGGCTTGGCTTTTAGTTCCCTTCTCATTTCTGGAAACTCAGGTTTTCCCTTTCTTTTCTTTCAAGCTCAGTTTTATAATTTTTTGATAACCCTTTCCATAATTTCTGTTTATAATGGGAAGAAGGGCCTATGTGTCATCTCAATCTACCATATTCCCAGAAGCCTTCCATTAATTGCTTTTTTTAAATTCCATTGCTTACACATACTTCACATTCTCTGTAGTAGTTTAAATAGTCTTTTCAATTTCAGTATTGTTGAAGCAAAAATTTTTATAACCAATTATTATGTTGTTACCACAGTTCACAAAAGAAAGCCATTTGTAGACTTCCCTTGTTGAGGGAGAAGAGAAGGCTACATATGGTGGATTTAGAATCAGACAGGATTCAAATCTTAGCCAGACTCTCTAGCTGTATGTCTATGAGCTTTGGAATATAAGCTCCATGAGAGCAGACACTTAATGACTGGCACAAAGTAAGCCAACAATAAATATTTGTAGAATGGATGAATAAGCAAATAGCTTTAATTTTCTGAGCCTTTAGTATCCTCGTCTATAAAATGAGTTACACTGTCAACATTGTTAGGTTGTTCAGCTTAGAGGTAGTGTGTGTGAAGTGGTGGGCATAGATTAAACTAACGGAAACCAAACCTGTTGCCATCAAGTTGATTCTAACCCATACCGACCCTATAGGATGGAGTAGAACTGCCCCATAGGGTTTCCAAGTCACGGCTGGTGGATTTGAACTGCTGACCTTTTGGTTAGCAGCTGAGCTCTTAACCACTGCACCACCAGGGCTCCAGGCATAGAGTAGGTGCTAGAAATACTTAACCGTATGTGAGTCTAGAAAAAGGAGGAGCATAGTTTGATTCAATGAGCGTCCAATGTGGATTATGAGAGATTTTATAGCTGGATTTCTAGTAATCCTTAGATGTTTTATGAATTTCCCAATCATTTAGACATTTTTGTTCTCATCCACATATCTTCCAATTTAACTATGTCTTTTGACTAAGAAGGCTGTCCAAATGGAATGTAGTTCTCATGGATGTTGCGTGGAGTTCTTATCTTCTTGCCTTCATGTAATGCCCTTTCATATACTCCTCTCACAGTTAGTGTTTGTTTTTCTGGTCATCTTTTCACATTAAAAGCTAGCATCTAGCTTACTGTCTCTTGTCATCCTGAGCTTTCTCTCAGCATCTGTTGAATGCATTGATAAAGGTCAGTTTGGCCTCAAATCTTGCCTTCCCACCCTGGCTTGTTCCTGTAACTACATTGTCTCTGCAACTCGAGACCATTGCTGAAATAGTTTTTATCCTTCAGCGTTTTCCAAATGCCTGTATACCTTTGTTATTTGCCTTGCTTTTCTATAATCTTAGATCTACATATGATTTAGAAGAACTTGATGGAGGGAGTTTATTTGGTTTAGCCTTTTTAATATATGTGCAAATTTTTTAACTCATGAATAATTCACTACACTTTCATTGATTATCTACTATGTGTCCAAAACTATGCCAAGCACTGTGGGAACACAGGACAAAGTAAAAGATTCCATCTCTGACTTTGAGAAGTTTTGATGGGGAACAAACAACAGATGTCATTATAGGATAGTATTAAGTAATATATAATTAAGTGGGGAATTAGCTCCAACTTTGAGTGACACTTGAATTCAGAGATAAGAGAGATCATTATGGTCTGTAGCAGTCTATGTTGTTTATGGAGTAGAAGCTTCTTCAACTGGGCCTTGAGTGAGAGGGAAAATCTGAAAGCACAGGAGGAAATTGCAGATGTGGGGCATTGGTAGCCCCAAGCACGCCGTCCCTCTGGGACAGGAAGAAGACTCATGTCTCAGAGCAGAGTTTACGTTGGATGGTTAAAGTAGGCAGATTACAGAAGGCCTTATTAGGATGAGAGATGCTCTTCCCAGAAGCAAGCATATACAGAAACAGATGGCAGAGGAAATATTTATATGCCAGGTTGGATCATCTTTAGTCTTCCAGGTCTTACATCATCAACCAACCCACATAAAATTCATACCCACACCAGCTATTCTGAACTGACAAGTATCAACTGCAGAGAATTCTCTCTCCATCAAAGACAGCTCTACACTGAATTCCCAAAAGGATGTACACCCTCTCCTTTAGCTTATTCTGGTTATAGCTCCTGTTACACAGTAACTACTCTTTTGAGCGGGCCTCCTGTCCTTATGTTCCTTTTTGTGTCTTTGAAATAATTTTAATGGTGGGAGGAAATTGAAATATTTGTCATTTGGACTAGAGAACCACGTCCACCATTGCACAGAAAGCCTGTGCTCCCTGGCACTACCAATGAACCATCTTCAAACGTTCCCTGGTGAGGCAGCAACTCATGAGTTTCCTGTTCTCCGGAAACCCTGGTGGCATAGTGGTTAAGTGCTATGGCTGCTAACCAAAGGGTCAGTGGTTCAAATTCGCCAGGTGCTCCTTGGAAACTCTACTGGGCAGTTCTACTCTGTCCTATAGGGTCGCTATGAGTCGGGATTGACTCGACCGCACTGGGTTTGGTTTGGTTTGGTTCCTGTTCTTCCACCTTGATCTCCTGTTTATTGGCCAATGCGAGTCATGCTGAGAAGAACCTGGGGTTTCCACCCAATAACAAATTAACAAAAACAACAATAGTAAAGAAAGAGAATTATGACTTTTCCAGACCTTTCTGGTCTTTGTATGACAGAATATTAACTCCTTTATTTTACTCTGCCCACTTGTCGCAATATCTGCCTTCGTCTCCTAGGACTGTCACAACAAAAGACCACAAAGTGGGTGGCTTTAAAGAACTGAAGGGGCTTTTCTCACGGTTCTAGAGGCTAGGCATCCAAGTTCAGGGTATCAGCCATGTTGCCTCCCTGTGGGGGCTTTGAGAGAAGTTGTTCCAGACCTCTCTTCTAGTTTCCTCAGCCTTCTTTCCTGCTTATGGATACATCTGCCTAAGTCATCACATGACATCTCTCTTCCTTCTCTGTGCGTGTGACTCTGTTTCTTTTCTCCTCTTTTATATATGGCACCACTCACAAAAAATTAGCATCATGACCCACGCTACTCTGGCATGACTTCATTAGTTTAACTGAAAATACCTGCAAAGAAAAAAACTATTTCTTCAAACACGGTAACATTCACAGGTGTAGTAGTTAGAACTTTAACATATCTTTGCGGGGGTGAGCGGGGAGGCACAATTTAATCCATAACACCAACAATGTTGTAGGCAGCAGCCAACTCAAAGCTCTTGCTGGTGTCTAAATTTAGACCCTGGCTGATTTCATTACCCCTTCCTTGACTGTGGAGTCCCTGAGTGGTGCAGTTAATGCACTCCACTGCTAACCAAAAAGTTGGTGGTTTGAGTCCACCAAGAGATGCCTTGGAAGCAAGGCTTGGCAATCTTCTCCCAGCCTTTGAAAACCCTATGGAGCACAGTTCTACTCTGAAACACATGAGGTTGCCATGAGTTGGGATCGACTTGGTTTGGTTTTGGCTTTTCCTTGACTGTATTGCATGAAAAAGCTGATCAATGAATAGGTGCCAGGGGCTATATTTTAGACCTCCTCCTCCACACCTCTTCAAGTCATACAGATGCTGTGAATTGGCCACATGCAAAGAAACTGTGTATACTATAGGAAACTCTCCAACGGATTGCATCTGGAGTCCATGGTCATGGCTGCCCTCTGGGGCCAGATGCCTGACTATTGATGACTGTGGAGTGAAAGCACAAAAATGGGAGTGTTCAGGGAGACTTGGAGGTGCTGCCAGTTCTGCTGCACCTGGGATCTCATTTACATGTGACAAGTGGCAAATCTCAGTGGTAGCAGTTGCCTTTTGGTTGAAAATAAAGTTCTCTTTGTTATGCAACAGATGATTGTGATTGCTTCTTTTGCTTTAGGCAAATCCACAAGAGGGAAAATAAGCCCACCAGGTCTGGTGGGCAAACAAAAATCTGAATATTAAGATCTGAGTTGAATTCCCTAGAAGATGGTCAGGAATTAGGAGAGACCTTTTTTTTTTTTAATGGCAATTGGTATTTGTTTTACTTTGTTTCTGTTCTAAATAGACATGACTCTAGGGCTCATTAATAGGTATTTGAGCAATACTTTTTTCATTTTCCATTTTTTGTATTTCTGAGTATACAGCCTATTGGATTGTAAACCTCTGACCTAAGGGGAAAAAAAAAAAAAAAAAAAGGATTGCTTATTTTTCAACAGAGTCCACCTCTCCTCATCTACTAGGTCCTGACTACACTGTAAGGCTAGTCGTGGGGAAAAAAATTAATAAATAAAAAGCCTTTCATCGGGTAGTGCAGCATTGACCAGAAGAAGAAAAATCTATTTTTATTGGCGGAAGGAAATATATTAAGTAGTGAGAGCATAAAGTATAGCTGGTAAGAGGGTTTGTGGCGGCTTGGCCAGGCAGTTTTGTGTGTTTCATTTATTTTTTTAATAAGTAAATACCAATAAAGGTCTCTGCACTAGCCCTGTTCTAGATGCTTGGGATACATGTGGACAAAAGACCAAGATCCCTGTCCTTCTGGAATTTAACTTCTAGTGGAGGAGAGAGACAATAGTATGAACATAATAAATAAATACATTATATCACCTGTTTGAAGGGGTAAGTACTGCAGAAAAAAGAAAATGTTGAGCATGGAAGGGAGGGTCAGGAGTGCCCAGGTTGAGCTGAGGTGGTTTGGAGGTGAGGAAGAGCCACAGAATTACACAGAATGGTCAGGCCGTGTGTCATCTAAAAGGTGAGCTCTGAGCAAAGACTTGAGGGAGGTGGGGGCGTTGTTGTTGTTAGGTGCTGTTGAGTTGGTTCAGACTCATAGCAACACTATGTACAACAGAATGAAACACTGCCCAGTCCTACACCATCCTCATAATTGTTATGTTTGTGCCCGTTGTTGCCTCCACTGAGTCAATCCATCTCATGGAGGGTCTTCCTCTTTTTTGCTGACCCTCTACTTTACCAAGCATGATGTCCTTCTTCAGGGACTGGCTCCTCCTGATAACATGTCTGCAGTATATGAGATGAAGTTTTGCATTCTTGCTTCCAAGGTGCACTCTATATTTCTTCCAAGACAGACTGGTTCATTGTTCTGGCAGTCCATGGTATATTCAATATTCTTTTGCCAACACCATAATTCCAAGGCATCAATTCTTTGGTCTTCTTTATTCACTGCCCAGCTTTTGCATGTATTTGAGATGACTGAAAATATCATGGCTTGGGTCAGATGCACATTAGTCCTCAAAATGACATCTTAGCTTTTTAAGGCTTGAAAGAGGTCTTTTGCAGCAGATTTGCCCAATGCAATACGTTGTTTGATTTCTTAACTGCTACTTCCATGGGCATTGATCCAAATGAAATGAACTCAACAACTTCAATATTTTCTCCATGTGGGGGCATTAGCCAGAGAGAAACCTGGAGTGTTCCAAGCAGAAGGGACAGGCAGTGAAAATCCCCAAAGCTGGAGCATGGTTGACATTCCAAAGACTGAAAGGAGTCCAGAGTGGCAGGAGTCATATGGGAGGGGGAAAGTGAGGTCAGAGAGGCAACGGAGGGGGGGGGGCAGGTCACATCAAGCCTTATAGGCCACCGCAGTCTTTAGCATTTACTCTGGAGGAAGTGGGACACACTGCAGGGTCTGGGCAGAGGAGTGACATGATCTGACTTACATTTTAAAGGGATTAACTTGGCTACTTTGGAGAATAGACTGTTGGGGGTAAAGGCCAAAGCAGGGGTACCAGTTAGAAAGCTATGGCAGTAACCTGAGCTGGGGTGGCAACAGGGAGGCAGTGAGAAGTGATATCTTGAAGGTACAGCCAGCTTGTTCTTCTGACAGATTGACTATTGGATATAAGGGAAAGAGGGGAGAACAATTCCACATTTTTTGTCCTAAGCACCTGGAACAATGGAGCTGCCATCACTAAGATAGGGAAGTTTTGGTTAAAACAGGTTTTGGGGGAAGGAACCAGCATTTGTTTCCAGACATGTTTCATGTGAGGTATTTGTTAGATATCCAAGTGAATTTCTGATAATAGAAATTAAATATACGAGCCTGGAGACTAGGAGAGAGGTTGGACTGCATGTAAGATTTTGAGAGTCAAGGACAATTATTGTATAAGACCACTACTATAAGAACCTGAAAAATAGTTTAAACAGGGACCATGGTTTCAGGAGACATCTAAGTCCATTGGCATAATAAAATCTATTAAGAAAACATTATGCATCCCACTTTGGAGAGCGGTGTTTGGGGTCTTAAACGCTAGCAAGCGACCATCTAAGATGCATCGATTGGTCTCAACCAACCTGGACCAAAAGAGAATGAAGAACACCAAGGACACAAGGTAATTATGAGCGCAAGAGACAGAAAGGGCCACCCACATAAACCAGAGGCTACATCAGCCTGAGACCAGAAGAACTTGATGTTGCCTGGCTACAACCGATGACTGCCCTGACAAGGAACACAACAGAGAACCCCTGAGGGAGCAGGAGAGCAGTGGGATGCAGACCCCAAATTCTCATAAAAAGACCAGACTTAATGGTCTGACTGAGACTAGAAGGACCCTGGTGGTCATGGCCCCCAGACCTTCTGTTAGCCCAAGACAGGAACCATTCCCAAAGCCAACTCTTCAGACAGGGATTGGACTAGGCGATGGGATAGAAAAAGATGCTGGTGAAAAACGAGCTTCTTGGATCAAGTAGACGCTAGAGACTATGTTGGCATCTCCTATCTGGAGGGGAGATGAGAGGGCAGAAGGGGTTGGAAGCTGATGGAATGGACATGAAAAGAGAGAGTGGAGGGAAGGAGCAGACTGTCTCTTTAGGGGGAGAACAATTAAGAGTATATAGCAAGGTGTACATAATTTTTAAACGAGAGACTGACTTGATTTGTAAACCTTCACTTAAAGCACAATAAAAATAAAAATAAAAAAGATTTCGAGAGTCAAAAGCAAATGGATGGCATTAAAGCCACAGAGTTGGATGGAAAGGAGAAGAGTCAAAGTCCAAGAACTGAACCTTGGAGCGCTCCATTATTGAGACGTTGGAGAAAGAGGCGGAAACTGAAAGGAGTCTAAGAAAGTGCTGCTAGGGAGATAGAGAGCTAGGAGGAAAACCAAGAGTGTGTTGCCCCAAATGCCATATTAAGTAGAAAGGAGAGGTCAGCAAGCAGGATGAGGACTTAAAGTTGGCTACTGAATGTAGCAACCTAAAGTCATCAGCAAGCCTCATCAGAGCAGTGGAGTGGTGGAGTAGTGAGAAGTGAGAGACTGATTAGAGTGGGTTTAAAGGAGGAATTGAAGATAGCAAACAGCATCTTTATTTTTTGAGGAGTTTTGCACAAAGGAAAGCAAAGAAATGGGATGGCAGCTAGTGAAGGGAGTGCAGTCAAGAGAAGGATTCTTTTAAGATGGGAGAATTACATGTTTGTATGTTGATGACAGTAATACAGTACTAAAAAAAAATACAGTAGGGAGAGAAAAATTAATGATTCAAGAAACAGGAAGAAATTGCTGGAATGCTTTGAGTGTCCTGTTGACTTGCTGGATTTTGGATTAAATGCTTGGAGATCTAGCTACCATCTTGGGCTATGAGGTAACATGCTAAGGAAAGAACAACAAAATGGAAACAGCCGGGATCCCATCGAAAGCCCATTAAGGAGCTTCCATTCAAGCTCTGGATGGCCTATTTCTCGACCTTTTACATATAAAAAAAATAAATCTCTCTCTTTTCTTCCAACATGTTCTTAAAAAAATTTTCAAACATATAGGAGACTTGAAAGACTTGCACAGCAAACACCCACCACTTAGTTTCTACAATTCACAGCTTTCTATACTTTTTCTATGACATGTTTATCCATCCATCCGTCCCTGCATCCATCTTATTTTTGGCTTGACACTTCCAGGAACTGCAAGGAGGCTGGCATGGCAGGAGTCAGCATTGGAGGGGGGAGGCAAATGAGGTTAGAGAGGCAATGAGGGTGCCAGATCCAACTTCATTCCAAAGTAAATGTCAGGCATCAGTATGTTTCACCCTTAAACACCTGAGCATGTAGACTACTACCCAGAGTTTAATATTTATTTACAGTTTGAGGTAAATTTACATAGAATGAAATACTCAGGCCTTATTGTAACATTTGATGAGTTTTGACAAATGCATCCACCTGTGTTATCCAAATTCCTATCAAGATAAATAACAATACCATCACTTCAGAAAGTTCCCTCATGCCCCTTCCCAGTAAACCCTCGCTGCTGCCACTTCTCCTCAGAGACAACTACTGTTCTGATTTTCTTCACCCTAATTTTTTTTCTTGTTCAAGAATTTCAAATAAATGAAATCATGCTATATATACTCTTTTGTGTGATACTTCATTCGCTCAGAAAATACTCTTGAGATTGTCGTGTTGTTGCATTTATTGGTAGTTTGCTCCTTTCATTGGTGAGCAGTGCTCATTGTATGAAGGCACTGCAGTTTGTTTATCCGTTCTCCTGTTGATGGACACCTGGGCTGTTTCCAGATTTTGTTTATTACGAATAAACCTGTTATGAATGTTCTTCTACAACTTGTTTTATGGACTTGCATTTTCATTTCCTTTATGAGGAATTGCTGAGTCATAAAATAGTTATATGCTTAGTTTTACAAGAAACTATCGGAAATGTTTTCAGAGTGGTTGCACCATTTTATACTCCCACCCACAATGTATTCAGGTCCCACTTGCTCCACATCTTTACCAACATTTGATGTTGTCAGTCTTTGATTTTAGCCACTCTATTGACGGCAGTGGGTTTTTTTTTTTTATACTGAGTGCATAGTGGTACTTCATTTTGGTTCAATTTACGTTTCCCTGATAGTTAATGATGTTCAATATCTATCTAGATACACACACACACACACACACACACATATATATATATTTCCCTTTGTGGAGTATTTGTTCATACCTTTTCCCATTTATTTATTTAATTGTTTGACTATTTGTTATTGAGTTTGTCAGAGACTTGTTTTCCAAATATAAGTTTCCTTAAATAATGGTTTTTGATGATCAGAAGTTTTTAATTGTGATATAAATCTATCAAGTTATTTTTCGTTTATGGTCATTGCTTTCTGTGTCCTCTTTAAAAGAAACTTTGCCTAACCCCAGGTTGCAAAGATATTGTCTCAAGTTTTCTTCCAGAAGCTTTATAATTCTATCTTGTACAATTAAGTCTATGATCCATCTTGAATTCGCCTTTGTGTATAGCATGAGGTAAGGAGTCAAGATTCATTGCTTTCCATATGGATATTAAGTAGTTTTAGCCCCATTTGTTGAAAAGCAAATTTCCCTTTGGATTGCTTTGGCACCTTGGTCAAAAATCAAATGACTCTAAGAGTGGATCTAATTCTGGGCCCTATGTTCTAGTCTTAAGAGCCCAAGTGGTGCAGTGGTTAACAGCTCAGCTGCTAACTGAAAGATGGGCAGTACAAACCAACCAGTCGCTCTGTGGGAGAAAGATGTGGCACAGTCTGCTTCTATAAAGATTTACAGCCTTGGAAACCCTATGGAGAAGTTCTACTCTGTCCTACAGGATCATTACAAGTTGGAATCGACTCAGCAGCAATGTTTTATTCTATTGATCTATTTGTTGATCCTTATACCGTTACTGTCTTGACTTTAAGTCTTAAAGTTAAATAGTTTAAGTCGTCCAATTTCTTTCTTCTTTTCTAAAATTTATTTGGTCATTCTAAGTCCTTTGCATATCTATATAAATTTTATAATCAGTTTGTCAACTTCTATAAAAATCCTGGTAGGATTATGATTGGAATTATGTTGTAATGGGCTTATAGATCAATCTGGGGAGAATTGCCATATTAATAATATGAAGAATTTAATCCATGAAGATGGTATATTTCTCCATTTATTTAGATCTTTTTCAGTTTCTCACAGAAATGTTTTATAATTTTCAGTGTAGAAGTCTTGGACTTCTTCATTTTTTTAGAAATTAAATTCTAAGTATTATATATGTATAAATTATATATGTATATGTATGTATATATATTTTTTAATTTCAATCTAATTTTTATTTGCAACATATAATTTTTTCATTGTGGTAAGTATATATATAACAAAACACTTTCCATTTCAACATTTTTTACACGTAAAATTCAGTTTAAATTGAACCGTTTTATTTAATTCTATTTTCAATTGTTTGCTGCGAGTACACAAAATAAAATTGAATATTTACCTTATATTTATATGATCTTATTAAGTTCACTTATTAGTTCTAGTAGTTGTTTTGTAGATTCCTTAGGATTTTTTTATGTAAACAATCATGTCATCTGCAAATAAAGACTATCTTAAAAAAAAAAAAACCTCCGTTTCACTGATGTATTGTTACTTGCAGCAGTGTCTAATCCCATATAATCGTGAATAGCACTAGTGAAATTTGATAAAGAATCAATGCCAATCACAATGAAGCTCATTATGCATCCAACTAAATGTTGAACAATAGGGTATCAATTCAATAGACTTATGATACATAAACATATGATTAAATTATGAACCCATTGAAAATCCTGTTCTTGTGTAATCTTCAAGGGTATGGGGAAATGCTACTGTATTAAGTTAAAAAGATAAAAAATAATCAGAATAGACTAAGTTACATCATGCTAACAAACAATTTCAAAATCTTAGTGTCTTAAAATTGTTTGTTATCACAATGTAATTTAGTCTGTTCAGATTATTTGGTGGCACAACAGTTAAATACTCAGCTTCAAACTGAAAGATTGGCAATTCCAACCCACCCAGCAGCTCTGCAGGAGAAAGATCTGGCTGTTTGCTTTCAAAAAGATTACAGCCAAGAAAACCCTATGGGACAGTTCTACTCTGTCACACGGGATTGCTATGAGTCAAAATCTCCTTGAGTGCACCAAACAACAAAAACAAGTGTCTTAACACAGCAAATACCAGAAGGGTCACCCATGGTAGACAGGATTCAGTGAGATTCCAGACTAAGACAGACTAGGAAGAAGGATCTGGCAGCCTACTTCTGAAAAAAACTGGTCGTTGAAAACCTTACAAACAGCAACAGATTGATATAGTGCCAGAAGATGAGCCCCTCAGGTTGGAAGGCACACAAAACACGACAATGGAAGAAAGTCCTCCCTAGAGTCAACCTTAATAATGTAGATGGAGTAAAACTTTCAGGGCCTTCATTTCCTGATGTGCCACGACTCAAAATGAGAAGAAATAGCTGCAAACATTCATTAATGATCGGAACATGGAACGCACAAAGTACGAATCTAGAAATATTGGAAGTCATCAAAAATGAAATGGAATGCATAAAGATCAATATCCTAGGCATTAGTGAGCTGAAATGGACTGGTGTTGGCCATTTGGAATCAGACAATCTTATGGTCTACTGTACAGGGAATGACAAATTGAAGAGGAATGGCATCACATTCATTGTCAAGAAGAACATTTCAAGATCAATCCTGAAGTACTTTGCTGTCAGTGATAGGGTAATATCCATTTGTCTACAAGAAAGACAAGTTAGTACAACTATTATTTAAATTATGCACCAACTGCTAAGGCCAAAGATGAAGAAACCGAAGACTTTTACCAACTTCTGCATTCTAAAATTGATCAAGCATGCAATCAGGATGCATTGATAATTACTGGTGATTGGAATGCAAAAGTTGGAGCAAAGATGAGGGATTAGTAGTTGGAAAATTTGGCCTTAGTGATAGAAATGACCCCAGAGATCCCACGACAGAATATTGCAAGACCAACGACTTCTTCATTGCAAATACCTTTTTTCAACAACATAAATTGCTACTATATATGCAGACCTCACCAGATGAAATACAAAGAAATCAAATTGACTACATCTCTGGAAAAGGACGATGGAGAAGCTTAATATCATCAGTCAAAACAGGGGCCGACTGCAGAACTGATCATCAATTGCTCATGCAAGTTCAAGTTGAAGCTGAAGAAAATTAGAGAAAGACTATGACAGCCAAAATATGACCTTGAGTATATCCCACCTGAATTTAGAGACCATCTCAAGAACAGATTTGATGCATTGAACACTAATGACTGAAGACCAGATGAGTTGGGGAATGACATCAAGGACATCATACAGGAAGAAAGCAAATGGTCATTAATAAGACAGAAAAGAAAGAAAAGATCAAAATGGATGTCAGAAGAGGCTCTGAAACTTGCTCTTGAAAGTAGAGTAGCTAAAGCAAAAGAAGAATTGATGATGTAAAAGAGCTGAACGGAAGATTTCAAAGGGCAGCTCAAGAAGACAAAGTATTATAATGAAATGGGCAAAGACCAGGAGTTAGAAAAACAAAAGGGAAGAACGTGCTCAGCATTTCTCAAGCTGAAAGAACGGAAGAAAAAAGTCAAGCCTCAAGTTCCAGTATAGAAGAATTCTAAGCGGAAAATATTGAACGACACAGGGAGCATCAAAAGAAGATGGAAGAAATACACAGGGTCACTGTATCAAAGAAAAAAAAATTGGTCTACATTCAACCATTTCAGGAGGTAGTGTATGATCAAGAACCGATGGTACCGAAGGAAGAAGTCCGAGCTGCACTGAAGGCATTAGCAAAATAGAAGGCTCTAGGAATTGACAGAATAGCAAATTGAGACATTTCGACAAATGGGTGCAGCACTGGAGGTACTCAATTATCTATGAGGAGAAATTTGGAAGACAGTTACCTGGCTAACCAACTGAAAGAGTTCCATATCTGCGCCCTTTCCAAAGAAAGACGATCCAGCAGAATGCAGATGTTATCTAACAATCATTAATATCACACACAAGTAAAGTTTTGCTGAAGATAATTAAAAAAAAGATGGTTGCAGCAGTATATCCATAGGGAACTGCCAGAAATTCAAGCCAGAAGAGGATGTGGAATGAGGGATATCATTGCTGATGTGAGATCGATCTTGGCTGAAATCAGAGAACACCAGAAAGAAGTTTACCTGTGTTTTATTGACTATGCTGAGGCATTCGACAGAGTGGATGATAACAAGTGATTGATAACATTGAGAAAAATGGGAATTCCAGAACACTTAATTGTGCTTATGCAGAATCTGTACATAGACCAAGAGGCAGTCATTTGAACAGAACAAGGGGATACCGCGTGGTTTAAAGTCAGGAAATGTGTGCATCAGGTGTGTATCCTTTCGCCACACTTCTTCAGCCTGTGTGATGGGCAAATAATCTGAGATGAACTATATGAAGAAGAACACAACATTAGGATGGGAAGAAGACTCATTAACAACCTGAGATATCCAGATGACACAACTTTGCTTCCTGAAAGTGAGGAGGACTTGAAGCACTTACTGATGAAGATCAAAGACTACAGTCTTCAGTATGTACTGCCCCTCAACATAGAGAAAACAAAAATCTTCACAACTGGACCAATAAGCAACATCACGATAAACAGAGAAAAGGTTGAAGTTGTCAAGGATTTCATTTTACTTGGCTCCACAATCAACACCCAAGGAAGCAGCAGTCAAGAAATCAAATAATGTATTCCATTTGCCAAATCCACTGCAAAAGACCTCTTTAAAGTTTTAAGAACAAAGATATCACTTTGAGGACTAAGATGCCCTGACCCAAGCCATGGTATTTTTAATTACCTCATATGAATGCGAAAGCTGAACAGTGAATAAGGAAGACTGAAGAATTGATGCCTTTGAATTATGGTGTTGACTAAGACTGTTGAATGTACCATGGAGCCAGAATAATCAAATCTGTCTTGAAAGATGTACAGCCGGAGTGCTCCGTAGAAGCAAGGATGGTGAGACTTCATCTCACATACTTTGGACGTGTTATCAGGAGGGCTCAGTCCCTGGAGAAGGACTTCATGCTTGATAAAGTGAAGGGTAAGTGAAAAAGAGGAAGATCCTCAACGAGGTGGAATGACACAGTAGCTGCAACAATGGGCTCAAGCATAACGACAATTGTTAAGGATGGTGCAGGACTGGGCAGCATTTCGTTGTTGTACATACGGTTGTGCACAGAGTTGTACATAGGGCTGCTATGAGTCAGAGCCGACGCGATGCACCTAACAACAACAACAAACCGCGAGAAAATAAATTTCTATTTTCACAGCAGCACTAGGTAACTAAGACAGTATTTTTTTCCTTTAATTTAATAACCTGGTCTAGAGATCTTTTCCTGGAGATTATGTCATACTTTTGTTGGGAATGGGGAGAGAGGCGCTACTGAAGGAGAGAAAGAGTACTTGGGAATGTATATTTTAAAACATTTTCCAAGTGATTCTGATATCCAACTCTTCAAGCCACTGATCTCAACCTTTCTTTGTAAAAATGAACAATCATTGAACAGCATCTTGAAGAACTGAATCAAGCTGAGTTGCTAGGAAACAGGAACTAATTCAAAAACATTTAGTTTGTATTTTTTGTGCGATTGGAGAGTATATCGCAATCATAAAACAAGAGCAGATAGTATGGGAAAGCTCAATTAGAAGATTTCCAAAAGAAAAAAAAATAGCGTAAATATCAGAATGAACACCTTACTATATTTTTATGTAAATAATCCACGTGTTACATATTTTTTGTCAGTCACACAAACGCCACATGCGTTATTTTCCTAGGCATGCTAGGTACATTATATGTATGGGTGTGTTACTTACACAAGCTCATTATCTGCCAAAATACGTTATTGAACACTACCTGCCATTGGCAAGTAGGGCACTCAGTGGTGGTAGGAACCAAATCTGCCTTCCTGGGGGAAAGTCCATATTTTGAGCCCATTCCTCAACCATGTCTCTATGGTGACTTTGTACATGAGGCCGTGGAACAAGCATTAAGGTGGTTAGAGAGAGAGCCACAGTTTAGCTGTGCTGAGAGTCTGCTTAGCAGAGAATGCCCCTCTGGTGGGCATTTTTGTGGGAATGGAGTATCTTCTGTGCCCATTCTGAGAGATCCATCCACATATCTTTTACACAGGCTCTCCTGTCACCAGTTTTCCAATCTTAATCTTTTCAAATCCCTAACAAACCACCTACCTATTAACCACTGTCAATGACTTAATGTTGAGACTTATTTCTGGCCTTCTTTTCTATGCAAAGAGGGCAATCAGATGTACTACCCACAATTCTTCCCAGACAAAGACCTCCCTTCACTCTTCTCTTTCAAGACCACCCTTCTGTAGAGCTGTAGACCCATGCATAAACTGTGCTCATATTTTTCCTCCTCTGCAAATTGGTGACAGGGAATTTCTCATGAGGCCATAAGTGTGAGTAGAGGGTGAAGCAAGGAGCATTGGGAACAAGGACTGTGGGGGAGTGAGTGGCAAGACCACGCAGCTTCGTTGTGTCTTCTGAACCTAATTAAGCCCAGTCTCATCTAGATCACTTCCGTTTCACAATGAACTTTGTAATTTGATCAATCAGACAACAACCAGTTTATAATGGGAAGCTTTTCTCACCTTGTATAACCAGTGTGCTGTCTGTCATCAAGGAAACAGCCTAGCAGGATGTTCTGTGGGATATAAAAATGATCAAGTACTCTCCAGATTATATTACAACAAAGAAGCAGGAGAGTTAACATGGTCTTGAGATATGATATGTGAGGCAAACCACTTTTGATTATTTTTACCGATAGGAATTGGAGAAAGAGCATTTGCAAGGTCAATAGCTGTATACCAGGGGCCAGTGGCTGTGCCGATTTTCTCTGTAAATAGATCCCATCTGAAGCTGAAGCTGCAATTGAGGTCACCAGCTGATTAAGTCTGCAGTAATGCACAATTATTCTCCTTATGCATATGGTTTTTTGTGGGGACCAAATAAGCTAGTAAATGGGGATGTGGTAAGAGTCACCACCCCTGTACCTTTCAAGTCTTTGATGGCGGCCCTCTACATGATAGCTATAGCAGCCAGGAGCTGCTTTCCTGCTCCTCCTGTCCATTAGCAAACAAAAGCTTAGGTGACTGCAAAGGGTTTGGCTCAATTGGGAGCTGCTCAGACCAAAGGGAACCTCCTGCCCATTGTCCGCGAAGCGCTGGGTGTGGCTCAAGCCAGTCAAACTCTGTTTACTAGCCTACATGCCAAAGGAAAAAAAAAAGTAATTTGTCCTACTGTGCCTGTGCACCATGATAACCTATATAGTTCATAATGTCTGCATATACTTCCTCGTGAGAGACGGTATAAAAGGTTCCGCTCTGTTTGGGGAACTTGATTTGAGGTATACACCTCCTTGCACCTTGCCTGCACGCTTGCCATAAATGCTCTTCCTCCCTCCTCAGCTTGGTGTGTCTTTATTGACAAGAAGCTGCACTGAGCAGGATCTGTTCTGAGTAACATACATGCTGGGTCTGGATAAATAAACCATGATGGGGCCCACTAGGCCTACTGAGAAAGGCCATTATCCCGAAATACCATCATTCATCTGTCCTCCACAAGTCCCCAGTCTGACTGGTGAGCTACGGTGACAATTCAGCCTCCAGAGATTAACATCAGTTTAGAGGCAGAATCTTGTAAACCCTGGAAGACCTGGGTATTTCTCTTCCCCTAGTGCACAGTCACTCTGTAAATGGGGCAGGTCCTCTGGGGAAGGCCTGGGGAAGATGTACAGAATACACCTGTAGTCACATCCCAAAGTCCTTCCTCAAAAAGACCTAGCCAACTCCGTGTCTGAGAACCAGCTGTGTCTGGGAACCAGACAAAAGGTCACAGAATCTCATTACAGTGACCTGTATTAGGATTCTGCCCACTAGAACCAGGATATTTCCTGCTACATGGATTAAGCACACCTGCATAAACTGTCCATCTATTTCATTTTGGGGGACCCAGTAATTAAATTAGCCGTTGTCTCAAGTCCTACAAGTCAAGACACCTCGATTTTCACAGAACACACTGCTGCTAATTTTAGACGCTGTGCTTACTTTCTCCTGACAGTTAGGCACTGCCACCCAGCCCCTGCCATATGAGCAGATTAAGTAAGCTAAAACCCATTTCGAGGGTCTGGTTCTTCTGGTGCCAATTCCTATGTTAGTCCGAGCCTGCCAAGAGACAAGTGGAACACTCAGAAGCGTGAGTGGAGAGAGTAACTAGGGACTCTTTGCAGAGGTGTGGGCTGGACTAAGAGAATCCAGGAAGGAATGGAGAAGCAACCCAGGACTACCAAGAATGAAGACTGCTTCCTGCATGTCCTGAGTCCCCCCACAGCCTGAGGGGAAGGGAAAGGTGTAGTTTCTAGAACAGGCCAGACCCACAACTGTAAGAGGAGTCATCTAATAGAAGTTGTGGTCTTTGCAAGAGAAATACAGCTACTAAAAAGCTGAGAGTGGTAGGGAGGAGGCCAAGGTAGTGTATACACTGAGCTTTTCCACCTTCCTCCCTCCCACACTCCTTCGAGCTTCCCAAAGGTCCCTCCCATTGGCTGAACCCAACCAATACCCAGAAAGCATGGGAGCCTTCCTCAGTATACAGAGCAGGTTGTAAAAGATGGAGAGTGGATTTGAGGACCAGTGGAGAAGAACGTCCTTCACATGTGTAGATAATGCACTGAATAAGACTCAGCACACATATAAGAGCAAAACTAATAACTAACTATGGATAAAAGGAAATTCCCTAACTTGAGTCAGGTATATCTACTAGAAAACAATAGCAAACATTGTGCTTGCTGGTGAAACTTTGGAAGAATTCACAATTTGTATAAACTGTTAAAAAATGCCTATGCCCATAGGCCAAATTGTCATCCCATAATGTATTCTAAAGAAATCAAATACACAAAAATTATAGTACAATTATATTTATTATTAATGTTGCATTATGTACATTATGTTTTTACTAATAACAAAACACTGGACATGCCCATCACTAATTAGAGACTGATTAAAGAAAGTCTGGCATAGTCATTGTGATTGTTAAGGTTGTGTGTCAGCTTGGCTGGGCCATGATTCTCAGTAGTTTGGCAGTTATGATGTAATTTAGCAGTCTTACGATATGATCGCCTCTACAAAGGGATCTGCTGGGAGTAGCCATCAGTTGAAAGGGAGTTCCCTTGCGGGTGTGGCCTGCATCCAACATAGGCGGACTTTCTGGCAAGGCTCTTGGACTTTTGCTCCCTCTGGATCCTGCAGCTGGCTCCTGTTCATCTGACCTCTGGTTTTTGGAACTTGAGCTAGCAGTTTGCCTGCTGTC
This sequence comes from Loxodonta africana, assembly GCF_030014295.1. Lineage (NCBI taxonomy): Eukaryota > Metazoa > Chordata > Mammalia > Proboscidea > Elephantidae > Loxodonta > Loxodonta africana. The sequence continues at coordinate 23,633,156 of NC_087354.1, forward strand.
TTACCTGCTGATCTTGGGATTCGTAGGTTTTCACAGCCTGTGAGCCAGGGCCCTACTGTCTGACCTGCTGATCTTGGGTTCACCAGTCCCTGTGGCTATGTGAATCAGGAGAAGCCTTCAGCCTGACCCAGGGACTTGGGTTTCCAGCCTCTACAACCACTTGAGCCGTTTCCTTGATGTAAATGTATATGTATTTCTGCACTTTTCTGGTTTTGCTTTTCTAGAGAACCCAGCCTGAGACAGTCATACACTGGAATGCCATGTAAAGAAAAAAATTCTTCTTTTTGTTGATCTTAACATTCAGATTTTATAATCCTCTCCTGGACACTTGACTATAAATCAGGCACTAATCAGTTACTTTCTCAAAGTTCCATTAATTTTTGGTTATTTTGTTTGGCTTAACATCAGGCATTTGTTTTTTGATTAAAAAACATTTATGAAAGGTCACTTTTCAGAAGCCCTCATCGTAGGTGCTGTAGGGTGTCCAAGACAATTAAAATATAATCTCTGTCACTAAGGAACTCACAGCTGAAAAGGGCAAATAAGACACACAAATCATAAGGCAAAGAGCCCCTGGGTGGTGCAAATGGTTAACATGCTCAGCTACTAACCAACAGGTTGGAGGTTTGAATCAATCCAGAGGTGCCTTGGAAGAAAGGCCTGGGGATCTACTTCTGAAAAATCCACGATTGAAAACCCTATGGACCACAGTTCTACTCTGACACATGGGGTGGCCATGAGTTGGTGTTAACAGCAACTGGTGGTGGATTATAAGGTACAGTGTCATAACTTTGGAAAGACAGCGACAAGGAAAGGGCTCTGGAAGCATAAAGGGAGAACTTTCTTTTGTCTGGGGTTGTAAGAAACGCTTCTTGGAGGTGGAGGTGCTTTGTTCTGTGTCTTAATAATTAGGTAGGATCTAAGAGGTGGATGTAAGCAGAGAGCACGCAGAAGAAATGTGTGGAGAAACACCTTGGAAATGGGGAGGCAGAATGGATTGGAGAACAGTGAGTAGTACAGTTTGACAGTGTGGTTTTCAGTATAATTATGGAATAATCAGATTTTATCAGCTAGCCTGGGACCTAGACCATCATTGTTTCTATGGAAAAAAAGAAAAAACAACAACAACTCTGATTTCTTATACAATATACTTTTCAATGAAAATCCGTTCAGGAATCAGGGCTTTCTTTATTATCATCTTGAGTCTTTTGTGAGCACAGCTTAAATCTGCCAATAATAATGCTTGCTGTTGGATTTCACTGACTAATTTTTAAAGGTGGGTGCACCCTTATTGCTTGTTCGGAGATCTAGTCATAGGACTTGTTTTTCTTCCTAGGATAATCCCTTGGGGGTCACTGGTTTCTTATCAGCAATGTGTTATTTTATTTCGGGTTTATTGTATGTGTTTCACGAGCCCTGTGGTACAGTGGTTAAAACAATGGGCTGCTAACCAAAAGGTCTGCAGTTGGAAACCACCAGCAGCTCTGCGGAAGAAAGATGTGGCAGTCTACTTCCATAGAGATTTACAGCCTTGGGTCGCTATGAGTAGGAATTGACTCGATGGCAGTGGGTGTTGAGTTTTGGTTTGTATGTGTTTAACAAGGCATTCAGCTGGAAACAGATCTCATAATTTTAATTGTCTTTAACCACTGATGGTAGGAGGGCCTTCCTTTTGGCATATGGAATACAGACGTAAAGAAGATTGACAGGGGACAAATTAAAAAAAAAAAAAACTCGTTACTGTTGAGTTGAGTCCGACTCATAGCAACGCTATAAGACAGAGTAGAACTGCCCCATAGGGTTTCCAAGGAGCAGCTGGTGCATTCGAACTGCTACCCTTGCGGTTAGCAACGGAATTCTTATAATGACCATCAATCAGGAATGTTCCAGGCAGGGGAATTCCTGAGTGTTATCTAAAAAGGATGTATATGACGGCTGTTGGCCACAGGCTAGTTAAGATGTAAGAGCAGTAAAAATCCAGACATGGAAACACTGAAATGAAAAATCCTTTGGGAAGAGCAATACGTGGAACATGGCTTGTTCATGGGGGCATTTTCCTCTCTTCTCAGCAGACAACTGATTGGGGGCACATAGAAGATGTAGAAATGAAGCGGGGCTACTTTTCCACAGCTGTTACCCTGATTCTCCCAAGCAGAGGTCGGGTTGGGTGCAGCTGCCTTTTGTAATAAATCATTCCAAGTCCTACTCTGCTGTAGGCCTTCTTGAATTCTGTGTCCTGATCTTGATTGTGTCATTTGACCACGTTGCCCTGGGGAGTTTGACAATAGTTTTCTGGAATGTGAGGGGAGAGGGGTCAGGTACACAGTGACTGGGGTGGGAATAGTGCAATTGCTCCTTAAATGCAGTTGGTGGGGTCCTGGCCTGGCACTCCATCACCATGGTGGGCCAAAAGTATGAATATGTGCAAAGCCAGTGGCCACTCCTGTTTATTTCCAATCATGTTACTATTTAACCACATCTTTTAATTAGCTGTGTCCCATTCTGCCACAGTATTTTCAAGTCCACTCAAGCCAGATCAGGCTAGCATTAACGGAGTGTCTTAGTAATCTAGTGCTGCTATATCAGAAATACCACAAGTGGGTGGCTTTAACAAAGAGAAATTTATTTCTTCACAGTTTAAAGTAGGTTAAAAGTCCAAATTCAGGGCATTGGCTCCAGGGGAAGGCTTTCTCTGTCAGCCTTCTCATCAATCTTCTCCTGGACTAGGAATTTCTCCATGAGGGGACCCTGGGTCCAAAGGATGCGCTCTGCTCCAGGTACTTGTTCTTGGTGGTCTGAGGTCCCCCACTCTCTGCTTGTTTCCCTTTCCTTTTATCTCTTATCAGGTAAAAAGTGGTGCAGTCTACATCCCAGGGAAACTCCATTTATATTGGATCAGGGATGTGACCTTAGTAAGGGTGCTACAATCCTACCGTAATCCTCTTTAACATAAAATTACAATCACGAAATGGAGGACAACCACACAATACTGGAAATCATGGCTCAGCCAAATTGACACACACATTTTTGGGGGGACATAACTCAATCCATGACATGGAGTAAGCATGAAAGGCTGGCCCTCTTCCCCTGCTGTGACCTGAGATCCCAACAGGACTTTCCGACCTGCTTTCCTACTGGTTCATGTGATGTGTCTCACGCTTGAGCCAAACAGAGCTACCTACTGTACTTTCTCCTTCCTGTGTCTCCTCTGCCTTCCTCTCTGCCTTGCCTCATCCTATTCCCTTTGCCCTGAAAGCTCTCCCAGTGGCTGTGGGCTTGAAAATCCAAATCCTACCTCTCCTTCAGATGGCTCATCCTCAAGAAACCTTCTATAGTTTTCCCAGGTAGGAGGGAGGGAACACCTCTCCAAGTTGTTATATCTCTTGGCTGTCTGTGCGCACATACTTTAGGCACAGGTCCTGTCCTTTGTGTACACTTCTCTCACCACAGGACTGACACCTTCCCAAGACCAAACTACTTGTGTGGCTCTCAACTCCTTACCAATGCCTAACAAAAAATAGGTGCTCAAATATGTGTTTGGTCTACAATTTTCCAGTTTCCCCCAAAATATTTCATGGCTGTTATTCTCTTTACTGGCCTTCTTGTTGGTTATACCTATTTCCACAGCTGACTTACTCATTTGGCCAGGTTTTCATGGACTTTAGAGCTCAGATAGACACGAAGGAAGGGAGGACAGGAAGGGTGCATTTACTGAGCACATACCTTGAGCCAGGCCTTAATATTATCCTATGATCACACCTCTCTTCAAGAAAAATCCAAGCAATCCTTCAAATTAGTACATTCAAATTGCATACAACCTACACTTTTGTACAATGATACCCATAGCTGCTTTTCATGTTCCCCATTTTATACATCATCTGATAAACGAACATTTGTAGCTATCAAGGGATATCATTGCCAACAGCCCAAGGTCCTTGAGCAGAGACCAGGCAGTTCTAAGGGTATGGAAGCTTCCTCCTTTCCCTTGGGCTCCTTTCCACTTGGTTCCCACTTGGCCTGTACAGGGCAGGCCCCCCCAGAACTAGAGATGGCTCTGGGCACCCGTAGATCCCAGATGCTCTGAGAAGAAAGAGATCTAAGAGAAGAGAGCAAATTCCAAAGAAGATGTCAAGGAAAGGAATGTGAAGCAGTTAAGCCAAAAAGAACATGCCAAAAAGTTGAAACTTCTCAAGCTCATTGGATTTACAGAGCAAGGTTCACACCAATTATGCTGGTCCATTTTTGTCCTAAGGACATTGATGGTTCAGTGGTAGAGTGCTCACCTTCCATGCAGGAGACTCAGTTAGATTCCTAGCCAATGCACCTCGTGTGCAACCATCATTCTCATCTTCTGTCAGTGGAGCCTCCCAGACTCAGACTAGGAAGAAAGGCCTGGCAATCTACTTCCAAAAGTCTGCCAGTGAAAACCCTATGTATCACAATGGTCTGATCCCCAATCCATCATAGGGATGGCACAGAACCTAGCAGTGATTCATGTCATTGTGCATGGATGGAGTCACATGAGTCATCCATAAGTCATGTGTTGACTTGACAGCATTGAACAACAACAATTTTCTCCTGGGCCTTGATTCACAACAGCTCTCCCCCCCCCACCCCCAGAGACTAGTACGGGGGAGGCAGGCATGTTCGAGATGTACCATCAAACACTCGGGTTATAAAGCCTTTCATGATCCATCCCTTCTGTGTTTACTTCTCCAAAGTTGCCTCTTGACACTTTGCTCTTGAGTTCTACTCTTTTGCAATGAAAACCCATTGCCGTCGAGTCAATCCTGACTCATAGTGACCCTACAGGACAAAGTATAACTGCCTTATAGGGTTTCCAAGGAGTGGCTGGTAGATTCGAACTGCTGACCTTTTGGTTAGCAGCCGAACTCTTAACCACTATGCCACCAGGGCTCCATTTGCCATGACGTACTACCTAAAGTCCCAAGAACACATCACATTCTCTCCCTTCACCAGGTTTCCCTCTCAGCTTGGACATCATTTCCTCCAGCAAGCCTCAGCGCTTTCCTAGCATCTTCTGCCTACCACATGCAGACACCTGTCCAAATCTAGACAAGGAGCTCCTTGAAGGCAGCTACTGCATGTTATTCACCACTTTATCCCTAGCACAGACATGCTGTTTGTACATGGAAGACACGCATAGAATACTTGTTGAATGAATGAATGAATGACCTAATGAATTCCTAGGTCCACATGCATACTTTTAGTGAATGGTTTGCTGTGTGGCAAAGTGCACCATTAGATAAACGTTAGAAGAAATTTTTAACATTTCCATGGGGCTCGCAACGTAAGAAAGAGTGCCATTTTCTCAAATCTACTGGTAAAATTCCTAGGACCTCAGGACTCAGGGTGCAAGATCTTTTCTTTATTGTGTAAAACCCTGCAAAGAGTCACCAGATGCGATCTTGGCTGCTGAAGACATGTAGCCCTAATTTGGCAAGGTTGGTTAAAGACTCAGTAATGCTCTATGCTCTTTGCATGCATCCATCTTGAACCTCAATTATGTGGTCCCTTATGGTCCCATGAAGTCGATATGTGTCATAGCTGAGGGGCACAAAGCCATATTAGCTAATCGCTCTGAGAGCAAGGCTACCAGAGAGCCAGCTTAACCTCTGTGTTGAGTTTAATGGGCAGGAATCTGGTTCACAGGCATTGTGACCCCTCGTGGAGCTCTGAGAAGTGAGTAATGCACCTTTGCTGGACTGATGTGCGGGTGAGAAAAGCAACAAGCCCTCTGTCCACGCTGGCATCATGGGGTAACACAGCCTCAGATGTGGGGGTGACCAAGGGATGCTCAGTTACAGCCTGCGAGCTCCTCAACTGGAGCAATGATCCATAGAACGAGCTGTAGTTTAAATTTTATTTTAAACGAAGTTTAATTCCCAAATTTCAGGTGCTTCTTTGAGAAATCTCCTGTGCATGTGAGCTGCAAATCTGTTTACTCACAAAGGCAAGCATTTCCCCTAACATTTTGCATTTGTTTAATTCTGAATAAATGTGGCAAATAAAGAAACCTCCTCCGAGGGCCCTAAGTCCCATACTAAGCAATTGCTATGAACACATTTACTTCCGTTTTTTAACACGTAGACATTTTAGCATGCCTGTAATTGTGGTGGGTTTCCTAACTGTAATTATAGAGTAAACATTTCTTATCCTCCTTTGTGCTCTTAATGTTATCAGCATTAAGATAACATCATCTTAACCATATTTTTTAAATGGTTCATTTTTCATTATAAATTTAATGCATACTCATTAAACAAAAAATTGAAAAAAGAAAAATTTCAATGTGTACTATCATGCAAACACAACTAAGGCATACATTTTGCAGTGTTTTCTTTCAGGCATTTCTTGGGCACAGACGTTTTTAAAATACAGCTGTAATCAAGCTCCAGATGCAATTTTATATCCTGCTTTTTTTTTTTTCACTTAAACTAGAGAATGCTTGTTGTCATAACACCATAATTATCACCTGATTTTCACAAACGTGTATGTTTCTAAATTAATAGACTTAATTTTTTTAGAGCATGTCCTAGTCATCTAGTGCAGCTGTAACAGAAATACCACAAGTGGATGGCTTTAACAAAGAGAAGTTTATTCTCTCACAGTCCAGCAGGCTAGAAGTCCGAATTCAGGACGCCAGCTCCAGGGGAGGCTTTCTCTCTCTGTCGGCTCTTGGGGAAGGTCCTTGCGATGGCTCACTCTTCCCTTGGTCTGGGAGCATCTCAGGGCAGGAACCTCAGGTCCAAAGGACGCGCTCTGTTCCCAGTACTGCTTTCTTGGTGGTATGAGATTTCCAACTTTCTGCTTACTTCCCTTTCCTTTTATTTCTTGAGAGATAAAAGGTGGTGCAGGCCACACCCCAGGGAAACTCCCTTTACATTGGATCGTGGGTGAGACCTGGTAAGGGTGGTGTAATCCCACCCTAATCTTCTTTAACATAAAATTACAAGCACAAATGGAGGACAATGACGGAATACTGGGAATCATGGCCTAACCAAGTTGATACACACATTTTGGGGGGGACATAATTCAATCCATGACAGAGTAGTTTTATGTTTACAGAAAAATTGAGGAGAAAGCGCGGTTTCCATATACTTCTTCCTCTCATATCGATAAATTCAGCCCAATCTAAATTTATGTTCCTTCTGCCATTATCCCACAACATTAATATTCACCCCCCATATATTCCCTGGATTTCTTGTCTGTACACATTTAGAAAAACCATGTAGTTCTTTGGGAGTGTAGCATACTTCCCTCCTCATGGTCACACTTTGTGTCTTACTGTTCAGGGCCTGCTGGAACTTGAGCCTAGTAACAGATCTAGAGGCGAAGAGGGGTGGTGACAGTGAGTCCCGAGGAGAATCAGCAGTATCTTGCAAGGCAACTACCTCAGGGGTGGCCATTACAGTTTCCTCAGGAAGCCAGTCCAAACCTGCTGCAGACTCTGATTCATAGCAGCCCTATAAGACAAAGTAGAACTGCCCCAGAGTGTTTCCAAGGCTGTAATCTTTGTTTTTTATTATTATTATCATCATTTTTATTGTGCTTTCGGTGAAAAGTTTACAGTTCAAATTAGTTTCTCATACAAAAATTTATACACACACTGTTATGTGACCTTAGTTGCTATGCATATAATGTGACAGCACACTCCCCCATTCCACCTGGGACTTCCCGTGTCCATTTAACCAGCAGCTATCTCTTTTTGCAGAAAACCCTGGTGGCATAACGGTTAAGTGCTACAGCTGCTAACCAAGAGGCCGGCAGTTCAAATCCGCCAGGCACTCCTTGGAAACTCTATGGGGCAGTTCTACTCTGTCCTATAGGGTCGCTATGAGTCGGAATCGACTTGATGGCAGTGGGTTTGGTTTTTTATCTCTTTTCGCCTTCTCATCTCACCTCTAGACAGGAGTAGCTCATTTTGTCTCGTGTATCTACTTGAACTAAGAAGCACACTCAACACTAGTATCATAGTCCAGTCTAATTTTTGTCTGAAGAGTTGGCTTCAGGAATGGTTTTAGTTCTGAGTTAACAGAGAGTCTGGGGGCCGTGTCTTCTGGGGTTTCTCTAGTCTCAGTCAGATCATTGTCTGTTTTTTTTTTTTACTGGAATTTGAATTCTACACCCCACTTTTCTCTTGCTCCGTCAGGAACTCTCTGCTATGTTCCCTGTCAGGACAGTCATCCTTTGTAGCCAGAACACCCCACCCAACAGCACATGGAACATTCTCCAGAGTAGACCACATTTTAGGCCACAAAGCAAGCCGTAACAGAATCCAAAACATCAAAATATTACAAAGCATCTTTTCTGAGTATAAAGCCATAAGAATAGAAATCAGTAACAGAAAAAGCAAGGCAAAAAAACAAATACATGGAAACTGAACAACACCTTACTCAAAAACTACTAGGGTATAGAAAAATTTAGGACAAAATAAAGGCTAGTGAGTGGCCGTCTAAGACACATCAACTGGTCCCAACACACCTGGAGCAAAGGAGAATGAAGAACACCAAAGACACAAGGAAAATATCAGCCCAAGAGAAAAAAAGGGCCACATAAACCAGAGACTCCATCAGCCTGAGACGAGAAAACTAGATGGTGCCTGGCTACTAACAATGTAGATATTCCATATCTGTCTGTGAGATCAAGTTGGTTGATTGTGGCATTTAGATCTTCCCTGTCTTTATTGAGCTTCTTTCTGAATGTCTTGTCTTTCACCAAAAGTGTGTTGAAGTCTCCTACTGTTATTGTGGAGCTATTTCTCTTTTCAATGCGGTTAGAGTTTGTCTTATCTATTTTGGAGCCCTGTCATTGAGTGCATAAATATTTATTATGGTTATGCCCTCCTTGCGTATTGACCCTTTAATCGTTATATAGTGTCCTGCCTTTTCCTTTGTGGTGGATTCTGCTTTAAAGTCTATTTTGTCAGAGATTAATGTTACCACTCCTGCTCTTTTTTGATTGTTGTTTGCTTGATATGTTTTTTCTATCCCTTGAGTTTTAATTTGTTTGTGTCTTTGAGTCTAAGGGTGTCTCTTATAGGCAGCATATAAACGGAATGTGTTTCACTATCCATTCTGCTACTCTCTCTTTATTAGTGCATTTAGACCAGTTACATTCAGTGTAATTATTGACAGGTATGAGTTTAGTGCTGTCATTTTGATGTTTTGTGTGCGTGTGTTGTTGACAGTTTCTTTGTTCCACTTAATTTTCTGTGCTGAGTCATTTTTCTTTATGTATTTTCTTTTCATCTTTTTCACTGTTGTTCATTTTTCATTTGCTGAGTCCTTATGTTTTTCTTGTTTTTTATTTTGATGTATAGGATTATTAGTTTCCTTTGTGGTAATACTAATATTTGCCTCTATTTTTAAACCAATCTTTTATTCCTTAATATTGCATTAACTTTCTCTCTATATGAAAGTTCTATGACTACATTATTTAGTTCCTCTTTTTTTGTTTTGATGTTCTCATCTTTTACGTATTGACATCTCTGTTTCTCTGTTTTCAGTGTTTTAGCTTTATTTTTTTGACTTCCCTATCTAGGTTGATATCTGGTTGTTCTATCCTGTGTCCTAGTCTTGAATTTTTATCTGGTATTATTGATTTTCTAATCAAAGGACTCCCTTTAGTATTTCTTGCAATTTTGGTTTGGTTTTTACAAATTCCATAAGCTTTTGCTTCTCTGGAAATGCCCTAATTTTGCCATCATATTTGAGAGGCAGTTTTGCTTGATAAATAATTCTTGGCTGGCAATTTTTTTTTCTTCAAGGCTTTGTATGTGTCATCCCATTGCCTTCTTGCTGCATGGTTTCTGCAATCTTAGTCTTAATTGGCTCTCCTTTGTAGATGACTTTTTGTTTATCCCTAGCAGCTCCTAAAATTCTCTCTTTATCTTTGGTTTTGGCAAGTTTGATTTTAATATGTCTTGGTGACTTTCTTTTGGGATCTACCCTGTGTGGGTTTCCATGAGCTTCTTGGATAGATACCTTCTCTTCTTTCATGATATCAGGGAAGTTTTCTACCAACAAATCTTCAACAATTCTCTCTGTATTTTCTGTTAACCTCCCCTGTTCTGGTACTCCAGTCACCCATAGGTTATTCCTCTTGATAGAGTTCTGCATAATTCTTAGGGTTTCTTCATTTTTCTAAATTCCTTTGTCTGATTTTTCCTCAAATAAATTGGTGCCATGTGCTTTATCTTCAGTCTCACTAATTCTGACTTTCATTGCCTCAATTCTTCCCCTATAACTTTCTATTGAGTTGTCTAATTTTGAAATGTTATTGTTAATCTTTTGGATTTCTGTTTGCTGTCTCTCTGTGGATTCTTGCAGCCTGTTAAATATGTCATTATGTGTTCCTTGGCTTGGTCTGCATTTTGTCTGATCTCCTTGATCTCTTGAAGAGTTCTTCATATTAATCTTTTGAATTCTACCTCCAGTAATTCCAAGATCTTACCTTCCTCCAGGAGGTTTCTTGGTTCTTTGTTTTGGTTGCTTGCTGAAGCCATCATGGGCTGCCTCTTTATGTGATTTGATTTTGACTGTTGTCTCCAAGTCATCAATAAGTTATTATATTTATTTATTTTATGTTTTCTTACTGTGCCTGGCTTCTTGTTCAGTTTTGACATGCCCAAATACACTGGTCGTGTGAGCTACTTTGATTATTAACATCTTTGAAGTGCTCAAGTCCTGTCACCAGCTGGTTAGAGCTGTTACTAGGTATGCGAGCCCAGAAGCCTGTTTACTTTTCTTATGTGGATTCAGCTCAGGTGTCCAGGTCATTGGTCACCAAGCATGTGGTGCAGGCTCTCACCTACAGTCCTAGATGGGATGGGGTGATTGGAGTAGGCACAGGTGTCTGGGAGCAGTAGGGGTCATGTGCTGAGCAAGGCAGGGGGTGGAGGGCTGCCCCTGAGTGTCTGGGTGGAAGGTGTGTACCTGTTCCCTAGAGTGTGTAGGTGGGTTGGTTTTGCAGCCAGACTTCGGACACTGAGTGCTGTTGGCTGTAAAGATAGGGCCCAGTATACCCAGTGCTGTTGAGTTGATTCCAACTCATAGCAGCCCTATAGGACAGAGTGAGACATCACTTATTCTTGAATCCCTGTCACGGGTGGCTAGGTAGACTGGGTGGAGCCATCAGTCCTCAGGACTCTGATGTGGGTAGGTAAGGACCCTGCTTAATGGGCAGGGCGGTGTCAAATGTCAGAAATCTGCCTGTCTTAGTCATCTGGTGTTGCTATAACAGAAATACCACAAGTGGATGGCTTTAACAAAGAGAAGTTTATTCTCTCAGAGTCTGGTAGGCTAGAAGTCTGAATTCAGGGCACCGGCTCTGGGAAGCCTTTCTCTCGCTGTCGGCTCTGGAGGAAGGTCCTTGTCATCAGTCTTCCCTTGGTCTGGGAGCATCTCAGGGCAGAAACCTCAGATCCAAAGGATTCACTCTGCTCCTGATGCTGCTTTCTCAGTGGTATGAGGTTCCCATGTCTCTCTGCTCGCGTCTCCCTATTATATCTCAAAAGAGATTGGCTTAAGACACTATCTAATCTTGTAAAACTCATCAGTATAACTGTCACTTATCCATCTTATTACATCATAGTGATAGGATTTACAATACATAAGGCAATCACATCAGATGATAAAATGGTAGTCAATCATACAAGGGAATCATGACATAGCCAAGTTGACAGATATTTTTGGGGGACACAATTCAGTCCACTACACTGCCACTCCACCTTATAGCTGATGTAGTTGAAAATAGGCTCCAGGTATATACCGTCCTGTACTGTGCTAACGAGGGCCTGAGCTGTTGAAATGGGCGCACACAGGTCTATGCAGGGATGAAAGGCATTCAAAGTCCGTGGACCCCTTATGCCTCTGCCTAGGCAAAGGGGCTGTGCCTGCCCTGAGTTCCCAGGTTAGCAGAGCTGGCAGAATATTTTTTCCTATTCGTTAATTTGTTCGCTCTCCAAAGCCAGGAGAATGGCTCGGGACATGAGATGGGTCCTACTTTCAATGGGTTGCAGCAATCACTGAAGGTGGACCAGAACCCAGAGCAGAGTGGGGAGGGGGCAGGTAAATGGGAGAGATGTATTTCCCAAAGGGGAGAAGATTTTTTTTGATCCGTGCAGTAGGTTGGATGTTTGTACTTATCTTTTGCCAATTCAGAGCTGCTCTTCCCGGGCTTGAGGAGACTCTCTGATGCTCGGTTTCCCCTGATGTGGGAAATGCATCCCAAGTGCTATTGCCTGCTCCAGCCCATGCATGCTAGCTGATCCAACCTGCAGGGTGCTGGCCAGGTCAGGTCTGGCAAGTCCTCTCTACTTTTGAAATGTCTCTACCTCCCTCTGCTGCTCAGTCCTACTCCTCAACTTTGTCTTTGATGGTCAGGGCTCCTAGATTCTCATACATAACCAATTCACTTGTTTTTCCAGTTCTTTGTTGTAAGAGGGACCACAGGAAGCATCTGAGTACTCTGCCTTCTTGATCCTGCCTCTCCAAGGCTGTAATTTCAACAGAAGCAGACTGTCACATGTTTCTCCCACAGAGCACCTGGAGGGTTCAAACTCTCAACCTTTCAGTTAGCAGAGGAACACTTACCCACCAGACAAACAGGGCTCCTTTCCTCAGGCAAAGCAGGGTTAATATCTTTAGACAAAGGAAGAAGGACTGCTTTTACTGGCAAAGAAGACTCAGCAGAATTTAGGGGCTCAAAATCTTCAGCTTCATTAGGATCTTCCGCTATGTCCTTCTCCTCTTGGAAACTTAGTTTTTGCTCTTAAGGCCTCCAACTGTTTGGGTGAGGTCCACTCACATTATTGAGGGCAATCTCCTTAGAGTGAACTGATTGCAAATGTTAATCACATCAACAAATTACCTTCACACAGCAACATCTAGACTAGTGTTTTACCAAATAACTAGGCACCATTGCCTACCCAAGTTAACACATAAAATTAACCATCACAGAAATGTTACCTCAGTTTCTATTTTTTGGAACAGTTCTAGACAGCACATATTATTATTCTTTAAATGTTTAGTAGAATTTACCAGTGAAACCATCTAGGCCTTGTGTTTGGGGAAATTATTAATTGTTGACTCAATTTCTTAAATAGGTATAGGCCTATTCAGATTAGCTATTTTGACTGAGTTTTGGTAGGTTGTGTCTTTCAAGGACTTGGAACATGTCACTCAAGTTATGAAATTCTGGGGTGTAGAGTTGTTCATAATATTCCTGTATTATCCTTTTAATGTGCATGGGATTAATAGTGATGGCCCTGCTTTCATTCCTTAAATGGGAATTTGTGTCTTCTCTTGTTTTTCTTGGAGTTAGTCAATTTTATTCTTCTTTCAAAGAACCAGCTTTTGGTTTCATTTTTATCTATTGCTTTTCTGTTTTCAATTTCATTGATTTCTGCTTTGATTTTTATGATTATTTTCTTCTGCTTATGTTGGATTTAATTGGTTCTTCTTTTTCTAGATTCCTAAAGCAGGAGATTACTAATTTTCAGTCTTATTTTCTAATACATGCATTCAATGCTATAAATTTCCTTCTGATCATTATTTTGCTGTGTGATGGTTAAGATTGTATGTCAACTTGGCTGGGCCATGATTCTCAGTGTTTATAAGTGATCACTCCCATGATGGGATCTGTTGTGAGTAGCCAATCATTTGAAACGGGGTTTCCCTGGGTGTGTGGCCTGCATCCAAAAATTCTGGCTTTTTGCTCACCCTGGATCCTGTGGCTGCCTCCTGTTCATCTGACCTCCGGTTCTAGGTGTTTGAGCTATCAGCTTGTCTGTCAGTCTTGGGATTTGTCAATTTTCACAGACTGTGAGTGAAGCCCTGCTCTCTGACCTCCTGATCTTGGGTTCACCAGCCCCTGCAGCTCTGTGAATCAGAAGAAGCCTTGTGGTGTTGCCTGCCAATCTTGGGAATTGTCGATCTTCATCGCCTGTGAGCAAAAACCCTGCTTTTCGACCTGCTGATCTGGGTTTGCCAGCCCCTGCAGCTACATGAATCCGGAGAAGCCTCTATCCTAATCCACTGATTTGGAATGTTCCAGCCTGTACAATTGTGTGAGCTGTTTCTTTGATATAAATCTGTCTCTATATGTATTTGTATGCTTTACTGGTTTTGCTTCTCTAGAGAACCTAGCCTAAGACATGCTGCATCCCACAAATTTTGGTAAGTTGTATTTTCATTTAGTTCAAAATATTTTTAAATGTCTCTTTTGAGACTTCTTCTTTGACCCATGTGTTATTTAGAAGTGTGTTGTTTAACCTCCAAATATTTTAGGAGTTTGCAACTATGTTTCAGTTGTTGATTTCTGGTTTAATTTTATTGTTGTCTGAGAGCATATTTTGTAAGATTTCTTTTGAATTTGTTAATCTATGTTTTACGACCCATGATGTGGTCTCTCTTGGTGAATGTTTCACCTGAGCTTGAAAAGAATGTGCATGCTGCTGTTGTTGGATGAAGTTTTCTACAAACGTCAATTAGATCTAGTTAATTGCTGGTGTTGTTCAGTTCAGCAATTCCTTACTGATTTTCTGCCTTCTGGATCTGTCAATTACTGATACAGGAGTGTTGAAGTCTCCAATTATAATAGTGGACCTGTCTATTTCCCCTAACAAGCCTATCAGTTTTTACTTCACATGGTTTGACATTCTGTTGTTAAGCACATACACATTAAGCATTGTTGTCTTCTTGGAGAATTTACCCCTTTATCATCACGTAATCCTCCTCTTTATCCCTGATAATTTGCCTTGCTCTGAAATCTACTTAGTCTGAAATTAATATAGCTATTACACCTTTCTTTTGCTTGGAGTTCGTATGGCATATTTTTCTCCATCTCTTTACTTTTAACCTGTGACTTTAGATTTAAGGAGGGTTTTTATTGATTGATTAATTGCACTTTAGGTGAAAGTTTACAAATCAAGTCAGCCTCTCATACAAATTTATACACACCTTGCTGTGTACTTCCAACTGCTCTCCCCCTAATGAGACAGCACATTCCTCCTCTCCACCCTGTATTCCCCGTGTCCGTTCAGTCAGCTCCTGCCCCTCCTTCCTTCTCATCCCTCCACCAGACAGGAGTTGCCCACGTAGTCTCAAGTGTCTACTTGAGCCAAGAAGCTCATTCCTCACCAGTATCATTGTCTATCTTATAGTTCAGTTCAATCCCTGTCTATAGACTTGGCTTTGGGTATGGTTCCAATCTTGGGCTAACAAAGGGTCTGGGGACCATGACTGTCAGGGTCCCTCCAGTCTCAGTTAGACCATTAAGCCTGGTCTTTTTAAGAGAATTTGAAATCTGCATCCCACTGTTCTCCTGCTCCATCAGGGATTCTCTGTTTTGTTCCCTGTCAGGGCAGTGATTAGTGGTAGCTGGGCACCATCTAGTTCTTTAAGGAGGGTTTCTTATAGACATTATGTAGTTGTGCCTTGCTTTTTTATCTGCACTGAGATTCTCTGTCTTTTAACTGATTATATTTAGACCATTCTCATATAAAGTGATTATCGATATAGTGGGATTAATATCTACAATATTTATAACTGTTTCTATTCGTTGTCCTTGCTTTTTGTGTCTTTTTGTTTTCTTCCACATTTTCTCTGCCTTCTCTGTTTTTTTATTGAGCACTTTCCATTTTCTTCTTCTCTCTTAGCGTATTGGAAACCCTGGTGACATAGTGGTTAAGAGCTATGGCTGCTAACCAAAAGGTCAACAGTTTGAATTCACCAGGTACTCCTTGAAAACTCTGTGGAGCAGGTCTACTCTGTGCTATAGGGTCACTATGAGTCGGAATCAACTTGATGGCAATGGGTTTGCTTTGGTTTTTTTGGTCTTAACATATCAATTATACTTCTTTTTAAAATTTTGTTAAGGTTTGCCCTAGAGTTTAGAATATACTCTAGAGCAACGACTAACAAAATTTTAAAAACAAGTATATATTTACAACTAATCTAAGTCAACTTTCGAATAACACTATACAGCTTCAAGAGTGGTGCAGATACCTTATAAGAGAATATTCCCAATTCTTCTCTCTCATTCTTTATAACATTGCTGTCATTTATTTCACTTATCTATGAGCTATAATCACCTGATACATTTTTTTCCTTTTTCTAAATTTTATTTATTTTGTCGTTGTGGAGAATATACACAGCAGAACACACTAATTCAACAGTTTCTTCATGTACCATTCAGTGACATTGATAACACTCTTTGAGTACATCTGACATATTGTTGCTATTATTATTGTGGACAAACTGTTATCTATTAGATCAATGAAGAATGAGAAAAATAAATTTTTTTCTTTTAGTTTCATTTATTCTTTCTTTAATATCTTCATTTCTTTACGTAGGCTGAGTTTTTTTTCCTTCTCTCTGAAGAACTTCTTTTAACATTTCTTAAAAGACAGGTCTGGTAAAAAAATTCCCTCAGTTTTTTGTCTGAGAGCGTCTTTATTTCTCCTTCACTTTTGAAGAATAATTTTGCTAGTTACGGAATTCTAGACTTTTTTTCTTTCAACACTTATAATATTTCACTCCACTCTCTTCTTGCTTTTATGATTTCTAAAGAGAAGTTCCATTTAATTGTTATTTTAATTCCTATCCTTCTTCCTCTATTTGATAGGTTACCTTCTCCCCCGACCCCTGGCATCTTTCACTTCAAATATTTCTTCTGCTCCGTTTCTCTTCTCCTTTTGGCATTCCCATTCATATGTTACATCTTTTGTAATTGTCCCACAATTCTTGGCTATTCTATTCCAGTTTGTCGTTCTTTTCTTTTTTGCTTTTCAGTTTGAGGAGTTTTTACTGACATATCTTCAAGATCACTGATTATTTCTTTGACTGTGTTCATAGTCTACTGATTGAACCATCAAAGGCATCCGTCATTTCTGTTACAATGTTTTTGATTTCTAGCATTTCCTCTTGATTCTTTTTCAGAGATTTCATCTCTCTTTTTACCGTACACATTGTTCTTGCACCTAGTCCACTTTTTCTATTAGTCCTTAGCATATTCATCACAATTATTCTAAATTTCCTGTCTGATAACTCAAAAATCTCTGCTATATCTGAGCCTCATTCTGATGCTTGTTTTGTCTCTTCAGTATGTGTTTTTTGCCTTTTAGTATGCCTTGTAACTTTGTTTTTTTTGTTGAAAGTCAGACATGACGTATCAGGTAAAAGGAAATGAAGTAGATAGTCCTTCCTTTAGCGTGAGGTTTTATGTTTATTTGGCTTAGCCAGACTGTTTTTTACTGCTTGGTAAGGCTAAAGGCTGTGGGGCCAAGGGGTAAAATTTCCTCTAGTGTCTTTTTTTTTTTTTTCTTTTGATCTCTACTGGTATATTTGAGCTTCCCAAAGACTCATTTTTAAATAGGCTTTGAGACTTGCAGTTCTCTTAACAGTAATTGCCT
Organism: Loxodonta africana; assembly: GCF_030014295.1. Classification (NCBI taxonomy): domain Eukaryota; kingdom Metazoa; phylum Chordata; class Mammalia; order Proboscidea; family Elephantidae; genus Loxodonta; species Loxodonta africana. The sequence continues at coordinate 23,650,590 of NC_087354.1, forward strand.
GTTATTATACAGGAGTCATATTGATGTGATAAAGTGTGGAAGAAAGTAAGCATTCTATAGTCCTATGATTAGGTCTCGGTTTTTTAATGAGCCTGTGTCTCCGGGCTGTTATCTTCACAAGTGCTTCTCAGCTCTTCTCCCCCCTCTTTTAAGTGAGACAGGAAGGCTAGAGGTGGATAAAGTTGGGTATTTCTCTCCTGCTGCATGTTTACTTGTGTTTTACTGACTACCCAAAGCCATTCAACTGTGTGGATCATAACAAATTATGGATAACACTGCAAAGAATGGAAGTTCCAGAACACTTACTTGTGTTTATGTGGAAACTGTACATAGACCAAGAGGCAGTAGTTCAAACAGAGCAAGGGAATACTGTGTGGTTTAAAATGAAGAAAAGTGTATGTCAGGGTTGTATCCTTTTGCATACTTATTTGGTCTTCATGCTGAGCAAACATTCCAAGAAGCAGGACTCTATGAAGAAGAATGCAGCATCAGAATTGGAGGAAGGCTCATTAACAACCTGCAATATGCAAGTGATACAACCTTGCTTGTCAAGAGCAAAGAGGTCTTGAAGCATTTACTGATGAAGATCAAAAACTACAGCCTTCAGTATGGATTACACCTCAGCATGAAGAAAACAAAAATCCTCACAACTGGACCAATAAGCAACATCATGATAAATGGAGAAAATATTCACATTGTCAAGAATTTCATTTTACTTGAATCCACAATCAATGCCCATGGAAGCCACAGTCAAGTATCAAACAATGACGTATTGTATTGGGTAAATCTGCTGCAGAAGACCTCTTTAAAGTGTTAAAAAGGTGTCACTTTGAGGACTAAGGTGCACCTGACCCAAGCCAGGATATTTTCAATTGCTTCATATGTGTGTGAAAGCTTGACAATGAATAAGGAAGGCTGAAGAAGAATTGAAGCCTTTGAATTATGTTGTTGGCAAAGAATACTAAATATACCATGGACTGCCAGAAGAACAAAGAAACCTGTCCTGGAAGAAGTACAGCCAGAATACTCCTTAGAAGTGAGGATGGTCAGATTTCTTCTCACTTTGCACATGTTATCAGGAGCAGGGGTGGATTATCCAACAAGAAAGGTAAACACAGACTTACTTGTGCTTACTTACTAATCTGTAGTGAGCACAATTTCACATCAAAGACGTGGTGAGACCCATATGTAATTGTTCAGTACACATGAGTAAGTAAGTGTTTACCTTACTTACTAGGTCATCCACCCCGTCAGGCTTTGATTCTGTAGGCAAATGCTGTGGGATTGGGAGAGAGATAGATGCCAGCCATACCCAGAATCTTTAATGTGATAAAAAAAAAGTGAAATTGTTTAATACAGATGATCTAATAAGCAAGGTAAGCACTGTGCTTAACTTTGCTTATTTGATAATCTGCCCTTGATCAGAAGGGACCAGTCCCTGGAGAAAGACATCATACTCGGTAAAGCAGAGTGTAAGCAAAAAAAAAGAAAAACCCTCAATGAGATGGTTGACACAGTGGCTGCAACAATAGGCTCAAACATAGCAATGGTTGTCAGTACGGCACAGGACCAGGTAGTGATTTGTTCTGTTGTGCGTGGTGTCTCTATGAGTCGGAAGTGACTCAGCAGCAACACACCAAAAGCTAAATGGGGTTGAGGTTGGATGTTTCTCTTCCCCCGGGTCAGTTAGGTATGGTTTGGAAGAGACAATAAAAAAATGTTCTCATAAACGAGCAAATGAGTGAGAATATTGAAGGCCAGGTATACTTACAGAAGCAAGCCGAATGTTTTTATAGTATTTACTATTTTGTTATTTGGAAACCCTGGTGACATAGTGGTTAAGTGCTACTGCTGCTAACCAAAGGGTTGGCAGTTCGAATCCACCAGGCACTCCTTGGAAACTCTATGGGGCGGTTCTACTCTGTCCTATAGGGTCGCTATGAGTTGGAATCAACTCGACGGCACTGGGTTTGGATTTTGTTATTTATACTCCTAATGGTTGTTCAACTAGTTCCTGTTGAAGCTAGGTGTAGACATATCTGACTCTTTACCTGTATACACTCTACCTTCTAATACATGGTTTTGAGTGTTGAATAAATCCAAAACAAACTCGGAAGTAAGACTAATAATGAAGCAAGCCAAAATCCAATCTACCTACATCATCATCTTCTCTTCTCTTCCTTGTTTAACATGCTTAACATTGTTATCTTCAGCCCTGTTTTTTGAGCTTTGCTAATACTTCATCATACAATTACAACTGTCTTCTTAAATATGTGAATCTACAACTATTAGCTGCCTTATGAGGTGTGACTTCATCTTGAATGTGAAATTTTTTCCAGGAGATTATATTTCCAGCCTTGCCCGGTACTGCAGTTCCTCATGTTACATCCCTCAAGGGGTACTAAACACACCTGAAACTGTTAATGTCCTAAGCACCTCTTGATTAGATTCAGTGGCTATATATCTGTGTCCTGGAACCAAATCATATAATTTTCTGGAGGTGGGGAGGGAAGATGGAGGAAAAGAAGGCAAAGGAAGGCAGGTTGAACTGCTTCTTAGCATTTCATTTTGAAGCTAGAGCAGCCGAGCAGCTTAATACGCATTTGTCTGAAGGCTCCTTTCTGATGTGGACCTGGCTTTGTGTAGGTCCCAGAGAAACGTATCCTGAACCTCTTGGGGGATAAGCTAGAGGCACAGCCTAAGTCTTCAAAGACCTGAGTCCTCGCTGCTTTCAGTACAGCTCTCAGTGGACACTCATTTTCTGAAAGGGATAGGTTTCATTCCATACCTGCGACTGAGGTGTCAGTCAACTGCTCGAGGAGTCTGAAGCTATTACCATGGGAGAGGAAAAGAACAAAGCCCCACTGCACTTCTGAATCACATTTCATGTTAAACGATCTCATTACTTCCAAAGTAAGATGAAATACAATATAATTTTAGCATATATCTTGTCAGCCTCTTCCTTTTCAATAGGGTGTGTTGGCGCTTGGGGGGTGATAGGTAAGTAGAGAGGAAGAGAGACCCTGCTTGCTCCGTGACATCAAGAGCTCAGTCAATATTCAGTGATAAACATAAATAGATCACCTTGCCACCCCTGAGACAGGTTGGTGCATTTATCCAGACTGATAAATGAGGGGTTTTACAATACAGGCAATTTGAGGATCAAGCTGAAGGGATGCATAAAAAAGATCCTGTCTGGCACATTCAGCATCAACAACTGGGTGCTTGTCAGGGAGAGAGGCTGTTATAGTCCTTCCTTGGAGCTTACCACGGCCCAGGGAAGGCAAATCCATTCTCTAATGGGCACTGCACTCTGGTTCACACATCATGTAGCTGTGCGAATCCCAGGGGTGTGTTCTTTAAAAATCAAGTCCATGGCACTTCTGGACACAGATGTGGTTGTTATTCCTGTGAAAAGGAATGTGCGTTCCCTGAGACTCGATAATGGCCTCCCTCCTAACGTCATACTACCTGATGACCACCCAACTCAACTTATAGTGTGCTGAGCAGGCAGAAATATACTACTTACCTTTGTACCTTAATTTGAACACAGCCCTTCTGGTTATTCACACTGATTCCAATCAAATAAGACTAAAGACCTACTTCAGGGTGTTAAAAATAATCAAAACTCAATGAAATTTGAGCATAAAGTTTATTTTAAGCAATTATTCTATATGCATCTAGAAAGACCATTTGATTCTAGAGAAAGTAACTGGCTTAAAGAAGCTATGAACAATGAGGCTTATAAAGAGAAGAGGAGGGAGAAATATAGATCAGCCATTGGCTAATCTTAACATGATTGATTGAATCCTGCCCTCCCCTTTTTACTGAGATCAGCTGACTTCAGGTCACAAGACAACCTCTGTCCCTCCACCCAGCCATATCTTTTGAAATTTGAGTTCAGCAAGCTGGGCTTCAAACAGGAAACGGTTTGCATCTTGGGGTGAAAGAAAAGCCACTGGTGGATTAATTTTGGTCAGGAATTTCTTTAAAGTGAATATTTGGTTTTGTGGGTAAAAAAAAAAAAAACCCCAAAATCAAAGCAAGATATCTGCTATCTATTTCTCTCTTTGACAAGGGAGAGCAAAACTGTCCTGTTTCTTTACCCTGACCCTTTGATTATGTTCTCTAATTACACTTGAATCATGAGTCACTTTTGGAACTCTGGTGGAGCAGTGGTTAAGAGCTACAGCTGCTAACTAAAAGGTCGGCAGTTCAAATCCACCATCCACTCCACAGAAGTCCTATGGGACAGTTCTACTCTGTCTTATAGGGTTGCTATGACATACTGTGGTGACTTGTGTGTTGCTGTGATGCTGGAAGCTATGCTACTGGTATTTCAAATACCAGCGGGGTTATTTATGGTGGACAGGTTTCAGCTGAGCTTATAGATTGAGACAGACCTGCAAGAAAGGCCAGATGGTCTACTTCTGAAAATTATCCAGTGAAAGCCCTATGGATCATAGATATTATCTGAGACTTCAACTAGATTACTTCGGACGTATCATCAGGAGGGGCTGATCACTGGAGAAGGACATTGTGATTGGTAAAGGGCCAGTGAGGGAAATTCTCAATGAGATGGATCGACAGAATGGCCAAATAATGGATTCAAACATACCAATGATCACCAAGATGGCACAGGACCAGGCAACGTTTCATTCTGTGGTCGGAGCTGACTCGATGACAACTAACAACAACAGAGCAGCAATCACATCTTAAGGTCTTCTGTTTTTTTTTTTTGAACCCCACTTCCATCCCATATACCTGCACACGTGCAATGCCCTGCCCATAGTAAGTACTCCAGAGTAATTGTGTACATCTTCATGGAAAGCTCTAGTCATGTCAATATTTGCTCAACAGCCCTCAATGACTTCTTATGCTCTAAAGAATAAAGATCTAACTTCTTAACATGCCAGCCAAAACCCCCCATGATGTGACCTCAATCCAGTTTTTGTCATCTTCTTTTCCATGTGTGAGTCAAACCAAAAGTCTCAGTGTTCCAGAAGCCCTGTAAGTTTCTTTGGCGATGACTTTGCCTATAATTTCCCACAGCCTGGAATGTATAAAAATTCTACCCACCTTCCAAAGCCCAGTTCTCATGCTTTCTAAAGCCTGAAAACTTCCCTTAACTCCTGGTCAGAATTCCCATTACCCTTGCTTACTAGGTTTGCCCAGGACTCTGTTCCTTTCCCAGTGACTAACACAGACCCTTACAAGCCTTCAGCCCAACATAACACTCAGGCTGTGCAGATCTAGCTGCTCTGCTTGGCAATCTATTTCTGAAAAATCGCCACTGAGACCCCTATGGAGCACAGTGCTACTCTGACACACATAGGGTCCCCATGACTCAGAGAAGACTCAATGGCAACTGGTTTTTTCCTTGTGACCACCTTTTTCTCTTCTGAGGAGTCAAAGGGCAAATTTGGTAAAGAAAAGTAAACTGAAGAGGAACTTTCTGCAGTAGCAGGAGAGGGGATTGGGTATGTTCTGAGCCCCTAACAAAAGGAGTAGGGCTGTAGAGAGAAGTTAAGTAACCCAGGGCTCAGATGGAAAGACGGGCCTCCTCTGAAATGAGAGAAGTTCTTCAGGGCCCTCTGTGTGAAGGGCTCCCAGAAGTTACAGGGCACCTGAAAATAGGAAACAATAGAGTTTATCTTTGTATTTTTAGTTTTTAATGAAGCATTTGAAAGGCCTAAAGGTAAAAAAATGCAAATTACAAAGCATAATAGTAAAATGGACTCACACGACCCAACTGCCCAACTTAAGAAACAGAACATCACAAAAACTATTCCAACACCCCTCCACGTGCTCCTCTCCAGTCCCATCCCCCTACCTTCCCCACACCCTCCCTCACCCACCCAACTCTATGAGTCCAACTCTGTGACACTGAGGAAAAGGCAAAAATCAGTAAGAACAGTGGTTTCCAGGGGTGCAGGGGGTGGAGAGAAGAGAGCACAGGGCAGTGAAACCATTCTGCATAAACTGTAATGGCGAACACATGACATCATGCATTCGTCAAAACCCATAGAACTGTCCAGGAAAAAGAGTGAACGTAAATATGGGCTTTTGTTAATAGTAAAGTATCCATATTGGTTTATCAACTATAACGTGTACCACAGGAACGCAAGATGTTAATAATAGGAGAAAGCGTGTGCAGGTAGGAGACAGGTATATAGGAACTCGTATTTCCAGCGCAGTTTGGAGGGCTAGCACTCTCTGATTTCAAGCCTTATTATAAAGCTTCTTTAATCAAGACTGGTATTGACATCGAAATAGATAAACAGACCAATGGAACAGAATATAGAGTCAAAAAGTAGACTACATATAGGACATATATGGACAATTGATTCTGAACAAAGGTACAAAGATAATTCTTTGAAACCAGGATAATCTTTTCAACAAATGGTGCTAGAACAATTGCATACCGGTATGTAAAGAACAAACTTCCGTCCACATCTTGCGCAATATGCAAAAATTAACTGGAAATGAATCATACACTTAAATGTAAAGCTAAAACCATAAAACTTCTAGAAGAAAACACGGGAGAACTTTTTGTTAACTCAGGCAAACACTTCTTAGATACGACATTAAAAGTGCAATCCGTAAAATGGAAAAAAAATTAGACTTAATGAAAATTAAAAATTTTTGCTGTTTGAAAGACTCCGTTAAAAGAATGAAAAGACCAATCACAGAGTGGGATTTGATAAAGGAATTATATCCCAAGAAGAACTCTCAAAATTCAAAAATAAGAAAACAAACAATCCAATTAAATAAACAGGCCAATGATTTGAATAAACATTTCAGCAAAGATAGACGGATGGCCTATAAGTCCATGAAAAGATGCTCAGTGATGCTGGGGCTGTTTGTTGCCATGGAGTTGATTCATGGCGACCCCATGTGTGCAAAGTAGAGCAAACTCCATAGGGTTTTCAAGGCTGTGACCTTTTGGAAGCAGATTGCCAGACCTGTCTTCTGAGGTGCCTCTGCATGTGTTCAAACTGCCAAGCTTTCAGCTAGTATCTGAACACTTAATCTCTTGTGCCACCAGGGACTCCTTTCAACAGCATTACTCAATCTTTATTTCGTTTTCTTGTTTAAGCTACCTTATTTAAAGATATACTTTCCTGGGGTGAATTGAAACTTTTGTAATTACTGTTTTTACCTCAATTAATGATTTCACCTTAAAATCCATTTTGCCTGATATTGATATACGTACACAAGCTGTTTTTGCTTAGTATATATGTGAAATATTTTTTTTCCCAATCACTGTATGTTCAACATTTCTCTATTTTTTTTTTCTTTCTTTGACGTGTCTTTACATAAAATGTATGGCTGGATTTTTTTTTTTTTTTTTTATTCCAGTCAGAGTATCGTTGGCTTTTAGCAGGAGATTTAATTTCAATTACCATTCATTGTGATGAAATATTTGGGTTTATTTATAGTAGTTTGTGTTTTCTATTGATCAGGCTTTTTCTATTTTCTTTTGTCTATTCTTTGCCTTATTTTTAATTATTCCATTTTCTTACCTTGTACTATCTTGGAAGGTTTTTTATTTTATTCTTTTAGAGGTTACACTTAAAATTCTAACATCCATAATGAAGTAAAAATTACTATATTTACCCTCCTCCTGAGCTTACAAGAACCTTAGACTACGTTGACATCAACCTTGCCCTCACAGCAGAGGGGCTATTTATTGTCCAGGGTTTTAGCTTCGTCTTGGCAACGTTTTTAACTCCACAAATTTGAAACTGGTGTTATTCTTTTTACCCCATCAATGTTTATTTAGATTTATCTGAATGTTAATTATTTTCTCCTCATTCCTTTTTATGTCTTTTTGAAGATAATTCTTTAGAGGTTTCTTTAACAAGGGATTATAGCTGACAAATTCATTTAATCTTCATCAGAAAGCATCCTTATTTCATTCTCACTCTTTACATTTCCAACTTTTTACCATAAACATATCCAAAATACAGAAGAGTTGAATAGAGTGACGAAAAAAAAAGTGCGTGTACACGTACATTTCTTTTTTTTGCTGAACAATTTGAAAGTAAGCCACAAACATCGTGACATTTCACCCTTAAATATTTCAGCATGCATCTCCCCAAAATAAGGACATTCTCCTACATCACCACAATACCATTATCATGCTGAAGAAAAATTAACAATAGTTCCATTACATTATCTAGTGTTTGGTCCATATTCAAAATTCCCCAATTGCTCTCAAAATACCTTAATAGCTGTTTTTTTTTTCCTCCATAACTTTATTGCCTCATCATGAAGTGCACACATTATATTTAGTTGCTAAATCTCCTGAGTCTCTTTTAATTTATATCTGTCCCTTCACATTTTTATGAGTTGACAGTTTTCAATCTAGTTTTCTTTTAAAATATTTCACATTCTGGATCTCAGGGTGTTATTTAAATTATGTATCTATTTCCTGTAAACAAAACATTTGCTTTAGAGATATGATTAAATATTTTGGCAGAAAATTTTTATAGGTAGTATGTTCAAATTGAAGCCCTGGTGGAGCAGTGGTTAAGAGCTCCGGCTGCTAACCAAAAGGTTGGCGGTTCAAACCCACTAGCCACTCCTTGGAAACCCTGTTGAGAAGTTCTACTCTGTCCTATAAGGTCACTATGATTCAGAATCGACCCGATGGCAACGGGTTTGGTTTTTCCTATTTTTTATGGTCGTATCGTGTCACAGCAGGAAGAACATAAAGTCAAGCTGTCTTACCTTTATGGCTGCTGTAAGTATAGTCATTTGGTTAAGCTTCAGCCACATTCTTGAAAGATAAGTTTTGTGGTTACACAATTCTAGAAATTATTCTATTTTGCAATATCATCCTTTTGAAACATCCCAGTGCTTTCTTGCTTCCATTGTAGCTGTCGAGATGTCTAATAGGTCTATTTTCTTCTCCTTTGTAAGAATTCTGATTTTAAGAAGTTATAACCATAAAAAACAAAACAAAACAAAAAAAAAACGCACCTGTTGTCATGGAGTCGATTCCGACTTACAGTGACCCTATAGGACAGAGTAGAACTGCCCCATAGAGTTTAACAAAGAGCTGCTGGTAGATTTGAACTGCCAACCTTTTGGTTAACAGCTATAGTGCTTAATCACTGTGTCACCAGGACTCCTAGAAAGTTAAGCCTAATTTTAAGAACTTCTCTTTGTCTTTGATGTTTTGTGGTTAAACTGTGATGTAGCTAGGTGTGGCACTCCTTTGATTTATCTTGCTTGCTCTTCATTGGGTTTCCTGAGTCTTACAATTTATCTTTTCTCCACTCTGGAAATTCTAAACCATTAAACCTTCAAATATTGCCTTTCCTCTGTTTTTTCTCTTAGCTTCCTCTGAACTCTAATTGGATGTTTGTTGAATATTCTAACTCAATCTTCCATGCCTTATAATCTCATATTTTCCAACTCAACCTTTCTGATATAAATCAGTGTGATTTCTTCAGATTTATTTTTCAGTTCACCAATTCTGTCTCTTCATCTGACTTTATTATACTCTTTAACCTTTCCACAGGATTTTTAAAAATCTACTTTTTTTCAGAATGTTAATGGACTGTTACTTTTTACTCATCTCTTGAATCTTTGCTTCTTTAAATGCATTTATGTGTCTACTTATATACCGTGACTGATAATTCTGATGTTTAATGTCTTTATAAATATAGTTCTGTCATCATCGTTTTTCTTCTGCTCTCTCTTACTCAGAATGATTTTTTTCCTTATGTTTTGTGATTTTTGTTTGGAACCTTGTACTTTTTGGAACTCTCTGTAAATTCTCTGAGACCTCAGATAACAGTGCTTTTCTTTAGGAAGGATTTCTTTGTTTTTCTCATGGACCTAGAGGCACTGAAAACCCAGATCCATATTAAGTAGGATCCTCTTTGAAAAGTTTTGGGCCACAAATGGGTTGTATGGCTTCTGTATGCAGGCTAGTTTATGATTATAGAACCTCAAGAGAGGCTATATTTTTTTAATTTTTATTTTATTTTTACTGTGCACATAGAATCTTCACTTAGCAAGACAATCGTCCACAGGGGCCTCCCAGGTATGGCAAGTGGCCATACTCACTTGCCACCTTAGTCTCTACTCCTTTTCAATCACTGCCTCAAGGAATTTCTTTTCTTTTTTTTTTGATTGATAGTCCATTCATTTAAAAATGTGTGTGTGTATAGTGCAGAATTGTCATCTGTCATGGACTGAATTGTGTCCCCAAAAAATATGTGTATCAGTTTGGCTAGGCCACAATGCCCACTGTGATTGTCCACCATTTTGTTACCTGATGTGATTTTCCTAGGTGTTGTAAATCCTACCTTCATGAGGTTAATGGGAAACCCTGTTTGGGTAGTGGTTAAGCACTACAGCTGTTAACCAAAAGGTCAGTGGTTTGAATCCACCAGGTGCTCCTTGGAAACCCTATGGGGCAGTTCTACTCTGTTCTATACGGTTGCTATGAATTGGAATCAACTCGATGGCAACGGGTTTGGTTTTTTATGAGGTTAATCAGGTGGGATAGGTCGCAGTTATGTTAATGAGGCAGGACTCAATCTACAAGACTGGATTGTGTCTTGAGTAAATCTCTTTTGAGATATAAAAGAGAGAAGTGAGCAGAGAGACAGGGGGACCTCATACCACCAAGAAAGCAGTGCCAGGAGCAGAGTGCATCTTTTGGAACCAGGGTTCCTGTGTAGAGAAGCTCCTAGTCCAAGGGAAGATTGATGAGAAGGACCTTTCTTCAGAGCCAACAGAGAGAGAAGGCCTTCCCCTGGAGGTGATGCCCTGAATTTAGACTTGTATCCTACTTTACTGTGAGGAAATAAATTTCTCTTTGATGAAACCATCCGCTTGTGGTATTTCTGTTATAGCAGCACTAGATAACTAAGACATCAACTAATTTTCAGTAGAGAATTTCAGAATCTCTAGTCTGATGTATTGTCAGAGATAATAGTGTCTACACTGAGAGTTGCATACTGTATTCTTGGATCTGTATTATGCTCTTACAGAGCACACAATTAGAATATCTTTTTTTACTGTATTTCTTTTAATGCAATGCTGCTCTGGGATTGAGCCTTGTGTATCATAATTTAACATACAGATGGCCCAGTGCCTGCTGTCTTGTGTTATGACCATTGTTCTACTTGTCTTATCCTCCAACTAGGAAGCAAGCTTCTGAAGACTCCGACTGCATCTTGTTTATATTACCAGTGATGTGCTGATAAACTGGCTCCCTGAACGTAAAATGCCCCGATTCACAGTGTTTTCCAATTTCTGCTGTGTAAATACTCCAACCATGGCCAATTTCAAGCTACCAAAAGTCTAACAACCAGCTCGAAAATTCCTGAAATTTGAAGAATCAGCTTTTTCCAGCTGCTGGAATACATAACGGCCACAACTCCTACCGCGGCCTGTAACAGAGAGGATGCTCAACGAGTACTTGTTGAATTAAAGTACAAAACACCTTTTTTGTAACTTGTGCAGAGCTAAGAATAGTCATCAATGCTTCCCATCTTTCAGATTTTTCAAAGTGGAATCTCAAGTAAAATTGCTTTTCTATACCTCTTCTTGCTCTGGTATCTTTTCAGTTCAAGCAATGAGGTCACTAAATGTCTGGTTCTTTAATGTCTTCTTTCAATTTTCTGTAAGACTGCGAAGTGAAATGAGTAGATTGGGTATAATAGTTTCAACACAACACTGAAAGCAAAGCTTGCCATAAGTGAATTTCAATGTATTTAGTACCTGTAAAAAAAAAAAAAAATTTTTGTGGTTAATAATGGAGCCCTGGTGGCGCAGTGGTTAAGAGCTCAACAGCTAGCCAAAAGGTTGGCAGTTCAAATCCACCAGCTGCTCCTTGGAAACCAAATGGGGCAGTTCTACTCTGTCCTATAGGGTTGCTATGAGTCAGAATCGACCCATTGTTAATGTGGTGGTTAAAAATTAAAAAAAATAAAATGAAGAGTTAGCTGCATTGCAAAAAGCAAATTTCCTATTTTGTAAAAATGGAAGAAATACAGAAGAAAGAAAAACCCCAGATCAGAATGAGTTGTTTCTGGAAATGAGATAATTGGTTTTATGAGTATAATATGCACACTATTCCTAACTGATTTAATTGGCCAAGTTAAACTATAAGGTAAGTCATCCAGTGAATTCTTCAAAGCACGCGCGTTTAGAAGAGACAGAGCTGCTTCCGGTTATTAACCGGAGCAGGCTTCGTGAAACAGATAACATCTGAGTTATCTCACAGGAAGGTCAGAGTTCAGCCATGCCAAAGTGGGAAGCTCCATGAATAGAGGCAACATTTAAAAAACATGTTACCTCTCAGCATCTCCCTGATTTACGTGCTTCCCTGGAGGACCATAAATGCTATAACAATTTATAGATTTATGTACATGAAGCTATCTTAGCTGTTGAAGGATGGATAGCTTCCTTTAAAGAAGGGGGAAAGAATTAAACTACTAGAGACTGAACCTCTCTCCATTCGCCAGCTAATTTAGGTTTCTATCATGGAACTTTTACAGCAATTCAATTTTTAAGGAAAATAATTTTCCCTTAAAGGCTTTTAAATAGGGACAGGTCACCCAATAAGCAAAGTACTCACTGGCTTACTTGTGCTTACTTACTAATTTGTAGTGCAGAATTTCACTTGTTTTTCACCACCTCAGATGCACTACAGATTAGTAAATAAATACAAGCAAGCCCGGGTGTACCTTGCTTACTGGTTGATCCACCCCTGCTTTTTAAACTTAAAAGGATTTGGGGACATGATTTGATAAGATTGGCTCACAAGTTTGCTTAGACCCTTACAGACTTTCTGACATGTTTTGTTGGGAAGGGCGCGGTTGAAAACTGAGCAAAGACTTGAGAGATTTTTGGTTTTTGAGGCTGTCTAAGTCTAAATATCAAGAATTCTTTTTAATATCAAGAGTTTTGAAAGCTTATTGTAAATAGATGATTTATTATCCCCATTGCCTAAAGCTAGGAACTCGGAACTCAAATTTCCTGTCCTCACCTGCCTCCAGTCGACCACCAGTCTTATTCATCAAACCTTGTTAATAATTCTCAGATCTATCGCCTCCTCCCTTTCCCCTTTACTACCCAATTGAGGTCACTACCATTTTATGCAGAAACCTATGAATGCATCTCCTTGCTTCTAACTTTGTTTTCCTTCCTTATCAGTTATGATTAGGTTCCACTGCCTATGACAGCAAATGGAAGTCCCCGTGTGATGCAAACATTTAATGCCCTCATCTGCTAACCAAAAAGCTGGAGGTTCAAGTCTACCCAGAGGTGCCTCGGAACAAAAGCCTGGTGATCAAATTCCAAAAAATCAGCCATTGAAAACCCTATGGAGTACAGTTCTACCCTGACACACATGGGGTCATCATGAGTCGGAATTGACTTGAAACCAGCAGCTGATTTTAATAGAAAACTCAAATCATGGCAACTTAAATAAAGGTATATTTTTCTCCCAAATAGAGGCCTGGAGCTAAGCTGGTTTCTAGGGCTGGTCTGGCAGCTCCATGGGCAACAGCCTGAATCTCTTTCTGTGTTTCTTCTTTGCTATTCTTAACATTTGGCTTCCATTCTCAAGGCTGCCTCATGATAGTAGGGTGGGCACCATTGCTACAGCCATTCCATCCACATGCTAGGCAGTAGCAAAAGGAAGATGACAAGGGTAAAAGAACCATGCTGGCAAGACCCTTTCCAGAAGTCTCACCCAACAACCACCATTTACTCCTGAAGCACCCCTATTGGCATGGGAGGCTAGGAAATGTAGTTTTTAAATTAGAATATAGCTGCTCCCAATAAATAGAGGTTCTGTTCATAAGGGAAACAAGTAAAATGGATATTCAGGAGGGAACCAGCAGTGCTTGCCCTATGCTCCAAACTTTGCTTTACACTGCAGACTTTACAAAAAGGCAGCTCAGTCGCATCGCTCATCTACATAAAATCCTCCTCTTGTCCCGTTATTCTATAGCTTGCCACGAGTCAAAACTGACTCAATGACAACCAGCAAAAACAATATTCTCTAACTTTCCATACATGTGTGATCTGCCTCCTCTGCTTTCTCTCTTGCCATTCCCCAGTCCACACTCACACTCTATGCTCCTTCCCCCCCAAACTCCCAGGACAAGTTACTTCCTCCTCACCCTCCCCATGGCCCTTTGCTTGTTTACTTACTGCTTGTCGTTTAGACTCAGTTTAGACTTGATCAGAAGTCTTCTGTGACCCCTCGAGGATGAGTTAGATGATCTGTCTCTGTGCTCAGATAGTACCCTTTCCTTATCTCTGTAGATGCATTTAGTAAATTGTGCTCTATTTACCCACCACCATCTGTCAGCTTGTCGTACTGTGGTGGCTTGTGTGTTGCTATGATGCTGGAAGATATGCCATCGGTATTTCGAATACCAGAAGGGTCACTCATAGTGGTCAGATTTCAGTGCAGCTTTCAGATTAAAACAGACTAGGAAGAAACAGCTGGAGATCGACTTCCAAAAATCAGCCAAAGAAAACCTTATAGATCACAACAGACCATTATCTGAGGGATCAATTGGTGGAGAAGGACATCATGTTTGGTGAAGCAGAGGGCAAGCGAGGATGAGGGAGACCCTCAGTGAGGTGGATTGGCACAATAGCCACAATGATGAACTTGAACATGCCAGCGACAGTGAGGATGATGCAGGACTGGGCAACGTTTCGTTCTGTCGTATATAAGGTTGCTATGAGTCAACTCGATGGCAGCTATCTATTTATCTCTATCTATTTTTTTTTTTATCTATTTTATTTACTTGTCTCTGTCCCCAAATAGATGAAAACTCATTGAGAAATAGGAAATTGTCTTAGTCTCTTAGCGTCCTCCACATCCAGCATAGTGATTGGAACACCACAGCATTTAATAAGTTTTGGTTGAATGAGTAAATGAATAATCAATTACAGCATGGGTTCGTGCTGGACTCATTTGTCTTGACGACTCCAGCAATGGTGGCCAGCCCAGGAGTGGGAGCAGGGGCAGCGGTGGGGAGACATGGCAGAGGAATGAAGGAATCCAGGGTCCACTGAAATGACCCAGCAGAGGCTATTGCTTTAGCTCCAGGCTTCATAGTTTAGCATATGAAACTGACGGAAAACTATGAAATGGAGATGAGAGGATCCCGCCTACCCCCTTGGTCACCTTGGCAATCATCCAGGATGATTTAAGTGGAATTTGAGATTAGGGGTGATTTATGAGGCCCAGCCTGGAGTACAAGCAGTGGTCTCTTAACCTGAAAACTCAAGTAACACATAAATTGTAATTTTACTAATGATGTTAAGCAAGCAATTGAAATTTCTTCAGGAACATCTCATAAAAGCAACATCATTTTTTTTCCTATTCTGCCAAATTTTGCTGTTATAGAATTTGATCTTTGCTCTTGACTAAGGAGTTGGTGGAAGGTGGCTTCCTGCCACCCTCTGAGATCATCTGGCCTGTCCCAACCGAAAGAGTCCCTGGGTGGTACAAAAGGTTAAGCACTCACTACTGACAGGAAGGTTGGCAGTTTGAGTCCACCCAGAGGTGCCCTGAAAGACAGTCCTGGCGACCTACTTCCAAAAGGTCACAGCCATTGAAAACCCTATAAAGTGCAGTTCTACTCTGAGATATATGGGGTCACCATGAGTCCGAATCAACTCAACAACTGGGTCCTGACCCAGGCTAGGAATCAATGATAGTGTGGCACCCCCATGTGGACTATGAAGGCATCGCATTCTCCCAGAGAGCATGTTAATAGAAGCACTATAGGCTCCTTCCAGGGAGATTTTAATATTTAAATTTCAGATATTTCTCTTGAAGAAGATAAAGTCATAGATGAAAAAGAAACCACTCTGACCACTGAGATAGATGAAGCAGAGGCATGACACAGAGGCAGCCTAGCAACTGTGTGTCCTTGTTGCAGCACCAACACTTGTACCTGGGAAAAAGTAAATGTTTCAAAACACAAAATGGAGGAATGAATGGTTTCGTGGTACCCATTGGAAGTTCTGGTAGCTCAGTGGTTAGATGCTACGGCTTCTAACCACAAGGTCCGCAGCTGCTCCTTGGAAATTCTATGGGGCAGTTCTACTCTGTCCTGTAGGATTGCTGTGAGTTGGAATCGAGTTGACAGCAATGGGTTATTGGAAGTTTTAATGAATGAGTCACAGTCTTTCTCCTGCTAAGAGTTCTCAAACCAAGAATATTTAAGAATCCTGTGTTGTCTAATAAGCTGTGGCTAAAACAAACTGTGCCTGATTTTGTATTTTGTTTTAATTAGCCCATTCAAAAGATGTGGTTGAAATCCTAATTTTATTGTAGGCTCAAAAGTTTAATCTTAATTTTTAGTTCCTTTATGTTGTCTGGGATCCTGGGTAGTGCAAACAGTTGGTGTTCAACTACAAACCCGGCCAGTGGCACCGCAGAAGAAAGGCCTGGTGATTTCCTTCAGTAAAGATTACAGACAAGAAAACCCTGTGGAGCAGTTCTACTCCGACAAACATGTAGTTGCCATCAGTCAGAATCGACTCAGTGCCAATGGGTTTGATGCTTTTTTGGTTTTGCACCGTCTTGGTCCCTGAGAGTTTTATAACATGGCTTTATTCTACTCCTCCATTTTCAGTGGCAAGGTCGCTTTATTAGGGGTGGGAGATTCATGGCTAAAGAAGACAAGAATTATGGGATAAACTGGAATCTAATCAGCACATTTGCCAATTTTTAGAGACATGTATATTTAACTTCCAGTTATCTACCATACTAAGGAGGGGTTGTGCATCTGATAACGAACTGACATAATATGAAGAAAAAAAACATTTTAAATAAAAGCTGATGAAATCAGACTTCATCAATTTGGGATTCCTGATAATCTGACTAGAGTTAATCTGAAACCTTATACGCTTTCTGAAAAATGTACTTATGCTCTTTGAAAAAGTCTTACACATTTATTAAAATACTTCTAGTTGACTCTCCGCTTGGGACCCTTAGTAGTTGTTGATAGAAGTTATTACTATACCCAGGAAGGCATGAAGCTGAATTTCAGGAAGCCATCCGTAATTCTGATGAAATGTCTTTACGGTTACTCCGAATCAACAACGGTTTCTTTTGTCTTTGAAAGCACGATAGGATTTTCAGAGGCAGTGGGTTTATCATCCTGAATTTTCTTTGGCTTAGGCTAAATATTAAAATTATTTGACCTCCCTGGAGTGTGCTAAGAGACCTGGACATGGGACCCTAACAACCCTGACAGGGATAACTGTGCTATTCATATTTTTTAATTGTTCTTGTGTTTGTGTAAGTACCTAGAGTAATGCCAAGTCACAATATTACTCTCAGGAAAATCTATCATTTTAACTGACCAACCCACCTAATTAAGGAAAGAGGATTCGGGTCTTCTCTTTCTTTTATGAGAGACTGAAATCATTTTAAGAGCTGCTCAGGAGTCCAGAGGCACCCTGTTTGATGTGGCTGAAGCAGCAAGTGTTCAAAGTAGCTTTGTTCTCTTCAGCATGACCCGGCTCTAGACACCCCATGGCATCAACCTAAACACAGCTTCCAGTACCCTAAGCCCAGTGCTCACGTCAATCACTACTGAAAATGGCCTCAGAGGCACCAGGTGGTATCATTGTCGTTGTTGTTGTTGTTAGATGCTGACTCACTGCAATCCCTGGCACAACAGTAGGAAATGCTGCCTGGTCCTGCACCATTACCACGACTGGTCATAGATGGAACTGTTGTAATTTGTAGGATTTTTGTTGGCTAATTTTCAGAAGTAGATCGCCAGGCTTTCTTCCTAGTCAATCTTAGTCTGAAAACTCTGCTGAAATCTGTTCCGCATCATAACAACACACAAACCTCCAATGATGGGTGGGTAGTAACTATGCATGAGGTATACTGGCTGGGAATTGAACCTGGGTCTCCTACACGGAAGGCAGAATTCTACTGCTAAACCACCATTGCCCCTATGGTATTGTTAAAAAAAACAAATTAACAAAAGAAAAACAGTTTCTGCCCAGTTAATTCTGACTCCCGGTAACCTCACGTTTGTCGGAGAAGAACTGTGCTCCAAAGAGTTTTCAATGGCTGATTTTTCAGAATTAGATCACCACGCCTTTCTTCCAAAGCTCATCTGGGCGGACTTGAACCTCCAAGTTTCTAGTTGCTTTTTGTTAGCAGCTAAGCACATTAACAATCTGTACCACCCTGAGACTCCATGATATACGGCTGACCTTAACCACTTTGCCACAGGGCTCTGTATGGTATCATTAGCTGTCATGGATTGAATTATGTTCCCCCCAAAAGGTGCAGGCCATGATTCCCAGTGTTCTGTAGGGTTGTCCTCCATTTTGTGATTGTGATTTTATGTTAAAGAAGATTAGGGTGGGATTGTAACACCCTTACCAGGTCACCTCCCTAATCCAATGTAAAGTGGGATTCCCTGGGGTGTGGCCTGCACCACCTTTTCTTTCTCAAGAGATAAAAGGAAAGGGAAGCTAGTAGAGAGGCGGGACTTCATACCACCAAGAAAACAGTGCCAGGAGCAGACCTCGTCTTTTGGACGTGAGATTCCTGCACTGAGATGGTCCCAGACCAAGGGAAGACTGATAACAAGGACCTTCCTCTAGAGCCAACAGAGAGCGAAGGCCTTGCCCTGGAGCTGATGCCTTGAATTTGGACTTGTAGCCCACTAGACAGTGAGAGAATAAACTTCTCTTTGTTAAAGCCATCTACCTGTGGTATTTCTGTTACAGCAGCACTACATGACTAAGACATTAAAATAGCCCAGGTTAAAAAGCTCTTAGTGGGGAAATAAAGATTAGAACCTGGGGTTCTGGAACTCTAGATAGTGATCTTTGCATATATGTGCCACCAGTTTTTCACATCATGGTAATTATTTGGAGTCAGACAGGCCTAGATTTGAACTGGGTAAATTGTTCAATTAGTCTAAGTCAGTGGTTCACTACAGAGTCGGTTTTGCTCCTCAGGGGGTATTTATTTTCTCCCCTTCTAAATTTTATTTATTTTGTTGTTGTTGACAATATACACAGCAGAACATACACTGATTTAATAGTTTCTACATGTACAATTTAGCGACATTAATTGCATTCTTTAAGTTGTGCAACCATTCTCACTCTCTTTTTCTGAGTTGTTCTTCCCTCGTTAACATAAACTCAATGCCCCCTAAGGCTCCTGTCTAATCTTTCCAGTCCCTGTTGTCAATTTGATCCCACATAGACAGTTCTTAACAGAGCATAATACTCAAGGCAGATTTTTTTTACAAGTTAAGCTAAACTGTTGTTCAGTTTTAAGATGGCTTCAGGAGATTTTTTTTTTTTTTTTTTCAGGAGATAGTTTTGGTTCAAGGTTTAAAGATTATTTCAGGGCAATAGTTTCAGGGGTTCATCCACCCTCCATGCCTCCAGAAAGTCTAGAGCCCATGAGAATTTGAAATTTTGTTCTCCATTTCTACCCATTTGAGCAGGATTCTTCTATGGAATTATTTTCAGTAATGGTAGACAGGCACCATCCAATTCTTCTGGTCTCGTGGCAAAGGAGGCAGTTTTTGATGAAGGCAATTAGCCATACATTTCATATCCTCCTTCTATTCCTGAATCTCCTCCTTGCTCTGTTGCTCCAAGTGAATACAGACCAAGTGTTGTGCCTTGGACAACCACTTGCAAATTTTTAAGACCCCAGGCATTATGCAACAAACCAGGAGGTAGAACAGAAGCACTAAACACATTATTAGGCCAATTAACTGGAATGTCCCATGAAACCATGACCCTAAACTGCCAAATCAAGAAACCAACCCCCCCCCAAGGTGTTTATACATAAGCAGCCTCAGCAGCTGCTCTTTTTGTTGTAGTTGTTGTAAACATATCTAGCATACAACTTTTGCCAATTTAATTTTTTACAGGTGTATGGCTTATTAACAGCAATTACAATAATCAGCTGTGCAACACTACTGTCTTTGGTATCTAGTGCTGCTATAACAAAAGTACCCCAAGTGGATAGCTTTAACAAAGAGAAATTTATTCCCTCACAGTCTAGGAGGCTAGAAGTCCAAATTCAGGGCACCAGCTCCTGGGAAAGGCTTTCTCTTTCTTTCAGCTCTCAGGGAAGGTCCTTGCCATCAATCTTCCCCTGGTTTTGGAACTTCTCAGTGCAGGGACCCCAGGTCCAAAAGACCTGGTCTGCCCTCAGCTTTGCTTTCTTGATGATAGGAGGTCCCCCTCTCTTTCTGCTTGCTTCTCTTTTATATCTCAAAAGAGATTGACTCAATACGACCTAATCTTGTAGATTGAATCCTGCTTCATTAACATAATCCTGCCTCTTTTACAACATAGGAGTAGGATTTACAACACATAGGAAAATTATATCTGATGACAAAATTGTGGACAATCACACAGTACTGTAAATCATGTGCTAGCCAAGTTGGTACACATTTTGGGGGAACACAATCCAATCCATAACATTCCACTCTTTGGCCCCCCAAAATTCACGTCCTTAAAACCACATGTAAAATGCAGTCACCCCTTCATATCATAGCAAAAGTCTTAATTCAACTCCAAGTCCAAATTCTAAAAATTCCTCTTCACCAGTGAAGTCTAGAATATAGGTTATCTGCTTCCAAAGTACAATGGTGGAACAGGCACAGGTTAGATAGACATTTCCATTATAACTGGGAGAAACTGGAGGGAAAGAAGGGATAACAGGCACCAAGCAAGTCAGCAGAACACATTACATTAGCTCGTAAGCCTTGAAATAATCCTCTGTTCTCTGAGATCTTTTAGGTAATGGCCCTGCCCTCCAAACTCTGTGTTGGCCACACTCTCTCCGGACTCTGGGTGGAGGCCCCTACGCCCTGGGGTTTAGCTCCACCTTCCAGGCCCACTGGGACAGCAACTCTGCTCCCTTGGAGTTGGGCAGCACCATTCTCCTAGTCCTTATGAGTGGTGACCCTACTCAGCTCCAGCAGGCCCCTTCTTTCTCTCTCTGGGGTGTGGCAGCTCCCCCTCCTCAGCTTTGGGCAGAGAACCTGGCCCCATCTTCCTGGCACTCGTGAACTGCAGCCTTCCCAGGGGATATTTGGAAGTGTCTGAAGACACTATTGACATTTAGTGGGTAGAGGCCGGGATGTTGCTAAACATCCTACAACACACAGGACAGGCTCCCATAATAAAGAATTATTCAGCCCAAAGTGTTAATAATACAGTGGTTAAGAAACCCTTCTCTAAGCCTGGGTTTCCCTTTCTGCAATATGGAAATAGTAATGCTTTAATAATAAGGTTTTCGGGAGGATTAAGTGTGATGATGAAATCGAAGTTTCACACAATGACTGCTCAGTAGGAAGCTGGTGGCACTGGGTTTGTTTCCCCCCCCCCCCCCAGTGGTAGAACCACTTCCTGGCCGATGCACCCCATGCGCAGCCACCACCTGTCTGTGAGTGGAGGCTTGTGTGTTGCTATGATGCTGAACAGGCTTCAGCAGAGCTTCCAGATTAAGAAGGACTAGGAAGAAAGGTCTGGCAATCTACCTCCGAAAAATCAGCCAATAAAAAACCCATGGATCACAAGGATCTTACTCCCAACTGATCATGGAGATGGCGCAGGATAGGGCAATGGGGCAATGTTTTGTTCTGTTGTGCATGGGGTCACAATGAGTTGGGGGCTGACTTGATGGCAGCTAACAACAAAGATAAAAGAGAGATGTGGTAGGAAAATGTCCACATAGCTGGTGACCCATCATTTCTTTTTGTCCTGTCCATACCAAGCAAGCTGATACTGTAGCCAAGGCTGCTGCTATGTGTCCAGGGCTGTGACAAAGCTCATGAAGTCCTTCATCTGGCCCCTGCCAATTGTCCATGGCTTGTCCTACCATTGTCCATAGCACCAATGCTGTAGGTTTGTTGTTGTTTTCTTCTCCCAGGGTCTCTGGTGGACACACTTCCTTGCAGGAAGCACCCCCTGTTATGGGTTGAATTGTGTCTCCCAAAAAGATATGTTGATGTCCTAATCCCTAGTACCTGTGAACGTGACCTTGTTTGGAAATAGGGTCAATTCCCCACCACCAACAACCCACCCCCCTCCGGTATTCTTTATTTTATTTTCTTTTTTTATTGTAATTTAGATGAAGGTTTACAGAACAAACTAGCTTCTCATTAAACAGTTAGTATACATATTGTTTTGTGACATTGGTTACCAACCCCACAATGTGCCAACACTTTCCCTTCTGGAGATTGGGTTCCCTGTCACTAGCTTTCCTGTCCCCTATTGCCTTCTAGTCCTTGCCCCTGGGCTGGTGTGCCCTTTTAGTTTCGTTTTGTTTTATGGGCCAGTCTAATCTTGGGCTGAAGGGTGAACCAAAGCAGTAACTTCATTACTGAGCTAAAAGGGTGTCTGGAGGCCATAATTTTTTCTACATTTTTCTCCAGCTCTGTCTGGAACCTCCACTGTGATCCCTGTCAAAGTATTCATTGGTGGGAGCTGGGCACCATCTTGCTGTACTAGTGTTCAACGTATCTGTTGTTGTACCAGTACCAGGCTGTTTTGACTACCTTACCTGTATAGTAGGTTCTGAGGTCAGGTAATGTGAGTCCTCCTCCTTTATTCTTCTTCTTCAGTAGTGCTTTACTTATCTGGGGTATCTTCCCTTTCCTTATAGAGTGAAAGATTAGTTTTTCCATCTCTTTAAAGAATGTTGCTGCTATTTGGATCGAGATTGAATTGTATTTGTAGATCGCTTTGGGTAGAATTGTCATTTTCACAATGTTGAGCCCACCTATCCATGAGCATAGTATGTTTTTCCATTTATGTAGATCTATTTTGGTTTCTTGCAGTAGTGTTTCGTAGCTTTCTTTGAATAGGTCTTTTACATCCCTGGTTAAGTTTATTCCCAAGTATTTTATTTGGGGGGGGGGTGGCTATTGTAAATGGCATTGTTTTCCTGATTTCCTTTCATCGTCCTCTTCATTGGTGTATAGGAATCCAACTGATTTCTGTATGTTTATCTTGTATCCTGCTACTCCACTGAATCTTTCTATTAGTTCCTATAGTTTTATCATGGAGTCTTTTGGGTAATCGGTGTATAGTATCATTTCGTCCATAAATATGGACAATTTTACACCTTCATTATCAATTTGGATGCCCTTTATTTCTTTTTCTTGCCTTATTGCTCTAGTTAGGACTTCCAGCACATTGTTAAATAGGAATGGTGATAAAGTACATCCTTGTCTTGTTCGTGTTGTCAAGGGGAGTCTTTTCAGCCTCTCTCCATTAAGAACGATGTTGGCTGTTGGTTTTGTATAGATGTGCGTCTTAGCCATCCAGTGCTGCTATAACAGAAATACAAGTGAATGACTTTTTAACAAAGAGAAATGTATTTTCTCACAGTCTAGTATTTTTTTTTTTTAGTAGGCTAGAAATCCAAATTCAGGGCATCAGCTCCAGTGGAAGGCGTTCTCTCTCATTCAGCTCTGGAGACTGTCATCAATCTTCCCCCAGCCTAGGAGCTTCTCCACGTAGGAACCCCGTGTCCAAAGGACATGCTCTGCTCCTGGCACCGCTTTATTTGTGGTATGAGGTGCCCAAATCTCTACTTGCTTCCCTTTCCTTTTATCTTTTGTAAGATAAAAGGTGGTGCAGATCACACCCCAGGGAAACCTCTTTTATATAGGATCAAGGATGTGACCTGAGCAAGGGTGTTATGTCCTACCCCAATTCTCTTTAACCACAGGCAGAGATTATAATTTATAAGACATAGGAAAATCACAAGATGAGGGACAACCACACAATACTGCGAATCATGACCTAACCAAGTTGACACATATTTTGGCGGAACACAATTCAATCCATGACAATACCCTTTATTATGTTGAAGAATTTCCTTTCTATACCTAATTTATTCAGAGTTTTTTTTTCAGGAATGAGTGTTGGACTTTGTCAAATGCCTTTTCTGCATTGATGAGATCATGTAATTCTTTTATTTATGTGGTGGATTGCATTGATTGATTTTCTAATGTTGAACCATCCTTGCATACCTAGTATGACTCTCCCTTGGTCATGGTGTATAATTTTTTTGATATGATGCTGAGTCCTATTGGCTAGAATTTTGTTGAGAATTTGTGTATCTATACTCCTGAGAGATATTGATCTCTCATGAATTTTCTTTTTTTGTGATGTCTTTGCCTGGTTTTGGTTTCAGGGTTATGCTGACTTCATAGAATGAATTTGGAAGTATCCCTTCCTTTTCAATGTTCTGAAACAGTTTGAGTAGTAGTGGTGTAAGCTCTTCTCTGGAAGTTTGGTTGAATTCTCCAGTGAAGCCATCTGTGCCAGGGCTTTTTTTGTTGTTGTTGTTGGGAATTTTTTAAATTACCTTTTCAATCTCTTCTTGTGTTATGGGTCTGTTCAGATTTTCAACATTAGTTTGTGTTAGTCTGGGTAGGTAGTGTGTCTCCAAAAATTTGTCCATTTCCTTGAGGTTTTCAAATCTGTTGGAGTATAGCTTTTCATAATACTCTGTTATGATCCTTTTTATTTCAGTTGGGTCTGTTGTAATGTCCCCCATTTCATTTCTTATTTGGGTTATTTGCAACCTTTCCTGTTTTTCTTTTGTCAATTTGGCCTGTGGTTTATTGATTTTGTGGATCATTTCAAAGAACCAATTTTGGTTTTATCAATTCTTTCTATTGTTTTTCTATTCTCTATTTCATTTATTTCTGTTCTGATCTTTATTATTTCCTTTCTTCTGGTGGCTGTGGGCTTCATTTGCTGTTCTCTTTCTATTCGTTCAAGGTGTGTAGCTAGTATTTTGATTTTGTCCCTTTCTTCTTTTTTGATGTGTGCATCTATTGCTATAAATTGCCATCTGAACACTGCCTTTGCTGTGTCCCAAAGATTTTAGTATGATGTTTCATTCTTGTTTGATTCTAGGAATTTTTTGATTCCATCTCTGATTTCTTCTATTACCCAGTGGTTTTTAAGCAGGGTGTTATTCAGTTTTCATGTAATTAATTTTTTTTCCCTTTCTCTTCCTGTTGTCAATTTCTACTTTGATGGCACTGTGATCAGAGAAGACAGTTTGCCTTATCTCAATATTTTGAATTTGTTGAGAGTTGCTTTGTGATGTAAAATATTGTCAATTCTGGAGAATGTTCTGTGTGTGTTGGAAAAGAATGTGCACTTTGCAGCTGTTGGGCTGAGTGTTCTATATGTGTCTATGAGGTCAAGTTGGCTGATTGTGGCCTTTAGATCTTCTACAGCTTTGTTGAGTTTCTTTCCAGGTGTTCTGTCTTTTACCAAGAGTGGTGCGTTGAAGTCTTCTACTATTATTGTGGAACTGTCAATTTCTCTTTTGAATGCGCTTAGAGTTTGTTTTGTGTATTTTGGAGCCCTGCCATTGGGTGAGTAGATATTTAATATGATTATGTCTTCATGATGGATTTCCCCTTTAATCATTATATAATGCCCTTTGTCTTTTATGGTGGATTTTGTTTTAAAGTCCATGTTATCTGAGATCAGTATTGCCACTTTTGCTCTTTTTTGGTAGCTGTTTACTTGATATATTTTTTCCATCCTTTGATTTTTAATAAATTTATGTCTTTGCTTCTAAAGTGTGTCTCTTGTAGATGCACCATATTGATGGATCCTGTTTTTTATCCATTCTGCCACTCTTTGTCTCTCCATGGGTGCATTTGGGCCATTTACATTCAGTGTAATTATTGATAGGGGTGAGTTTATTGCTGTCATTTTGTAACACTTTTTTTTTTTTGTAGTGCTGACATTTTCTTTGTTCCTCTTACTCTCCTGTGCTGAAATTCCTTTTGTTTGCGATTTTTTTCTTTCTTCTTGTAGATTTTGTGTTTGGTGAGACTTTATGTTTTTCTTCTTTATTTTGATGAGTAGGTTTGTTAACTTTCTTTGTGGTTACCTTGAAATTTACATTTCCTAAGTTTTAAACGGTCTTTTATTACTTGGTATCCCCCTGCCTTCCTCTCCATTAGAAAGTTCTATACCTACACCGTTTATTCCCTCTTTTATTGTTCTGACATTGTTGTCACTCCCAGATTAACATCTCTGGTTCCCGTTATAAATTTTTTAGTTTTGATTAATCCTTGAGAGTTCATTTCCTAGGTTGGTATCTGGCCGGTGAGGTCTTGTGTCCTAGATTCAGGCTGTCATTTGATGTTGTTTGTTCTCAAACTGAAGTATTCCTTTTAATAATTCTTGTAAGTTTGGTTTAGTTTTTATATATTCCCTTAATTTCTGTTTATCTGGAAATGTCCTAATTTCACCATCATATTTGAACAAGAGTTTTGCAGGATATATTATTCTTGGTTGGCAATTTTTTTCTTTCAAGGTTTTATATGTCATCCCACTGCCTTCTTGTCTGCATGGTTTCTCCTGAGTAATCAGACCTTAATCTTATTGTTTCCCTCTGTACATGACTTTCCATTTTTCTCGAGCTGCTCTCAGGATTTTTTCTTAATCTTTGGTTTTAGGGAATGTGATTATGATATGCCTTGGTGATTTTCTTGTGGGGCCAATCCTATATGGGGTTCATTGAGTTTTTTGGATGATCAGCATTTCGTCTTTCATGATATTAGGGAGGTTTTCTGTCAGCAGTTCTTCAGTGATGCTCTCTGTGTGTTCTGTTTTCTCCCTCCGTTCTGGGACTCTGATCACTCACAAATTTTTGCTTTTGATTATAACCCACATCATTCTCAGGGTCCCTTCATTTTTTTTTTGTTTTGTTTTTTCTGATTTTTCCTCAGATACAGTGGTGTCCCAGTATTTGTATTCAATTTCACTGATTCTGTCACTACGAGTCGGAATCAACTCGACGGCACTGGGTTTGCTTTTTGGTTTTTTGGTCTCCTATTGTTTCAAACTTGCTCCTCAGCTCTTCTATGATACTGTCCATTTCTGAAATCTTGTTGTTTATCTTTTGGATTTCTGATTGCTGTTTTTGTATGATTTCCAGCTGTGAGTTTATTTTGACATTTTGTCCCTGTATTATTTCCTTGAATTATTCCATTGTTTTGTCTGTCTTTTCCATGATTTTGTCTATTTCTTCTTCATTTTTGTCCGCTTTTTGCTTCAACTCTTGGATAGCTCTGAATATTAGAGATCTGAATTCCCCGTCAGTTAATTCCAGTGCCTTTGCTTCTACTGGAGAGTCATCTAGTGTTTTATTTTGGATGCCTACTGGAACCATCCTGTCCAGTGGTTTTTGTTTTGTTTTGTTTTGATATTGTCTTCTGCCTTTGGGACATTCAGTAGTTATTTCCTTCATTTATTGATTGCAGATTTGTTTGTTTTTTTCCTGCTTTTTTGTTTTACTTGGTTATGTCTGAGCAGGTGGGCTGTGTGTTCTTTGCTGTTTGCTCGTCTGTGGGCACAATACTTCTCATCACCATGTCCAAAGTGCAGGGCCAGTCTCTCAGCTATTGCACATCAGGGCAGGTCTAGCTGAAGAAGAGGGTCTGGGATGGGTTGTTTGTGGCATGTACTGGGGCTCAGGGTGGGCTGGGGGAGTCAGTGCAGGGCAGGTTCCAGTAGACCAAGCCTGTGCTGCTCAGGGGTGTGATAGGCAGGAGGGAGGGGGGAGGTTGTGATGCATGGAGCTAAGTGGATATGGGAAAGAAGAGAAGAGGAAAGAGAAACATGAGGCAAAAAAAAAAGTACTGAGACAGCCTACCGTTGGAGTGATGCAGACCTGGGGCAGCCATGTGCTTGGTGGCTTTCAAGTCAGGCGGTGAGGCACAGCCTATCAAGAAGGGATGGATAAGGCACACGCAGCTAGATGGTTGGGAGAAAGGAAAGGAAGGAATGGATAGAGAGATAAGAAACTGTTCCCAGCCGAGCAGCACTGCACAGCCCCTCCAGAAGGAGCAGAGATGGCACACAACACCAGGTGTTCTGGAGAAAGGTAAAGAAGGGGGGAAGAGAGACACAAGAAACTGAGGAAAAAAAGAAGAAAGACAGAAGAGAAAAATACCCCAGTGGGCCCACTGGAAGCAGGTCCCCAGCCAAATGGCAATGTACAGCCTGTCAAGAAAGAGCGGAGATGGCACACAGCACCACGTGTTCAGGAGAAGGGGAAGGAAGGAAGGTAGAGCAAGGAAACAAGAAATTGAGAAAAGAGAAGAGAGAAAGAAAAAAAAAAAAAGATGCTCTGAGGGAGCCCACTGGTGTGGTGGCTCCCCCGCTGCACGGCACTACACAGCTAGTGTAGAAGGAGCAGAGACGGCACATGTCACCAGGTGTTCAGCAGAAAAGAAGGGAAGGATGGCAGAGAGAGACAGGAAATCGAGACAAGAAGAAAAAATCCCCAATGGAGCACATTGGCTTGGTGACATGGATTGGGAAAGTGGCTCCCAAGCCACTAGGCACTGCACAGCCAGTCCAGAAGGGGCAGAGATGGCATTACAGGTATTCAGGGTACAGGAGAAGAAGGGAAGTGGAGACAGAGGAGAAACAGAAATTAAGAAAAAAAAAAAGTAAAAAAAAAATGCCCCTAGGGATTCCACTGGTGCAGCGGTGCAAACTGGAGAAGTAGCTTCCAAGCCAAGCAGTACAGCCTTTCTAGAAGGGGCAGAGATGGCACACAGAGCCAGGTATTCAGGAGACGGGAAACGAAGGTAAGTAGAGAGAGACGAGTAGCAAAACAAAAAGGAAAAAAAGAAAAACAAAAAATTTAAAAAATGGCCCCAGGGATCCCACCAGCGTGGTGGTGTGGACCTGGGAATTGATTCCCCAGCTTAGCAGTGCTTCTCAGCCTGTCAAGAAGAAGCAGAGATGGCACACAGAGCCAGGTATTTGAGAGAAAGGAAGGAAAGGAAGTGAGAGAGGAGGAAAAAACCAAAAGAAGCTGAAAAAAGCGATAAAGAAATGACACTAAAGGGGTCGGCCTGTGTAGGTGGGGCAAATCCAAGTGATGTTTCCTGCCTGAGCAACCTTGGCCTCCTGAGAAGCGGCAGAGGCCAAGCAGGAGGAAGAAGTATGTGGGGGGTGGGGGAGGTGGAAAAACGCATATCACTGGTTACCAGGTGGTACTCTGTCTCCTGCTGGGAGCTCCATGAAGCTGCTTTCCCATACTTCCTGTTTGCCAATCTCTGACAGGAGTCCAGGATGGCAAATTTGTGTTGCTTTAGCTGGTAGGGTACCTCCACTCTGTATCTCTCCTCACGCTGCTCTCTGTCAGTTTCTTATTCCATCTGGTGCTTAGTGGAGTTCTTTGTCTCTTCATTTGACACTTAGGGTTCCAAGATTGACGTTTGTCTCCATTTTACTTCGTTTTTTGGATCTTTGCTGTGGAGGGAGGGTGCTTCTGTCTATAGCGCCATGTTGGCTCTGCCTCCTCTGATGATGTTATCAATTCAGTTAACATGAGATCATACTGGAGGAAGGTTAGTCCTAATCCCATCTGAGTCATGTCCTTTAAAAGAGAAGAGACAGAGGGAAGATGGTCCTGTGACCATGGAGTTATGCCACAGCTGCAAGCCAAGGAACCCATGGGCTACCAGAAACTGAAACAAGAAAGTATCTTCCCCTAGAGCCTTTGGAGAGAACATAGCCCCAGCTGCCACTCTTAAAAAAAAAATTCATCTCAAAATGTTCTATATCCTACTTTAGTGGGTAGCATCAGGGGTCTTAAAAACTTGTGAGTGGCCATCTAAGATACTCCACTGGTCCCATTTCATCTGGAGCAAGGGAGATTGAAGAAAATCAAAGACACAAGGGAAAGATTTGTCCAAAAGACTAACGGACCACAACTACCACAGCCTCCACCAGACTGAGTCCAGCACAACCAGATGGTGCCTGGCTACCACCACTGGCTGCTCTAACAGGGATCAAAATAGAGGGTCCTGGACAAAGCTGGAGAAAAATGTATAACAAAATTCTAACTCACAAAAAGAGGCCAACTTAGTTACTGAACACCCTTTTAAATTAGCACTGATGTCACTCCTGAGGTTCACCCTTCAGCCAAAGATGAGACAGGCCCATATAACAAAATGAGACTAAATGGGCACACCAGCCCAGGGGCAAGGATGAGAAGGCAGGAAGGGACAGGAAAGCTAGTAATACGGAACCCAAGCTCAAGAACGGGAGAGTGTTGACACGTCATGGTGTTGGCAACCAATGTCACAAAACAATAAATGTATTGATTGTTTAATAAGAAACTAATTTGTTCTGTAAACCTTCATCTAAAGCAAAATTAAAAAAAAAATTCACCTCTTATTATTGAGAAATCCCCTAAAGTTTTCTATTCTTTAGTATTTTTTCAGTGCTGCTACATTTTTTTGTTTGTTTTTGTATTTCCTTCATCATTTTAATGGGTTCCTAGGAGGGAGATGAAATACACGCAGGAGGTCAATCTCCATCTTGAAACCAGAAGTCTATCAAAGTTTGAAGATAGTGAAGAAAACTTCCTTCCCTTTACTCTTTATAAGCTCCTTCTCCTCTTTAATGCCACCACACTTCCCCCAACCCCCTCAACTTTTCCTCCCAAATCACGACCCATTTTCTCCCTCTTTCTTTCTCATTGCAGTCTGTACTCTGTGCCTCTTTAAAAATACCTCCATTTCAGTGCTTTTTGCCAGTTAAATGCCAGCCATGTGTCTCCTCAAAGCCTGTCATTTTCCTTTTTATTCCACTCACTGACCCCACAAATGACATTTGATGTACAAGAGCTGGAACAGTCATTAGCTTAAAATGGTTTTTTTGAGGAAAAAAAAAAAAAAAAAAACTCTCACAGCTCTGACTCATGTCTTTACAAAAAAAAAAAAAAAAAAAGACACCCTGCAGTAAACTCTCTCCACTTCCATGCCTGGTCCTGCTGGGTTTTATTGCATAGAAAAGCTGGGGGCAGGGGGGGTCTCTGGTTAATGTGGCTGGGTGCACAGGTCAAGTGAGCTTCCAAAAGTACCTACTACCCCTACAGGGGGCTTCTAGGAGGTACTCTTTTGTTGTTGTTCCTCTAAAAATAATCTTAATCCTTTCTCTGAAATTTCAGAAAAACCAAACTTCTCCATCTTTCTGGTTTATTCAGTTTAAGCAGACTCCTCAGGGGATTTCGACACAAGGGAACATCTAGGTGTATCTGCACATCCGACGACGTGAGCTGGCTGCATCTTGGAGTTATCACTAACTAAATATGGTGAGAGGAGTCTCTGTGTAGTGCAAATGGCTAACACGCTCGGCTGCTAACCAAAAGGCAGAAGGTTTGAGTTCACCCATGGGCACCTCAGAATAAAGGCCTGGCATTCTACTTCTGAAAAATCAGCCGTTGAAAACTCTGTGGAGCACAGTTCTACTCTGACACACACGGGGTTGCTATAAGTTGGAAATCACTTGACAACAACTGGGGTTTTGGTGTTTTTAAATATGGTAAGAAAGTCTCCCCCTAATCTGGGGCCAGACACACCTAGGTAAATGCTTATCTTGCATGATGCAAAGGGGTTAATAACAATATGACCAGATAAGTCCACTCTGTGTTAGGGCCCATCTGAGATGCTTCAACTTGAATGTTATATTAGGACGTCACAGTATCAGCAAGTTAAAGTATCCTGAATGGAACCCCACACAGAACAGGAGCATCCAGTTCCCTCTGTTCATACTTGGGGTGCACTGACAGGTCCCTTTCCATTTCCAAATTTGAGTCCTTGAGCCCCACTCCCACCCCTTTAGAGCCCAGAGGGCTCTTAGAACTCTGAGGTCCTGGCATTGCTCTGGAGAGGACTTACATGCCAAGCAAACTCTCGTGCATCTGCATGATGACCCACACATGAGTGGCCCATGGTGTATGTGATGACCAGCTTATTGAGAAGAACTTAAGAGCAGGACAATACACAGCATACGACATCCCCCAAGTCCCGATATTACTCCTTAGAGAGGTATGTTAGGCTAGCAGACATGGATGTGTATCCCAATTGAAGGAGCACACCCCACCCCACTTAATATATTCATAAGCTGGATTAAGACGGGGTAGGGAATCTCTGGAGCCCCCGGGTGGCAGGAATGGTTAAGCATTCTACTACTAGCCCAAAGGTTAGTTGTTTGAACCCAACCAAAGGCAGCTTGGAAGATGGCTCTGGTAATCTTCTGAAAATCTTGTGGAGCACGGTCCTACTCTGCATTCATGGAGTGGGATGAGTCCAAATCAACTCAGCCACAACTAACAACAACAATAACGGGGAATGCCTAGCTTTCTATGAAACAAAAGGATTTCCTGGCCCAGAAAGTAAGCTTGAGGAGTCTCAGGTGCACGGCCAGGGATTTAAATATTGATGTTTCTGTCCTTTCATAAGCAGGTTCAGACATGGTGACCCAACTTACTTTCACCCCATCCCGTGGCCATTAGAGATAAATGGTTTGTCTTTCCTCAATCTGTCCCTTGATCTTTGGGACTCATTAAATATGAGCTTTCCCACCTGGAAAATAATCGATAAGACTTTAAATGGAGCCTTCAAATTTGTTGACTTTCCCATGGTACTGTCAGTCTTCTCATATATCTTTTATTATTTGCTGCTTGACAACCCATCATTTTTTGTTTTGTCAGGCCCCCAATTCATAAGTCATAGTTACATATCTTTGTGGAGGGGTCCTAATTATTCTCACCTTCTGCTATTCACACTCTTCTGTATCCCTCAATGTTATAGACTGAATTGTGTCCCCATCGAAATATATGTTGGAATCGTAACCCCTATACCTGCAGATGTGATCCTGTCTGGGAAGAGAGTTTGCTTTGTTATGTTAATGAGGCCATATCAATATAGGGTATGACTTAACCCTAATCACTCCTGAGTTATAAAAAGAGCAGATTAGACACAAGAGAAAACACAAATGTAGAAGCTGAAATAGACAAGGACCTCTCCCCATAGCTGGTACCCTGAATTCAGACTTCTGTCCTCCTAAACTATGAGAAAATAAAATTGTTTTTTATAGCCACCTACATTTAGTAATTGTATCATAGCAGCACTAGCTAACTAAGACACTCTCCTACATCGAATTTGTGTCTCTTTAAAAATTGAATTCAGGGGAAATGGTAGTGTGTGACTTCCAAGCCTAATCATAAAGCCATTATGGCTTCCAGCTTGCTCCCACTCAGATTTCTTGCTCTGGGGGAAGCCAGCCACCTGATGTAAGGACATTCAAGTACTCTTGTAGAAAGGCCAACATAGAGAAGAACTGGGGATTTGGATCATCATCTGACACCAAGTTGCTGGCCGTATGAGTGAGCCACCTTAGAAGTAGATTCTTCAGCCTAGTCAAGCCTTTAGGTGACTGCATCCCTGGACAGTATCTGACTGTAACCTTATGAGAGACCCTGGGCCAGAACCATCCAAGCAAGCTGCTCCTGAATTCCTGAACTCAAGATAGTGAGAGATAATAATAATTATTGTTTTAAGCTACTAAGTTTTGTAGTGATTTGTTATGCTGCAATAGATAACTAATAGGAAAGATGACAAGAGCACAGGGAAAGGACTGAGAGCTATGTGATGCACTCTGAATAAGTAGGACCAAGCCAAACTCAAGGAACTGGCAACATTTGCTCAGCTAGATTTCAGAATTGCTATGGACCAGTGTGACTCCTATGTGCCTCCCATTTTCCTCCCTTGGTGGAAAAGTTGTTATTCTATGTCTGTCCCACCACCTTCAGATCGAGAGAACCTATACCCAAGGAACTAAACCTGAGGAGCCTCATCCACACTAGACCTGATTTTAATATGGATGATGAATCTGAGCCTGATTCTTTACTAACTGAAACCTGTGTGTGTATGTGGAGGGTGGTGGGGAGAGTCTTGGCAGCACGGATCACGTGGAGGAGTCACGTATAGATTTTCTGGCTAACAGCCCCAGCTGAGGTTCCAGCTAATAACCAGTTGCAATTGCAGACATATGAGTGAGGGCACTTTCAGATGTTTCTATCTCCAGCCTTTGAGCTCTCCCACCTGATGCCAGGTGGAGCAGAAACTAATCTACCCCCCCCGAGCCCTTCTCAAATTGTAAGTTTGTGAACAAAATTTGCCATTGTTTTAAGCCACAAAATGGAGGAGTTATTTGTTACACAGCCATAGCAACTTGGACAGGGTCTTCTGTCCTTCCTTCCTTTGTTCCCTATGTTTTCCACCCTGAACACATTCTGGTAGCCCCTTTTCATTATTTTTCCCTTTGAAGTAGGGAATATTAGCCCCGTCCCTGGCCAAAGGAACAAATGCAAGGCTGTTGGTCATTTGGTAAGGGCATATGCATATTAAATCATTTTGCATTCTTTGCATCAGTGGGATACGTCAAGTATTCTCCTTAGATGCCCCAAGTACTCATATAACAATGTTGACTCAGCAACCATCTGAGAGTGGCAACAACCTTGGTGATGTAATCTGGTTTCTATTTATAGTATCAGAGATATCTTAATGGAGGTACATATTCCCGAGTCCATCAAATTCCTGATCAAGAATTGGCCAGCAATAACCTTCTCCTGCATTATTAATCAGCACAGGTAATTGATTCTCCATCCAAGGGTCAGCTGATATTTTCCCTATTTCTTGCCATGTAACTTCATTCAATAAAACTAATGCCATCCTCTCTTTTTGCAAAAGAACATTCCAGGCCTCTAAAGACCAATCTGGAAGCTGATGATAGCACTTCTGGAGGGATCTAGGTCTCATTCTATGTACTATGGTCCTCCTCTTAGTGATGGTCCCCTCAGGTACCTGTACAATGTGCTATATGATAATTGGTTTCAAACTGCCTTGATAGCTGCAATAGCAGACATTCTTTCCTTTCTGGAAGAGCCCTCCCCTGTTTCTGAAGTGGCCAAATGACTGTTCTGTTGGCTACACTAGAGGTGATGGGTGGAGGACTCTGAACTTCTCACCTCCACGACAAGCGATTGCCTCCAGTGGCTGCCCTGGATGCAATGAGAAGGTCTTTCTTGTTTTCCCTTCCCCTTTCTCCTGAGAACTCAAAAATCCCTCCAAACACAGAGGAACCAGGGTAGTAATTTATGAACCACATCATATCCCTTCACAGTCTTCTTACAGCTCTTCTACGTTTATGCTATGATCCTCAGGCACCATCCAGCCACAAACTATACAGTCTCAGCCAGATGACCCACCACTGCTAGCTAGGAGAAATTTCTCCTACCCCTGGCCAGTTAAACTCTATCCTGCTTGCAAAAAACCATAATGCCAGGTCAACTGGCAATGGCAGAGACGCAAAAATAAGGGCCAAAAATCATGTAGGATACATGGTGACCTAAACCACAATGCATAAATACATGGTGTATACAATAATAATGTTCCTTGAGAGCAACTTTACAGCAGAGAAGAAGCAGAGTGCACAAGGGTGAGGCGTGTTTGGGCCAGCAGAAGTGGAGGTGCTGGGAAGAGCACCCCAGTAGAGGAAACCTGCCCTGACCCACTTTATTCGTGTATGGACTAGGCTAAGGGGGTAGGGAATATGTAGTTTTCGATATAAGAAGGGGTTTTCTGTTAGAAGACTAGAGCTCAGCTATGGCGTGTCCATACCAATGCTACTGGTATCCAATGGAGGCTTTGCTGAGAGAGGGAAGGAGGAATGGGAGTCTGCATGGATATCAGGCACCAAATGATAGTCTCTTCTCACAGGTAGGTAATGGGATTCTTTTTTTTTTTTTTTTAATAACTTTTATTAAGCTTCAAGTGAACGTTTACAAATCCAATCAGTCTGTCACATATAAGTTTACATACATCTCACTCCCTACTCCCACTTACTCTCCCCGTCTTGAGTCAGCCCTTTCAGTCTCTCCTTTCTTGACAATTTTGCCAGCTTCCCTCTCTCTCCATCCTCCCATCCCCCCTCCAGACAAGAGTTGCCAACACAATCTCAAGTGTCCACCTGATATAATTAGCTCACTCTTCATCAGCGTCTCTCTCCCACCCGCTGACCAGTCCCTTTCATTTCTGATGAGTTGTCTTCGGGGATGGTTCCCGTCCTGTGTCAACAGAAGGTCTGGAGAGCGTGGCCGCCGGGATTCCTCCAGTCTCAGTCAGACCATTAAGTTTGGTCTTTTTATGAGAATTTGGGGTCTGCATCCCACTGATCTCCTGCTCCCTCAGGGGTCCTCTGCTGTGCTCCCTGTCAGGGCAGTCATCGATTGTGGCCGGGCACCAACTAGTTCTTCTGGTCTCAGGATGATGCAGGTCTCTGGTTCATGTGGCCCTTTCTGTCTCTTGTGCTCTTAGTTGCTGTGTGGGCTTGGTGTTCTTCATTTTCCTTTGCTCCAGGTGGGTTGAGACCAATTGCTGCATCTTAGATGGCCGCTTGTTAGCATTTAAGACCCCAGACGCCACATTTCAAAGTGGGATGCAGAATGATTTCATAATAGAATTATTTTGCCAATTGATTTAGAAGTCCCCGCAAACCATGTTCCCCAGACCCCCGCGCTTGCTCCGCTGAGCTTTGAAGCGTTCATTTTATCCCGGAAACTTCTTTGCTTTTGGTCCAGTCCAATTGAGCTGACCTTCCATGTATTGAGTGTTGTCTTTCCCTTCACCTGAAGCAGTTCTTATCTACTGATTAATCAATAAAAAACCCTCTCCCACCCTCCCTCCCTCCCCGCCTCGTAACCACAAAAGTATGTGTTCTTCTCAGGTTTACTA
Source organism: Loxodonta africana (assembly GCF_030014295.1). NCBI lineage: Eukaryota > Metazoa > Chordata > Mammalia > Proboscidea > Elephantidae > Loxodonta > Loxodonta africana. Next base: position 23,687,252 of record NC_087354.1, read on the forward strand.
TTTCTCAAGATCTTATAATAGTGGTCTTATACAATATTTGTCCTTTTGCCTCTGACTCATTTCGCTCAGCATAATGCCTTCCAGGTTCCTCCATGTTATGAAATGTTTCAGAGATTCGTCACTGTTCTTTATCGATGCGTAGTATTCCATTGTGTGAATATACCACAATTTATTTACCCATTCATCCGTTGATGGACACCCTGGTTGCTTCCAACTTTTTGCTATTGTAAACAGAGCTGCAATAAACATGGGTGTGCATATATCTGTTTGTATGAAGGCTCTTGTATCTCTAGGGTATATTCCTAGGAGTGGGATTTCTGGGTTGTATGGTAGTTCTATTTCTAACTGTTTAAGAAAACGCCAGATAGATTTCCAAAGTGGTTGTACCATTTTACATTCCCACCAGCAGTGTATGAGAGTTCCAATCTCTCCGCAGCCTCTCCAACATTTATTATTTTGTGTTTTTTGGATTAATGCCAGCCGTGCTGGTGTGAGATGGAATCTCATCGTAGTTTTAATTTGCATTTCTCTAATGGCTAATGATCGAGAGCATTTTCTCATGTATCTGTTGGCTGCCTGAATATCTTCTTTAGAGAAATGTGTGTTCATATCCTTTGCCCACTTCTTGATTGGGTTGTTTGTCTTTTTGTGGTTGAGTTTTGACAGAATCATGTAGATTTTAGAGATCAGGTGCTGGTCGGAGATGTCACAGCTAAAAATGCTTTCCCAATCTGTAGGTGGTCTTTTTACTCTTTTGGTGAAGTCTTTAGATGAGCATAGGTGTTTGATTTTTAGGAGCTCCCAGTTATCTGGTTTCTCTTCATCATTTTTGGTAATGTTTTGTATTCTGTTTATACCTTGTATTAGGGCTCCTAGGGTTGTCCCAATTTTTTCTTCCATGATCTTTATCATTTTAGTCTTTATGTGTAGGTCTTTGATCCACTTGGAGTTAGTTTTTGTGCATGGTGTGAGGTATGGGTCCTGTTTCATTTTTTTGCAAATGGATATCCAGTTATGCCAGCACCATTTGTTAAAAAGGCTATCTTTTCCCCAGTTAATTGACACTGGTCCTTTGTCAAATATCAGCTGCTCATACGTGGATGGATCTATGTCTGGGTTCTCAATTCTGTTCCATTGGTCTATGTGTCTGGTGTTGTACCAATACCAGGCTGTTTTGACTACTGTGGCTGTATAATAGGTTCTGAAGTCAGGTAAGGTGAGGCCTCCCACTTTCTTCTTCTTTTTCAGTAGTGCTTTGCTTATCCGGGGCTTCTTTCCCTTCCATATGAAATTGGTGATTTGTTTCTCTATCACCTTAAAATATGACATTGGAATTTGGATCGGAAGTGCGTTAAATGTATAGATGGCTTTTGGTAGAATAGACATTTTTACTATGTTAAGTCTTCCTATCCATGAGCAAGGTATGTTTTTCCACTTAAGTATGTCCTTTTGAATTTCTTGTAGTAGAGCTTTGTAGTTTTCTTTGTATAGGTCTTTTACATCCTTGGTAAGATTTATTCCTAAGTATCTTATCTTCTTGGGGGCTACTGTGAATGGTATTGATTTGGTGATTTCCTCTTCGGTGTTCTTTTTGTTGATGTAGAGGAATCCAAGTGATTTTTGTATGTTTATTTTATAACCTGAGACTCTGCCAAACTCTTCTATTAGTTTCAGTAGTTTTCTGGAGGATTCCTTAGGGTTTTCTGTGTATATAATCATGTCATCTGCAAATAGTGATAACTTTACTTCTTCCTTGCCAATCCGGATCCCTTTTATTTCTTTGTCTAGCCTAATTGCCCTGGCTAAGACTTCCAACACGATGTTGAATAGGAGCGGTGATAAAGGGCATCCTTGTCTGGTTCCCGTTCTCAAGGGAAATGCTTTCAGGTTCTCTCCATTTAGAGTGATATTGGCTGTTGGCTTTGCATAGATGCCCTTTATTATGTTGAGGAATTTTCCTTCAATTCCTATTTTGGTAAGAGTTTTTATCATGAATGGGTGTTGGACTTTGTCAAATGCCTTTTCTGCATCAATTGATAAGATCATGTGGTTTTTGTCTTTTGTTTTATTTATGTGATGGATTACATTAATGGTTTTTCTGATATTAAACCAGCCTTGCATACCTGGTATAAATCCCACTTGATCAGGGTGTATTATTTTTTTGATGTGTTGTTGGATTCTATTGGCTAGAATTTTGTTGAGGATTTTTGCATCAATGTTCATGAGAGATATAGGTCTATAATTTTCTTTTTTTGTAATTTCTTTACCTGGTTTTGGTATCAGGGAGATGGTGGCTTCATAGAATGAGTTGGGTAGTATTCCGTCATTTTCTATGCTTTGGAATACCTTTAGTAGTAGTGGTGTTAACTCTTCTCTGAAAATTTGGTAGAACTCTGCAGTGAAGCCGTCCGGGCCAGGGCTTTTTTTTGTTGGGAGTTTTTTGATTACCGTTTCAATCTCTTTTTTTGTTATGGGTCTATTTAGTTGTTGTACTTCTGAATGTGTTAGTTTAGGTAGGTAGTGTTTTTCCAGGAATTCATCTATTTCTTCTAGGTTTTCAAATTTGTTAGAGTACAATTTTTCATAATAATCTGAAATGATTCTTTTAATTTCAGTTGGCTCTGTTGTGATGTGGTCCTTCTCATTTCTTATTTGGGTTATTTGTTTCCTTTCCTGTATTTCTTTAGTCAATCTAGCCAATGGTTTATCAATTTTGTTAATTTTTTCAAAGAACCAGCTTTTGGCTTTGTTAATTCTTTCGATTGTTTTTCTGTTCTCTAATTCATTTAGTTCAGCTCTAATTTTTATTATTTGTTTTCTTCTGGTGCCTGATGGATTCTTTTGTTGCTCACTTTCTATTTGTTCAAGTTGTAGGGACAGTTCTCTGATTTTGGTTCTTTCTTCTTTTTGTATGTGTGCATTTATTGATATAAATTGGCCTCTGAGCACTGCTTTTGCTGTGTCCCAGAGGTTTTGATAGGAAGTATTTTCATTCTCGTTGCTTTCTATGAATTTCCTTATTCCCTCCTTGATGTCTTCTATAACCCAGTCTTTTTTGAGGAGGGTATTGTTCATTTTCCAAGTATTTGATTTCTTTTCCCTCGTTTTTCTGTTATTGATCTCTAGTTTTATTGCCTTGTGGTCTGAGAAGATGCTTTGTAGTATTTGGATGTTTTGGACTCTGCAAAGGTTTGTTTTATGACCTAATATGTGGTCTATTCTGGAGAATGTTCCATGTGCGCTAGAAAAAAAAGTATATTTTGCAGCAGTTGGGTGGAGAGTTCTGTATAAGTCAATGAGGTCAAGTTGGTTGATTGTTGTAATTAGATCTTCCGTGTCTCTGTTGAGCTTCTTACTGGATGTCCTGTCCTTCTCCGAAAGTGGTGTGTTGAAGTCTCCTACTATAATTGTGGAGGTATCTATCTCGCTTTTCAATTCTGTTAAAATTTGATTTATGTATCTTGCAGCCCTGTCATTGGGTGCGTAAATATTTAATATGGTTATGTCTTCCTGATCAATTGTCCCTTTTATCATTATATAGTGTCCTTCTTTATCCTTTGTGGTGGATTTAAGTCTAAAGTCTATTTTGTCAGAAATTAATATTGCTACTCCTCTTCTTTTTTGCTTGTTGTTTGCTTGATATACTTTTTTCCATCCTTTGAGTTTTAGTTTGTTTGTGTCTCTAAGTCTAAGGTGTGTCTCTTGTAGGCAGCATATAGATGGATCGTGTTTCTTTATCCAGTCTGTGACTCTCTGTCTCTTTATTGGTGCATTTAGTCCATTTACATTCAGCGTAATTATAGATAAATAAGTTTTTAGTGCTGTCATTTTGATGCCTTTTTATGTGTGTTGTTGACAATTTCATTTTTCCACATAATTTTTTGTGCTGAGGCGTTTTTCTTAGTAAATTGTGAGATCCTCATTTTCATAGTGCTTGACTTTATGTTAGTTGAGTCGTTACGTTTTTCTTGGTTTTTATCTTGAGTTATAGAGTTGTTATACCTTTTTGTGGTTACCTTATTATTTACCCCTATTTTTCTAAGTAAAAACCTAACTTGTATTGTTCTATATCGCCTTGTATCACTCTCCATCTGGCAGTTCAATGCCTCCTGTATTTAGTCCCTCTTTTTGATTATTGTGATCTTTTACCTATTGACTTCCATGATTCCCTGTTATGTGCATTTTTTTTTTTTTAATTAATCTTAATTTGTTTGTTTTTGTGATTTCCCTATTTGAGTTGATATCGGGACGATCTGTTTTGTGACCTTGTGTTGTGCTGATATCTGATATTATTGGTTCTCTGACCAAACAATATCCTTTAGTATTTCTTGTAGCTTTGGTTTGGTTTTTGCAAATTCTCTAAACTTGTGTTTGTCTGTAAATATCTTAATTTCGCCTTCATATTTCAGAGAGAGTTTTGCTGGATATATGATCCTTGGTTGGCAGTTTTTCTCCTTCAGTGTTCTGTATATGTCGTCCCATTCCCTTCTTGCCTGCATGGTTTCTGCTGAGTAGTCAGAACATATTCTTATTGATTCTCCCTTGAAGGAAACCTTTCTTTTCTCCCTGGCTGCTTTTAAAATTTTCTGTTTATCTTTGGTTTTGGTGAGTTTGATGATAATATGTCTTGGTGTTTTTCTTTTTGGATCAATCTTAAATGGGGTTCGATGAGCATCTTGGATAGCTATCCTTTCGTCTTTCATGATGTCAGGGAAGTTTTCTGTCAGGAGTTCTTCAACTATTTTCTCCGTGTTTTCTGTCTCCCCTCCCTGTTCTGGGACTCCAATCACCCGCAGGTTATCCTTCTTGATAGAGTCCCACATAATTCTTAGGGTTTCTTCATTTTTTTTAATTCTTTTATCTGATTTTTTTTCAGCTATGTTGGTGTTGATTCCCTGGTCCTCCAGATGTCCCAGTCTGCATTCTAATTGCTCAAGTCTGCTCCTCTGACTTCCTAGTGTGTTGTCTAATTCTGTTATTTTATTGTTAATCTTTTGGATTTCTACATGTTGTCTCTCTATGGATTCTTGCAACTTATTAATTTTTCCAGTATGTTCTTGAATAATCTTTTTGAGTTCTTCAACAGTTTTATCAGTGTGTTCCTTGGCGTTTTCTGCAGATATCCTAATTTCATTTGTGATATCATTAAGCATTCTGTAAATTAGTTTTTTATATTCTGTATCTGATAATTCCAGGATTGTATCTTCATTTGGGAAAGATTTTGATTCTTTTGTTTGGGGGGTTGGAGAAGCTGTCATGGTCTGCTTCTTTAAGTGGTTTGATATGGATTGTTGTCTCTGAGCCATCACTGGGAAACTAGTTTTTCCAGAAAATCCGCTAAAAAAAAAAATGCAGTCAGATCCCTATCAGAGTTCTCCCTCTGGCTCAGGCTATTCAGATGTTAATGAAGCCGCCTGCGTCCAGTCCAAATCCCTGCGGGACGGTTCCCCAGCTCGGATGATGCTCTTTCTGCTCCAAGATCAGTCACTGCCTCCCGGGGACTTCTCCTACCGGCTGCGTCCCACGCTGCCCGTGGAACCGGCTGGTCCCCCTCCCGGGGTTAGTTCAGAGGGGTGGAGCAGGTCTCTGTGCTTGTGCTGTACCTGACTAGTACGCTGGCTCCAGGCTCTGGAAACAATCGCTGCTTCCCCGTATTAGTTCGTTCTCTGTCTCTAAATCTGTGTTTGTTGTTCAGGGTTCGTAGATTGTTATGTATGTGATCGATTCACTTGTTTTTCCGTGTCTTTGTTGTAAGAGGGATCCGAGGTAGCGTCTGCCTAGTCCGCCATCTTGGCCGAGAAAAAAATGGTAATGGGATTCTTGAAGCATTGGCACCTCTCGTGTTGGGACTGACTGCACAGTGGGTAAAGGCTTGCTTAAACCACAGGCCTGGTGAGAATTTTGTTTACACAGTAAAGGCTGCCCTGGCTAGCCAACCCAGGACATCTCCCAGGTTCTCTAAACTCCTCCTAAGATCTCTCTTTTCTCTCTCCACTCACCAAGATGGGGCTCAGGGCCCTAACCCCTTTGTATTTCAGTTTGGATGATTCCTACTGATCTGTCTTCAAGTTTATTGATTCTTTCTTCAGCTGTATTGAGTCTACTGATGAGCACAGAAAGGCATTTTTTAAATCTCATTGTGGTTTTCATTTCTAGTATTTCTGTTTTATTCTTCATTATAGTTTTCAACCTGTTCACTCAAATCCATCAGATTATGTATCTTGTCCACCTTTTTTCAGGAGATTGTTCAACATGTTAATCATGATTATCTTAAAATCCCCATCTGATAGTTCCAACATCTGTATCGTAGTGTCATACCTGAACCTACCATTGATTGATTTGTCTCAATAGTGTGTTTTTAATTTCTTTCTTTCTTTTTTTTTTTTGTACCATATGATTTTTTTGTTGGAAGTCAAATATCTTGTGTAGGAAAGTGGCTGTGTTGTTGTTAGGTGCTGTCAAGTTGGTTCCAACTGATAGCAGCCCTGTGTACAACAGAACAAAACACTGCTAGGTCCTGCACCACCCTGGCAATTATTATTATGCTTGAGCCCATTGTTGCAGCCACTGTGTCAATCCATTTCATTGAGGATCTTCCTCTTTTTCGATGACCCTCTGCTTTACCAAGTACGATGTCCTTCTCCAGGGACTGGTCCCTGCTGATAACATGTCCGAAGTACCTGAGACAAAGTCTCGCCATCCTCACTTTCAAGAAACATTCTGGCTGTATTTCTTCCAAGAAAGACTTGTTTGTTCTTTGGGCAGTCTGTGGTATATTCAATATTGTTCACCAACACCGTAATTCAAAGGCATCAATTCTTCTTCAGTCTTGCTTATTCATTGTCCAGTGTTCGCATGCATGTGAGGCAATTGAAAATACCGTGGGTTGGATTAGGCCCACCTTAGTCCTCAAAGTGACATCTTTGCTTTTTAACACTTTAAAGAGGTCTTTTGCAGCAGATTTGCCCAAGGCAATGTGTCTTTTGATTTCTTGACTGCCGCTACCATGAGCATTGATTGTGAATACAAGTAAAATGAAATCTTTGACAATATTAATCTTTTCTCCATTTATCATGATGTTGCTTATTGGTCCAGTTGTGAGGATTTTTGTTTTCTTTATGCAAGTGCTTCAAGTCCTCTTTACTATCAGCAAGCAAGGTTGTGTTATCTGCATAATGCAGGTTGTTAATGAGTCTTCCCTCAATCCTGACGCCCCGTTCTTTTTCATGTAGTCCAGCTTCTGGGATTATTTGCTCAGCATACAGATCGAATAAGTATGGTGAAAGGATACAACACTGACACACATTTCCTGATTTTAAGCTACCAATTATCCCCTTGTTCTGTTCTAATGACTGCCTCTGGGACTATGTACAGTTTCCGCATGAGCACAATTAGGTGTTCTGGAATTCCCATTCTTCGCAATGTTATCCATATTTCGTTATGATCCACACAGTCGAGTGCCTTTGCATAGTCAATAAAGCACAGGTAAACATCTTTCTGGTATTCTCTGCTTTCAGCCAAGATCCATCTAACATCAGCAATGATATCCCTCATTCCACATGCTCTTCTTTAGGTTAGTAGTCAAGCGCAATAGATGACTGTTACTAGCAGTAAATTAGTGAACACATGTTAACCTGGTTGGCAGCCTGGAGTGGAAAGGTTTATTCTGTGGTGTTTCTGGGTCTTGGGAGTGGGGCCTTTTCAGTGATCCTTTCCTGCTCCCATCTATTGGTCTTCCCTCAGCACCCATTTTCACTTCTCCCCGCAGGTAGAGTTTTTGTTATGTTTCCATCAATGGATTCTTACCAGTGCACTAAGGGCAATAGATTTGCTGCCTTTCGCCCAGTGGCTTAAGCCTTCTGCTCCATAGGAGAAATAGAGGAGGACGATCCAAGGGTGGCTTCATATCCTTTCCCCCTGTGGCAATTGTTCTCAGTGAGATGCTGTATTAGAACTCTTGTCTTGCCTCCCATTTTTTTGTGAGCACCCAGTGAAATGTGTGACAACACTGCAGGTAGGTATGAATTCCTCTTATGCCTGTACCACAGATATAAGAAAAGGGGTTCTCTCTCTAGCCTGCATTCAGTCTTTAGTAATTGGTTAAAAATATTAGCCACATTCTTCTTACTGGAGTCTGGTAGTGTCCACCACTGGTATAAAGAGTTGCTCCAACCCTGTCTCTCCTAAAAGGCGCCTGTGTTTCTTTAGAAATAGGAAACCTAAAATCTAAGGTTCTGTGCCCTGAAGTCATTTTTGCTGTTAAAAGATCATGGCTACCCAGACAGCTAGAATCCCTGTAACCTATAATCCTGAGGAAATTACAACCTTGGTATTTTCCCTTTAGACACAATTAAGTTATGAATCAGTGTTCATCTCTAGCTGAAGCAGAAATAAAAACTAAGTCTTATAACATACCTTAAAGGAAAACATCATTTTAAATAATGTGATTCTTTTTTATGATTATGAAAGTAGTATAATTTATTTTTGAAATGTAAAATATCCAAAAGAGTTAAGGAAAAAAATTCTAAATATATTTTAAAAATAGAATAATAAAGCCTCATTTTGCTGTCTTAATGGATGTGTTTTTTCTAGTCACAAAGATATATATCCATATATAAATAATCATAACCTTCTTAGAATCATATGTATTTATGTATATAACATATATATAGTATTATACTATATACACTTTGCTATTCTGCTTTGTTTTACTTATATTGCATCAGAACTATTTTCCCATGTCACAAAAAACTCTTCATAAATATTTTTAATGACTTAATACTACCTTGTTTTATAGTGGTGTCATAATTGGATATAAGCCTTTTGTGTAGTAAAGTTGTATCTTATTGAAAATAAGGCCATGATAAACTTGTTTATATATAAATCTTTGTCTCCATTTTTGATTACTTCCTTAAGATCCATCGATAGAAGTAAAATTACTGATTCAGAGAGAATGAAATTTTTTATAACTTTTGGCAGATATTTACAAATCATGTTCTAGAAGGCTTTAACAAATTACATTGCTACCAGTAGTTTATGAGAATGCATGTCTTATGAGGCCCTCACAACTGTCGAGTACTGTTATTTTTTAAATCCTTGTCAGCGGTGGCATGTGAATAATAGTATCTCTCTGATATGTCATTTTTCATTTCTTTGCTTGATTCTGGGTCTGGACTTTCCCCCACTTGCTTAGATGCCATTTGCATTTTGTTTTTTATGAAGTGATTATTCATGTCACTCTTCCATTTTTCTTTCACACCATTAGTGTTACTGTTACTGACTTCTAAGAATTCATAATGAATAAAGGATTCTTTGACAATATATTTTTCTTTTCTCCTTTCTACTTTCTTGTAATTTTTGGTTTTCCAAAGTGGCCGTACCACTTTGTTTTCCTAATAGGAATATATTAGAGTTCCAGTTGTTATTGGTCCTTGCCAGCATTTGATATTGTCAGGTTTTTTAATTGTTTTAAATTTATTTTAGACATTCTAGAGAGTGTGTAAAGAGTGTATGGTGGCATTTTGTTGTGGTTTTAATCTGCATTTCTCTAATGACTAATGATGTTGAGTATTTTTTCAATATTTATTTTTCATCTATATCTTTTTGTTGAAACGTCTCCATTTTTATTGTGTGGTGATTTGCTTATTATTGAATTTTGAGAGTTTTTTTCTTTTTTTTACACATTATGGATATAAGTCATTTCATAAATATGTGAGTTGCAAATATTTTCTCCCATTTTGAGGCATGTGTTATCATCCTCTTGACAGTGTGCTTTGCACAGCAGAACTTTTAATTTTGGAGAAGTCTGATTTATCACTTTTTTCTTTGATGGGCCATGCCTTTGATGTTGTATTTAAGAACTCTTTGACTGATACAATGTCGCAGTGATTATCTTTTCTCTTTCAGAATTTTTAGAGTTGTAGGTTGTATATTTAAGTCTATAATCCATTTTGAGTCAATTCTTTCTGAGATACAAAGAGTGAGATTAATTTTTTTTTGCATGTGGATAACCACTTGTTCCAAAAACATTTGAAAACATTATCTGTACTCCATTGAATTGCCTTTGTGTCTTTGTCAAAAATCAGTTGACCATATTCGTGTGAGTCTATTTCTGAACTGTTCTGTTTTTTGATCTATGCATCTAGCCTTTTACCAATACCACACTGTATGATTACTATAGCTTTATAAAAAAAAAAAAAAAAACAACTTTTTTTTAGTCCTAAAATCAGATGATGTGAGTTTTCCACTTTTGTTCTTTTTCAAAGTTGTTTCAGCTATTTTAGCACCTTTGCCTTTCCATGTAAATGATAGAATCATCCTGAAGTATGTACAAAAATCCTGCTGGGTTTTGACTGGAATTGTATTGAAGCTGTAGATCTAATTGGGGGTAATTAATATCTTAAACAATATTAAGTCTTCTAAATTTCTAATCCATGAACATGGTATATCCCTCCACTTTAGTTTTTTTTTTTTATTTCTTTCATCAGTGTTGTGTAACTTTTCACATACAGATCCCACACACATTTTGTTAGAAACAGCTGCAAATATCTATTAATAATCAGAACATGTAATATACAAAGTATGAATCTAGGAAAATTGGAAGCCATTAAAAATAAAATGGAATGCATAAACATAGAAATCCTAGGCATTAAAAAAAATTTTTTTAACTGGTATTGGCCATTTTTAATCAATCATACGGTCTACTATGCTAAGAATGAAAAATTGAAGAGAAATGGCATCACAGTCATCATCAAAATCTCAAGATTTACTGAAGTATAATGCTGTTATTGATAGGATAGTATCTATACGCCTACAAGGAAGACCAGCTAATCTGGCTATTATTTAAATTTATGCACCAGCCGCTAATGCCAAAGATGAGGAAATAGAAGATTTTTACCAACTTCTGCAGACTGAAATTGATCAAACATACAATCAAGATGCATTGATAATTACTGGTGATCAAAATGTGAAAGTTGGAAACAAAGAAGAAGGTTCAGTAGTTGGAAAATATGACGCTGGTGATAGAAGGACACCAGAGATCAAATGATAGAATTTTACTAGACCAACGACTTCTTCATTGCAAATACTTTTTTTGAACTAAATAAATGGCAGCTATACACATGCACCTCACCAGGTGGAAAACATAAGAATCAAGTCAACTACACCTGTGAAAGAGAATATGGAGAGGCTAAATATCATCAATCAGAAAAAGGCCAGGGGCCTACTTCAGAATAGAACATCAACTGCTAATATACAGGTTCAAGCTGAAGCTGAAGAAAATTCAAACAAGTTCATGAGAACCAAAATACAACCTTGAGTATATCCCACCTGAATTTGGTGACCCTCTCAAGAATAGATTTGATGCATTTAACACTAAAGACCCAAGACCAGATGAGCTGTGGAATGACATGAAGGACATTGTGAATGAAGAAAGCAAAAGGTCACTAAAAACACAGGAAAGAAAAGACCAAAATGGATGTCAGAAGAGACTCTGTAACTTGCTCTTGAATGTAGAGAAGCTAAAGGGAATGGAAGAAATAAAGTAAAAGAGCTGAACAAAAGATTTAAAAGGACAACTTGAAAAGATAGTAGAGTATCATAATGAAATGTGCAAAGACCTGGAGTTAGAAAACCAAAAGGGGAGAACACACTTGGCATTTCCCAAGCTGCAAGAACTGAAGAGAAAATTCAAGCCTTGAGTTGCAATATTAAAGGATTCAATGAGCAAAATATTGAACAACCAGGAAACGTCAAAGAAGATGGAAGCGATACAGAGAGTCACTGTACTAAAAAGAACTGGTTGATGTTCAACCATTTCAGGAGGTAGCATATGATTAAGAACCAGTGGTATTGAAGGAAGAAGTCCAAGCTGTACTGAAGGCATTGGCGAAAACAAGGCTCCAGGAATTTTTGAATAAGAAGATGTTTTAACAAACAGTTGTAGCATAGGAAGTGCTCACTCATCTATGCCAAAAAAATTTGCAAGAGAGCTACCTGGCCAACTGACTAGAAGAGATCCATATTTGTGCCCATTCCAAAGAAAGGTGATACAACATAATATGAAAATTATCAAACAATATCATTAATATCATACACAAGTAAAATTTTCTGAAGATCATTTAAAAACAGTTGCAGTATTACATCGACAGGGAACTGCCAGAAATTCAAGCCAGATTCAGAAGAGGAAGTGGAACAAGGGATATTATTGCTGATGTCAGATGGATGTAGGTTGAAAGCAGAGAATCTCAGAAAGATGTTTACCTGTGTTTTAGACTGTGCAAAAGTATTTCACTGTGTGGATCATAACAAATTATGGGTAACATTGTGAAGAATGGGAATTTCAGAACACTTAATAGTGCTCATGAGAAATCTGTACATAGACCAAGAGGTAGTTGTTCGAACAGAATAAAGGGACACTGCATGGTTTAAGATCACCATGCTTTCACCATACTTATTCAATCTGTATGCTGAGCAAATAATCCCAGAAGCTGGACTACATTCAGAAGAATATGGTATCAGGATTAGTGGAAGAATCATTAAAAACTTGCAATATTCAGATGACACAACCTTGCTTGCTGAAAGTGAAGAGGACTTGAGGCACTTACTGGTGAAGATCAAAGACTACAGCCTTCAGTACGAAGTACATCTGAACACAAAGAAAACAAAAATACTCACAACTCGGCCAATAGACAACATAAACAGAGAAAAGATTGAAGTTGTCAAGGATTTCATTTTACTTGGATCCACAATCAAACCTACGGAAACATGAATCAAGAAATCAAATGACACATTGCATTGGGCAAATCTGCTGCAGAAGACCTCTTTAAAGTGTTAAAAAGCAAAAATGTCACTTTGAGGACTAAGTCGTGCCAAATGCAGCCATGATACTTTGAATCACCTCATATGTGAGTGGAAACCCTGGTGGCATAGTGGTTAAGAGCTATGGCTGCTAACCAAAAGGTTGGCAGTTTGAATCCATCCAGGAAATGCTATGGGGCAGTTCTACTCTGTCCTATAGGGTCAATATGAGTCAGAATTGACTTGATGGCAATGGGTTTGTTTTTTTTTTTCACATGCAAGCAAAGCTGAACAACGAATAAGGAAGACCGAAGAAGAATTTACACCTTTGAATTATGGCATTAGGGAAGAATACTGAATATACCATGGACTGCCAGAAGAAGGAAGAAGTTTGTCTTGGTAGAAGTCAACCAGAGTGCTCCCTGGAAGCAAAGATGGCAAGACTTCAAGTACTTTGGACATGTTTTCAGGAGGGACCAGCACTCTTGATAAGGTAGAGAGTCAGTGAAAAAGAGGAAGACTCTCAATGAGATGGATTGACACAGTAGCTGTTACAATGGGCTCAAGCATAACAATGATTGTGATGATGTCTCAGGACCAGGCAGTGTTTAGTTGTGCTGTACATGGGGTTGCTGAGTTGGAACCAACTCAACAGCACCTGTTATGGATTGAATTGTGTCCCCCCAAAATGTGTGTCAATTTGGCTAGGCCATGATTCCCAGTATTGTGTGGTTGTCCTCCTTTTTGTGATCTGATGTAATTACCTATGCATTGTAAATCCAAACTCTATGATGCTAATGGGGCAGGATTATTAGAGGCGGTTAAGTTAATGACGCAGGACACAATCTACAGGATTAGGTTGTAATTTTAGTCAGTCTCTTTTGAGATACAAAGAGAGAAGCAAGCAGAAAGAGTGAAACTTCATACCACCAAGAAAGGAGCACCAGGAGCAGAGCAGGTCCTTTTAACCCAGAGTCTCTGCACTGAGAAGCTCCTAGACCAGGGAAAGATTGATGGTAAGGACTTTCCCCCAGAACTGACAGACAGAGAAAGACTTACCCTGAAGCTGGCACCCTGAGTTTGGACTTCTAGCCTCCTAGACTGTGAGAGAATAAATTTCTACTTCTTAAAGCCATCCACTTGTGGTATTTCTGTTCTAGCAGCACTAGATAACTAAGACAGCACCTAACAGCAACAAATATACACATTTTATATATACCAAACCAAAAAAACCAAACCCAGTGCCGTCAAGTCGATTCCGACTCATAGAGACCCTATAGGACAGAGTAGAACTGCCACATAGAGTTTCCAAGGAGCGCCTGGCAGATTCGAACTGCTGACCCTTGGTTAGCAGCCGTAGCACTTAACCACTATGCCACCAGGGTTTCCATTTTTTATACATATACCAAAAAAAGCCAAACCTGTTCCCATCAAGTCAATTCTAACAAAGCAATCCTGCAGGAGAGAGTAGAACTGCCCCACAGGGTTTCCAAGGAGTGGCTGGTAGATTTGAACTGCCAATCTTTTTGACTAGCAGCCTAACTCTTAATCACTGCACCACCAAGAAATATATGTATTTCTTCCTTTCCGATCTTTTGCCTTAAATTTCTTTTCTTTACTTTATTGTACTGACTAGGAATTCCAGTGCAATGCTGAATAGGAGTATTGAGAGTGAACATTCTTACATTGTTCCTAAATCTTCAAGGCATTAAATCTATCAGCATTTAGTATGATGTATCCTGTATTTTTTTTAATTTTATTTATTTTGTTGTTGCTGAGAATATACACAGCAAAGCATATACCAATTCAACAGTTTCTACATGCACAATTCAGTGACATTGATCATATTTCTTGAGCTGTGCAACCATTCTCACCTTCCTTTTGAGTTGTTTCTCCTGCATTAACATACAGTCACTGCATTACAAGTTTCTTATCTAATCTTTGGAGTTGTTGTCACTTTGATCCCATATAGATAGTTCTTAAGAGAGCATAATGTTCAAGGCATACATTTTTTACTAGTTAAGCTAAACTATTATTCGGTCTTAAGAAGACTTCCGGGGATATTTTTTGGTTTAAGATTTTAAGATTATCCCAGGGCAATAGTTTCAGGGGTTTTTCCAGGCTTTATGGCTCCAGAACGTCTTGATCCCATGAAAATACGAAAAAGTGTTCTTCATTTTCCCCCTTTTTGTAGATGCACTTTATCAGGTTAAGAATGTTCCCATCTTCTATTCCCAGTTTGTAAAGAGTTTATTTTTTTTAAAACATAAATGCATTTTGAATTTTGTCAAATTCTTCTACTGCATCTGTTGATAGGACCATGTGGTTTATCTTTTTTAGTCTATTGATTGGTAAATTACATTGATTGATTTTTGAATGGTGAATCAATCTAGCATTCCTAGAATAAGCCACACTTGAATGTGAGATATCTTTTTTATATATTGCTGCAATTGACTTACTACTATTTTCTTGAGGATTCTTGTGTTTATTCTCTTCAGCAATATTGGTCTGAAGTTTTTTTCCTTGTATTGTCTCTGGTTTTTGTAGCATGGTAATGCTAGCTTCATAAAATGCATTGGGAAGTGTACCTTTCTTTTCCATTTTCTGCATTAGACTGTCTAGAATTGGTATTACTTTTTGCTTAAGCGTTTGGTAGAATTTGCCAGTGAAGTCATGTGGGCCTAAAGTTTCCTTTGTTAGAAAGTTTTCAATTATAAATTCATTTTCATAATTTACTCATAATGTTGTTGTCAGGTGGCATCGAATTGGTACGAGCTATTAGCAACCCCACGTGCAACAGAACAAAACACTGCCCAGTCCTGCACCATTCACACAATCATTATTCTTTAGCCCATGGTTGCAGCCACTGGGTCAATCCATCTGTCTTGGGCTGGGTTCTCTAGAGAAGCAAAACCAGTAAATCGTAAATATATATATAGAGAGAGAGATTTATATCAAGGAAATGGCTCACATGGTTGTAGAGGCTGGAACCTCCCAAGTCCTTGGGTCAGGATAGAGACTTCTCCTGTTTCACATAGCCACAGAGGCTGGTGAACCCAAGATGGGCAGGTCAGAGAGCAGGGCTCTTGCTTACAGGTTGTGAAGACTGACAAATCCCAAGATCAGCAGGCGAGACCACAGGTAAGCAGCTAGCTCAAGGTCCGAGAACTCAAGGTCAGATTAACAGGAGCCAGCTGCAGGATCCAGAGCAAGCAAAAGCTCACGAGCCTTGCCAGAGTGTCTGCTTATATTCGATGCAGGCCACATGCCCAAGGAAACTCCATTTCAACTGACTGGCTACTCACAGCAGATTCCATCACGTAGGCGATCACATTATATCAAATCTCATCATGGAAGTATCGCTACATCATAAGACTGCTAAACTACATCTTAACTGCCAAACTACTGAGAATAATGGCCCAACCAAGTTGACACACAACCTTAATCATCATACCATCTCATTGAGATCTTCCTCATTTTTGCTGGCCCTCTACTTTACCAAGCATGATGTCCTTCTCCAGGAAGCAGTCCCTCCTGATAACATGTCCAAAGTACGTGAAACCAAGTCTCGCCATCCTCTCTTCTAAGGAGCATAATGGCTGTACTTATTCCAAGACAAATTTGTTCTTCTGGGAGTCAATATTCAATATTCTTCACTGACACCATAATTCAAAAGCATAAACTCTTCTTCGGTCTTCCTTATTCATTGTCCAGCTTTCGTATGCATATGAGAAGATTGAAAATACCATAGCTTAGGTCAGGCACACCTTAGTCCTCAAAGTGACTTCTTTGCTTTTGACCACTTTAATGAAGTCAAAAAAAGACCAGTTTCTTGGATTATTTTCTCAGCATACAGATTGAATAAGTGTGATGAAGGAATACAACACTGACTTACACCTTTCCTGATTTTAAACCATGCAGTATCCCCTAAATGACTGCCTCTTGGTTTATGTACAGTTTTCTCATGAGCAGGATTAAATGTTGTGGAATTCCTGTTCTTCACAATGTTGTCCATGATTTGTTATGATCCACACAGTTGAATGTCTTTGTATAGTCAATAAAACACAGGTAAATATCTTTCTGATATTCTCTGCTTTCAGCCAGTATTCATCTGACAACAATGATGTCTCTTGTTCCACATCCTCTTCTGAATCCACCTTGAATTTCTGGCAGTTCCCCATTGATGTACTGCTGCAACTACTTGTGAGTGATCTTAAGCAAAAGTTTACTCCCATGTGATATTAATGATATTGTTTGATAATTTCTGCATTCTGCTGCATCACTTTTCATTGGAATGTACATAAATATGGGTCTCTTCCAGTAAATTGACCAGGCAGCTGTCTTCCAAGTTTCTTGGCATAGACAAGTCACCGTCTTCAGCACTGTATCTATTTGTTTAAACATCTCCATTGGTATTCCAATAATTCCTGAAGCCTTGTTTTCCACCAGTGCCTTCAGTACAGCTTGGACCTCTTCCTTCACTACCATCAGTTCCTGATTTTATGCTACCTGTTGAAATCGTTGAATGTCGACCAATTCTTTTCAGTACAGTTACTCTGTGTATTCCTTCTATCTTCTTTTGATGATTCCCGAATTCTTCAATGTTTTGCCCACTGAATCCCTCAATATTGCAAATCGAGGCTTGAATTTTTTCTTCAGCTCCTTCTGCCTGGGAAATGCCTAGTGTTTTTCCCTTTTGGTTTCTAACTCCAGGTCTTCGCACATTTTATTATAATACTTTATCTTGTCTTCTAGAGCCACCCTTTGAAATCTTCTGTTCAGCTCTTTTACTTCATCATTTCTTCCATTTGTTGTAGCTACTTGAAGTTCAAGAGCAAGTTTCAGAGTCTCTTCAGGCATTCATTTTGGTATTTTCTTTCTTTGCTGTCTTTTTAATGAACTTTTGCTTTCTTCATGAGTGATATCCCTGATGTCATTTCACTACCAATCTGCCAGTTTGTAGTACTGTGGTGGCTTGCATGTTGCTGTGATGCTGGAAGCTATGCCACTGGTATTTCAAATACCAGCAGAGTCACCCATATTGGACAGATTTCAGCAAAGCTTCCTGACAATGATAGACTAGAAGGAAGGACCTGGTAGTCTACTTCTGAGAAAATTCTCCAGTGAAAACTTTTTGAGCACCAATGGAACGCTGTCTGATATAGTGCTGGAAGATGAGCTCCTCAGGTTGGAAGGCACTCAAAATATGACTGGGAAGGAGCTGCATCCTCAAAGTAGAGGCGACCTTAACGGATGGAGTAAAGCTTTTGGGACCTACATTTGCTGATGTGGCATGGGTCAAAACGAAAAGAAACAGCTGCAAACATCCATTAATAATTGGAATGTGGAATGTATGAAGTATGAATCCAGGGAAATTGGAAGTCATCAAAAATGAAATGGAATGCATAAAGACCGATGTTCTAGGCATTAGTGAGCTGAGATGGATTGGTATTGGACATTTTGAATTGGACAATCATATGGTCTACTATGCCAAGAATGACAAATTGTAGAGGAATGGCATCACATTCATCATCAAAAAGAACATTTCAAGATCTACCCTGAAGTACGATGCTGTCAGTGATAGGATAATATGCATTTGCCTACAGGAAGACCAGTTAATATGGCTACTTTTTAAATTTACACACCAACCACTAATTCCAAAGTAAAAACTGAAGATTTTTACCAACTTCTGCAGTCTGAAATTGACCAAACATGCAATCAAGGTGTGTTGATAATTGCTGGTGATTGGAACGCAAAAGTTGGAAGCAAAGAAGAAGGATTAGTAGTTGGAAAATATGGACTTGGTAATTGTGATTGTTAAGATTATGTGTCAGCCTGGCTGGACCATGATTTTCAGTGGTTTGGCAGTTATGATATGGTTTGGCAGTTGTATCATGTAATCACTTCCATGATGAGATCTGATATAATGTGATCACCTCCATGATGGGATCTACAGTGAGTAGCCAATCAGTTGACAGGAAGTTTCCTTCAGCGTGTGACCTGCATCCTATACAGGCAGATTTTCTGGCAAGGCTCATGGGCTTTTGCTTGCTCGGGATCCTGCAGCTGGCTCCTATTCATCTGACATCTGGATTTTGGGACTTGAGCTAGCAACGTACCTGTCATTTTGCCAGCCAATCTTGGGATTCATTGGTCTCCCCAGCCTGTGAGCTAGAGGCTTGCTGTCTGACCTGCTGATCTTGAGTTCACCAGCCCCTGCAGCTATGTGAGTGAGGAGAAGCCTTCAGCCTGACCCGTGGACTTGGTACATTCCAGCCTCTCCAATCGAGTAAGCCATTTCCTTAATATAAATCTTTCTCTCTATATATATTTTACTTATTTTTCTTCTCTAGATAACCCAGCCTAAGATAGGGATAGAAATGATACCAGAGATTGCATGATAGAATTTTGCAAGACTTCCTTATTGCAATGACTTCCTTGTTTCAAATATCTTCTTCAAATACCTTTTTTCAACAACATAAACGGAGACTATACACACAGACCTCACCTACACAGGAATCAAACTGACTACATCTGTGGGAAGAAATGATGGAGAGGCTCAGTATCAGCAGTTGGAACAAGGCCGGGGCCGACTGTGGAACAGTCCATCAATTGCTCATATGCAAGTTCAAGTTGAAGCTGAAAAAAATTAGAGCAAGTTCACAAAAGCCAAAATATGACCTTGAGTATATCCCACTTACATTTAGAGACCATTTGAAGAATAGATTTGATGCATATTCATAATAGATATATCTTTTATATATATATATTTATTATAGATATAATATTGAGAATATCTATTTTTCTTGAATAAGTTTTAGTAGTTTGTGTCCTTCAAAAAATTGGTCATTTTCATTTAAATTGTTGAGTTACAGGCATAGAGTTGTTCATAGTATTGTTTTATTATCCTTTTGATGTCTGTAGTGTCTGTAATAATGTCCCCTCTTTCATTTCTAATATTGGCAATGTGTTTTCTTTCTTTTTCTTGTTTAGTCTAATGGTAAATTAATTATGATTTTATTGATTTCCTTATTAATAATTTTATTTGATTTCTGCTTTTACCTTTATTATTTTCATCATTCTACTTGTTTCAGATTTAATTTTTCCTTTTTTTCCCTAAATGCTTAAGAATGGAAGCTTCTATTATTGTTTTCAGACTTTAGCTTTTTTTTTTTTTTAATGATATAAGCAAGTCATGCTTATATTGCTTTAGCTTGTTGTTGTTGTTAGGTGCTGTCGAGTCGGTTCTGACTCATTGTGACCCTATGTAGGCACAACAGAACACAACACTGCCCGGTCCGGCACCATCCTTACAATCGTTGTTATACTTGAGCTCATTGTTGCAGCCACTGTGTCAATCCACCTTGTTGAGGGTCTTCCTCTTTTCCGCTGACCCTGTACTCTGCCAAGCGTGATGTCCTTCTCCAGGGACTCATCCTTCCTGACAACATGTCCAGAGTATGTAAGACGCAGTCTCGCCATACTTGCCTCTAAGGGGCATTCTGGCTGCATTTCTTCCAAGACAGATTTGTTTGTTCTTTTGGTAGTCCATGGTATATTCAACATTCTTCGCCAACACCACAATTCAAAGGTGTCAGTTTTTCTTTGGTCTTCCTTATTCATTGTCCAGCTTTCACTTGCATATGATGTGATTGAAAATACCATGGCTTGGGTCAGGCACACCTTAGTCTTCAGGGTGACATCTTTGCTCTTCAACACTTTGAAGAGGTCCTTTGCAGCAGATTTACCCAGTGCAATGAGTCTTTTGATCTCTTGACTGCTGCTTCCATGGCTGTTGATTGTGGATCCAAGTAATATGAAATCCTTGACAACTTCAAACTTTTCTCCGTTTATCATGATTTTGCTCACTGGTCCAGTTTGAGGATTTTTGTTTTCTTTACGTTGAGATGTAATCCATACTGAAGGCTGTGGTCTTTGATCTTCATTAGTAAGTGCTTCAAGTCCTCTTCACTTTCAGCAAGCAAGGTTGTGTCATCTGCATAACGCAGGTTGTTGATGAGTCTTCCTCCAATCCTGATGCCCCATTCTTCTTCATACAGTGCAGATTCTCATATTATTTGCTCAGCATACAGATTAAATAGGTATGGTGAAAGGATACAACCCTGATGCATACCTTTCCTGACTTTAAACCAATCAGTGAAAACCTTATGAACAGCAGTGGAACATTGTTTTAGCTGTATCCTCTAAATATTGTTTTAGCTGCATTCCATAAATTTTTTTTTAATTAATTTTTATTAAGCTTCAAGTGAACATTTACCATTCCAATCAGTCTGTCACATGTAGGTTTACATACATCTTACTCCCTTCTCCCACTTGCTCTCCCCCTATTGAGTCAGCCCTTTCAGTCTCTCGTTTCGTGCCAATTTTGCCATCTTCCCTCTCTCTCTATCTTCCCATCACCCCTCCAGTCAAGAGTTGTCAACACACTCTCCAGTGTCCACCTGATTTAATTAGCTCACTCTTCATCAGCATCTCTCTCCCCCCCACTGACCAGTCCTTTTCATGCCTGATGAGTTGTCTTCGGGGATGGTTCCTGTCCTGTGCCATCAGAAGTTCTGGGGAGCATTGTCTCTGGGATTCCTCTAGTCGCAGTCATACCATTAGGTATGGTCTTTTTATGAGAATTTGGGGTCTGTATCCCATTGGTCTCCTGCTCCCTGCCAGGGCAGACATCGATTGTGGCCGGGCACCAACTAGTTCTTCTGGTCTCAGGATAATGTAGGTCTCTGGTTCATGTGGCCCTTTCTCTCTCTTGGGTTCTTAGTTGTTGTGTGACCTTGGCGTTCTTCCTTTGCCTTTGCTCCAGGTGGGTTGAGACCAATTGATGTATCTTAGATGGCCGCTTGTTGGCATTTAGGACCCCAGGCGCCACAATTCAAAGTGGGATGCAGAATGTTTTCATAATAGAATTATTTTGCCCATTGACTTAGAAGTCCCCTCAAACCAAGTTCCCCCAACCCCAGCCCCTGCTCCGCTGACCTTTGAAGCTTTCATTTTATCCCGGAAACCTCTTTGCTTTTAGTCCAGTCCAATTAGGCTGACCTTCCTTGTATTGAGTGTTGTCTTTCCCTTCACCCAAAGCAGTTCTTATCTACTGATTGATCAATAAAAAGCCCTCTCCCTCCCTCCCTCCCTCTCCTCTTTGTAACCACAAAAGTATGTGTTCTTTTCCGTTTTTTCTATTTCTCAAGATCTTATAATAGTGGTCTTATACAATATTTGTCCTTTTGCCTCTGACTCATTTCGCTCAGCATAATGCCTTCCAGATTCCTCCATGTCATGAAATGTTTCAGAGGTTCGTCACTGTTCTTTACCGATGCGTAGTATTCCATTGTGTGAATATACCACAATTTATTTACCCATTCATCTGTTGATGGACACCCTGGTTGCTTCCAGCTTTTTGCTATTGTAAACAGGGCTGCAATAAACATGGGTGTGCATATATCTGTTTGTGTGAGGGCTCTTGTATCTCTAGGGTATATTCCGAAGAGTGGGATTTCTGGGTTGTATGGTAGTTCTATTTCTAACTGTTTAAGATAACGCCAGATGGATTTCCAAAGTGGTTGTACCATTTTACAATCCCACCAGCAGTGTATGAGAGTTCCAATCTCTCCGCAGCCTCTCCAACATTTATTATTTTGTGTTTTTTGGATTAATGCCAGTCTAGTTGGTGTGAGATGGAATCTCATCGTAGTTTTAATTTGCATTTCTCTAATGGCTAATGATCGAGAGCATTTTCTCATGTATCTGTTGGCTGCCTGAATATCGTCTTTAGTGAAATGTGTGTTCATATCCTTTGCCCACTTCTTAATTGGGTTGTTTGTCTTTTTGTGGTTGAGTTTTGACAGAATCATGTAGATTTTAGAGATCAGGTGCTGGTCGGAGATGTCATAGCTGAATATTCTTTCCCAGTCTGTAGGTGGTCTTTTTACTCTTTTGTTGAAGTCTTTAGATGAGCATAGGTGTTTGATTTTTAGGAGCTCCCAGTTATCTGGTTTCTCTTCATCATTTTTGGTAATGTTTTGTATTCTGTTTATGCCCTGTATTAGGGCTCCTAGGGTTGTCCCTATTTTTTCTTCCATGATCTTTATCGTTTTAGTCTTTATGTTTAGGTCTTTGATCCACTTGGAGTTAGTTTTTGTGCATGGTGTGAGGTATGGGTCCTGTTTCATTCTTTTGCAAATGGATATCCAGTTATGCCAGCACTATTTGTTAAAAAGACTATCATTTCCCCAATTGACTGACACTGGTCCTTTGTCAAATATCAGCTGCTCATACGTGGATGGATTTATATCTGGGTTCTCAATTCTGTTCCATTGGTCTATGTGCCTGTTGTTGTACCAGTACCAGGCTGTTTTGACTACTGTAGCTGTATAATAGGTTCTGAAATCAGGTAGAGTGAGGCCTCCCACTTTCTTCTTCTTTTTCAGTAATGCTTTGCTTATCCGGGGGTTCTTTCCCTTCCATATGAAATTAGTGATTTGTTTCTCTATCCCCTTAAATTATGACATTGGTATTTGGATTGGAAGTGCGTTATATGTATAGATGGCTTTTGGTAGAATAGACATTTTTACTATGTTAAGTCTTCCTATCCATGAGCAAGGTATGTTTTTCCACTTAAGTATGTCCTTTTGAATTTCTTGTACCAGAGTTTTATAGTTTTCCTTGTATAGGTCTTTTACATCCTTGGTAAGATTTATTCCTAAGTATTTTATCTTCTTGGGGGCTACTGTGAATGGTATTGATTTGGTTATTTCCTCTTCGGTGTTCTTTTTGTTGATGTAGAGGAATCCAAGTGATTTTTGTATGTTTATTTTATAACCTGAGACTCTGCCAAACTCTTCTATTAGTTTCAGTAGTTTTCTGGAGGATTCCTTAGGGTTTTCCATGTATACGATCATGTCATCTGCAAATAGTGATAGCTTTACTTCCTCCTTGCCAATCTGGATACCCTTTATTTCTTTGTCTAGCCTAATTGCCCTGGCTAGGACTTCAACTACGATGTTGAATAAGAGTGGTGATAAAGGGCATCCTTGTCTGGTTCCCGTTCTCAAGGGAAATGCTTTCAGGTTCTCTCCATTTAGAGTGATATTGGCTGTTGGCTTTGCATAGATGCCCTTTATTATGTTGAGGAATTTTCCTTCAATTCCTATTTTGGTTAGAGTTTTTATCATAAATGGGTGTTGAACTTTGTCAAATGCCTTTTCTGCATCTATTGATAAGATCATGTGGTTTTTGTCTTCTGTTTTATTTATGTGATGGATTACATTAATGGTTTTTCTGATATTAAACCAGCCTTGCATACCTGGTATAAATCCCACTTGATCAGGGTGAATTATTTTTTTGATGTGTTGTTGGATTCTATTGGCTAGAATTTTGTTGAGGATTTTTGCATCTATGTTCATGAGGGATATAGGTCTAAAATTTTCTGTTTTTGTAATGTCCTTACCTGGTTTTGGTATCAGGGAGATGGTAGCTTCATAGAATGAGTTGGGTAGTATTCCATCTTCTTCTATGCTTTGAAATACCTTCAGTTGTAATGGTGTTAAGTCTTCCCTGAAGGTTTGGTAGAACTCTGCAGTGAAGCCGTCTGGGCCAGGACTTTTTTTTGTTGGAAGTTTTTTGATTACCGTTTCAATCTCTTTTTTTGTTATGGGTCTATTTAGTTGATCTACTTCTGAATGTGTTAGTTTAGGTAGGTAGTATTTTTCCAAGAATTTATCCATTTCTTCTAGGTTTTCAAATTTGTTAGAGTACAATTTTACGTAGTAATCTGAAATGATTCTTTTAATTTCATTTGGCTCTGTTGTGATGTGGTCCTTCTCGTTTCTTATTTGGGTTATTTGTTTCCTTTCCTGTTTTTCTTTAGTCAGTCTAGCCAATGGTTTATCAATTTTGTTAATTTTTCAAAGAACCAGCTTTTGGCTTTGTTAATTCTTTCAATTGTTTTTCTGTTCTCTAATTCATTTAGTTCAGCTCTAATTTTTATTATTTGTTTTCTTCTGGTGCCTGATGGGTTCTTTTGTTGCTCACTTTCTATTTGTTCAAGTTGTCGGGACAGTTCTCTGATTTTGGCTCTTTCTTCTTTTTGTATGTGTGCATTTATCGATATAAATTGGCCTCTGAGAACTGCTTTTGCTGTGTCCCAGAGGTTTTGATAGGAAGTATTTTCATTCTCGTTGCTTTCTAAGAATTTCCTTATTCCCTCCTTGATGTCTTCTATAACCCAGTCTTTTATCAGGAGGGTATTGTTCATTTTCCAAGTATTTGATTTCTTTTCCCTAGTTTTTCTGTTATTGATTTCTAGCTTCATTGCCTTGTGGTCTGAGAAGATGCTTTGTAATATTTCGATGTTTTGGATTCTGCAAAGAATTGTTTTATGACCTAATATGTGGTCTATTCTGGAGAATGTTCTATGTGCACTAGAAAAGAAAGTATATTTTGCAGCAGTTGGGTGGAGAGTTCTGTATAAGTCTATGAGGTCAAGTTGGTTGATTGTTGTAATTAGGTCTTCCATGTCTCTATTGAGCTTCTTACTGGATGTCCTGTCCTTCTCCGAAAGTGGTGTGTTGAAGTCTCCTACTATAAATGTGGAGGTGTCTATCTCACTTTTCAATTCTGTTAAAATTTGATTTATGTATCTTGCAGCCCTGTCATTGGGTGCGTAAATATTTAATATGGTTATGTCTTCCTGATCAATTGTCCCTTTTATCATTATATAGTGTCCTTCTTTATCCTTTGTGGCAGATTTAAGTCTAAAGTCTATTTTGTCAGAAATTAATATTGCTACTCCTCTTCTTTTTTGCTTATTATTTGCTTGATATATTTTTTTCCATCCTTTGAGTTTTAGTTTGTTTGTGTCTCTAAGTCTAAGGTGTGTCTCTTGTAGGCAGCATATAGATGGATCGTGTTTCTTTATCCAGTCCGTGACTCTCTGTCTCTTTATTGGTGCATTTAGTCCATTTACATTCAGCGTAATTATAGATAAATAAGTTTTTAGTGCTGTCATTTTGATGCCTTTTCATGTGTGTTGTTGGCCATTTCATTTTTCCACATGCTTTTTTGTGCTGAGACGTTTTTCTTAGTAAATTGTGAGATCCTCATTTTCATAATGTTTAACTTTATGTTTGCTGAGTCGTTACGTTTTTCTTGGCTTTTTTCATGAGTTATGGAATTGATATTCCTCTTTGTGGTTACCTTTTTATTTACCCCTATTTTTCTAAGTAAAAACCTAACTTGTATCCTTCTATATCACCTTGTATCACTCTCCATCTGGCAGTTCAATGCCTCCTATATTTAGTCCCTCTTTTTGATTATTGTGATCGTTTCTCTATTGATTTCCATGATTTCCTGTTATGTGTATTATTTTGTTTATTTATTTATTTTTTAGAATTAATCTTAATTTGTTTGTTTTTGTGCTTTCCCTATTTGAGTTGCGTTGCTATCAGGACTTTCTGTTTTGTGACCTTGTATTGTGCTGGTACCTGATATTATTGGTCATCAGGCCAAACAATCTCCTTTAGCATTTCTTGCAGTCTTGGTTTAGTTTTTGCAAATTCTCTAAACTTGTGTTTATCTGTAAATATCTTAATTTCTCCTTCATATTTCAGAGAGAGTTTTGCTGGATATATGATCCTTGGTTTGCAGTTTTTCTCCTTCGGTGCTCTGTATACGTCGTCCCATTCCCTTCTTGCCTGCATGGTTTCTGCTGAGTAGTCTGAACTTATTCTTATTGATTCTCCCTTGAAGGAAACCTTTCTTTTCTCCCTGGCTGCTTTTAAAATTTTCTGTTTGTCTTTGGTTTTGGCAAGTTTGATGATAATATGTCTTGGTGTTTTTCTTTTTGGATCAATCTTAAATGGGGTTCGATGAGCATCTTGGATAGATATCCTTTCGTCTTTCATGATGTCAGGGAAGTTTTGTGTCAGGAGTTCTTCAACTATTTTCTCTGTGTTTTCTGTCCCCCCTCCCTGTTCTGGGACTCCAATCACTCGCAAGTTATCCTTCTTGATAGAGTCCCACATGATTCTTAGGGTTTCTTCATTTTTTTAAATTCTTTTCTCTGATTTTTTTTTCAGCTATGTTGGTGTTGATTCCCTGGTCCTCCAGAAGTCCCAGTCTACATTCTAATTGCTTGAGTCTGCTCCTCTGACTTTCTATTGCGTTGTCTAATTCTGTAATTTTATTGTTAATCTTTTGTATTTCTACATGCTGTCTCTCTGTGGATTCTTGCAACTTATTAATTTTTCCAGTATGTTCTTGAATAATCTTTTTGAGTTCTTCAACAGTTTTATCAGTGTGTTCCTTGGCTTTTTCTGCAGTTATCCTAATTTCATTTGCGATATCTTTAAGCATTCTGTAAATTAGTTTTTTATATTCTGTATCTGATAATTCCAGGATTGTATCTTCATTTGGGAAAGATTTTGATTCTTTTGTTTGGGGGGTTGGAGAAGCTGTCAAAGTCTGTTTCTTTATGTGGTTTGATATGGACTGCTGTCTCCGAGCCATCACTGGGAAACTAGATTTTCCAGGTAATCAGCTATAAAAAAATGCAGTCAGATCCCTATCTGAATTCTCCCTCTGGCTCAGGGTATTCGAATGTTAATGGAGCCGCCTGGGGAGGGTGGGGGAGGGATCAGAGAGCTAGGAGTGTAGCACCACAGAATATACAGCTGATCCCCGCGTTCACGCTCCTCCCCCGTCCGCCAAAATTCCGGCGGGACGGCTCCCCGGCTGGGAAGCTACTCTCCCCGCTCTGAGACCAGTCACTTCCTCCCGGGGACTTCTCCCTCCGCTGCGCCGTGCCGCACGCGCGCACTGGGTGGGCCTCCCCCGCACGAACATGTGGGCCCCGCCCAGGGGTCGCTTTAGGGAAATATAGTTGATCCCCCCGCTCGCGCCATGCCCGCTTCCCACCAAACTCCCGGTGGGATGGCTCCCCGGCTGGGACGCTGCTCTCCCCGCTCCAAGATCAGTCACTGCCTCCCGAGTGCTTCTCCCTCCGGCTGTGCCGCTACGCCGCCCGCGCCAACCAGCTAGACTTCCTCCTGGGATGGGTTCGGGGGGGTAGGGCTGGGCCCCTTGTCTGTGCCGTCTGCCCCCCTGGGCTCTGCCCCAGCCCGGGCTCCGAAGGTCACTTGCCTGGTACGCTAGCTCTTAGTTCTGAAAACGATCGCTGTCTGCCCATATTTGTTCGTTCTCCGTCTCTAAGTCTGTGTTTGTTGTTCAGAGTTCGTAGATTGTTATGTATGTGATCGATTCACTTGTTTTTCTGAGTCTTTGTTGCAAGAGGAATCCGAGGTAGCATCCACCTAGTCCGCCATCTTGGCCCCGCCTCCCGCATTCCATAAATTTTTATGTTGTATTTTTATTTTCATTCAGTTCAAAATATTTCCTAATTTCCTTTGAGGATTCCTATCCACCCATGAAGTATTTAGAAGTGTGTTGTTTTAATTCCAAGTATTTCAGAATTTTCCAGATATCCTTCTGTTATTGAATTCTAATTTAATTTTGTTTTGGCCAGAGAACATACTTTGCAATATTTCAATTATTTTATGTTTGATAAGATTTGTTTTATGTTTCCCAGGATATGGTATATTTTGATGGAAGTTCCATGTGCACACTGAGAATATGTATTTTTCCTGTTGTTAGCTGGGATGTTCTGTCTATGTATTAGATCAAGATGATTGATAGTGTTGTTCAGGTCTTCTGTGTCACTGCTAATTTCTGTCTACTTGTTTCATTGATTACTGAAAGAGGTGTGTTGAAGTATTCAAGTGTAATTATATATTTCTATACCTGTCCTTTCAGTTCTATCAGTTTTTGTTTTATGAATTTTGAAACTCTATTGTTAGGTCCACTTGTACATTGCTGGTGTCAATAGAAAATGGTACAACTGCTCTGGGAAAAACAATTGGAAATTTCTTAAACTACCAAACATGCAACTACCATGCAACTCAGCAATTGCACTCCTGGGAACTTATCCCAGAGAACTGAAAACTTATGTTCTTACAAAGACCTATGCATGAGTTTTTATAGAAGCTTTGTTCATAATAACCCTAAACTGGAAACGACTGAGATGTTCTTCAATAGGTGAAGGGTTAAAGAAATTGAAGTACATCTGTACCATGGACTATCACTCACCAATAGAAAAGAATGGACTGTTGATGCACACAACAACCTGGATGAATCTCCAGAGAATTATGCTGAGTGAAAAAAGAATCCCAAGAAGTTACACAGTGTGTGGTTCTATTCACAGAACATTCTTGAAATGACAAAACTATACATATGATTACAGAATAGTAATAATAAAAACAGATGAGTGTTTTCCAGGAGTTAAGGAGGGGATCAGAGTGGGAAGGAAGTGGCTGTGGCTATAAAAAGGGCAGTAGGTGGGTGGCGCTCGTATCTTGACTGTACTGGTGTCAATATCCTGTTTGCAGTATTGTACCATAGTTTTGCAAGATGCTACTATTGGGGCAAACTGAGTAAGGATGCATTATTATTTCTTACAACTGCATGCAAACCTACAATTATTTCCAAATAAAAAGTATATTTTATTTTTTTTAAAAGAAAACAGCCTGAAAGTGTGTATTATCTTCTAAAAGATTTCCAGCAATACCGTTAACATTGAAGGGAAATTTGATGTTATTTGAGAAATGGCTGATATAATGATTCACTTCTCAAGGTCTCTTGAGAACCTAGATTTTGTTTTGTTTTAATGATGCTGAGAATAAAAGTATTTTTCTGGAGCCAGAGCTCTGGATGGTGTAGGAACACTGTTGCTATTAGAAACTAGGTGGTTCCAAAGACAATAGGAAGAATCTAACAGAGGGAGTGATGTCCCTATCCGAGGCAGGGAACCATGAGTTCTAGCCTGGCAGCATTATCGAAACGGCCCTTAGCAAGTTGGGACTTGCTATGCTACAGGAACATCTGAACTGACATGATTCTGAGAGCTCTTTCCACCTTCAATTTCGAGCCATAGGTCTCTTACTCACCTCATCCTACTCCTGGCTCTGCTCCCAGCCTTGAGCAGCTATATGACCTCAGCAAACCAGCTTTTCAGCTGAAGACTGAATAAGTGATACAAGATTATCATTCTAGTGATAAACCAGATCAGAGTTCTAGTTCTAAGATTTATAATAGTAGCTACCATGTTTCAGTTTCTGTTTTAGCATTAGGCATTTTATCAGTTAACATATTTAATCCTCTCTAGGTTTTTTTTTTTTTTTTTTAGGTTTAGTGCACTCAGCTGTTAACTGAAAGGGTGGAGGCTAAAGTCCACCCAGAAGCACCTCGGAACAAAGGCCTAGGAACCTGCTTTTGAAAAATCAGCCATTGAAAACCCTATAAAGCACAGCTGTACTCTGACACACATGGGGTCACCTCGAGTTGGAGTTGACTCGATGGCAACTGGACTGGATTGGACAACCTTTTAAGGAGCATATCATTATCATTCTCATTTTAAACTTAAGAACACTGAGTGTCAGAGAGGGAAAAAGTGACCAGTTATCCTTGTTTGTCCAGAACTGAAAGGTTTCTCAGGATAGAGACCTTCAGTGCAAAGCTGGGAAAGTCCTGGGCGAAATGGGGTGAGTTGGTCCCCCTTGGTGGGAGGCTAATTCTAAATTCCTACTATTCTAGAGTCTGTATTCCAGATGCTGGATTCTCTTGGCTACACCATAACACCTCTCAGCTTCTTAGAGACTTGTGGGAATTGTAACTATTGGAAAAAGTGTGACAAATCTCATTTTTTCAAGGGGAAATGGGAATAAATATACCACCTGGAGGAACAGGAGAAAGCGGTAGGCAAGGAAACCTGTATTTATGTTGTGTATTGTTCAGTTTCAAACATAACTGGTGAATGAAAGAATGGCAGACAATTAAGCATGAAATGTATTAAAATGAGAAAATAAGGGAGATAAGAATGGACTTACATATATATACTGAATGTCTTATAGAAGTTTTAATAAATAATGTACAATCCTCAGGAAAAAAATGCTAATAAAACTAGAAGGATGTGTGCAGTCGGATCTGAGATCAATGGACGCAGAGTGTTAATCCGAAGATTGGCAGAGTTAATGGCCCTCACAGGCAAGAGGCTTGCTTTCTCAGAATTGCAGTTTGCACAGATGTAACCTCCCTTCTCTCCCTAACCCTGCCTTTTGAAGAAGTATTCCTTTGCTGAAAAGTGTGATGTGTCCCTTGGGGAGCAGAGTAGAACATCAGGCAAAACGCAGAAGAGGCAACAGCTTGGAGGATGCCAAACCCAGTGACCGCTGGAGCAGAGTTGGGCAGCAGATGTTGCGTTGCCATGGCAACCGGTGGGCGGCTCCAAATGAAGAAGGGACTCAATTTCCAAGGACTGAGACCTGAGGGAGACTTTGATCCTACCTTTCTCTAGAGCTCGCTGGCTTTGCAAATGTTGGGGGCAAAGGAGGGAATATAGGAGAGACGATCCATTTTGTTTTGGCCATGTTATTGTACTGTTGGTAAAGGAAAAAGACACGATTTTTTTTCTTGTATCAACCTTTGACTGGAAACATCCTGTCAGCTATGAATTAATGAGTTGCTTTGCCTCCAGGAGGCTTGATAAGCCCCCTCCCAGTTGAACTGGCAGCTTCTCCCAAACCTTCCTCCACTTTCCTGTGCTTCTCCCAATTATTGTTGGTGAGTGCTGACTGCTTGTAGGCAAAACAGAGGCTTGGCAGGCCGCTTCCCTGCTCCCTCTGTGGCTCTTATGCTCTGCCCTGAGGTACAGGCATCCACTGGGCCATCCTGGCAGGAGCCTGAGGGGCATTTTATGTAGCTTGCACACTCATGGAGGACCTCAACTGCCATTGACCGCCCAGGCCATACACACTCATTGAGAGACTCAGGGACTCCGATCAGAGGAACAGAGCTCCATTAACACCCAACCTTCAAACTGTTCTCCACTTCCACACCATATTGCCTTGGTAGGCTCTGAATTAACTTTTTCTCCAAAAGCTATAATTATCTTGTGAATAATAGCACCATTGTATTCCATCCTGCTTTTTTACGCTAAAAGTCTTAGCTTTTAAAATGTAAACAAAATCTTTCTTCATATTTTAACCCAGTTTTGGCATTTCTTTGTTTTTCAATCCATTGTGAGTGTCAAAATATAGCAGTGGACCCCGGCCTTCCTCGACCTCCCAGTGGCCCTGGAATCTGAGAACTATGGTGGGAAGTGCCAAGGCTCTGTAAGCAGACAGGTTCTGTACCCATTCTGAACCTCAGCTGCTGCTTCCAAAGCAGGGCTTTCCATAAACAACCCTCTGGGTCATGGGAGGAAACCCTGGTAATATAGTGGTTAAGAGCTATGGCTGCTAACCAAAAGGTCAGCAGTTCAAATCCACCAGGCCTCCTTGGAAACCACATGGGGCAGTTCCACTCTGTCCTGTGGGGTCACTGTGAGTAGGAATCGACTTGATGGCAACGGGTTTTTGGTTTGAGTCACAGGAAGGAAATGTTAAAATGTCTACTTGTTTTTCATTTCATCCTATAAAAATCTAGTATCTATGGTTTTTAATTTCTGGTCTGTTTAAAAAAAATTTTTTTTTCACAGTACACACAGTATGTTAATGCAATAACGTGTGTGTGTGTCTGTATGTACAAGTTTTACATTAGCAAACATTTATGAGGTTGTGCCCTGAAATTTTTTGAACAGTTTTGTTGAGATATAATTCACATACTACACAATTTTCCCATTTAAAGGATATACTTCTATGGGGCTTTTAATATGTCCACAGAAATGTGTATCTATCACCAAAATCAATTTTAGAACATTTTTATCACCTCCAAAATAAATCCCACACCCCTTAGCTGTCCCTTAAATCCCTAGTCCCCCAGCCATAAAAAAAATCCCAAACCCCTTGCCATCGAGTCGATTCTGGCTTATAGCAACCCTGTAGGACAGAGTAGAACTGCCCCATAGGGTTTCCAAGGAGCAGCTGGTGGATTCGAACTGTCGACCTGGTTAGCAGCCAAGCTCTTAACCATTGCACCACCAGCGATCTTGGTCCCCAGACACAGGCAACCATTAATCTTCTTTCTGTCTCTATGAATTTGCCTACTCTGGTCATTTCGTATACTTGGAATCATACACTATATGGTCTTTAGTGTCTAGCTTCTTTTATTTAGCATAATGTTTTCAAGGTTCATCTACACTATAGCATGTATTAGTGCTTCATTCCTTTTTATGACTGACTAATATTCCACTGTATGGATATACCACATTTTGTTTATGCATTCATCATTACTTTCAGGGGCAAGCAACCAAACTTTGTTGCAGAACTCTGATCTTTATAATGGGATATTAAGCATCAAGGATAATATTCAAAATATTCAGCAAGGCAATCAGAGCAGACGTTGTTAGCTCTAGAGCTGTGTCATGCCCTGTGTGTACCCTTTATTTACTGGGGCCCAGGAAGTGGGAGACATGACACTCACGGGCTCAGGCAGAAGCTATTTACCAACTGTCACAGAAGTATTGCAGGTTTTTAACAACTGGTACGGCCATCTGTGTGCGTGCAAGCTGAATGCCCTGCTTGTAACGTCTCCCTTGCGGATGTGCTGTGAGGGCTAAGAGAGAACAGGAGTAGGGAAGGGACTGGTGGTTCTTGTTCAGAAGCATGTGGCACTTGATCATGTGTAGCAGGGACAACTGTCAGCCTAAAGTCCCTGTTCCTCACTCCCTTCTATCTAGGACTGCTCCCTGCAGCTGAGAGAGTTCCTCCCCTAGAAGCCTGCCTCGTTATGTATCTAGAGGGAGCCATAACGTCTATAGCATGTGCAAGCGTACCCTGCTGGGATATCAAAGGGAAAATCTCTTACATGGTTCCCATGGCTTCTTCCCTGGGAAAGGAGGAGGACAAACCTGGCTGGAGCCTAATAGAACAGCCTGGATGTAGGGCCACCGAGATGCAGGTAGAAAAATAGTCCAACTAAAACAAACCCTGACTTCTCCATTACCAAGTGCCTTGCCTTGGCCTGAGTCCCCAGAATACTCCCTGATTCAGTCTGTGGCTGAACACGTCTATATTTTTTGAAGAAGTCTACATTTTTGCCATTGAATCACAGAATTAAAGAGGAAACTGAGGCCCAGGTAGGGTCAGTCACTTGCCCATGTGTAGATAACTACCTAGCCAAAAAGCTGACATGAGAACAGAGGCTTCCTGTTTCACAGGCCGGGGTTTCTTCCCATATACCAGCCTTGCAAGATGACCACCCCAACGTCATTGACTGAAATGGCTGCTGAGTTCAGTACAACAAATGATGCATTTAATCAAGCTCCTCCTCAGTTCAGTCACAGCACCCTACACTTGTGCAGCACTCACCAGTTTATACTCACAAAGGGCTTTCACCTGCCCAGGCCCTTATAGGCCTCATTGCAACAGTGTGAGGGGAAGACGAGTTCCTTACGGAAGATCTCAGACACTGGGAGCTCTGGATTGAATCTAAGTAATAGTTAAAGCCACCTCCAGTCTATCAGTTTGTTGTACTATGGTAGCTTGCATGTTGCTGTGATGCTGGAAGCTATGCCACCAATACTTTAAATACTGTACCAGCATGGTGACCCATGGTGGACAGATTTCAGCAGAGCTTCCAGGCTAAGACAGACTAGGAAGAAAGGCCTGGTGATCTACTTCCCCAAACTAGCCAATGAAAACCTTATGGATCACAACAGAACATTGTCTGATATAGTGCTGGAAGATGCGCCTAGGTTGGAAAGTATTCAAAATACACAGTGGCTGCAACAATGGACTCAAGCATACCAATGATCATGAAGATGGTGCAGGACCAAGCAACGTTTTGTACTGTTGTACATGGGGTGCTATGAGTTGGAGCCAACTTGACGACAACTAACAACAATAATAGTTAAAGAGAAAGTAATACTTATATGAGAATAGAGCAAAAGGATTTAGTCTGAAGGACAGAAAGATATAGAGGCAGATTGATGGTGTTTTTGGATGTTTGAGAAAACACATTTACTACAAAGGGCAGAGAGGGAAGCTGCCCATTGCCCCAAGATGGTGGAACAAGAGAACACAGCTGGCCCAGCTTGAATGTAAGTGAAAGTGTGACCATTGCAAATGGCATTTCATGAACCTGGGTGTGATATTGGTGGATTAAGACCTACTTTCCCAGGAAGGGTTGTCACAATCCTGTTGGGTTATTTGGATGCACCAACCTATTTAGCAGTGTTCTCCTGAAAGGAGAGGCAGGAGATGGAAGCCAGACAGCAGATTAACTGAACCATGTGTCATTTGCATCAATCATCCATGTCTATATCATTATCTTGAATTATGGCAGTGTACCTATCAGGCCAGCCTGAGCTCTTATGGGGCTCTTTAAAGAATTCAGGATCAGTAAGAGTCTTGAGCTGCAGGTAACAGAAAACCCCAGCTAGGGTTGACTTAGCCGATAAGAACAGGTATTATCTCCTGTAACTGGAAATGGAGAGACAGGTCAGGGTCTAGGCGTGGAAAGATGAAGTGCTCCTCAACACCATCAAGCTCCTAAGATCTTCCTTTATCCATGCTGGAATCTCAGCATTGCCTTTATCCTAAAACTCCTTCCTGATGGTTTTATGGTGGCAGCCAAGAGCAATTGGGGTGACATGTTTTCTTATTCAGGAAAGAAAGGAAATGGATCCCAGTTGTCTTAGTCATCTAGTGTTGCCATAACAGAAATACCACAAGTGGATGGCTTTAACAAAGGGAAATTAATTTTCTCATAGTCTAGTAGGTTACAAGTCCAAATTCAGGGTGTCAGCTCCAGGGGAAGGCTTTCTCTCTCTGTCGGCTCTGGAGGAAGATCCTCGTGGAGGGACACAACTCAATCCAGTTCCCCAATCATGACATACTTATCGCTGTCAAATGGATTCCAACTCATAGCAACCCTACAGGACAGAGTAGAACTGCCCCACAGGGTTTCTAAGGCTACAAATCTTTATGGAAGCAGACTGCCACATCTTTCTCCCATGGAGTGGCTGGTAGGTTCAAATCACCAACCTTTTGGTTAACAGCCAAGCATTTAATCACTGTGCCACCAGGGCTCCTTTAATCATGACATAAAAGTCCTATATTAGGTCATATGTGCGTACTTGGGCCCAAATCAATCGCTAGGGACGTGCCACAAACCACTTGGCTCTTAGCTCTTAGACCAATAAGGCGTGGGATGGAAGGTTGGGTGTTAACTACACTGTCCACTACACTTCCATTTCATTGGGACAAACCTGTCAGCACACAGCACCTGCCTGTGTGATGAGCGAGGCTGAGGTTCTGGCTCTTGAAGTTATCGCCTGAGGATGTGGTCACTTCTGCAGCCAAATTCTGTCCTCTTCCTACTGCCATTTCTGTCACTCGAGTATCACCTTCACATTCTTTTTTTTTTTGCAACATCAGCACACCATCTGCAGCATTACTTATGATTTTTTTTTTTAAATAAGCTCACTTCTTTTTCATCAATTTGCTTAAAAACGAAATTTTAATCACCACTGGAAACCAAAAAACCTGTATCTCTTGCCAAGATTGTAAGGTTGTCATAAAAACAAATAAGCTCAACAATCCTAATTAATTTTTTCTAGCTAATGTTGCCTTCAAAGGTTCTGATTCTAAGACAGCTTCTTCATTTAAAAGGAGGAGATTATCAAGTATTTGAGAAGTGTTAAAGGCACACCAGCACCAGACACTTTCTCTTTTACATAAGCAGTTGAAGTGAAAGACGCTTGAAAATGGAATAGCTGTCTTACTGTATGGTTCAGTGTTATTTAATGACATATCTGTGTTTCACATGTTCAACGACCAGTGTGATTAACTAATAGCCAAAGTAAGTAGTCAATGGTATTTAATCATTCTATCTGAGTCATGCTGGACCTAACCCCAACTTATGCACCATTAGCGACCTACACCCTACTCTTTGAGAAACGCTCTGCTGCAACATGCTGCTTCCTTCAATTTTCATAGATCCTCTTCAGCACTAAGGTAGTGAAAGCAATTGTGAGGGTATTGACATTGTTGGCTGAAGTGTCTTTTCTAATGTTTCCCTCAAGTTCTGCTAACTGGAAAAACATTTTAAATAACCATCTCTTTTGCAAGATGTTGTGGCAGGGACATGTTTGAGAAGTATAAGAAAGAAACAAAAAATTCACGTGCCTTTCTCAAATGGTATTGCCCGGTCCCTTTCTCTGCATCTTTGTTTAGGACAGACGCCGAAACATCCATGTGGCCAAAGTTTAAGCCCAACAGTTAGAATGAAGAAGGGAAAATGTGAGTGGAATTGCAAAAGTGGCCCTACCTTCTCCTCATGCAGCTTGGAGGCAGTTTGAGGTGCTGGGAACACTTTAGTCCCTGATTGGTGACCAGACAGGTGGGGGGCAGGGGTCAGGTCATTGCTATGCTCCCTGATCTGCTGTGGGTTTCACACCCTGGTGAAGGTATCATGGACAGCCCGCACTGTCTCTTGGTCTTCACAGCCTCACTGGGTTGCTGGCTGGGCTCTGAGCACAGTGATGCCAGCTTGCCTTCCAGAAATATTTTTAATGACCAGCATAGCCAGGGGACTTTAGTCTAGTTAGAAGGGTCTCGTACTGAAGCCTCCCTCTGCAGTTCAGGGAGCCTGGTTTTCAGGGGGGCTCAGCCAGGCCCTGGATGCAGGAGTAAAAAAGCAGCAGATGGCTACCTCATTGGTGGGAATCAGCCTCCTGCTCCCCTGGGTGCCTGTCCTGCGCAGGCATGATGCAGTTGCTTAGAAGAGGATTCCCCTGGGGAGTTCCACTTGCTTAGTTGAAGAAGATTCCCCAGAAGATTCCCCCAGGTGAGCTCTGTGAATTCCTTTGTCCTGGCATTGGTTGGGAGTATTGAGCTCTGTGGATTCCTTTGTCCTGGCATTGATTGGGAGCACTGAGCTCCTTGAGAAGGGAGGGAGGCCATTCGAGAAGGCAGCACAGGGGATAATTGAGTTCCCGTTTCTGGCTCTTCCAGTGAGTTATTCCTTTGTGACATTAGCAAGGACACTATTTTCCTTTCATCATAATGCCATTTAGCCACTGCCTTCCAGGCTTATGGAGAGCTGGCCCCAGTCATGCACAGGCCCCACCCAGATCTCCTTGAAGCCCACTGATTGGATCCTACGGAATATGCTCCTTCCTCCCACAGGGGTCCATGGCCAAGTTTCCCTCTCTTAGTCACTGACTCACTGCGTTTATTCTCCCTATGTATTCATTTAAGAAGTCCCTTAGTGGCACAAACGGTTAAGCATTGGGCTACTAACCAAAAGCTTGGTGATTGGAACCTACCCAGAGACTCCTCAGAAGAAAGGCCTGGCAAACAGCTCTGTGGTGAGGATGGAGATGAAGAAGCCCTGATTTGTAGTGTTTGCCAGTCACCAGGGTGTAAATAATCCCATTATGGCCAACTTCAAGCTACTAATGATTTAACAGAGTCCCTGGGTGGTGCAAATTGTTAACATGCTCAGCTGCTAACCAAAGGTTAGAGGTTTGAGTCCACACAGAGGTGCCTTGGAAAAATCAGCCATTGAAAACCTTAATGGAGTACAGTTCTACTCTGACACACATGGGGTTACCATGAGTCGGAGTTGACTTGACGGTGACTGGTAAGGATTTAGCCATTAGCTCACAAAATTCTTGAAAATCTAGTAATCAGTTCTAGCCCGTTGGCCAGCACACCTCTGCACAGTACATCTTGTGAGCAGTCCTCTGGGAAGGCACCGCGGTCCTGCTTGTCTACCCAGCATTGAAGACAAAAGGTCTTGCTTTCACAACCCAGCAATGTGTCTGGGATTTTTCTACCTGTTCAGGCTCAGCCCAGGGAGCAGGGCATGGGGCCACTTTCTCAGGGCCCTTAAGGGTCTAGGTTATTTCCTATTACTTCTTCTCTGACTCCTTTTTCTCCCAGCCTGAAGAACATTTTTCTAGTTTGTAGATGGCTTTGAGTTAGAGGTCAATGACTTCTATTACTATCCAACTCTCAAGCTTGAGTGACTTCCATTGTTGTCTTAGTTTCCTAGTGCTTCCATAACAGAAATACCATGAGTGGGTAGCTTAAAAAAAAAGAAAAAAACCAAAGCCATTGCCATCTAGTTGATTCTACTCATAGTGAACCTATAGGACAGAGAGCCCTGCCTCATAGGGTTTCCAAGGCTATAATCTTTATAGAAACAGACTGCCACATCATTGTCCCAAGGAGCAGCTGGTGGGTTTGAAAAGCCAACCTTCTGGTTAGCAGCTGAGTGCTTAACCATTGCGCCACCAGAGTGGCTTTAAAGAACAGAAATTTATTTTCTCACAGTTCTGGAAAATAAAAGTCCAAATCGGGGTCTCGGCCATGTTGATTCCTTCCTTGTAGATAGTCCCAGGTGTTTCTTGATTCCTTGGCTTGTAGATAATCCTTACACGGCCTCTCTCTTCCCCTGTGCGTGTATATACCTCTGTGTCTAACCTTCCCTTTTTGTAACTCAGAAGTGATCAGATTTAGAACCCACCCTACTCTGGTACGATCTGATCAACACAACCAAAAAAAAAATCCTATTTCCAAACAGGATTACATCTACAGGTGTAGGGGTCAGGATTCTAACACATATTTTGGGACACAATTCCATCTACGACAATTGCCAAAGATCTTGGGTTTTGGAATAGCTCTTTTCTCTGATCTCTATTGTGACATCCTCCCCCTAAACAACTAACACAAAATGGCCTTACCTGACTGAAAGGAGAGGAGGGCCAAGGGAGAAAAGCAACTGCCAAAAGAAAAATTCATTAATATTTCAAAAGCATAATTCTATCACATAGGTGTCTTCATAGGCTGTTGTGAAGAATAAATGAGAAAAGATAAGTGAAAAGCTTAAGGCAAAGTATGACATAGAGAAGGCACTCCATGACATAGTCATTCTTCTCTTTCCCCAATGGGTCCACCACTCATCTGTCAGTTTGTCATATTGTGGTGTCTTGCATGTTGCTGTGATACTGGAAGCTATGCCTCAGCATTTCAAACACCAGCAGGGTCACCCTTGGTAGACAGGTTTCAGTGGAGTCTCCAGACTAGGCCTGGAGATCTGCTTCTCAAAATTAGCCAATGAAAACTTTATGGATCACAATAGAACGCTGTCTGACTCTCTTGATTTGGCCATGTCATCAGGAGGGATAGACCACTGGGGAAGGAGGTAATGTGTGGTGAAGCAGAGGGCCAGCAAAGGCAAAGGAGACTTTCAGTGAGACAGACTGGCACAGTAGCTGCAACACTGGACTGGAACATGCTGGCAAAGTGAGGATGATGCAAGACCAGGCAACATTTCATTCTGTTTTACATGGACTCGTCATGAGTAAGAGTTGACTTGATAGCAGGAACCTATCTAATGATGGTAGTTAGAAATTTCCATTGTTTGCATTGTATGGAATCAAATATTGCTCCATGGGACACTGTCCCATCTTCTTCCCCTCCTTCACACTGAGAATGTGGCACCATCATGGAATCAGAATTGACATCCCTTGTATCTTCTCTTTTCATTGAGAAATCAAAAATAATCTCCCCACTTTACAAAGAATTTATAGATCTTGTAAAACTTTAACTAAAAAGTTACAGAGAAAATGACAATGCAGGAAGGTTAAAGATGCTTATATTGTTTGAGGCCCCATTGTACCTCTTACTGAATCCCATGGGTAAAAAGTATATTAAAGATGATACCATCCTATCTCCCCATTTTAAAGGCTTTGCCATACTTGTGCTTCATGCTATAGTTGACTGTGTTTTTGACCTCAGTCTTCCTGTTAGACGCACAATGCTTGAACACAACTCCAGTCCAGAAACTCAAATGGATGCTGAATTATATTCTTGATTTCCTGGTTTCATTATGGCTTTTCCTCTATAATAAGCTATACACCAAGGAAAGGGTTGGAAAATATATATTCCTCAATGTTACACTGCTTGACTCTTGCTTCTAGGCCTACCTGCATCTATCATTTCTACTGGTTCTAGTATAAATGACCTTCTGTGACTAGACATTGAAAGGTCACCCAAAAACCAAAAACCAAACCCACTGCCGTCGAGTCGATTCTGACTGTCACCCAGGGGATGCTAATTGCTCCTTCTCTGGTGGAGGAAATGGAACTTGCAGAATTTACAGTGCCTTCAGCCATGAAGGTGTCTTTGAATTTCCATAGGACGTGGCTGCCTTTAGAAAGAGAAATGGTCCTCAGAAGCCAGCGGGGGCTTATTTTCCCCTGGCATGGAAGGGAGGGGGATGTCACTGAAATCTTGGATGTTGGTTTCACCCCCAAAGCTCATACACTCAGCATGATTCCTTTCTTCTTGAGGAGATGGTAGTAAGGAGAACTGAGCAGAGGGAATCAGATGATCCATTGGCAATGAAGCCCTCCACATCAACATTCACATTGAATTGTAGTGAGTATCAGTTGACTGCCACCCTAAGTAAGTCCTTAGTAAAACAAAACGGCCAGACTCCAGCCTGCAAATCAGATCAAACGCAAGGCCAGATCCTTGGCATTGCAAAATAACAAAAGGGAATATATATATATATATATTTTAAGAACAGGTGAATGGATATTTTTTCAGCCGTGAGACAGCTGGAATGGGAGAAGGAGGATCTTTTGTTTCACTGCCAACTGATCTTTGGGTGCCCTTCTCCATGCCTGTGGAGGCATGACATATTTTGCAGTATTGACCAATACGCTTGAATTTGTAGTTAACTTTTTTTTTTTTTAAAACCTTTAGTCTTTTTTGGAAATGCTATTGGCTTAGTGGTTAAGTACTACGGCTGCTAACCAAGAGGTTGGCAGTTGAAATCCACCAGGCACTCCTTGGAAACTCTATGGGGCAGTTCTACTCTGTCCTATAAGGTCACTATGAGTCGGAATCGACTCGACGGCAGTAGGTTTGGGTTTTTGATTTTAGTCTTTTTCTACTCAGATTAGCCTTTGAGACATCCATTGACCTATTGCCTCAGTATAGGATTGGTAAAGCAGAAAAGCAGAGAAGCAGAGAAAAGAGTTTAAAAACTTGGGCATTTAAGTATCAAAATCCAAGGCCTTGATGGGTGGTGACTGGTCAGAAGCAGACCCTCCCCCCACTCAAAAAAAAATTACATTAAAATCCCATAAAATGGAGGAAGAAGATGTGAGAGTCAGAGGACACAGAGGTAAACTCTAGTGTGTGTTCTGAGAAG
Organism: Loxodonta africana; assembly: GCF_030014295.1. Lineage (NCBI taxonomy): Eukaryota > Metazoa > Chordata > Mammalia > Proboscidea > Elephantidae > Loxodonta > Loxodonta africana. The sequence continues at coordinate 23,729,294 of NC_087354.1, forward strand.
GTGCCCTGATGTCTGCCCATTCTCCCAGGGTATGGAAACATAATGATAGAAGCCCAGGTATGTTAGGGGATAATCCAAGTGCAGGTGTTTTCTGTGTCTTCCTTCTCAGTTGGAGTAGAGGGGGGGTGGTGGTTGGCAAGCTCTGTAGGCTCCACCTGAGGCCAGCATGCCATGGAGAGGAGTAGATTAGAAATGGCTTAGGTAAAGCCATCTCTGGAGAGTCCCAATTATGGGGATATAGGGATGCCATGGTGACCTTATTCCAGTCTCCAAATCTTGCATCAAATGTGTTTTTTCAGGAGAAGAGAAAGGGATCATGGTTGCAGTTTTTTTTAAGAATCCAGACTAGTACTTGCCCAGGGACACTTTCCAGCCCTTTGACTTGGAGCCTCTGCAGGAGGAGAAGGTCATAGCTCCCAGGTTCTTCATCTTCAAGTGGGGTGTAGAGTGATGTTCTTGGTCTGTGCTGCCCAATATAGTAGCCACTAGACACATGTGACTATTTAAATTTATTAAAACCAAATTAAGTAAAAAATTCAGTTGCATCAGCCACATTTCAAGAGCTCACCGTTACATGTGGCTAGTGGCAGCCATATTGAATAGCCCAGTATATAGCATTTCCGTCATACAAGAAGTTCTATTGGGTAGTGCTGTGGCCTTTGCAGCTACTGTCCTGCTGAGAAGATGGGAACAATGACCTTTTCTTCCTCCCCTGATACACACACACACACACACATACACACACAAACTACACACACACACACAACTACACACACACACACACAAACAGGGCTGGGCTGGCTAAGTCCAGAGAATTATGTCACCAGCCTCTGAGCTAGAATTTCCCTGAAGGTGGTCATGTTTGATTAGTGGCATTTTTCTGACACCTCCTAGTCTCCATGCTGCCCTTACCACCATCACCATTTCTGACACTTTGATAGAGAATGTAAGCGAGCAGGTTTCATGAAACTCTGGGTGGGAACCAAAGAAGGGATTTTCCTTCTCCTCTAGCAGCTGCATTCGATGTTATAACCACTATGAAGCCTGAATCACTTTATGAAATGGGCATCCAGGGACTAACAGGAGATTCTATGCCTAGCAGAGTCTACAGACGGTGACATGATGGCTGGTGTGGGTGATGTTAACAGACTCTCAGAGAGGTGGGTTGTCTCACCCATATGCGAATATAAAGTTTTCCAAAAGCCTGTTATGGGTTGGATTATGTCCCTCAAAAATATGTGTTGTAAATCCTATCCTCTATGCCTGTGGTTATAATTTCATTTGGGAATGGATTTTCTTTGTTATGTTAATGAAGCAGGATTAGTGTCAGATGTATTTTGAGTCAATCTCTTTTGAGATATAAAAGACACTAAATAAGCAATCAAGGGAAGCAGAAATGGGGGAAGAGGGATGCCAAGCCACATGAAGATTGCCCAGGTACAGAAGCTCAGAAGAAACATGGATCTTCCTTCAGAGCTGACAGAGAGAGAGAGCCTTCCCCTAGAGCTGGCACCCTGAATTCAGACTTTAGACTCCTAAACTGTGAGAAAATAAATTTCTGTTTGTTAAAGCCACCCATTTGTGGTATTTCTGTTAGAGCAGCACTAGATAACTAAGACAAAATTTGGTACGAGGAATGGGGTGCGGCTCTAACAGATACCTAAAATGTGGAAGTAGTTTTGGAATTGGGTAATGGGTAGAGGCTGGAAGAATTTTAAGGTGTCTGATAGTAGAATCCTAGATTGCCTTGAAGAGACTGTTGAGCCTAAACAACTTTGATTCTCAGTTTCCACTATTCCCATCAGCACCATCCAGAGAGGTCATTCTTCCAACCCAGACTAGAAAAGGAGAGGCCAGTGCCTCTAGTGGAGACAGGAGTCAGAGGCTTGGGCTTGGAGCCAAGCTCTACCCATTCCCAGGTGGGACTTCGAGTATGTAACATACCTCTCAGAGCATCTGTTTCCTGAAAAATAGAAATAATAGCTACCTTCTAAAATTGTGGTGATAAATATGAAACACCTAGAAGAGTGACTGTCCCATAATAGGGACTCAGTAAGTAACAGCTGCTGTTTTTATTTTTCAGCTGGCCTCTGGGATAACTTGCATGTTTCGGGTAGAGCAGGAGAACCGAGGGAAAACAATAGTGGCTCCCTGCACTGGAGGTCATTCAGCCATGCCATCTGGTATAATGAGAAATCATCCTGCTTAATTTGTGGAAACAGCCTCAGACCTCAGGATGCACCTGGTTTGCTCTGGTGAATGTTTTGGCTTCTTTTTTAGGTAGGGCTGTGGTTTCATGTGTCTCTCAGAGGGGCAATTCAGGAGCAAGGGGTCTGCCTTGAGGGGCTTTAGGAGAAAGAAGCCCATGTCTCTTCTCAGAAAAGTTAAAATACAGTAGGGTTAGGGTCTGCCTGACCCAAATCTTGGTCTTTTCAATTGCCTCATATGCATGGGAAAGCTGGACAACTACGAAAGGAAGACAGAAGAAGAATGAATGCATTTGAATTGTGGTTTTGCTGGAAAACATTGAATATACCGTGGACTGCCAGAAAAAGAGACAAATCAGTTTCATTAAGAAATAAAACTGGAATGCTCCTTAGAAGAGAGGATGGTGAAACTTCATCTTGCTTACTTTGACACTTCATCAGGAAAGACCAACCCCTAGAAAAGGACATCCTGTTTGGTAACATAAAGGGTCAGTGAAAATGAGGGAAATTCTCAATAAGATGGATTGATACAATAGCCACAACACATCGAAGACCACGAAGATGTCACAAGACAAGGCGATGTTTCTTCCTGTTATACATAAGGTTGTCATGAGCCAGAGCCAACTTGAAGGCAACTAATGACAACATTAGGTAAAGTGACCTCCACCCCTCCATGCTGCCCAGTATCCAACAGGGCCTTTGGAGGAGAGAAGTGTACAGTTTTCCAGGCTCAGAGTGTTCCAGGTAAGATGACCTCAATTCGTATAAATGGGCCAGGTCAGCATCATAGGAGAGACCTTTGACCTTACTTTCTGGAAGAAGAATGATCTATTCTGTAGATTTTTCACTGGAAGTATTCAGAGGGAATGTATACATAATTCAGTCTATACTAAACGGCAGACCTTAGAAATGGGTACCAGGGGAACTGGACCACGAGGCAGGAGGACTCATGGTGTCCCAACCTGAAGTGTTCAGGATGCCCTTGAACTACAGGGAGTTTGGAGGAGTGCCCTAGGTTGTAGCTAGAGTTGATGATTTAAACAGCAGACGCCTGTTTGTTCCAGTCTGCTGAGACGCATGTATTCCCCATTCCAAAACTCAGAGAAAACTGATAACCCCAAAGGCCCCCCAGACTCTGCCTGCCACAGTCCTCCCAGGCACGAAGATTCCTCTCTAGCTAGATGGGTAAGCCACAGTTGTCTCCTGGGAGGGTGGACTGAGAGGTCATGCGATGTCCACCATTACCCTAAGGGCTATGAAATCTACTTGAGAATGAAATCTTGGTAGCCCCAAGCATAGACTGGATTCTGTTCTTGTTTCATTTCCACTCAGATCTGAAGTTGACTCCTGATTTGCTGCAAAGACAAAAACAGTGTGATGGAGAGTAAAGCACTCAAATCTTGGGGGAAGGCACCTCAAGCTTTTAATCCTGGCTCTGTGATTTTTTAGCAAATCTATCTTGAGTAAGCCACTTAACCCCTGGAGCTCTCACTATTTCTCTGGTTTATCAGAAAAGCAAGAAAGATCACAATCGATTGTATGAAATCTTGGGAACTCTAAAGTCCTATATAGGCATAAAGGATTTTAAGTCCAGATATAACTGGCGAAATGGAGATGAAGAATAAGAAGATACTTTCGGTTTTGTTCTTCCTCCCTGTGTTCTTAGACCCAACTAATCATGGAAGATGGGCATGATTAGGATGGGTCTAGATGTCAGTCCCTAGCCCTGGCCATATTATCTACCATTTTAGGCTACTAGACAAAAAAAGCCACTTAATGTGTTAAAAAATATTTAATGTACTTTTATATGGATAGATGTTATCTTAAAAACTGTTGGAGTTAGAGAATTAAACAAGTCATAGATCTTGACTGTAAGGAATCTATACTCAATAAGGGAACTATAACATAGGGACTTAAACCTGATAAATACAAAGAGTAGAAGCACCTTGATATCAACGGATTGTGGGATACGAGTAGGAAGTTATTCTTCCTGGTGAATGGGCAGTGGGGCAGAAAACGGAGTCAGTAGAATCTCAACTGTCTCACTACTGAGCTTGCTGGAGCATTTAAGACTTTCCCAGCTCAACTTCTTCCCATAGGGTCCCAGTGGCGGGACCAACCTAGGTTTGAAAGATGCTTCAATCGATCATCCTGGGGATAACTGGGATAGGTAAAACATAACATGGGGACTTTTATGTGAACAAGGTATTGAGTCACTGGTTTAAAAAAAAGAAAAATCCAGTCCCAGAGAACATCATGGTTCTCTATAATATTTGAGCTGGATATTGAAGGACGCGTGGGATTTAGACCAAGGGAGGTAGTGGACTTATAACAGGGGTGTTGGCTGGAATGAAATAGAGCTACGTGGCCAGCTGTACTCTATTTGCAGGCCATGATAAGGAAAGGTTTGGAGGATGGCCAGGAACTGAATCCCTGATCATCCAGGATCCATGAAGACTCAAATCCTGTCATGCAAGGTACTCTTCTCCTGCTGTCCCCTCCACTTTACTTAGGGTAGATCCTGAGAAACGTAATTTCTGGATCATAATTTTTTTTAATATATGAGCCTTAAAAAATTTAATAGACATTACCAAATTGTCTTCTAGAATGACTACATCAATTTACACTTCCTCTAGCAGTCTATGAACGTCCCAGTTACCCCACACACTAACTGACATGAGATATTATCAAACTAAAATTTTTACCAAAGTGATAAGTGAAAATGGTCTCCAATTTTTTTTAATTTGTATTTTCTTGATTACTAGTGAGTGTGAACATTTATAGGACATTTGTATTTCCTCTTTTGTGAACTGCCCATTCATGTTATTTACTTAGCTTTTTATTGAATTTGCAGAGATGAAGACGGAAATGGCAGCCCCATGTGTTGTGGGATGCAACAGTTCTGGTTGTTTCTCTTTTTCTTGTTGATTTGTAGGAGCTCTTTATATATTCTTACAGTAGCTCTCTGTCATTTACATATATTTCAAAGTCTTTTCTCATCTGATTTTGTGTATGCCGTTTTGGAGTGTACAACCATTTTAACTTTGAAACAGACAAATTTACCAATCTTTTTATTCATGAATTTTTGTATTTTGGGTCTTTTTTAGAAAATCTCAAGGCTGTAATTGTATTTTACTATTTTTCCTAAATCTTTACAGTTTTAAAAAATACTTTTGCTCATGTGAACCATATAGGATTTATGCTTTTCAACACTGAAGCGTAAAGAATCAAATGTGTTTGTTTCCAAATTGTCTCCCCAAATCACTAATTGAATAGTCCAATGTTTTCTCAATCATTTGAAATGCCTTTAATAGGTTCTAAGTCCCCACATACATGTCTACTTATGGCCACTATTCTAAGTCTTTGATCTATTTGTCTGGACTAGTGTGAATGCCATGTCTTTTTAAGTAGTAGAGCCTTGTTAGCATGTTTTGATTTTTGTTCTCTTTTATTTTTATTTTAAGAATTACTATGGCTATTCTTGGAAACCCTGGTGGCATAGTGGTTAAGAATTTGGCTGCTAACCAAAAGGCTGGCAGTTCATTATCTACCAGGCGCTCCTTGGAAACTCTATGGAGCAGTTCTACTCTGTCCTATAGGGTCGCTATGAGTCGGAATCGACTTGACGGCAACGTTTTTTTTTTTTTTTTTAATTCTTGAATACTTACTTCCGTATAACTTTTGGCCATCAGCTGGTGAATTTCCCCAGAAACTCCTGTTGGGGCTTATTGGGGGTTGCATTGAAATTATAAATTCATTTGGGGATAAATGGCATCTTTCTCATATTTAGTCTTCCAATTTAGGAATATGATGATCCTCTCCAATTTTCAAGTTATTACCTTTGTCCTTCAGGATGGTTTCAGTTTTTGTCTTACAGATAACGCACCTTCCTGTTAAGGTTATTCTTAGGCATTTCTATAGGTTAGGCGTGCTAGCATAAATGAGAAAGCATCATTATTATTGCTCTTATCGTGATTGCTATTATGTAAGTACAAAATATAAAAAACTTTATAAACGAACTGGACTGAGTTTGGTCCTTTCTGTAGCTATTACTTTGCATTTGCTTTTTAGAAGTTTGTAAGCTAACAACATGGACCATTTTTTCCCACACAACAGGACCATGTTTCTACAACCAGTATTCACCAGACAGAAGTTGTGCAGAGTTGTACGAATAAGGGGATGACCATGAATCTGAGCCTACATAGGCTGAGAAGTGGTGAATAGCAACTCACCACATTACTGATTTATACACGCAACTACTGATGGTCTACTGGCTGCGATGGTGGTTCAGCGGTAGAATTCTTACCTCCCACGCTGGAGATCAGAATTCGATTCCTGGCCAGTGCTCCTTAAGCGCAGCTACTACCCATCTGTCACTGAGGGCTTGTGAATTATTATGGGGCCGAACAGGTTTCAGCAAATCTTCCAAACTAAGACCGACTAGGAAGAAAGGCCTGATGATCTACTTCCAAAAATCAGCCAGCGAAACCCCTATGGATCACAACTGTCTGACCTGCAGCTGATCATGGAGATGGCATGGAGTCGGGGGTTGACGTGATGGAAACTAACACCACCACCGATGGTCTGATGGGCAAGATGAGCCATCTACTTACACTAGTCTTTAGGCAAGATGGTCTTATATTAAAAAAAAGAAGAAAAAACAAAAGAAGAAGACGATACAAGAATCTTTCTAATACCAAATGTTTCATTTTCTGGTAAATATTTAGAAAAATCATTAAATGATCTTCCAAAGAGTTGAAGATGGTAGCAATTTGTTTGTACTTCAGCTTTGGTGTTATTGAGTTAGATAATTAATGAACATGGTTTGGTATGAGTGCACATTTCAGTGCAGCTTGAAATTCTCAAAGCTAACCTTGGTCTACACTCGGAGTACATCTTCAAATGTCTGCACAGTGGATATTGAATGTCCCCATTTTTATTTCTGCATACCTTTGTATAAAATTATATTTTCATGTGTGAAAACGTGGAAGTGATTAAAATGCTCTTCCAGGCCAGTAACAAACAAGTTGTGGCCCTCTCTGTTGGCCATCTTAGGACTCAATAACCAGATGGTTCTATTTTCTTCTGTGACAAAAGTGAAGTAAGCACTATTGGGAAAGACACCTTTCCTCTTCTGGATCTTTCTGGTGGTAAAATAAAGTTTTATGCCTTTCTTATCTCTTCCTCACAGAAGTATTTCAAGCACCTAAGAGGTACGCCAATATAGACTGCTACCGAAACTCACAGCTGAAGAGCTGGATTAAAAATTCATGTAAATAACAGATACCAATTATCTTGAGCCTTTTGGAGTGGTAAACAGTCGACAAAGATTCGGAAAATGAAAACTTAGACCTGTGCTCATAGCTAGAAGAACAACTAGAGTATTGAATACCACCCGAAAGAAAATGAAAGTGCTTCATCATTCAGGGTCCATAAATTTGGATCCCACTAATAATTGCTACTTTGTTGTGGAATTCATGAGGAATTAATTATTTTTTTAAGCTTTTTTTTTCTTTTTTGAGCCAAATCTGCATATGACCATTATGTACTTGGAGAATTGAAGGACAGAAGTTATTTAGGTTTGTAAAGAGTGACCAAATTATATCACAGTCTTTGCCCACTTTTTAAAATCGAATTTTCAAACCAGGAGGCATATTATCCAGTCAAAATATTTACTGAATTGTTTTTACTACAAAATATTATTTATTTTTATATACCTACTTTTATACAAAGATCAAAAGAATGTGTGTGTATGTCTGTGTGTGTCTGTGCACGTGCACATGTGGTTTATAAAACTGTCAAAGCCACAGCTTTTCAGAGGTATATGGTGTTTATGAGGGTTGCATGCATGCTGATTTCAGGGAAGGTATTAATACATAATTTAAATTCAGAGTACAAGCTTTTAAAAAATATGATCCAGCTTGGAAAATCATTTGTGAAATACCTCTGGGGAATAAATTTATTTTATTAATCCAATCAGCCATTGGATGTCATTCTTCCAATTTAATTATGTTGATCTGCCAATGGGTGACTCTGCTTCTTATGCATGTAATTTCTGTGGGTGCAAATGGAGATGGCGAATAATTGCCCTCAGGGAGATAATTGCTGTTATAATTATTTACCCATGCAAGTTAGCTCTGTTAGAAATTTAACCCTCTGCCAGATGACCTGGAAATGTAAGAGAATGGGTTTCCTATGAACTTGAGTAGAGGAGGGGCCCTTCTTTTTCTTGAACATTTTCTAGGTGCTAGTGTTTTACATATATGTTCCCACCGACTCCTCAAAAGCCCCTACAAAATGGGTGTAATCACCTTTACCTTTTTGAAGAGGAAGCCACAGTCATATAGACGGCGAGTAGCAGAACCCAGATTCAAACCTATGTCAATAGGCTAAGTGTGAAATGAGGGTGTTTGCAAGCATTAAGTGAGGCAGCATTTGTAAAGCATTTGGTCCACTGTTTGGTAGGTTGTGATCGTTAGCCTAGGGTGTTTTCATAGAGATTTTACTTCTGCAATCACTGTCTCACCTCCTTTCAAAAGCCCATTCCTCTGGGCAGGACAAAGCATCCTACCTGAAGCCTAGTTAAGAGATTTTCTCTTTGAGGCCATTGCACACGCCCCCTCCTTGAGAATGCTTCATCTGCCCACTCCAGTTGTTAGGGCTTTCTCTCCTCTCTGAATTCCCATCACTCTCCTGTCTCTGTCACTCAATAAGTGCACTTGAGTATAGAGTGTATCTTGGAGGTCTGTTGACTATATGGTGACTTAATGTTGCTTAATCCAGGCTGTGAATTACAGGGCTTCCTTTGATCTCTCCACAGGGCCCCATAGGATATAGAGCTCCATACCAGGCCCTGGATCAATATCTTTGATTAAGTCTGAAACCTACAAATAATGAACTACCTGAAAGCTAGAAGATACCTGAGAACTCAGGCACGAGGTAATTGCTCATTCTGAGAAGTCCGGGAGGTCTCCAGCCTCCCCTTGAGGAAACGTGGCCTATCACTGCTGCCCCCTGCTGGCTGGCCCTCCTTCTTTGATATTAGGATAATGTGGTGTGACACACTGGGAGAGATGATCTTGGTTTTTCCCTTCTCAGCAAAACTGGCACCACCAACCCCACTGTTCCCCAAACCCCTACATACACAAAAGGCTGAAGAAGGGGATGAGAGGCCACCTTTTTGGGAGTGAGTGATGATGCTCATGGAGAGGCGTTGACTAGTTTCCTTCCCCAAAATCAAGGAAAGGGGCTCCCAAAGCAATTGCTTGTAAAGTTTGGGGGTTTGTTGATAAGGGGAGGCTGACTGCTGCACACCGGTTGGATGTCCTTCCGACCCATGGGCTGGCTGTCATCCAGTTGCTATGAGACGAGGAGAGATACGGAAAGTACACTGGACAGATGGGCTGTGGTACAGCAGGGGTGGGGAGCAGTGTGCGGAGGCAAGGACAGTCTTGGGGAAGAATGGCTCTGCTCATATCCAAAACTCAGGCCAGGAGGAAGATGAAGTTGGGGGTTCACCCAGTGTGGGGAAACATGTGTTTACTACAGGTGAATGAAGTCTATGGCTGGCAACTGAGTGTCTGCCAGAAAATGAAGCTGCCTTCTGAGAGGGAGCCCCATAGTCGAAGAGAGCTCCTTTGGGGTCGAATCTTTCTTCAACTGGGTTTACTGGGTCTGGCCTGTCTCCACACCAGGACCTTACAGAAGGGGCTAGATCAGCCACGATGACCGGTGGGTGATGGCAGCAAGCTCAGCTATCAGCAGTCTGGTAAGGAAACAGCACTTTTCTCAGCTTCCGCACCTCCCTCAGGAGAGGAGTCCTGGCAGGGAAGAGGAAGGGTGGGAGACAGCAGACCAGGCTTCCCCTCTACTCCAGGCTCCTGGAGCCACAGGTCCAGCTGCCCAATCGGGCTGGGGTGTGTGCTTTGAATGGAATATGAGACCAAAGTTCTCACATGGTCAGAACTGGGTTTTAATAAGTGAAGTGGAGCTGATATAATAAATAAAAAATGACTCAAAAATTAAGGAATTGACTGAGAAGTCATTAAGAGAGTAACTCCACAGCAGGAATGAAGGTTTCCAAAGGGAACTGTGGTAGCAAATATTGGAAAACAGAGGCTGGTTTATGTTTACTGCCAAAGATGAGACTTCACAATGAAACTCATTACTTTTGAGCCCCACCAGGGACTGATGCTCGGCTGTACTTCTTGCAATGTCTCTGCAAAGCAGGCAGTAATCTTCCCATTTTATAGCCACATAAAGACTGAGGGTCAGAGGTGGCCTGACTTGCATAACCTGACAAGGCTAGTGAGCAGCTTAGTTGAGATGCAAACAGTTACCCACTCTTTCCACTAAACCATCCTACCTCTCCTATTGTTTCCTGTTGTGACGCACCTACTGTGCGCTGAGGATGGTGCAGAGTCCTTCATGTACTTCTCCAGGGATCATATTTACTGGGACCATGGGAAGACAAGAGTGCCTGGGTGGCACGAATGGTTAAGTGCTCAACTACTAACCAAAAGGTTGGTGGTTCAAACCTACCCAGAGGCACCTCAGACGAAAGGCCTGACAATCTCTTCTGAAAGGTCACAACCATTGACAACCCTCTAGAGCACTGTTCTACTCTGACACACACGGGGTCTCCAAGAGTTGGAATCGACTCTACGGCACTTGGTATACTGGGTCACCCCAGCATGGGGTTCTGAGTTCTGAAAATCTCCTCTGTAGTAACTTGTTTTTGTCAGATTTGATCTGCTGATACTGAAGAAATGATTGATGATGATCTGATCCTTGAAGGATCATTTCCTAGGCACAACTGCAGTTTAATTAAAATCTGATCTTCAATGTTCAAGATGAAAGTCTTCTTTTCTAGCATTGTATTATAATGCCTCATCATTGGCATACAGCTCGAAGCGCTAGGCAACAATTATTTTAGAAACAACAGAAGGAACTGCCAGTTTGGGGGGGTTATTTTCTCTTTTTACCTTATATTGAACACTGCTTTTACTATGAATATATAATTGCCTCAATACAGAGAAACTCCCCTGAAAAACTGAAGGATAGGAATGGGGCACGTTAAGCATCTGGGGTAAGAAAGGAGCCAACTGTTAAGCCGGAGGTATAAAGCCTGGGGATAGAAGGCTTGCCTTTCCCATTTCATTGGGAAGATGGTTCTGTAGCACATGCGCATTGTCAACATTCTTGTTGACATGTAATGCCAGGAAGCCTCATAGGAAAAGGTCTCCCCTTCAAAGAAGACCGGTGGCTTCAGTCGTATTGTATTGGAGTCCCTGAGGCTGTTTTCTGTATTGCTGTTCCAACAAACGTGTGCACTTGTCACCCCGCCTTTGTTTTCCTGTCTTAATTGCCTTCTTCATTTCACCCCTTAATTTCCTTATTAGGAAGAGAGAAGCAGATTGCCCGTTGAAACACTCAAAGATCTGAAAAGGCCTCCCTTGGGGATCCAATAAATACATGTTCACACATTTCATAGCTGGGAACACTAGAACTCAGGAAGGTTAAGACACTTTTTAAGCGCTTTCTGTAAAGCAAGCCAGTCTCTGCCCTGTGCGTTGATTACGGACATTTCTCTGCAGAGCTAGGGAGGCAGTTCTACAGCAGTTCTGTAAGGAGCAAAGCCTTTAGTGAAAAAGAAGTGGTAGCTCTTTATAAAATGGAGGTGCTAGTCATTCTGAGTCCACATTCAACACCACAGAAAGAGTGGCTTTCATCTGGGTTGGACCAAACGATTGGGTGGATGACTAACCTTTCACAAAGATTAAGAAAGGTCAAGTTGGGTTTTTGGATCTGGGTGATGGGTTGAATGTGTGTGTGGTTGAAGGTCCTGGTGACCCATAATAGCTGATAGAACTTTGGGAAGAGATGGCATTTGGGATTTAATCTAAGTCCCCTACTTTCCTTGAGTTGGATGAACACGTAGGAAGATTTCTCATGTTGTTGTTAGGTGCCACTGAGTTGGCCCTTGACTTAGGGTGACCCTATGCACAACAGAACAAAATGTTTCCCAGTCCTGTGCCATCATGATGATTGTGGATTGAACTTTTGTGAACCACTGGCTGATTTTTCAAAAGTAGATTTCTGGGCCTTTCTTCTGAAGTGTCTTTAGGTGGACTTAGACCTGCAGCCTTTAGGTTAGCAGCCTAGTGAGTTAACAATTTGCACCAGCCAAGGACTCCAGATGTCTCATAAAAAACAAACAGACAAACCAAATTCATTGCTGTCGAGTTGATTGACTCATGGCAACCCCATGTGTTATAGAGTAGGACTGCTCTGCAGGATTTTCTTGGCTTGTAATCTTTCAGAAGCAGATGGCCAAGCCGTAGTGCCGCTGGGTGGGTAGGTTAGTAAGTTGAGCACAAAACCATTTGCACCACTTAGGGACCTAGATGTGTCATGTTGTTGTTGTTGTGTGCCGTCGAATCGATTCCGACTCACGGTGACCAAATGTGAAAGAGTAGAACTACCCCATAGTTTCCTAGGCTGTAATCTTTACAGAAGCGGATCACCAGGTCTTTTCTCCCACAGAGCTGATGGTGGGTTCCAACTGCTGACCTTTCGGTTAACGGCTGAGCGTTTAACCATTGCGTCATCAGAGCTCCTTAGATCTCTCATACCAAAACAAAACCTGTTGCCGTCAAGTTGATTCTGACTCATAGAGACCCTACACGACAGAGTAGAACTGGCCCATATGGTTTCCAAGGAGTGCCTGGTGGATTCGAACTACCAACCTCTTGATTAGCAGTCGTAGCTCTTAACCACTACAGCACCAGGATTTCCAGATCTCTCACAGATCTGCTTAAATACAGAAGAATAAACTCTTGACTTCAGATAAGAATACATCTTTGTGAGGTTAAGATAAATTAATGGATGAGTGACTTTTCCATAACTTTACCACATTTATGCAGGAAAAGTTCACGACGGAGAAAAAACTGGGGTGTGGATGGAAAACAAATGTGAAATGCTGGACTAGAAGCGGTGGTGACTTAAGCAATAACCCTTCCCTGCTTTCCTTGTTTGCCTCCAACTGAATTTCCAGAGCCAATGAATCCCAGCTCCAGGGAGGAACTGCTAACCCCTTTTTGAGCTGCTTCAGCATTTTTTCACTTCAGGACCGAAAATGATGAAATTGCATTTTCTTGGGACTTTCATGCCAGAGAGAATAAATCATGTTGCTTTGCAAAAAGTAAACGATCACATAAATAACAAGGCCAAACTGAAAAAGAGCCCCCAAGGCATCAACAGTCCAGGTTATGAGGCCTTAGAGAAAGTAACTTGCCCCAGCACACTCTTTTCAGACTCAGATCCCAGAGTGAAAAAGGCAACTCAGGGCTGGCTGGTGGGAGCAGAGTCTTCAGGTACTATTGGTTTGGAAAGCTTGGATGTCAAGGGAGCTCAGCTGCAACACATGATGGGGCTGCAGAGAGCAAAACCTAGTCTGTATAGGGATACGAAGAAAGTGGTTCAGTTACCAGGGTTGGTGCCATAAGGGGAGTGGGGCCATCCTAGGTCTTTCACCCAAAGGATGAGCAAGCACAGACAGGATTTGGATAAGGATCAGTTCCTGGATCTCCAGTCTGGTCAGACTTAGATCTGGATCAAGATGGGCAGAATGTGTACGTGGTTCAAGGATTTGTGATAGCCAGTAGGACGCTGGGGAGAGATGCCTTTGGCGGTTAATTTAAGCCGTGTATTTTCCCTGAGTTGGTTGGACGTGAGTGAACAGATCTCTCATAAACGGATGAATCTCTTGACTTCGAATAAGACATGCTATGTCTTACTGTAAGGCACGGAGCCCTGGCGGCGCACTGGTTAAGAGCTTGGCTGCTAACCAAAAGGTTAGCAGTTCAAATCCGCCAGCCACTCCTTGAAAACCCTATGGGGCAGTTCTACTCTGTCCTATAGGGGTTGTTATGAGGCGGAATGAATTTTACGGCAATGGGTTTGGTTTTTTTTTTTGTAAGGAGGAAGTGGAGCTATCCCAGTGGTAGGTATTAGCCTGAGCAGCCTGTCCATATGTGGTAGGAGTCCAGCCAGTGAAATAAGGATGTGGACTAGAAGCTGGTCAATTAGGAGGAGGCCTGGCAAAAGTAGGACAGGCTACTGAAGCTCCATCCACAGACTGAGGCTTCTGGGTGGATCCATCCACCTAGAGGAGAGACAAGTGCTAGTGCTCCAGCTGAGGAGTGGGACTAAACTCAAAGGCCCACAAGCTGATGGGTGTGAGGCTCTTTGTTCATCATTCGTTCATTCAACAATTGCATGTTGAGCTGCTATCAACTGTCGTTCCCCATGGCAGGCAGTGGGGACATCATGGTGAATGAGATGATGCCATTCCCTGCTCTACAAGGGTTTACAGACTGTGGGAGGATCAGAAAGGAAGACAAGTGACAGTCCAGGGCCATTAAATGTGGTCTCGTTGGATCAATGGTTAAGTGCTCAGCTATTAACTGAAAGGATGGAGGTTCGAACTCACTAGCCACTCCGTGGGAGAAAAATGTGGCAGTCTGCTTCTGTAAAGATTTAGAGCCTTGGAAACCCATGATGGGGCAGTTCTACTCTGTCCTATAGGGTTGCTATGAGTCAGAATCAACTCGACAACAATGAGTTATCAGTGACTTATGAGCGTTTAATTCCAGCCACGGGTTGGGGTAGCAATGAACAATCACCTCGATTAGGTGCCCCTTCTGTGCTAGGCACTGTGCTCAGCACCTTCCTACATGAACTCATTTAAATCTTAGCATGACTCTATAAAGCAGGTGTTAATATTCCCATTTTACAGATGACAAAATTGGGGCTCCGAGAAGTCAGATCACTCGATCATAGTCACACTGGTAGTACATGCTAGGGTAAGGATTTGAACCCAGGTCTGTCTTGGCCCCAAAACCTGAGCTCTAACATCTCAAAGCCCATACATATAGAATGCACACGGCCAGAAGCATGGCCCTGAAGGTCCCTCTAGGATCATTCTCCAAGACGACACAAGAACAATAGGCGAGATTACAGCACAAGACAGAGGAAGAATTAAAATAGTGCTTTTAATATAATTTTCAGCAAACTTACAGGATGTACTTTATATCACATATTTCTAAACTGCTCATCTGGAAAATATAAGCTGCAAAAATACAGAATACCACACTCAAAAATCTATTGAGTATGTGCTTTTTTTTCTCCATTCAGTGGAAAAGTGTGATTTTTATCCCCTCCTATTAAAATCCAGTCTTGGCTGATTTCAGAACAGCTGTCAGAACCCTGGGTCACAGAAGCATTCCAGAGAGGGGGTTTTCTAAAGCATGTCATCAAGCCACCCCTCACCCCCAAAGAAGCCAAAGGAGGGGTGGGCAGGAGGGAATTTGTGCATCAGGTCGACATGGCTCTTTAACGTCCCAGGAAAAAATGTCTGCTCTGAGGGTTGTTTGGAGGACTCCTGACCACAAGTCACCTGGGAAGTTCTCATCACAGGCCTTGGGTTGGGCCTCAGAGGACCATACACTGGCCGTTAATCCTCATGGGAGACCCTTGGTTTCCTGGGCAGGGCAGAGCACGCTAAGTCAGGCCATCGGGGTCTGTGGACGGTGGTGGGCTGTTCTCTGCAGGAAGAGGAGGGGCCCAGGCCCTCAGCTTCTCACAAAGGAGTCTTCTGAAGGTGAGTGTGACTCGGGGCAGGTTTTCTCAGTCTCAATGTCTTGGTACTCTGTGCCTAAAGGGGGAGGAGGGAAGAAGAGCCAAGAGGAAAAAAGAGATCGGTCTTTTCTGGTTTTCCTATTTATTTCTTAGGCTTATCTAACAGCATCCACTTTTGGGTCGAGTAGACAAGAGCAGAGGTTCATGTCAATCAAGTGCTGCTTCTCCCTCCATGTAACCCCAAGGGAGAGCTCCCTGGGTGGTGCAAGTGGTTAAGAGCTTGGCTACTAACCCAAAGGTCAGCAGTTCAAATCCACCAGGCGCTCCATGGAAACTCTTTGGGGCAGTTCTACTCTGTCCTATAGGGTCACTAGGAGTCAGAATTGACTTGATGGCAATTTTTTTTTTAGGTTTAACACTGGTGATTGGAACCCACCCAGTGGCACTACGGAAGAAAGGCCTGGCAATCTGCTTCTATAAACATTACAGCCAAGAAAACCCTATGGAGCACAATTATACTCTGCACCACATGGTGGAATTGCCTTGAGTCAGAACTGGCTCGATGGCAAAGGGTTTGGTTTGGTTTGGTTTGGGAACCCCAAGGACCAGACTCCAAGCCTCAAGGACCTCTTTGATGGCCCAATCTCTCTGAGCAGCATATCGATCTACATGTCCATACCAACACCCCAAGTGGGTGTTTCTTCTATGGGGACAAATACGAAATAGCCCAGTCATTAACTTATCCTCAGCCCATGTAAACTGCCATGACAGAGCTGGTGTTCTCGGGCTCTCAGTGTCACTGTGCACCGTTATTGAAGAGGTGGCTTCATGCCAGAGAAAACCACCCAGCGTCATGATGTTGTGTTTTCTCCCCCAGCATTCTGGACCGCTTTGTTATTCATCCAGCCACAGATATTCACCACACACTGAGTCAAACATCTCCTTATTGGAGCGAGGTTTTTGAGCCGATGCCACGCTTTCAAAATAGAGCTGTGACTTCATTTAAAAAGCACCTAGAGTCCAGCTTGGTCCCTGGGATTATTTACAGGCCATGGTAGACACGGTGGGGCTGTAAAGTCCCTGCTCGTTTCTCTTTAGACTTGGGCCGGATGGTACAAAAGGTGAGAGAGTTTGGAAACATCACTCCTTTGATGTTGCAGCTGAGCTTGAGCCTATAAAGGAAGCAGCACTGTGTTCTGAGTATTTGCAGCATTCTTTCTCAACTTTCACAAGGTCAAGTTCTTCTAGTCTTGGGGGTTCTGCTGGAAACTTCGGGAACAGGGAGCTGCAGCAAGAGGGCTGGGGTCGGTTCTGCCTCTGAATATGACAGAGGGCAATGAGTGGCTGGGTGGCACAAACAGTTGAGTGCTCGACCACTAGCTGAAAGGTTGGCTGTTCGAATCACCCCGAGGCGCCTTGGAAGACAGGCCTGACTATCTGCTTCCAAAAAGTCACAGCCTGGAAAACCCTACGGAGCAGTTCTCCTTGGCATATGTGGGGTCGCCGTGAGTCGGAATCCACTAGATGACAACTAACAACAACGAGTGACTAGAAAACTTGTGCTGATGTGGCTAAGGCTGAAGAAGGAAGGAAGAGTGTTTTTGAAAGGTCTCCAATGTTTAATCATTAAAGTGAAAGTAGTTTTTCTGAGTTTAGATTCCTGTGTCCACAAGTACAGTTTTGCAGAGGCTCTCACCTCCATCTCTTTCCTTGTTTCTCTCAAACTTTAGAACCCTTCGAGGGGGGTTCCTGACAGTAGATGCCCTGTTGGCTTCAGAAAGACCTCTCCAACAGCTGGCTCTGTGTTCTTACTTTGGTGATCGTCAGTCTGGTGGCCAGAGCATTGGTTCTGAGCCAGACAGACCCAGGCATTGGCTCCTGGAGGCTTTTCTCACTAGCTGTGTGACCCTGGGATGCTTAGTTTTGCTGAGCCTTAGTCTTCTGATCTATAAAGAGGGAATACTAATTCTTACCCTATACGGCTGGGGTAAGAGAGCTGTAGGGAGTACTACCAGGGATCATGTGTTTATGGCACTGGGCAAGGGTTGGCTCTCAATAAACATGAGCTCCTCTTTCTGTTGGCACTAGCCAATTTATGACCATGAAGTCAAGATGACTAGGATAAAGATAACAACAGCCACCTATACATCAGTGAGCACTTATCAGACATTGGTATCATCAAAGGCCATATCTGCAAGTTAACTGGAAATTATTACACCACTGCTAGGTGGCACAAATGATTTGACTTGGCTACTAACTGAAAGACTGGCAGTTTGAACCCATCCATCAGCAGTGTGGAAGAGAGGCCTGGCGATCTGCTTCCGTAAAGATTACAGCCAAGAAAACGCTATGAAGCAGCTCTACTCTGTAACACATGGGGTCGCCATGAGTCGGAATCGACTCAACTGCAACAGGTTTGGTTTTGGTGAACTCTTAGAGAAGATTGAGTCTTCAACATTCCACCAATTCTATTTAAAAAGTGTGTGGTAGGGTAGCTTTATTTTAGAGAAGGAGTCTTCAGACCCTGATATTTATCTTTCTGTAATAGACCCAAGGTTTTATCTTCATGGTTACTCACATCATTAAAGTGTTGGCTAGTTTTCATTAAAAACAAACAAACAAACAAAAAACTCCTAGCTCCTTCCCTCTTATAAGGTGCTGGACTAGAGTATACTTTATATGTCAGTTAGGGTCCTCTCGTAATGAAACTTCTACATTGCACACTTCCAATTCATTTTACAGCCTTAGATTATACAATCAAACAGTCTTGACAAATATCTCCAGGAGGGCCATCTTTTATTAGGTTCATATAATTTAAGAAAAACATTATTTGGGGGGACTTAATGAGAAAGCAAAATCTCAAACTTCAGAATGTTAAACCTCTAGAAAATACTATGTTGTTCCATCTGTCTATATTCAAAGAAAATAGTCATTTCTACCTTACGGAAAAATATTCAAAACTTCTGATAATCAACTACTGATTGTTGGCCTAAGTCATTATTACAAAAATAAAAATGTCAAGAAATTCTGTTCCTAAAAGCCTAGCATCTGAGAATAGACTTATGTCCAACTAACAACCAGCTTTGGTGTGTTTGAAGCCCCTGGGCCAGGGCCGAGCTTTCTCTGTGTTGGTGATGTGGATGGCAGTGGTGCTGGATCTGAGAGCAGTCTGAGGGTTTCCCTCTGGAGCTGAGAGCTGACACTGAGAAATGCTTCTCTAGCATCTTGGTGCTTGAAGGTGTGCTTCAGAATGGATTCGAGTGGATGACTCTCCTGCTTCCTCTTACCTCTCCACTTCTGGTAGAACACCTCATATAAACGGATCACCAGGCTAGTGGCTGGGGGCTAAGACCAGGAACGACACAGGTAGAAAAGATGTCCTCAGAATACAGCTGCTGTGGTATCCTGGACCTGTTATATCAGGGGGCATGTGAGAGTCTGCAGGGTCCCAGATCCCACTGGGTCCAGGGTCTTCCTGATGACGCAGTCCCTGTGGATGGGGAGGGGATCCTTTACATCTTGTCCAGTTGGGAGGGAGTACCCACAATGGCTAAGAATATGGGCTTTGGCTTCTTAGACTTGGGTTTGAATCTCAGCTCTGTCATTCCTAGCTTTGTGACCTGAGCCCATTTTGGAAGCCTTCCAAGTCTCATTTTCCTCCTCTGCAAGTTGGAGCTAAGAACCATTCTTACCTAACAGGGTTATTGAGATTAAACGAGCTGACACATATAATATGCTTGGCCTAGCAGTTGGTTTAAAGTTTAAGTACTTGATAAATACTAGCTTTGATTATTATTAGTATTTTATTTTCATTATTTCAATTACAACTCTTGGCAACCATACGTGTTGCAGGGTAGAACTGCATGCCATAGGGTGTCTCTGGCTGTTGCCTTTTGGAAGCAGATCACCACACCTTGCTTCTGAGGTACCTCTGGGTGGGTTTGAACACCCAACCTTTTGGTTAGTAGTCAAGCACTTAGCTGTGCCACCCAGGGACTCTGTAGCTCTTATTCATGCTTAACCATTATTGTATCTGACAAATCTACTAGCTTTTTAGTGACAGTGTTTCGTGTTAGTGGGAGGAAAGGGAAGGGATTTGGATTATTCTTCAATATCTGTATTCACTCTCTTTTTCCTGGTTCCTGCATCTCCCTCCCTCCCAATGCCCAATTCCATCACTTAAAAAATAAAGATGATTACTTTGGCAGAACTGCACAAGTGTCAGGGACGGTAAAGATCACATATTGCCTTCAATTATGATAAGACGGGGTACTTACCTCATTCTTGGAAAACCAGATACCTGAATTAGACTCTCACGGTCTGGAAGGTCAGAGTTGATGGTCACCTAGCTGGGAAACCACCCAACACGATTCAGCCCCTATGACAGCAGAAGTTTTTGAGTGCTGAGGTCTGCCTCACGTATGCTCAGCTGGTAGCACCCCCGCCCCCCCCACCCCAATCCTGTGGTGCTGTTCCAGGTCTCTGAGCCTGTGTTCTAGAACACGGCTGGGCACACTATGGCCCTTGGGCCAAACTTAGCCACTGCCTATCTCTATAAATAAAGTTTAACTGGAACACAGCTATGCCCATTCATTTATGTATTGCCTGTGGCTGCTTTCCAGCACTATGTTGGACCATGTTTGTTGTCCTCCATTTGTTTTCACTGGCAAATTTTCAGAAGTAGATTGATAGCCCTTTCTTCCTAGTCTGTCTTAGTCTGGAAGCCTCCTATGTTGGAAAGCACTCAAAACACACAGCGGCAGCAATAATGGACTCGAGCATACCAATGAGCGTGAGGATGGTGCAGGATTGGGCAGCATTTCGTTCTGTTGTACATGGGGTTGCCATGAGTTGGGGGGCTACTTGACAGCAACTAACAACATGGCTGCTTTCCCACTACAACTATAGAGTAGTTGTGACAGAGACCACATGGCCTACAAAGCCTAAAATATTTACTTTCTGGCCCTTACAGAAAAAGTTTGCTGGCCTTGTGCTAGAGGCCCTCTCTAGAAGGACTCTCTAGCCCTGCTCATCCTGTCTCCACTGGCAGACACCCACTGCTCTTTGGTTCTGGGCTCCTAGACTACCTTCTCTCTAAAGCCTTCCTCATTCTTGGCATCCACCACCATGAATCAACCCTAGTTGCACCCAGACATACAGACAGACATTATCTCTTAACACATTCTATTGTGTTTGTTTGTGTTCAGGTCTGTCTAACTCATTATTAAACTGTGAGCTCTTTGAGGGTGGGGACCATGTCTTTTTTACCTTTGTATCTGGTCCAGGGCCTGGCACATAAACACATTTTAAAATGAAGAAATGAAGGAATTAATGTTTGGAAAATATAAATCCCATAGAATGCACACTGAAATTAAATTAACCCTGCAAAGAAAAGTCCTGCTAGCATGTGGATGGCCCATGAAAAGTGAGCATGTCCCTGTGTCCACAGCTAGCAACGATTTGTAATCCATGTCCTCCCTGCTGTGATGGCGAAGTGCTCTGAGTTGCTGAAATCACTTAGGAATGTGAGGCAGGGGTGGGGTGGGCAGCTGTGGGAACTCTATTTTTATGGAGACACACATTACTTCCTTCTCGGAAGATATGAGGAATGCTTTCAAATCATGTCTTAGCTGTCGGTTTCTCATTATTTTATCTGCTCAGTGCTAACTCCTGAGGGGGGCTCTGAGAGGTGGCTTCTCTCACTCCTTCATTAGCTATCCTAGGCACCATGCCCTGTAACTGAGCAAAAATATCTCCCTCACATATTCCACCAGATTCTTCTGTCTTTCCAATTTACCCTTGAGTAATGGTAACACCCCTGTGCATGATGGGGTCCGTAGCCCGTCAGAAGGCCAGTTGCTCTGAAAGACTGGGTTCTCGCAGCTCATCAGAGGGTGGGAGTTTGGGATAAGTTGGGAGAGGTGGGGTGTAATGAATGAGGAGAAAAGGGCAGAGGAGGAGGATAAAGACTATATTTGGGTCTCAAACTAATTTTTCAGGGTAAATTTCACGAGTGACCTCTCTTGGAAAACTTGAGACCTTTTAAGTATTTTGCCACATTTTTTTCCTCAGTGAGTGGCTTCACTTAGAAGGTGTGGCAGATACCCATTAACAACCACGGGAGAGTCTTTTTCCTGAAAAATTCCTCAGGAGCAGTGTGGCTACCATACCAGGGACCTGTTGGTTGCCCTGTGTGGAACATGGCTGCGGGATACCTCAGACTATGGGTTACCTCGGGCTGTGGGCTTTCTGACAGGAAGGGCTGGGAAATCTTGTCATGTCTGAGAAACTTTAGGTCATTATTTGAGACAGAGACGTGGACTCAGGGGACTTCAATATACAGATACCATATACCCAAACTTTAAAATCATTATCAGAGTTCCATTGTAAGGTGGTGAAAAATTAGCTATTTTTATGGAGACGCACATTACTTCCTTCTCGGAAGATATGAGGAATGCTTTCAAATCATGTCTTAGCTGTCGGTTTCTCATTATTTTATCTGCTCAGTGCTAACTCCTGAGGGGGGCTCTGAGAGGCGGCTTCTCTCACTCCTTCATTAGCTGTGAGGAGCGCCCGCATGCTGTGGCCTTCTGGAGCTACACTGTCCCAAGGGTGCCTTGTTGTCTCACTGCCTTCCTTCTGTGGAGGCATGGAGAGGGGGCAAAACTGAGGTTGTTCCTGACTGCACAGCAGATCTGAAGGAAGACGACAAACCCTGTCCCCTGGAGACACTTTTACAAGATGTGTTTACCACAGATGCAGGAATAATGTTCGTAAAAACGTCTTGGTTTATGTAGGAGTTAAAAAGATCTGTCAAAAATTGCAGCCAAGAGAGATGTTCTAATCCATTCCTGGGCTTGTTCACCTACATGGTGGAGGAGTCTATAGCAGAAGAGAGAGAGCTCTAACATTCACTTTCTAGGTTTATTCCATCCCTCACATTTTTGTTTTCTCTAAGTCCAATGGAGATCTTATCAGAAAATCTTTTCATTCAAAATACCACTCAAAATCAAATAACCAAGGGGCTAGATCTAATAGCATTTTATGTTCAATGGTTCTGTGTAGCACAAAAGGAAAATTAGAACTAGACTGGGTTTTCTGTTCTGTAGTATGAGAGAGAAATTAAAAACTTTAAAGGTGACACAATACACTCCAAAGCCATATTGCAATCCCAGGGAGTTGAAATTTATATCCAGTTGGTGATAAAACTTAGCCCTGGAGTTGTTTTCCTTTGTTATTCTACTATCTTATTCTCACTCATCCTAGAATCTTAGGGGGGAAAAAAATCCAAAATACAAAAGGTTGTACAGGAAAAAATTTTTTTTTTTTTTTTAAAGCAAATAGCCCCATAAAACATGAGATCTTAGGGCCTCAAAGTGTGTGCAGTGGGTCTGGAGAGCTAGGAAATAATATATAAGAGGGCAGTGATCTATTAATAATACATTTTCAAAACCAAACCAAACCAAACCAAGACATGTACAGAATGTTATCAAAGGCTTAGAAGCGACAGAGCGTACATATTTTACGAACTGATGGGAGCACTGTCCCCCTTTCAGTCGTTAACATGTTGATGAGTGCCCCCACTTTCATAAACAAAGACAGGCTAACACAAAAGAGACAAAAGGCTTGTTTCAGAAGCATCCTGTCCCAGGCAGCTGATCACCATGGCACAGCAACCAGGACACAAGCTTTTTTGGTCATCCTTGTTTGGTGTTTTCTCAAGTTTTGGGGCTATCTTTCAAATCTCTGTGCTTACAGTGTTTGTAAAAATTTGGCACAATGCCCCCCACTTCTCTTCCCTGATTTTTTTGGTGTTGCGTGGGTGTACTGCACATATATGTCTGAGGTGAAAAACCAGCCAACCAACCAATCCTTGAGGGCCATGAGTGTGGCATGGATGAAGGTCACTGAAGAAGCATAAAAACAAAAAATCAAAACAAACCAACCAACCAACCAGCTGTGTCAAGCTGACTCTAACTTATGGTGACCCCATGTCTGTCAGAGTAGAACTGTGTTCCATAGGGTTTTCAATGGCTGATTTTTTGGAAGTAGATCACCAGGCCTTTCTTCCAAGGTGCCTCTGTGTTAACTCGAACCTCCAACCCGTAGGTTAGCAGTCAAGTGTGTTAACTGTTTGCGCCACCCAGGGACTACCAAAGAAGCATGAAGGGCAAATTAACTAGGCCTTCTGTCAGAGAGTGTGTGTATGCGTGTGTGCCTGTGCGCGTGATCGGCACACTTAAGCTCTGTCTCCTTATGGAAACAGCCTTTTTATAAGGCTCTGTCTGCTGGCTGCAAAAGGTTTTTCCACATGATTCTCATCCCAGACAATGGCAGGTTTATTCTCTAGCTGCTCAAGATTCAGCCACTTTCAAGGCACACAAAGACTCGTTAGTCCAAGATGGACCCTGAAATATATCATCGACGTTTTCACACACTGGACATGTGGTAGCTTGCAGGAGCTTGTGGGTCTATTCGTGACCAGACTGCTCAACAGCTTGTGGTAGGGAGCTGTTTCCTCTCTCCTAGCCCCAGAATCACCACACTGAGTCTGGACCCCTATACACAATCCCACAACCAGGTGTGTCTCCCCCTACCAGCTGGAAAGAGCGCCTCTCAAGAGTGTGGAACGTGAATATACAAGGGCTTCCCATGACAGTGATCACTGAATCTTGGGGAATAAAGCGAGAAGGCAAATCTGCAATTCATCACATTATCCCGTTGTCTCAAATGTGATTCTTTTAAAGGCAGGCTGCATATCCACTCTCTTTTTGAAGCACTCCCCCCCGACCCCCTTCTTACAACATCGTATTTTCTTAATGTTTTTATAGAGTATCTGAGTGAAGAAAAAAGCATAAAAATTACCATAGATTAACTGCATCCCTTGAATCACATTATATTTTTTGGTGCATTAAAAAAGGAGAAAAGTAAAAGCAATCAGCATAATAAACTCGGCCTAGAGAACTGTGTTAGTGATGGAAGGGTTAACACAGATTTTAGAAGTGGTTAAAAAGAGTATTAGAGGATTATACATACAACAGTTTGAAATTCATATGCATTGTTTTCTCCTTAAAAAATGGCAAAATGTTTGGCAAATGTAAGCAAATGACTTGGACTAGGTTGGGCCTCAACAGCTCTGAGTGGAGTCAGTCATAGCCAGGCGAGGCCCATTGCTTCCTGAGGTCACTCTGTGGGGCTGGGGGGAGTAGGGTGCTGCAGAGGGGAGGTTAGGTGCTGGCTCCCCACTCACGGCTCCCCCCAGGCCCTCAGTCTTGAACATGGAAATGGAGCTGGTGAGAGGTGCCAATTACAGACTCCAGCACGGATCACCCATTAGCATCGCTGAGAGAACTCTGGGGCCTTGAACCACATGCAGACTGGGTGAGTCGTCTACACAGTGACCCATATTGCAAAAGTTAGAGTGGGGAGTGGGGCTCCCACTCCTCGGCGGGCATGCCTCCTCACCTCCCGCGTGGAGGGAGAGGGGCACGGGGTGTGTCACTAGTGCTTGTCCTGGCCATGTTGTCAATTTGTGTATGTGTGTTTTTTTTTTAGTAGACTTTTTCCTTAACGTTGGTTTTTTGTTTTGTATGTGTATGTACATCCGGAAAGGTCCGTCCTCCAAACTGGCCACCACAGTTCCCTGAATTTGGCAGTGCCTGTTGCTTGCAGCTGTTGGCATCCCGAAAACTGAGAGGTGCCTTCCAAGAGTAGACTCTGGGCCCCAGCAGTGTGCACGTCCTCCGCAACCCTGGCCGTACCGCAAACATATAATCTCAGCCTTCTCCTTATTCTGAATCCTGTTTGGCTCTGGTTTTGAGAAGAAGGACAAAGGTCCCATGTGGGTGTATGTGTGTGTGTATGTGTGTAAGAGCATGTGTGTGTCTGTACGAGTGTATGTGTGTGCATGTGTGCGTGTGTGTGCACGTATATGTCTCTGTGTGCGCGGATTTTTTTTAAACTCTTTTTTCTTTGTTTTTTTTTTTTAAGAAAAATGACCCTCAGATTACTAATACAGAGTCCAGCCCTCCTTAGTCACTATAAAACAGACTCCATGTTCTCACACCACTCGTGGTCTTCAAGATTATAGATAAATTTTGTCCTATGGGTCTGGTTTGCGGGCACAGGGTCCCTCCCCAGATTGTCTAGGGTCAGAGTAGAGGCAAAGAACTCACTGGTGCTCAGCCCGCCCTCGTGGTTTTTGATGTATCGTTTATAGTTTTTCCTCAGGCACTGCCACGTGGTGGTGTACAGGATGAACGCAAAGGACTTGAGCGCGATGGCAATGCTGACGTACAGGTATCGGTAGATGACGTTGTCGTAGAGGACGCAGGCGCCCTGCTCCCCACAGAATGTGCTCCAAAACAGGCAAGTGGAGTCGATGCCAGCCCCGAAGATGAGGGGTGGGGGGATGAAGCCTGTAGGGGGAAAAGGGTATGTAACGTTCTGCCTCTGATGGCGAGTTTTATGAAGAGACAAACTCCTTTTCCCCTAGGCGTGAATCTCTTGTTAAAGGACTGCGTGCCTACCATACTAACTGGGCTCAACAGAGCTTTTAATGGCTGATATTTCGGTAGTAGAGCACCAGGCCTTTCTTCCGAGGCACGTCTGGATAGACTCAAATCACCAACCTTTTTGTTAGAATTCAAGTGTCTTAACCATTTGTAGTACCCAGGGACCCTGGTTGTATAGCATGGTGGTTAAAAGAGCTATGCAGCACCAAACAGTGTGGGTTTGAGTCTCAGCTCTGTCACTCACTGTACAATTGTAGACAAGTTATTTAGGCCCTCTGTGCCTTAGTTTCTTTATCTGCACAATGGGGATAATAATAATACAGTCCTTATAAGATCTCTGTAAGAACTAATAAATTTAACACATGAAAAACATTTAGAACAAGTCCTGGTACACAGTAAACACAAAATAAATGACAGCTAGAATTATTATCATTATTACTGTCATACTCTGAGAGCCTGAGAAGGAAAACAGTCTTCCCTGAAGCGGGGGATCTCAGTGTCACTCAAAGAAGTACAACCTCACAGAGGGAAGTGGTAAAGATGCATTCTACTGTGTGCCTCATTCTCTTGTACAGGGGCTTTTAGAGCTGTGTGCACTCTTGAGTGGAGGGAACCAGAAGGTCTAAGAAGTTGGATACGAGTACACCATACCTTATCAAACAATTTATTTGGTTCGAGAATTAAAAAGATCTGGCAACTTCCCCACCCCTCGACATTACCACCGGATCAGAATATTTGAACTGGGACCCAGTTTTAAACCTTCACAACACAGCATTCTGGGCCACTGCGTACAACCAGTCACCAAAATGGCAGGTCAGAAGAAAACTATTTGCCATCCTTAATTTGGTCTTGTGTTGTTACTCTCTGTGATTATTTCCCTCTGGTTGTCCCCTAGGTCGGTTGTTCTCAATCCTGGCTGTATATTAGGATCATCTGGGTGGGGGGAGGGGGGGGCTGTCCATCTCATACCAACTAATAGAACATTTAGGGTGGGGCCCAGTCATCAATATTTTTGAAATAGAATTCCCAGATGATTCTGGCCTGCTGGAAAACAATTGGGAAAGAATGGATGGGTCATTAATACAAATTAATGGTAACCACCTTCAGTGAGACACCTCTGGGGCAGGAAGCAATCTTTAGAGCCAGACTGTGACAAGCCAAAGATCCCATTGTCAATATACCTCTATCCAGAGTGTTCCTTCCAGGGCTAGCCCTAGAGTGTTGGAGCTTTATTTTTACTCAGGAAAATCCTTCTGACAATTTGCTGAGACATAGACTCTTCGCCCACAAAACCATACATGCATTTCAGGGGTTCACAGACCCAAAGGCCATTCCTGATTGCCAGAATAATTCAGCCTGCCTTACACATTGCAGAGTCTCCTTTCTGAGGAGCCCTGTGAGGGAGGCCTGGGAGTGGGAAGGCAGGCTTAATGAAGGAAGCAGCGTTTCCCCGGCTTAACGACAGGCCTGCCATGAGGTGAGAGGGTGACTGCATTCTCCTACCCGTGCTAATGAGGCTGGCACACCCTGGTGTCTCGCAGGTTTCCTTGGCACTCTCTAGCTCCATCATTTGTTACCCCAAAGAGACTCTTCTGAGAAAGAATTCTATTTGAAACCTCAATAAACCTCCCCAGCAGCTTGATTTAATAAATACACTCTGAGCTCAAAATCCTGCTCCTCATCCTGGTGCCCGGCCAGGTTGGTCCTGTAGAATGAACTCCTTCCCAGTGTCCAAGGCAGTCCAAAGACTGCCCAGGTGTTTGACACCCTCCCCACCTGCCCCCGTGTGTTCTCCTTGCCCCTGGACAAATACCTTTCTTCATTTAACTGAAATAGGGCCACGTGAGGGAAATGCCATGGCAACCATGTAAGAGACAATAAGCCACAATCCACATCATGTAGGTAAATAAATTGAGATCTGAAACCAATTTAAATTATGGGTAGATCTGAGGATCAAAGAGGCTCATTTGGCCTGTTCCCATGGCACGGTGGGACAACTCAAATCCAACCACCTTTTTATTTTTTAGCTTTTTTAAATGTTGTGATTAGCATCCAAATGCCCCTCCCTCCCCTTCCTTCTGCCTCTTGTGACCTGTCTCATGGCCATTTCACAATGGGGAATGAAGAACATACATGACAAATTTTGCTGTGGAAGAAACTGACAGTACAGTTGTCCCTTACTTCACGGTGAATGGGTTCCCAAAGAGTTGCATGAAAATTCAAGTTTGGCAAATCAGATCCTATTTTTAGCACATCAAAGGAAATTTGCAATATAAGGGAATCAGTCAGTAATACTAGTTTAAACCAAAATATTCCTCCAAAGTGCCACCATGTGAGGCAATGGTAGTTCAGTGCAGAATTCTCGCCCTCCATGCAGGAGATTTAGGTTCGATTCCCCGCCAAGGCACCTCACGTGCAGCCAACATCTGTCTGTGGAGGCTCGTGTGTTGATACGATGCTGAAGAGGTTCAGTGGAGCTTCCAGGCTAACATGGACTAGGAAGAAAGGCCTGGCGATCTATTTCTGAAAATTAGCCAGTGAAGACCCTATGGATCACAATGGTCTGATCTGCAACTGATCAGGCAGCGTTTCATTCTGTTGTGCACGGGGTCACCATGAGTTGGGGGTTGACTTGACAACAGCTAAAAATAACAGCAACAACACCTCCTTCATATACCTGTTTCCGGGTAAGGATTTTTCTAATAGTGGGTTGTCTTTAAAGCAGGGCTCACTTGTATCCACTAAAAATGCAATTTTATCTGCCTGCTGTCATATTCTACTACCAGGTGAGATGCCAATGCCCCGGAAAGCCTCTACACAGTTACTAATTAGAAAGCTAAGTGGCTAGGTAAGTTCTCACATTATTCTCAATATTTTGGAGAGCATTTGTGTAGAGATTCAAAGAGCCTTTAACTTAAGGAGTCAAAAGCAAGTTACTTGATCTCTCTGTATCTCAGTTTCTTCATCTTTAAAATGGAGCCAACAGCACTTGTCCCTCTCAGGACTCAGGTGAGAATTGATACAAATGAAAGTGTTACGCAAGTATATGGTTCGGCCACTTGGCCAGAACTCTTTGCTGCCTTATTCTTGTTATAATGGAGACATGGGGTGATGTTTTAGAATAAACCCGGGGTCGAGCATCCTAAGTATAACCTTTATGAGATTCTTTTTATATTTCTGAATAGAAAAAATATCGGCTTTCCCACCAGATTCATCTTTTCATTTTTATTGACTTACATTTCTTTGCCAAAGGAGAGCACAAACGATCAGGGCTAAATTCCAGGTGTGCAAAGAATACCAGTGATGAAGAACTAACTGGATCTTTTTCATCAGAGGCCTTTGTCATTCTGAAACTCACCTGATGAGACACAAATGGGAGTCTCACCCCATGACAAACTCTCCCACACAGCCACTTGTCCTTGTATTTTTAGCACTGAGGTAGACCAGAGAAAAGCGCAGACACTCCCTGCAAGTTGCTGGCACCCCAGGGACCAATGGGAGACTTCTACAGTATGAAGACTAGAATGCTAACTATTGTTTATTGACTCTGGTGCTGTACAGGGTGCTGTGCCTACATTATGAATCATCTGTGCAGCCCCACATTATTAACTGTTGTTAGCTGCAATTGAGTAGGCACAAACTCATGGCAACCCATGCACATTGGAATGAAATGCTGTCCACTCCTACACCATCCCCATAATCGGCTACAGATCAGACTGTTGTGATCCATAAGGTTTTCATGGGCTGATTTTCAGAAGTTGGTCACCAGGCCTTTCTTCCTAGTCTATCTTAGTCTGGAAGTTCCACTGAAGCCTGTTCAGCATTAACGTAACATGTAAGCCTCCACTAACGGGTGGGTAGGTGGGTGGCTGTGCGTTTGAGGTGCACTGGGTGGGAATCGAACCCGAGTCTCCCACATGGAAGGTGAATCTCCCACTGAACAACCAGTATCCCATACCCCCCTTATTTTCACAGATAAAGAAACGGAGGTTGAGAGGGGTTCATTATCTGTTCCAAGTTTACCTCAAACCCGATAATCCCCTTCGTTCTCATTCAAAGTTTGTTGATTTGAGGAGATTTCAGAGCTCTTATCAGGGATTTCCAGGGCTACAGAAAGCGCTTTATTTACCTTTCTGCTACACTCCTGGGAATAACTGGTGTGTGGAGGCCTGGTTTTGTGAGGAAGGTGAACTGCACGTGGGTTCTGATCTTTCCAAAGTGTGGCAGTTCTTCCTTCTCCTTGGCAGTTACTGTGCGAGAAAGCTGGGAGACTGTTATTTTGTAAACAAACTCTCACTATTTGGCAGAACACCTCAGGCAGTATTGACTGATACTTGTCAGCAGGGAGATGGAGCTGCTGCTTTTTCCAGAGACCAAACATGCAGCCCGAGGTTGCTTGGTAGCAGGGAAAGAATGTGAGTTTTAGAGCCAGAGATAGCTGCTGATTTTGGATTCAAGTTCTGCCACTTGGGGACTATGGGACCCTGGGCAAGTTACTCAACTGTACTGAGCCTCAGTTTCATTGTTTATAAAATGGGCACAGTAATACCTTCTTCCAGAGTTTTTGTAAGGATTGAATGACACCCTGTATGAAGGCCCCTCACATAATGGGCTCTCAAATTTGGTTCCCTTCCTTTCTCTTTGGTTTTGTTCTATACCCCTTTGGGTAAATGAAAATCTGTCCTTTTTTAAACTGCCGCCTCTAGAAAAAGAGTTGCAGAAAACTCTTCAAGCAAAGGTTTAAGAAATAATCCCGACTGGCAACGGTTCTTTGTGTCCAAAGAATAAGTCAGTGTTAGAGGGCTATGAGGTGCTTCAGAAAGGAGGCCGAGTGGGTGAAGTGTAGTTTAGTCTATTCTTGCTTTGAGCATCTTCACTTCTGTTATGCCCACTGCTGTTGAGTCAATTCTGACTCATAGCAACACTATAGGACAGAGTAGAACTGCCCCATAGGGTTTCCAAGGCCGTAAATCTTTACGGAAGCAGACTGCCACATCTTTCTCCTGCGGAGTGGCTAATGGGTTCGAACTGCCGACCTTTCGGTTAGCAGCTGAGCATTTAACTGCTGTGCCACTAGGGCTCCTCTTAGTTAAAGAGAAAACCCTGTTGCCATTGAGTCGACTCCAACTCATGGTGACCCCATGTGTATCAGAGTAGAACTGTGATCCGTGGTTCAATGGCTGATTTTTCAGAAGCAGATTGCCAGGCTTTTCTTCCGAGTCCCCTCTGGGAGGACTTGAACCTCCAACCTTTTGGTTAGCAGCCAAATACATTAACTATCTGCATCACCCAGGGACTCCGTGCCCTTAGTTATCTAAGGAGTCAGGAGGGAGGGTGGTGATGATACAGTGACTGCCTTAGGGACTGCGTATTATGGAAGAAGCCTCTCCTCCCTGGAGCTTGTGGGAATGGTTCTCTCCCTTTTTCCTTCTCTTTTCCCTCAGTCTCCTGTGGAGGAATTCACTAACTGTGTAGGCATTAACTAGTTTCCCCATAAGGGCGCTGACGAACCCCCAAATGTTGGGGAGGCTATCAGATGCTCACTGCTGTTATGTGCTATTACCAAGAATATTAAAAGGATTAAATCTTACTTCCTATTATACTCTGGCCCAAATTGCAGCAAAATATATTTCCATGCAGACACTGTTGCACCGTTTAAGGAAATTGTCTCTGTTTCCCTGGAATCTATTAACAGAGATTAAGCCTTAGGGTCTTATATTTTGGCTATTACATTCTCTTCCCTGGTTGAAAAGGCTGGGCCTCTTTATACTCTTTGGTCTAAACTTAGAAGGTGAACCGAAAGGCTTTTGTAAGAAAAATAAATTCACACTCCTTTATGGGACAAAATGGAAGCTGCCATTTATATTTAACATTTATATATTGACAGCTCACCTGTCAAGACTTGAATTCACCACAGAATCTCTATTCAACCTGCAGAATTGCTGTTATGTCCAGCACAAGCTAGACAGAGGGAGGTCGAAAAGCAGTCTCCTGCAGAAATTAGTGAGTTTCTTGCTCCAGCAATGCCAAGAAAGATACGAGACAGCTGACATCTGCAAGTATCCTCCATGGACACTTGATATTGACTTTTCTTAAATCCAGGCAGTCTGGGGGAGCTACTGTGCTCTCATCTCATTCCTGGGCACTCGTTCAAGTAACTGAGGCTCAGTGAGGTTAAATAACCTGCCAAAGGCCACATGGTCAGTAACGACAGAACTGGATTCAAACCCAGCTGTGCCTGGCTTCAGAGGGATTCATGGTAAACACGGGTGTCCCCTTAGCACAGGTCGGGAAGCAGATCCTGGGGGATGCAGATACATCAGGAGGCCAGGTACACTGATGAAAGAGTCTGATGCTTAAGAAATGTGTGCTGAATATACACATACATGCGCAGGTGAGTGGACGAGGTCTTTCACGCAATTCCTGCCATTGTATCTCACTCCTTCCCATCCCATGGCCAGGGTCCCAGAGCACCCTGTGTTGCCTTCTTCCAAAGCACTTGTGTGACGTGTATATTTCTCCCACTTACCCATAAACATCTTTATATTCAACACGATGCTCACAGTAGGAGTGTAATAAACATTTGGCGAGCCATATCAGGAGCTTCCAAGATGCTCCTTCCCTAGAGTAACTCACCCATCACCCAAGGCCACAGGAGGAATGACACCTGCATAAGGAGCTGCACTCAGTGCCTTCTGCTCCGCGGGTGGCTCTATAAGCCAGAGCAAGCACTTGTGGGAGGAGAGTCTGTGGTGGAAAGGCTGGTCCAGCACTCCCAATACCCTTGGGATGCTTTATTAATTGCTTCTGGTATCTTATTCTTTAAAAGGCCCTCCATAGGCCCAGTCATAGGACTCGGAAGCTCAGCTTTGTCTTGAACTTTTGTTGCTTCTCTTTTCCTTTCATTTACATAATCAGGTGAGGGGAGAGGGGCAGTTCCATAGATGTTGCCTTCATGATATTGTATGCCTTTGTCCTGGCCTTTCAGTCACACTGCTCTGCCCCAGGCCACCTTCTTTTGAGCTCAACAGGTTTGGGTAACTACCTTGCACTCTGGCAACTACCTTGTACACTGCTCCCAGGCTAATCTTCCTAAATCAGAATTCTGCTGGTACATTTGCTCTCCTATCAAAAGCCATTGGCTGCTCCATACTGACAACTACATAGCCAAGTAAAATCTTTCCCCCCAGACTCCAGTTCCTTATAGCTCTTCTAATCTTATACATGCCCCACACTGGCTCCCTTCTACCAGCGGCTGTTGAAGGCAGGACACTGGCTCCTGTTTATTTTTATACTCTTTTTAGCACTTGGAACAGTGCCTTGAACACAGCAGAATCTTAGCAGATATTTGTTTCAGCAAAGGTTCCTAGGTGGTGCAACTAGTTTGTACTCTACTACTAACCTGAAGGTTAGTGGTTCAAACTCACCCAGCTGCTCTGCGGAAGAATGGCCTGGTGATCTGCTTCCATAAAGGTTACAACCAAGAAAACCCTATGAAGCAGTTCTACTCTGTAACACATGGGGTCGTCATGAGTCAGAATCAACTTGACAGCAATGGGTTTGGTTCTGGGGCTTTAACGTCCATGGCATGGAGTAGCTCCAGGAGCAAGATTCTACGTCAGACGCGGGAGCAGATGGTTTGCCCACAGCTAGGAAGGAAAGCCGTGACCGTGACCTTTAAAAAAGGCTGAAGAATGGTGGGCTTGCTAACACCAGGAATTCTGCTATGAGGAGATGATTCAGTTTATTCTGAATGGACTGACTCATCCAGCTCAGTATCTCCCTCCCTGCTCCCCTCCCCCATTCCACACGTGGCCTTTTTTATAACTTGTCCCCCTTAATAACAAGGCTCCTCATCCACCTTCCACTCCGGTCAAGCACGTTCTTCAGACCTGCCCCACCTCTGTAGCCTCAAATTCAGACAAGAAATCTTTGACCACAACTTCCTATTCTCTTTTTCTATTATATTAATACAGCCAGTTGTGGTGGTTGTTAGCTGCCATCCAGTTGGCCCCCAGCTCATGGCAACCCCCTGGCACAAGAGAATGAAGCACTGCCTGGTCCTGCGCCAGCCCCGTGATCGGCTGTGGATATGACCACTGTGATCCATAGGATTTTCATTGGCTGATTTTGGAAGTCGATTGCCAGTCCTTTCTTCCTAGTTTCTCTTAGTCTGGAAGTTCTACTGAAACCTGTTCAGCATCACAGCAGCACGCAAGTCTCCACAGACAAGATGGTAGTGGCTGCGCATGAGTGGCACTGGCCAGTTCTTACAGTTCTTTATCTCTTTGAGCTCTCCACTTTCTCCTGTTTTTATTTCCTTCCTTCTCCAGCCCAGGCACAGTGGCCAATCACTTTAGTCACACTTAGGCCATCATGCTCAATTGCTTTGGTTCCACTGCAGCTGCCCACAAACTCCCACACTTATGTTGATACCACCAGCCACTTCCTGCTTTTACTCCAGGGCTCTGAGGGCAGCTGGGGAAGCTACTGGCCCCACAATGACTGGCACCACCACAGTCCCTGCCTCCACCCTTTCTACCAACTCCTTTCCATTGGTGTTCAAAGCAGCTCCTAACATACCCTGTCCTTTCCTCACCTCCAGGCTTTTGCCCTTTTCAGCCCTCTGTCTAATACGTTCTCTCCTTCCTCCTCACCTGGATAACTCATCAGCTCTTAGCGTAGACATGATGACCTTCCTAAACCCATGCCCCTGCCCCGCCATGCAAGAGCAAGGTTTAGTGGCCCTTCTGTGTGCCCCACTGAGCCTGTGCTGACTCCATCATGAATCCTGTCACTCTGAACTGTGATACCCCCAACATGGGGCCCAGCACAAAGGATGAACAAAAAAAGTCATGAATCTGATTTCTTGTTCAGTCCCTCATTAACAATAATGGTGGTTAATTTTATTGAGTGCTACAGAAAATGGAATCAGGTCATATGCAAACACTTTTTGATAAGCTGCTTTCAATTAAAAGATGGAACTGTGTCAGAATCTTCTAGAGCAGGGTATTTCAAACTGTGATTTATGACTTATAATGGGAGATGAAATCAATACAGTGGGCCATGACTGACTTTTTAAAAAAGCAAGAAATAGAGCTGAATAGGAGAGAATAGAAGAGAGGAAAAAAGAAAGTATCAGAGCACATCATACTATTAAGGGTGGTAGAGCAAATGGTTACTGTGCTCAGCTCCTAACTGAAAGGCTGGAGGTTCGAGTCCACCCAGATGCACCTTGGAAGAACGGTCTGGCAAATTACTTCTAAAAAATCAGCCACTGAGAAAGCCTGATGGAGCATAGTTCTACTCTGAACACATGGGGTTGCCATGAGTTGGAACCGATTAAACGGCTACTGTTTTTTTTTTTTCCCATTTTTTCATGGAATTTTTGTTTCAGCTCAATGTATATGCATGTTTGTACTGGGCCATAATGTAAAATTTATCTCTTGCTATGGATTATAGTCACAGAAGTTTGAAAAACACTGTTCTAGATAATGCCTGGCTGATTATTCCCGGGGTAGACACTCAAAATAGTGAAACACCTTTAGAGCAACATATGATGATCTTAGTATCAAACTGCATGGCTTATAACTCACTTTTCCCTTTAATTGTCCTATAATTTTCATTAACGTTTCAGAAATAGCTTGCAAAATTTTTTTCAATTTGCGCTATCAAAACTATTCTTGAAGGCCTTTCACCCAAATAACAGACAGGCCCATAAAAATAAAACAGTAACACCCGAGAGGAACGAGCTCCTTAAAACAATCAATTATAGGAGATCAAAAGGATAACATTTGCCAAAAGCAAAGATGGGAAGGCAGGAAGGAGTAGAAAATCTGGACGAAAGGAAACCGGGAGCCTAGGGCGGAAATGGGCGGAGTGCTGACATGTTGTGGGGAATGAAACCAATGTCGTGGAATACTTTACGTACAACTATCGAATGGGAAACTAATTCTGTAAACTTTCACCAAAAGCAGAATTAAAAAAAAAAAAACAACAACTATTCTGAAGGTTAACTATTTCATTCCAGCCATATTGAGCTTAGCATTGGTTTACAGATGCCCAGACCTCCCCAGCAGCTCTACAGACGGGGCTCCAGTCAGCCCTGACAGGACTCTTAGGAGCAGGGCTATTGTCATTTACCTCTGTGTGCTCCATGGAGCTTGGAACACCCTAGATGCTCAGCAAATATTAATATGTAGCATGAATTATATGTGGGATGGTTTTACCATTTTCAAAAATCAGGGTCCCCAACTTCCTAGCTGATATTATACTTTCTTTGTCTACCTACCAATCTACCCAACCATCTGGGGTGACACTGGGGGGCACGGTGACACATTCCTTATTCATTCTACTCTGGTAACGGTAAGAAAAACGATCAGCGTAATCATAACTCCGTGCGGTTGGTAGATTTCTGCAGGCTACTGCAGCTTCCTCCAAAAACCCAAAACCAAACCCATTGCCTTTGAGTCAATTCCAACTCATAGCCACTGTATAGGACAGAGCGGAACTGCCCCATACAATTTCCAGGGAGTGCCTGGTGGATTCGAACCACTGACCTTTTGGTTAGCAGCCACAGCTCTTAACCACTACACCACCAGGGTTTCCCCTGCAGCTTCCTAGGAAGGCTTTTATTTTTATTCTCTATTTTATTTTTATTTTGGTTTATTTTTGCATGAGTTCTGAACTTGTTTTAACTGGGGCAGCTTTATAGACCTAGGGCATTTCTATTTTCCATGAAATAGAAAGAAGATAGAGATGCTATTTAAAATTTCATATGTGGACCAACATACATGGATCAATAGTGGTTGAGAAGGATTCTGAGGCCTTGTCCCAGGCACGGCAGGAATGCTTACAATGACTGACTGGAAATTATTGGCTACAGCACAGAAGAGAGGTCAGGAGGGGTGGATATCGCATTTCTCCCAGATAGGAACTTACCTTATTAATAGATCTAAGAGGGAATAGCTTTCTTTTTTCATATATCAATTATATAAGAATTAATATCATTATATAAGTTATATATATATATGTACTCACTTAAAAAATATTAAACAAAGTTAGAAAATACCATGTACAGTGAAACCTGCAAGAGCTGGAACTCAATGGGACTGTCACGTTTTTCTGGTTCTCTCAAGTTTTCTGCCTTTACAGGATATAGCCTTAGCATTTATCTATCGCTCTCTGTTAGTGGAAAGTATTTGAGTTTTCCTTCTCTGACAGGTTTCCACCGTATCCAGCTTCTGGCTTTTGCAGGTTTTACTGTATAGCTTCATAACTCAAAGATAATCACTGTTAACATTTAGATGTCTAGTTTTCTAATATTTTTTCCACATTTATACATACTTCAAAAACATCTGATATCTATTACACTATCTTTCTTCCTCTTCACATAGCACATGCCCCTTTCCAAATTTGTATTTTTCTTCACGGAATTTTAAAGGGGAATATAAAGTCTACTGTGATCATACACCATGATTTATTTAAATGACTCCAAGCATTTTTATAAACATTTTTGTACCTAAGTCTATGTGCTCATCCATGAGCACATACTTGGAAAGAGGAATTTTATTTTTACTCTGAAAATACAGGCCGCAGTTATTTCCTATTGCACATTACTTTACAATTTAAAGTCCATTAAAAAAAACCACTTCCCTATTATTCAAGGGGAAAATTACAGTTATCCTATCTTGACTTTGGCCTTGACAAAGGATGTTCATAAAGCAACAGCATGGTCCAGAGGAAAGGGTGGAGCCCTGCTGAGAGCCAGGCTCTCTGGGTGGCCATTCCAGCTTTGCCTTAGCCAGTCTACATGGCCCTGGGTGAGTCATTAACTATTTACATTCTCTGTTTTTCCATCTTAACAAAGACAGAGTTAGAGTCTATTCCTTTCATCCATACCAAACCTTAGAAAGTAGCCCAATGGCATGAAGGTCACACTTGTCCCATCCCAGAAACCCAAGGTAAATAAACTAAATCGGTGTGGAAAAATTTAAAGGGTGCAAAGTATTTCCATTTGCGAGGCAACGTGAGAATGCCTCTCTCTCTCCCTCCCAGCTGGCAGCCTGAGAAATGAAACATTTAACAAGCTGCTCATGGGTAGCTTGATGAGGATGCCAAATTACACCAGCCATTTTTGTCCCTTTTGGTGCCATCACTGTTCCCCTTTATGCCATTGGGAATTCAGGGTGGCAGGAAGATAGGCTGGCATAAATGAAAACTTTGCAATATCCAGGGAGCACCTGAGTTTACGTCTTACTCAGTAAAATTTGTAGAAGTAAAAGCTTCTCTCACTTACTAATAATTGAACTTCATAGAAAAGAGAAATAAATCCAAGAAATGGGACCATTGCACTGATATTTACTCACCTGGTA
The DNA here is from genome assembly GCF_030014295.1 of Loxodonta africana. Classification (NCBI taxonomy): domain Eukaryota; kingdom Metazoa; phylum Chordata; class Mammalia; order Proboscidea; family Elephantidae; genus Loxodonta; species Loxodonta africana. The sequence goes on from NC_087354.1 coordinate 23,768,030, forward strand.
GTAAGTAACCAATTCATTACTGAGGGAATAAAGAGATAATACGTACCCAGCAAACGAAGGAGGAGAAAAAGAACTCCCAGGGCATAAGACTTGAGTTCAGGGCTGACAGTCCTACGTGGAAAGATGAAAAAAAAAAAAAAAAAAAGATTCTTATCACCTCACTTTAATTAACAGACCCCAGAATCATTTCCTGCCGTCCATCAGACCCCTTCTTTAGAACATCACTGTTTTTTTTGTAAAGTCTGAAAAGTAACTGCTACTGCAGTGACAAGGTAGGTTGAGGAATTCAACAGTGTTTTAATAACGAGCTCATCCTGTCGTTGGAAGGACAGAATGCAAATTTGGCCCACAAAGTTTTCATTTAAAGACATTCTGCTTTTGTTGGGGCAGGGAAGCACCTTAAGTTAGTGGGGTACATGTATAGGGAAACATCAACTGGGAAAACCATTCCCCTTATGCTTCCTGGAAAAGAGGGCAGAACCAATAACACCTTTGTCATCCTCAGGTCACACTGTGAAATCAACCAGACCAGCATGGTTTGACACCCTGGGTGGGCCATCTGTGAAATAATCCATTCATCTACATTAAGTTTCAGTACATTGTATATTGGAAAGGTACATTTGCATAGTCTCAATTCTTTATTGTGAAATGAATTCAATCTCCCTGGCCTTGGTTTACCCTAGAGTGGTCCCTTAGAATGATCTTTGGGCACATTTTCTGAGTACACTCTCAGGGTGTACTTCTTTCTGGGATTATTGAGAGCTACAGTAGAGCTACCATTTTGGCCTATCATTGTGTTGTTATTGGGTGCTGTGGAGTCGAAGCCAAAGACATACCCACCTGAAGCTCACATAGGTAGTAGGTCACTGGATGGATGCTATTGGATGGTTGGGATGAATGACACAGTTTAATCCATTACAGTACTGAAATCCTGTTGGGAACTTGACTTCTAACCTTTATTTTCTACAGAATTTATTGCTAAGAATCACATGAGTCTTCCTAGTCTGATCAGGGAATGATGACTGATTCCAGAAAATGGGTCCATGCAGCTGATGACGTGAAATTTCCTTTGTAATGCTTTTCACACTTGAAATTAGCATTTATTTAATGCTTGGCTTCACTCCTTGAGGACAGGAACTATTTGTATCTTTCTTGTCTTAGTAATTTCAAAACTTAACATAGTGTCTGGCACACAGCATGTGCTGAGTGAACATATAAAGGGATGGATAGGCGGGCAATGCCTCCCGCTTTTGACACTGGGCAGGCTTATCTTGGGCTTCATGGTGAAGGAGCATAAAAGGGGAGCTATTTGACCAAACCCATGCTCGTGTGCTTCAGGTCATTCTGAGTACCACCAGCAGTGAACACAATCCCCATCATGAGTTTCTAGGGGAGAGGGGGAGGTAAGCACACAATTACATCCCTGAGAAGCACTTGGCTAGACTTAGAGACAGCTCCAGAGTGACTGAGTCTTTAGAAGCAACCAGGAGCATTTGAGCATGGCTCTAAGACTAGGAACACCCATGTGATCTAGGGAAGGCTTAGCAATACATTCTGTAGAAAATAAATGTTAGAAGTCAAGCTACCAATAGGATTTCAGTATTGTTATAGCTTCAATTGTGTCATGCATTCCAACCACCCAATAGCATCCATCCAATGACCTACTACCTGGTTTGAACTTCAGGTGGGTATAACTTTGCTTTTGACTCCATGGCACCCAGTAACAACACAACAACAATGGTAGGCCAAGCAACACTGCCAAACCAAAAGGACGTGGATTTAGTTTTTGAAATCTTCGCCCTTATTTCTGAGATTCTCGGGGAAAGCTAAAGATGTGTTATGCTTGGGGAAGTACACATTTCTTCTCAATTATAAAGAGTACAATAGAGGTAAGTAATCCCAGGGCCACAGGTCAAGACTCTCACTGAGTGATGCAGAAATGGCTCTCTAGCTGACTAAGCCAGACACCTGTGTGATATCAACGACGTCTGGACAGAAGAAATGCAGCTCTTTAGAAGGCACATGTTACAGAATCCACATCCTTCAAAGTCATTATCAGTTCCTTGGTTCTATTTTTTATACACTCATTTGAAGGTATTGACTTGAAAGACACATAAATAAAGGCAAAGATTCCTTATCAAAAAAGCATGCTGGTATAATGAGCTAGCATATTTATCCCCTGAAATTTGATTTCCTTTTAGCTATCATGTCACAAGGAACAAAGTGAGCAAAGTGCTAAGATCTCTCTTCATATCCTGTTGGGAAAGTGGTTCCAACAGGCGGAATAATTCATCTTGGATGCAGTTCTACAGAAGTCGGGGGCTCAGATCTGCACATCATTGAAAGTTCCTGGGAAGACTAGGGATGGGGCATTGGCTCCATAACTTACTGGCTGTGTGACCTTGAGTAAACTGCTCTCTGCACCTCCATTTCTCCATCTCTAAAATGGGAATAATACTAACGAAAATGGAAACTCAGTAAGTTAAAAACAAGAGCGCAGTGCTGGCCCTTAATAGGGGCTTGGTAAACATCAGCTTTTATTCTCTTTTGTGTACGTTCTGAGCACTGTTGTCAGCAGGTATGCTCCGGTCTAGCCTGAGACTGAGGCATTGGTGGTTCAGCAGTAGAATTCGCACTTTCCATGAGGGCAACCAGGTTCGAATCCCAGCCGACGCACCTCATGCGCAGCCACCACCCAGCTGTCAGTGGAGGCTTGCGTGTTGCTGTGATGCTGAGCAGGTTTCAGCAGAGCTTCCAGACTAAGATGGACTAGGAAGAAAGGCCTGGTGACCTACTTTCAAAAATCAGCCACTGAAAACCCTGTGGATCACAATGGTCTGATCCACAAGCGATCGTGGGGATGGTGCACAGTGAGGCAGGGCTTTGCTCCATTGTGCATGTGGTCGGCAGAGTCGGGGCCAAATTAACAGTAGCTCACAGCAGCTTGAAAGTGGGTATATCACCTGGGACTGGAGAAAGGCTGGCACACAACTGGGTGGTGGCACAGGCTACTTGTGTCCTTTGCCTACCTGAACGTCTGTTACAGCAAGTGAGGCTTGGAAGGAGACTGGATAAGGTGCTCCCTTGGCCCTCCCAGTATGCACACCATATATGCATGAGTCTCCAGCAGGCCAGCCTGGGGGGTGGAGTTAGGAGCTGAGGCCCAGCTTGGTCATTTAGTAAGCCCTGGTGGCGCAATGGTTAAGAGCTCAGGATGCTAACCAAAAGGTCTGCAGTTCTAATTCATCAGCCGCTCCTTGGAAACCCTATGGGGCAGCTCTACTCTGTCCTACAGGGTTGCTATGGGTTGGAATCAACTCGAAAGCAACCGGTTTGGTGGCACAGTGGTTAAGCACTCAAATGCTAACTGAAAGGCTGGCAGTTTGACCCCACCAGCTGCTCTGAGGCAGAAAGATGTGGCAGTCCGCTTCTGTGAAGATTACAGCCTTGGAAACTGTAAGGACACAGTTCTATACGAGTTGGAGTTGACTCGATGGCAATGGATGTGGGTTGGGTTGACCATTCATTTAACGGGAATCAAACATTTCCTGAAAATCTCCAAGAGCTGTCTGCCAAGCTGAGACCTTGGAAGAGATTAAGATTTCAACACCCTTGCTGTGTTTGGTCTGCCAGTCTTGGCTGCTCACCTCCTAGAGGCCGTGTTTTTGCAGGAGTGTGATGGGGAAGGGACAAAGGGGGATGGACTAGTAACTGCTAATGGGGGCAGGAGCCATTTTCTCTGCTTCTCAGGGCCTTCCGTATGTGAAGATCACAATAAAACTTCCTGAGAATTTCTAACGAGAACAATAAACTGCCCATAACACTGCCACCCTAAACCCATACCTGAGATCTGATAGGCTTTGTCCATATGCACATTACATATAATCAGCCTGCATATATAGTTTTAAATTCAATGGCTCATTTCATAAACATTTTTCATATTCTTAAGAGTTCTCATTGTTACACTGAACTGCAGTACCATAATTTAACTCATACTCCAATTCAGCCTTTCCTGCTATTATAGTTAGTGTTGTAATAAAAATCTGTCTGTGCCGCTGTGCCGAGCCTTTTTTTTTCTTGAAGGGCAGCATTTTTCTTAAGACAAATGGCAAGGGGTAGGGCTGTTGCCTAAAAGGGTCTGAACATTTTTATGGCCCTTGATTCACAGTACCATATGTTTTTTTTTTTTAAAGGAGTGACACAATTTTAAATGCCACAACAGCAACGTGTGATTTTACCACAGCCTTGCAAACACTAGGTGTTAATTTTTTGAACTTATTTTTCAAATATAGTAACTGCAAAAATGGCAAATTGGTATTCCTACCCTTAATGGTTTTGCACATTAACAAGGCATTGCTAATAACCTTCTGGTAATATAAAAACAAACAAAAAAACCCAAACCTGTTGCCACAGAGTTGATTCCAACTCATAGCGACCCTAGAGGACAGAGTAGAAGTGCCCCATAGGGTTTTCAAGGAATGGCTGGTGGATTTGAACTGCTGACTTTTTGGTTAGCAGTCATAGCTCTTAACCACTGTGCCACCAGGGTTCCTCTAGTACTATAAGTCCTGCTCATAAATCCTCTTTTGGGGGAATTCCTAAAAAAATCCAGGAAACGTGGTCTGCAGGGCTTGAGGAAGAAAGAAGCTGGCTAAAGCAGCTGGGGATGCGCATCTGCACAGGACACTTCCAAGCACTTCACTCCTTATTTCCTGCCTTCGGGACTGCATTGGTTTGTTTAGGTAACTGCATGCCACGAAGTAGTGACCTTTGCGTGGTGTGGTTTCCCGTTGTTCAGGTGGGTGCTCATCAGCTCACTTCTAGGCGCCTCACACAGATTTAGATAATGGGGAGAATGATAAAAAGTTACTCAGGTTATTATTTAATAATTCACCTCGAGGCACCTCTTCTGCTCCAGGACAGGTCCCGAGAGATGCAGGATTATGGTGTGATGGGTGACTTCCCTCTCCACTGTACTGTGCCCTCCCAGGCTGCCTCACATCTCTCTGGTGTTCACACACACATGGTCTCACCTGGCCCCACACCACTCCAGGAGGCAGGCAGAACCTGGAGTGTCACCTCCACTTACGGAGTTGGAGACAAGCCCCAGGGGAAATGACACGCCCAAGGTCAGAGGGCTGACCAGTGGCAGGGCAAGCAGGCAGGGCTGGGCAACAGGACTTTCAACTGCCAGTCCAATGCCTTGGTCACGTTGCTCTAACAATGCTGCTCTCTGCAAAGAGCAAGCCAGAATCACAGTCCCTTTCACAAATACCTGCAAAGTCTCCTTCTGGGAGGAAATGACAGCTCTGTCTTCTCCTCTGGGCCCTGCTCTCTACTCTTGGTGTGAGGTCGTAGGAAAGATAAAACCAAGCCAGTTGCCGTCAAGTCGATGCCGACCCATGGACAGCCCACATGTGTCAGAGCAGAACTGTGCTACTGAGGGTCTATCAGTAGCTGATTTTTCAGAAGTAGATGGATCATCAGGCCTTTCTTCCATGGCACCTCTGGGTGCACTTGAACTTCCAACTTTTCAGCCACCAGCTGTGCACCTTAACTGTCTGCCCCAAGATAACTGATTCCTGTCGGCCTAGGGAAGGTGCATTCCTTGCTGCAGCCCTACCTGCCTGGCTCGTATATAGTCTCTGAGGTTCTTTTCTCTAGGAGAAATGCAGACACACACCTGGTGGATGACAGGGGCAGCAGGGCTGGCTCTCAGGTCCCCGGGCTGGCCTGAGCGCTTACCTGATGAGGATGATGACCGAGGGCGTCTGCGCCATGGCGCCGATCATGCTGCAGGCGCACATCACGCAGAGGAAGGTGAGGAAGGCCTCCTGGCACCCGGGGCTGGGGCATTTCCCAGGCACCACGGTCGCGTTCTCAGGGGGGACAGTGGTGAGGCACGCGCAGCCGGTGAGATTCTGGAAGGGAAGCATCCAGCTGTTTGAACTGGGGGCATCTCCAGTTCCCAAATCAAAAGCCATCCGTCAGCGAAAGCTGCTGCAGCCTAATTATGCATTCCGTGGCGTTCCATTAATTCGGCCTGGATAAGCGAGTTAGCTCTTTAAGGAGGCCACAAAACATATGCAAATAAAGGCATATTTATGGGAAGGAGAGTCGATTCCCCTCTCTCTCGTGTATTTCATTTCTATTCTTGAGAATCCTGCAATAAACTGCACCGTGGACCGAAGTGACAATTAAAGAGGAAACCGAGCTTGCACAATATGATAAAGCATTGCCAAATTAACACTGTAATCACTTGCCAATTTGTCCTCTTTTTGATGCAGTTATAATTACGCAGAAATGTATTGAAAGGAGTAAATCAGGTAACCGCGTATTGTTGCTGGTTCGCTGCCCAGCGGAGCTCTCATAACAAAGGGTGTGTGTGGTCAGGCATGAAGGCGAGGCTGCGAGAGGGGAGGGCTCACGGGAAAGTTCTCCTGGGCTGAGAAAACCAAGGGGGCTCAGAGATGCCAGGATGCTGAGAGGAGGTCGTGGGGAGCAGAGCTAAGGCCCTACGAGATACACTGGTGAATATATGATCAGAGCGAAGCAAGAACAGCGGCTGCATTCCATTTGATCTCCTGGGCAGACGCCTGCCCAGTGCCTCTGCTCCCAGGAATTGCTGATGGTAGAAGGAGGAGCAGGGGCTGGCAGAGGTGGTGCCAAGCACCAAGTCAATTAAGGCTCCATAATAATAGTGCAGAGGCTTTTAATGAATACAAGATGAAAACAATCATAAATGATTCATGGCTTCTCTTTCTAGGACTGCTTGGCTTTCTAACCACACTAGGGAAATTCTCCTGAGGGTCAAACCAATCCCCTTTGGCTTTTATAATTCTATTCTTCCTGCCCTCTCTTCTGTTCCTCTCTTCTCTCTCCTCCTCCCCCTCTCCCTTCTTTTCTTTTCCCACAGGACATAAGAGACAGAGAGACAGTGTCTTATCCCATCAAGCTCCATGGGGTGACTGCAGGGTGTCGAGCCTTTAGGGGCACCAACCCTGGTGGTACAGTGGTTAAGAGCTACAGCTGCTAACCAAAAGGTCAGCAGTTTGAATCCATCAGGCACTCCTTGGAAACCCTACTCTGTCCTATAGGGTGACTATGTCGCTATGAGTTTTTTTTTTTTGGGTGCACGCTACCTGTATGCTATGTCCTGCACAAATGGGGAGTGGGGATGAGGGGTAGCCAGCCCTCGCGCCCCTCATCAAACTGTGTGCTGCTCTGGGACCCTCTTCCCTAAGCAATTCACGAGAGCGGGGCCTTTGCGTAAATGGCCCAGTTACAGTGTGTGGAAGTGTTGACTGCGATTCCCTCAAAGGTGCTGATGCCCTGCCCTGAAACAGTCCCTCTCCATAGACACCGCCACCTGGAATGACCTCTTCACCTCTGGAGATTTCCTACCAGTACTAGTTGTGTGGGATCAACGAATTAGGTCCTGACCATGCCCCTAATGGATGGGAATACAATGAGAAGTCTTTATCTCAGACTATGGCTGAGCAGCCCCATCTGGTGAGTTAAATGGGTTCCAGAGGCCAACATCCTGTGCATGCAGTGAGCAGGGCTAAGCTGCCATGGGGTTTGCAGCCAAGACAAAGGGAAGTGAAGGTGGGCAGAGCACACAGCAATGGAGAGGGATGGTACAACAATGGACCAAGGGCCACCCTGGCCAACTGGACAGGAATGATGCCAGAATAGAAGAAGCCAGAGGCTAGCATACAACCAGTGAAGACGTTGGCTTGCTGGTGCCAGAGAAGAAAAGCTGAGAATGGATGGGTCCCTCCCAAAGGTCAGAGGCAAATTTGTATTTATTTATTCAGATTTAACTGATTCGAAAAGAGCTGTGAAAGAGACTGGGGAGGAGATAAACCAGAGTGATCTGAGCAAGGCCTTGAATCAGTTTCCTTTTCCATTCGATGAGTCAGTTTAACATGGTGGCAAGAACTGCAGTGTGGGGCACGCTGGGGCGTTCTTGTGGCCCTTGCAGCAGGGAATCTAAGGGAGAATGCTGGGCCTGCAGTTGTATGGCAAGGAACGGGAGACGTCCTTATTTCTGTGCACAGGTCTGACTAGACGCTGTGTTAAAGAAGTTGGAGTGCTCTGGGTGCACAAGGCAACGAGGCCATTAGGGAAGAGTCCTTTGCCTTAGATGTCTGAGTGTGGTGGGGAGAACCTCAGAGGAGGACTGTGTAGTTTCCTCTCTCCCAGGCTTCATAACTGGGAGACAGCATAACTTCCACCAACAAGGTCTTACACTACTATCCCAAATGAGAAAGGAAGTAGAGGAGCAGCCCTTGAGCTAGTAGCATCTGGGCATCTAAGTGGGAACTTCTAGACTTGCAAAAGCTCTGAGCAGTAGTAAGTTTGAAAAAAGAGATAACTTGAATGTGAGGAAACGATCCACTTTAAGAAGATAACAGACGTTTGGATCCTAGTTCTGCCCCACTCTGTATACAACAGTTCTGTCCAGCCAGCCCCAAAGGTGGATGGATCTTAGAAACTGCCTGTGGATTCTCATAGCTTAAATGAAGTGGAATACCCCATACTGCTTTCTTTGGTTCCCAACAAGTGGCCAACTATTAAGAAAATGCACCAGGCTCCAGAGACGAGTTTGTCTTCCCAGCCGGCCACTCCCTGGAAGGAATGCAGTCTCCGCTGCCTCCAGAAGAGACGAGTTCTCTGCCTATGCCACAACATGGGGTGGCAGGTTCTAGTTTTACTGCCAGTGACATGTACTGTGAGGCCTCATGTTGAGAAGAATAGGCCTGATAAGGTTTGGAACCAGTGGTGGGGTTTGGAACAGGGTGGGGCTGGTTTGTAAATCCTGTAAGAACTCAACCTACAGATATACTTGTCCAGGCAGAAAATGGTGTTGGCATATGTATAATATGACTGCAGTGTACACTGATGCCATCAGTAGGGACTGGTTACAGAGACTCTAGTAGATCCACACAATGGAAGATCACATAACTACAAAACATTTACGTGAGCATTCTTTATGTACTAATACAGAAAGATATGCAAGACAAATTATTAACTTAAAAAATACAAAAACTCAAAACAAAACAAGAAGACATAGAACAGGGTCTTATATGTACAATAAAAAATCCAGAAGATATACACGGAATTGTGTATTTGGTAGAGTGGTGAGCTGAGAAGTGGGTGAACAGGGAATGGGTGGAAGGGAGAGTTTTTACTCCCTCTTTTTTGTAGTTTTGGACCACATAAACATATCATCTATTAAAAAAAATAAAAAAGCCCCAGAACATTAGAAAACAAAATCAATGAAAGAAGGCACTGTCATTGAAAACTGTACTCTTGCTCCCATTCAGTTTTCAATTGAAATTGAAAAATGCCTCTATTCACATATGATGATGGGGATAAATAATTACAAACAAGCTGGAGACCATAAAAGTAGAAAGATTACTCTATGGAATCTTGGATTCATTTCCTATTGATGAAGAAAATCATCAGCGTGCGATTTCGACAGCTCCTATTACAAGAACAAAATACTCATCAGCGGTGTTTCAAAAATACTGGCAAAAAAAGTTGTTTCTGTTTGGGTCTTGTCCCTACGTTCAATACTTAGGGATCAATTCCTTTTAATTGTACCAATGAAAAAAATTCCTAGGTTGAAAGATTAGTCTGCTAAACGGATACGTATGAGCAATTATGTTATTTTAATTATAAAGCTTCTTGTGACAATTTGGCAACAGATACTGGCGAAGGTTGCACAAGATGCTTGATGTAACTGGTGTCACTGAATTGTACATGTGAAAGATGATCGATTGGCAAATGCTATGTTACCTATATTTTCACAACAATAAAGAAAAAGAAAAGGAAAAAAGAGCCTCTTGTGAAAAACTGAAAGGTAGAGAGTTATGTCCCTACATTCTAGAAACACCTCCTTTTCTTTTTCTTTGGTAAAGAATTCCAATATCAACAGAGGAGGAACCAGAAGGCATGTCTAATTGCCTCCGTAAACAACTTTCTCCTTTGCCATGAGACCAGAAGAGCTGGATGGTACCCAGCTATCACTGCTCAATGTTTTGATCAAAGATTCTATAGAAAGATCCTCATCAAAAGGGGAAAAATTTGAACAGAATTTTGAATTCTCATGGAATCCAGGCTTTCTGGATCCACTGAGACTGGAAGACCTATGAAACAATTGCCCTGAGATAATCTTTAAATCTTAAACCAAAACCATCCCCTAAAGTCATCTTTAAACCAAACAATACGTTAGCTTAATTAGCAAAGAATATTTGCTTTGAAGATTGTGCTCTTTTAAAGCATTATCTGTGTGTTATCAAACTGACAACAGCAACTTGGAAGGTTAGATGAGAAGCTCAGGGAGCAATGAGTTTATGTTAATGGTGGCGGAATCACTTGAGAAAGGAGGGTCAGAATGGTGGCACAACTTGAAGAATGTAATAATCAAGGTCACTAAATTGTACGTGTAGAAACTGTTGAATATTTTGGCTGTGTACCTCTTCACTGAAAAAAATAAAAAAAGAATTCCATTACCATGAAGAAACTACATTTTCTATTAAATGTCCTGCCTTAGTCCCGCAGTTTAGAAGGGGAGTTTTCCAGAGAGGGTGCCAACACAGGCAGCATTCTGTTCTGCTCTTGCCTATGAGCCCTTGGATCTTTTGTGCCTGACATCCTAATAACTGGGATGGCAAACTAGCGACACCACCACCATTGATTGGGACATCTTCTTTTGAAGGATAACATACTCCTATGTGTCCCAGACATGTACAGATTCTTTCATGATTCACTTAAGTTCCTTCAACAGCCTCCTGCCATTTTTTACTGTCTTTCTGTAGCTGGGACTCCTTTTCCCTTATTGGCCCAACCCAACTGGTATTCCCAGGAAAAAAACTCAGAGCTCATAGCAAAGAGCAAAGAGCCCTGTTGGCAAGACACGTGCCTCAAGGCAAAGGTGATACTGAAAAGCTCAAGGAGAAATACAGTCTTTTCTCCCCTTGCAGGGTCACTGACTGAAGGATAATGGCCAGGGAGGAAAAATCTGAAATGAAAGCAAGACCTGCATCTACCTATCAGCCCTTTAACCTGTAATGCATGAGCCAGAGAGGATCCTGCCAGAGCCTTAACTACCACCTGCAGAAGGGGAGGAAAGAGGCAGTTCTCTGGGGAGTGGGCCACGCTAACTATTTACTTCAGCCACACCAGGTAGGAAATGTGGGCAGAACAAGGAAAGCTGGAAGATGTGACTGCGACTCAGAATGAACAGACAGGCCCCTGGCAGCTCTCTCTGTCTCTCTCTGTACATATAGCTTTCACTTTCCCTACTTCCAAATCAGGAGTCCCTGCGTGGTGCAAATGGTTAAGCGCTCAGCTCAGCTCAGCGGCTAACAGAAATGTTGGAGGTTTGAGTCTACCCAGAGGCCTGGTGATCTACTTTGGAAAAATCAGGCATTGAAAACCCTGTGGAGCACAGTTCCACTCTGCCACACATGGGGTGGCCATGAGCTGGAGTTGACTTAATGGCAGCTGATTTACTCTAAGTCAAATTCCTGATCATATCATGAGGTTTCAAGCCTCCACACCCACGCTTACACACTGCTGGATGATTTCTCCATGCCTGGTCCATCAGGCAAATACTCACTCATCCTTCAGGATGGAGGCCTGGTCCCCTGCCACTCCTCCTCCTCCAGGGAAAATGTCCCCTCCTTCCTTTGAGTCCTCTCCCACTCTACCAACTTCTACCCTTGGAGGTAGAACATTGCAGGTTCACTAATCTGTCTTCCTCTCTGCTTCCTTCTGTTAGAATGCAGCCACCTAACCTTTAATGTCAGCTATTTCTTAAAGATAAAAATATCTTCCTTATTGTAAAAGTGATGTATATTCATTTTAGACGACTTGGAAATACACAAGACATTTCGAAGAAATATATAAAAATCAGTGTTTTAATCCCTAACCAGAGCTAACTTGCTAACAATTGTTGGCTATATATTTTTCCAACCTTTGTTTTATTCAAAGATACGAGCATATTTAGATTTTTCTTTTCTTTATTAATAGGGATCAAGATCTATATATTGTTTTATAATGGGCTCTTTCGACTTTTTTTTTGTTTTTTTGACTTAACACTGTATTTGAGACATTTGAGGTCAGATTAGGTGCTGTTCTGTGCTGCTTCCTTGTCTGTAACTATGGAATATTACTTCTTATTTTACAGTAAACACAGCTCCTTATCTTATTCATCTCCATCTATGCCTAGCACAGGCCCTGAGATATACCAAGTATCCAGGTAGCAATGTCCCAACAGGACTTGATTTCAGAACATTCACGACTGCCTTCTGACCAGTCATTACCAGGGTAAGTATAGACTTTTAATTCAGTCTGGTAAATGGGGTTTCCATGCTAGGCTCTATGGGAGCGTTTACAAACTGAAAGCCTTTGGGGGCAAGACAGGAAACATAAATAAGAAAAATGGTCCAGGGGACCATGGCTGACAGAGACCAAATGTCCTGTCTAAAGGGGCAGCCACTTCTTAGCTCCAGCCAATATTGCTTTACAGGGGAGCAAGGGCCATTAGATGACCTTCCAGCTTCTCTAAAAAGGCTAGAAATCTAGATTCACATATGAAATGCCCAGACTGTTAAACCTTGGTTCTGGCCACAGTAAATACATCTTCAGGGCATCTCTGGCACCTAGGCAACCAGTCTGTTCCTTCCACTGCAATATGTTAACATGGCACATCCAACTCTCCAGCTTGCCTTCTTCAGTACTACAGGAGAAATGTGAATAAAATAAGGGTGACAGGGAAAGGAGACTGAAGGATGAACACTCACTCTCAGCTAATATGCTTAGAACAGTCATTCTCAACTGGCCGTGATTTTGCCCCCAGGGACACGTGGCAATGTCTGGAGAAGTTTTTTTGGTTCTCACAAATTGTGTGTGTGGGGAGGAAAGGGCTGCTATTTTCATTTAGTGGGCAGAGACCAGGGATGCTGCTAAATATCCTATAATGCACAGGGCATCCCCTACGACAAAGAATTATCCAGCTCAAAATCTTAATAGTTCCGTGGTTGAGAAATCTTATACTGGAACAGTTATTCTCAACCTTGGTAAATACCAAAAATATTTGGGATGCTTTGAAAAAAATACTGATGCCTGGGCCCCACTCCAGGACAATGAAATCAGATCTCTGAGGAGGGGGCTCAGACATTGGATTTTAAAAGCTCTAAGTTCTAGTGATTTTAATGTGCAGCCAGGCTTGAGGTCCATGATATTAAACCATGAGTCCCTGCAGGCACCCATAATGGAGTCATCTTCTTTCCTTCCACAGAAGCTACTTGGTGCTTTCCTCAAGCAGGTGCTCAATAAATATCTGTTGCCTGGATGGGGAAATCAAGGTGCCCTGGTGGTACAGTGGTTAAAGGGCTCAGCCGCTAACAGGAAGGTAGGTGGTTCGAACCCACCAGTTGCTCCACAGGAGAAAGATGTGGCAGTCTGCTTCCATAAAGATTAGTCTTGGAAATCCTATGGGGCAGCTCTACTATGTCCTACAGGGTTGCTCTGAGTTGGAACTGACTTGGCGGCAGTGGGTTTTTGGTTTGGATGGGGGGTTAGAGTAGTAGTCACTTGTCATTAGTCCCCTACAAAGTGCTGTGCGGGATTCGTATTGCCTTTCAACATTGTACTGGTGGCTGATGTAAGCTTTTTTTTTTTAAGTCAATTATTCAGTACATCAAAAGGATACAACTTCCAGCAGTCAGTCGGCAGCATACTAACATGCTTTCTGTTGGAATAATTTACTTCTAAAAGTGAAAGGTACAGAAACAGTCTGGACAATATATTCCTGCCAAAGAGAGCTTAAGAAATTAACTTGCAGTCTTTTTGTCACCCCTCCTGGTTATATGCAATGAGGAGAACTAGAAATCCTATATTAAATGCAATCCTAGAAAACTGCATTGCTATTAGTCAAGAAGATATGAAATAAGAAAATAATAATAATAATAAAAAACTCAAACAATGGCGAGAAGGAAAGTCTAATATTAGAAAATTGCTAATGCCAACCAGATCTCTCAGTTGTTAGGATTATTTGATCTAATCAAGTTATGAGCAATTTTTACGAGTCTTGATGGAAGTTCTAAGCCGTGAGAGATGAGCAATAATAGGGTGGTTAGTAGTGAAATCCATACCATCCAATCTACCTGCCTGCCCATGATATTATCACCTGTGGCTCCCTGGGGCTCTCTGAGGTCGACACAGGGGTACCAGTGGGCATTTAGGAGGCACAGAGCCTCTGTTCAGAGTCCACAACAGAACCCTCATCCCAGGATGCTGGAGTCTAGGAAGCCATTAGAACACCTGGGGAGAGAACTGGGCTGGGCGAGTGCAGGTGCTGTGGGACTCCACAGGGAGGTGCCAATGCAGACCTGGAGGAAGTGACATGGTGGGAGAAAGCTTCCCAGAGGCAGAGTCAGAGAAGCAGAGCCCTCACTTAATAAGGAGGGATTATGCACTGGAGTCCCTATGTGGCACAAAAAAGTTAAGCCTTGACTACTAACTGGAAGGCTGGTGGTTCGAGTCCACCTAGAGATACCTCAGAAGAAAGGTCTGGCAATCTACTTCTGAAAAAATCAGCCACTGAAAACCCTATGGAGCTGAGTTCTACTCTGACACACATGGGGTCGCCATGAGTCAGAATCGACCCAATGGCAACCGGTTTGGTTTTGTTTATGCATGTGAAGGGATTAGATGGGGAAGGCTATTCCAGATACAAAGAATAGCATGCGCAAAGGTCCAGAGGCCAGGGAGAGCTGAGTGTGTTGAGGGAACTGCAAGATGGTCAATGTAGCAAGTACTTCTTCAAGAGGTGGGAGGACTAATCAGGCTGAGACTGGAGGAGCAACCTGGGCCAGTTCGAGAAGGCTGAAGGGAAAGTCCCACCTATGGAGAGCATGTATGAAGAGATTCATTCAGAAAAAAGAAGGACTATAAGTAGGAGTTTCATCCTAAAAAGGGAAGTCACCGAATGCACAGGAAAGACACTGCTTTTGGCATCAGACAGGTCCTGCATTGATATGCCAGCTCTGGTACTTCCTGCTGCGTGACCTTGGGTAAGTCACGAACCTCGTCTGTCATCAGGGAATAAGAACATCTGCCTCACAAGGTTGCTGGAAGGATGAATGAGATAATATATACAGGGCCAGGGTATGGGAGGAAGAACCGGTGAAGCCAGGAAAACTCACACGGGGAAAGGTGAACTCCAGGGGATAGTGAAAGAATAAATACAAAAAGGGAAAGAGGATAAGAGAGACAAAGGCTGTGGAAGAGTATTTTTTGGCAGAGTTTGGAGATGAGAAGGAGATACAGGAAAGGAGAGAGACAGGAAAGAAGCGAACGTTCTAGGAATGTAATCCAACATTTAGCATTTTCCCAAAAAACTACATCAAAGACTTAAAAGATTTACATCGTTTTTTGCTAGTTGTTGGCTGTTGGCCTGAGATGCTTTTGACTCTGGACCGAGCTGTCACGAGCTGCTTGTGACACTTGGAAGGCCCCGTTACCAAAGCCTGCTGCCGCAGTTTCACGGTTGTGGTTGTTTTAAAGGCTAGACCATCACGGGGCCCCCTTCTAGGACAGGAGCGTGGCTTTGTGTTCCAGAATCCCTCACCCAGCTGTCGGAAGCCAGGGCATCTGAACATCTGTCTCTACGGGGAGGGTATGTCAGCCCCACCCCACCCCAGCTCTGGGGCCTGGTGGTTTCTCACCCTCTGCCTTATAATTGCAGGAGAATAACCTTCCCACCCTGCCTGCTCCTCGGCAGACAATGCGAGGCTTCAGGCAACGTGAAGGAAGGCAGGTGCCTGGGGAATACAGGATCTGTTCCAGGTAAGCTGAGGAGCTGGCGATCCGATAATTGCACTCTGCGGCGTTGGTGTTTCAGCAGCTGGACGCAGCCACCAGCCTGATTAGGCTCTTATTCCATAAGACTCTTGTACATGCCAGGTTGGGGGAAATACAATTTTTGAGATTTTTTTTTTTGGTTGGTGTATTCTCCAAAATACAGGCTCGCCGGGTCTCAGGACACTCACCTACCCTGAGTCAATTTCATTCCTGGACTAGGACAAGAACCGAGACTGATTTATAATATAACTTTCTGGATATTAAAATGCTAATGAAGTTGTTGTCACAAAAAATAATAGCCTGTGTTTTTATTTTAACCATTTTCAAGGCCCCATCCCTTCTAAAAAATTCATTTCCATTCACATATGGAAAGTGCTTTATGATCTAATTTAAAAAAAATCAGTTCCTCCTTCACCCCGCTCCCCCATGGAGATTTATTTTCTCCGTAGAAAGATGTTACTAACTGGCCAGGAATCTAAATGTTAAAAGCCAGGAAAAACGAAATCTTTGAAAATGACAATAAATGATACATTTTTCTTCTTTTCAGGGAAATTACTGCTCCCAAAAGATAGAGGGTGTGGGAAGGGGAGGGCACAGAACTCATAAACTCAGCTCTAAGTTCCTTGAAAGCAGCCACTTGGCCTTCTGCGTATCTTCCTTCCCATTCATGCGCGTCACAGACATTTAGGAAGTCCTTCCTAGGTACGAGCACTTGGCTCTGCACAGAGTTTCAAAAGAACGGTCCCCAGTCCCCATCCTCAGGAAATCCAGAGATCAGAGCAGATGACAGACACTTTGGCAGACCACAGCAGAGAAGTGAGAACAGTGCCTCCAAGAGAGACAGGTACAAAAGGGCTTCAGAGGCAGGAACCCCAAAGAGAAAGGTGGGAAGGGATGGTTTCACAGAGGAGGTGGAATTTCAGTAGGGTATTGACAGGTGAGTAGTTGTGGCCCAATTGCCAGGGAGAAGTATGAAAAGACTTGCTGTACGGGAAGGTGGAATAACCCAAACCAAAAGGAGGCAGAACTGAAGAGAAAGGCTGAAGGCAGACACACGGTGACGACACTTGCTAACCAGGCTAAGTGCCTAGATCTTATCTTCCAGTTGGTAGAGTAGCATTAAAAACAAACAAAAACAACCAGTTGCTTTTAAGTCGATTCTGACTCCCATGGACTCTAGAGTAGCATTAAAACAAAACAAAACAAAGCCCCAAACCACTTGCCATCAAGTCAATTCAGACTCATGGCAACCCCAAGTATTGTAGAGTAGAACCGTGCTCCACAGGGTTTTCAAGGCCAAAACCTTTGCAAGGCAGATCACCAGGCCTTTCTTCCAAGGTGCTTCTGAATGGGTTTGAACCATCAACCTTTCAGTTAGTAGTTGAGTGCGTAACTATTTGCAACACTATTAGAAAAAGTCACTTGCAGTGCTAGAGAATGCATTCCGGCTACAGTGTAGGAGACAGACCAGAAGGGGGCCACCCTGAGCCAGGAGACCAGTTAGGTAGCTACTGCACTGGTCCAAGCAAAGAGAAGGGGCTGCCTCCACCAGGGCCAGAGACACTGCGAGGTGAGATCAGCACAACTCGGGGGCCAGTTACTCAGCACCAGCTTTCATGCAGAGAACACTCAGAATGTTATGGGCTAACAGCCAATTGCAAAATTCATGCTAAGAAGGAAAGAGCTAAAACAACAACAACAACAAAAAGTATGTTGAGGGAACTGGAAAAGGTGGTAGGCATCTATTTGGGAAGAAAAAGGCAAAGGGAATTGCGTAAGGAAGAGGTTAATTTAGTCTTAGATAATCTTAGGCTTGCAAGAGTTCTTTCCAGATAAATAGTTTTCTAGCTTTTGTTTACATACTTCTAGTGATGGGGGAGCTCACCACCTACAGAGACATCTCATTCCATTGATACCCTTTATGAGTGTCTTGGGCCAAAATCTTTCTCTCTGGCTCCATATGTACAGTTTCCTTTGACTTTTTACTTTCAATTACTCAGTGAAATTCCTTGGAAACCCACTTGATTCAGCAAATGGCTAAATTGGATGGCTGGTCAGTCCTCCCATCCTGTTGACATTAGATCAGGACTGAAGCTGAGAAAAAGTCACAGGATTGGACGGCACTGTATGTACCACGTGTGGTTGCCACTCATGACCTTGACCTTGGGTTTTAAGCTACTTTGGCTGCCTAAGGTCCGCTGGCCCACCCCGCCCCATCAGAAAGCATCATACCGTGCTGTTGCAGCCAGCAAAGCAGGCAGACAGGTAGGTGATCCCGTCCGCCCCGCACACTGGAGTGAAAGAGTCGGTTTGGCATTCACAGTTATTATTGCAGGGCGAGTAGGGGTCCAGGGCTGAGCCGGCTGCTGAGCTGGAAAAGAAAGGAGAAATGGAGCCCATTAGAGAGAGGCCAGTCCCAACAGGATCCTCGTAGCAAGCCCTCTGCCCTCTGCCTTAACAAGTCAAACTGGCGCTCTTGCTTATAGACTTCTGACCTGGCAATCCTTCCTTCTCCTCTTGCAATCTTAATCCACACTGTCCCTCAAAGACCAGCTAGGACCAACGCTGAGAGCTCTGTAGGCTGTACCCTGCAGGACGGGGCCAGGTGAGCAGGTGGCAGAGAGCTGGGTCTGCCTAGAGGAAGAGGCCCCTTTCTACCATTTGACCAATGCACCCTCTGGGCTGGGGGCAGCCACGGCTTAGCTAGTGTTCACCCACTCTGTGAAACCTGTTCTGATGCTGCACCCTCAGCTCACCCCCTTCCCTCGACCAGCAATTCTTACTTCTTCCTTCTCTGGGGTCATCCTTTCTCTTTATCGTATTCATCCCCAGCAGAGAGCAAGCCCCACAGAGCTTAAGCCATCGCTATGACTCACCTGGCCTCAATAACTAGGGTCTGTTTGCTTCATTTCCTAGAGCAAGATACCACTAAGATGTATTTTACATCATTTAAGGCAGAGTTATCCACAGCAAGCAAACTGAAGAGAAAAAGGGTGGAGTAGGTGTCTTCTAGAACTCTAAAAGAAGTGTCTCCTTCACCCCCATGATTTTCAGCTAAGTCTCCCAGGGTCCTGAGCACTTACACAGTAATAGAGATGAAGGAGGTGATACCTGACAACTCATGTGTCAGGCCCTGTTCCAGGCACTGTGTGCACTATTGCATTTATTCTCAGTATGACCCCTGGTAGTAGGTACAGTTATTGTCCCGTGCTGACAGACAAGGAAAGTGAAGCAAATATGGGGTAAATAGCCTGCTCAGACGTACATAATGTCTATACAGTAGAGCAGGGACTGGAATGTGGGCAGTTTGACCATATGCTCTGCCCCCTTCTCTTCTTTTCTGTTGAAGAATAACTTTGTTATAGTAAGACTCTGCCCTTTTAACCACTATAGTTTATTGCCTGAGAGCCTGGTGACCCACACGAAAGGCTGGTGGTCTTTATCTCAATAGTGTTGTTCACAGCATGTGCAAACCAGACAATACTCTACCTGGAGAGGTGAACTGAGGCAGTGTGGGGTAGACGGGGACTAGAAGAGGCCCACTTGGGGAGGGGGTGCAGGGGAGGAAGGAGCGTGGCCTGTGCTCACAGAGAATACGCAAGCTGCCTGTCCCTCTGCCCTCCCATCCTGCCTGCTCTCCCTCACAGGAGGCTGCAGGCAGGCTCAGCTCTCCTGGTGTCTTCTGGCTGAACTGCAGGAGCCGGCACAGTACCTGCAGGGCCCTGGAGTCCCGGTGACTGCCTGGAGGAGGAGCCTGGCTCTGGAGAGGAGCTGGACCCTGCAAGCCACCCTTGCTGCCACCTGGGTTCTCCCAGGCCAGCTTCCCAAGGCAGCCTCAGAGTCCCGCTTAGAAAAGGGACAGCTGTTGGTGCTGGGTATATAAGGACTCTCCGTAATTCCTTCTAAGAGCAATGCTGATTGGACTCTGATCCAAAGCATTGGGGTAATGAGTAGGAAATAAGAAAAGTGGTCCCATATGAACTAAGTAACTAACCTCCTTCCTTCCTTCCCTCCCTCCCTCCTTCCTCCTTCCCCCTCCCTCCCATCTTTCTTATCTTTCTTTCTCCCTCTTTCCCTTCCTCCCACACTATCAATACCTACCAGGCACCAAACCCTGAGATTACTATGAGTCTAATGATAGCTTCTGATAGTTTAAGTAATTGTCGAAATCCTTTCCACCTTTTATTTTAAGCTCAAATTTAAAATAAAACTTATTTTCATTTTTTATGTTCACATCATTCCTAAAGTCAAATGCCAAAAATAACCTTATTTTCTCCCCCAGTGTGCCCCTGGCTCTCTGGGAGAGAGCCCTGTCAGCCCAGAGGGTCATAGTGATCCTTGACCCGGGAAGTCAGGTACACGAGTGTCATCGTCTCCTCTGGCTCCATTCACACCAAGCACAGGGAGAGTGTCCTGGCATCCTTGAGCAGGAGGGGCTGAGGCTGACACTTCTAGAACTTACTTGTTTCCATAGGGAACAGTAACCCCAGCCACAGGGCCCGTGTCACAGCCCAGGAAGAGGAAGGAGACGTAGCAAGCTGTGGACACCAGGTTAACGAGCATGGCCATCCGAATGGCCCCAAGCGCAGACAGGCTGAGCTTCTTCACCAGGAGACCGCCCAGAAAGATTCCCAGACAGGCACACGGGATCGCGGTCATCCCTGGAATAAGAGCAGAGCGGGGAACCGTGAGGGGACAAAGAAGCGCCAATCAACACGGAGGGGTGAGGGCCAGGCCTGGGGCTGAGCCCTGTGAAGAGAAAACTTCCCACTCACTTCCTCGCCAGTGCCCCAAAGTATTTACTAGGGGCCTAAATCTCTGCTTGAATGGTGTGCATGGTTAAGTGCTAGACTACTAACTGAGAGCCGGAGGTTTGAACCCACCCAGAGGTGCCTCCGAAGAAAGGCCTGGTGCTTCCCAGAGGTCGCAGCCCTGAAAACCCTGTGGAGCAGCTCCCCTCTGCACACTCGAGTCTGCCATGAATCGGGATCGACTCAACGGCAACTAGTAACAACAACAACCTCTGCCGGGCTGCTGTTGCGTCGACCCCAACCCACAGCAGCCCCACGTGTGTCAGAGTGGATCTGTGATCTACAGGGCTTTCCATGGCTGATTTTTCAGAAGCAGATCACCAAGCCTTTCTTCCAAGGCACCTCTGGAAGGACCTGAACCTCCCACCTTTGGGTTAGCAGTTGATTGTGTTAACCATTTGCACCACCCAGGGACTCCGTGAGAGGCAACTATCTATCTGTCTGTCTATCTTTCTAATTTCTGCCCTCAAGGAGCTCACAGAGCATTGAAGGAGGTAGACACGTAAAATCCTCGTTACGATGAACCTTGGTGCATACACCAGTTGTGCTGGGCGGGGCACAATTAAAGAAAACACACACAACTGATGTGGGGACAAGGGAGAGATAAAGCCAGATGGACTGGGACATATATATACGTGCATCTTAGGAAGGTCAATGTCATGGAGCACCGTGGAGGTCAAATGGGAAGAGGGCTCAGGAGTGTCTAGGGCTTTGCTCCCTCCTTCTCATCAGGCGAGGGGAGATCCGTGGATGGGTCTGGAGGCTGCTCCTCCCAAAGGTCACAGAACTTGGCAGCCCATAAAGACAGCATTTGAACCAGCTCTGCTCCTCCTCAGAGGGTAAAAAAGAAAAAAAATTTTTTTTTTCTTTTTTCTTGTTACCTAGCACCCATCAAATCGGTATGTTGCACGGCTCTCAGGGAGTAATTGGCATAAAAAATACATTTTTTCCTGCCTCGTATACACAGAGCTATCTGTAAGGTGGCAGGACCACAAGAGCTATCTGTAAGGTGGCAGGACCATAAACCTGTTACTCCTGACTCTCGGGGACTCACACAGACTTTTAGGAGGACCAAAGGACCCTAGACTTCCAATCTCCTGTTTGGTTTTGCTCTCTTTCGACTCATTTTATCTAAATCTGGCTTCCCATCACCAATACCATTTTGTCCACAATGTAGATTATGCATGGACGATTTTCCCGTCTAGGTGGCCTCTTCCTCGCCAATCAACAGACCTTTAGGTCAGTCAGCTACATTAACCAGCCAGTGCATGCTAAGGGAATGCGAATTAATGTTAATATTAGGGTAAGGAAAACCTAATCAGGAAGCATGCTCCAAGAAAACAGCACGAGCCAGTTTCAAACAAACATACCATACCTCTGCATTATCTCTATTATCCTCCATATTATCTGTTGCTCTTGGTATCTGTGCATGGTCCACTCTGCTGGTGTAGAAGTAATGACGGTCTACGTATCCCCATGCCTCGGCACCTTCATCTCCTTCCTTAGGGGTCACCCCCAGTTATGCTCACTCCTCTTTCTTTCTCTCCCAGAACAGCCAAGCCAAGCCAGGTCCCAGGCTTTGCACATGCTGTCCCTGCTTCTTGGGACACTCTTGCCCTATGTCTTTCCTTGGCTGGCCCCTGTCCCTCCCAGATTCCCTATATAAAGTAACTCCTGCAGCCACTGCCTGGGACTCTCTGTTGTTACACCCTCGTGGCTCTCCCCATTATCTGAGGGTGCCCTGTTTATTTCTGGTTTTCTTGTTCTCTTTCCCCCTACTAGGAAGCACCTTCCCTAAGGACAAGGACTTTTTCCATCCCGTTCAGCCCAGCACCATCTCCCAGCGCCTGAATGGTGTCCAGCAGAAAGCAGGCACTCTGTATTATTTTCTGAATGAACCAAATCATGACAGATTGAATCCGCATGAATGAATGTTGGTGACAACAGGTCCATGCCCAGAGAGCAGGCCTGTGCGTTGTTTAACTTCCTACTAGACACAGCAAGAGTGACGGTAGCTATGGCAATAACAAGCTTCTGGTGCCTTTTCTCCAAGCCACTGTCAGCCTCCCGTCTTCACCCCTGATTGGAGCACCTTCTCAACACTCTAGGCAGTTATCAGAATGTCCCAAAACTCCATCATCATTATGTTAATCTCTGCAGATTGTGTACATTTATCTTCACTCATAAATCACTGCTACCTGCCCCTTCCTCATCAATGGTGTCACTATTCTCTGAACTCTGCGGAACTTGTTGATGGCTTTGTAGGTAGCCCAGAGCTTTGTTGCTGCTCTGGGATTAACTCACAGGCCTCATCTCCCAGGTTCATGGGAGGTACCAACCCAAAAAAACCAAGCCCCTTGCTGTGGAGCTGATTCCAACTCACGGTGACCGTATGTGTTACAGGGCAGAACTGCTCCATAGGGTTTTCAGGTCTGTAATCTTTAAGGAAGCAGATCTCAGGCCTTTCTTTCACAATGCCGCTGGACGGGTTTGAGCTGCCAACTTTCAGGTTAGTGCTGTTGTTGTGTGCTGTCAACTCGATTTTGACTCCCAGTGACCTACAGGACAGAGCAGAACTGCTGCATAGGGTTTCCAAGGTTGTAACCTTTACGGGGGCAGATCGCCAGGCCTTTTTTCCCACGTAGCCACTGGTGGGTTCAAATCACTGACCTTTTGTCTCAACCCACCTGGAGCAAAGGAGAATGAAGAACACCAAGGACACAAGGTAATTATGAGCCCAAGAGACAGAAAGGGTCACATAAACCACAGACTACATCAGCCTGAGACCAGAAGAACTAGATGGTGCCCGGCTACAATCAAAACTGCCCTGACAGAGAACACAACAGAGAACCCCTGAGGGAGCAGGAGAGCAGTGGGATGTAGACCTCAAATTCTCATAAAAAGACCAGACTTAATGGTCTGAGACTAGAAGGACCCCGGTGGTCATGGCCCCCAGACCTTCTGTTAGCCCAAGATAGGAACCATTCCCAAAGGCAACTCTTCAGACAGGGATTGGACTGGACAATGGGATAGAAGAAGATGCTGGTGAAGAATGAGCTTCTTGGATCAAGTAGACACTTGAGACTATGTAGGCATCTCCTATCTGGAGGGGATATGAGAGGGCAGAGGAGGTCAGAAGCTGGCGGAATGGACTTGAAAAGAGAGTGGAGGGAAGGAGTGGGCTCTCTCATTAGGGGGAGAGCAATTAGGAGTATAGAGCAAGGTATACATAAATTTTTGTCTGAGAAACAGACTTAATTTTTAAACCTTCATTTAAAGCACATTAAAAAAAAAAATCACTGAATTTTTGGTGAGCAGCCCAATGCTTAACCATTGTTAACCATTAACCAGGGCTCCTTCTTAGGTTTAGTAGTCACACGTAAACTTTTTACACCACCCAGGGACCTCATGTGAGCTGCAGGGTGAAGTATTTTCTCAAATGAGTCTCACCTCATGCTCCCCAATGTCTTTCTCCACCTGTAGCTGCCCACGGCCAGCCCTCTCTTGCACCCAGCTCTCCAGAGTCCATGCTAATCGGAGTGACACCACGGACAGGGCACAGTGAGAGGGTGGGCATGCTGCCTTCCTGGACTGCTGCGGGGACTGCCAAGAGGCTGCCTCTCACACGGCGGGAGAAGGCCCTCCACGCCAAGCACTCTAGAAGGCAAAAGTCACCGGGAGAGAAACTGGTGCAAAGAGGCAAGATTGCTTTTTTGACCTTCTGCCCAGAGCACTATTGATCTGTTTGTCAACAGAAAACTTAGGAATCTGTTCTCAAATAGAACAGGGCCCCAAAGCTGAAGCCACCATGTGAGTGTAATCAGAATTTAAGGAATGGGCACAAAGAGGTCAGGAGATGAGAGGGAAACTCTTTGGTGCTGAAGAGTTAAGCCTGAGTGACCCTAGGGATATCACAGAAGTTATAACTTTAATTACAAAGAGATACATTTTGCCCTAGCTCTGTCAGACAGGTATTAAAGGGCTGACTGCATTTTGGTAATACCTACAAAACAGTGGGTGGTAAACAGTTATTAGTAAAAAAGAAAAAAAAAAAAAGGCTTATGCTACTTTAGCAGTTCTCAGGGAGAGGTGCCATGATACATGTTATGTACGGTATAAGTGCACAAAGCTTAAAAGAACAGCCTGAAGAATTTTTCATCTGTATACCCCTGTAAGCAGTGCTAGGATCAAGCTATAGAACATTTCCAGCACTCCAGAAAGCTCCCTGGTACCCCGGTGGTAACTGTTATTCTAGCCTCTGTCACTTTAATTAAATGTCCCTCTTTTAATTCATATAATATTTTATGTCTAACTCTCTCAACTCTCAACTTTGTGACATTCATCCTCACTGGGGAATGTATCAAAGCTTTCTTTTTCATGTCATACAGTAATAGTCCATTGAATGAACATTCTGTAGTTTACTTACCCATTCCACTGTTGATGGGCATTTGGGCTGTTTCCAGTTTGGAGCTATTATGCATAAAGCTACTATGCACATTCTTACAGATGCCTTTTGGTAGACATAAGCACTCAATGTTGTTGGGTATATGCCCAGGAGTGGAACAGATGAATCACAGAGTTAAGCATCTGCTTAATTTTAACAGGTACCACAGAGGAGTTTTCCAAAGTGACTGTCTACTTTACATTCCTGCCAGCAGTGTACGAGAGTTCCAGTTGCTCCAGATCCTCGCCAACACTTGGTGCTATCAGTTTGGTAGCTCTGCCTTAGTATCCCATTGTGGTTTTTTTGTGTACCTTCCTGATGACTCATGATGGTTAGCAGCTTTTCATTTGTTTATTAGTCATTTTGTGATGTGCCAGGTTTTAGAGGGGAAGATCAGAAAATTTCACCTTGCACATTCCTCATAGCACATAATCTGAACTCCTATGTAACAGAAAAGATAAAGTCTATAGTGCTGGAAAACCTTCAAATTCCCAGTGGTACTGTCACACTCTCAGTAGCCACACTCATGCCTCTTTCATTTTCTTCATTTTCAGAGGAACAGATGAATTCTTTGGCCAAGGGCTGTCCACCCACATTCCCTCCCTCTTCTGCAGATCATCTTCTGCTGGCTCTTTTCCCTCTCCGTGGAATCCTGCTCAAACGTTTCCTGTCCTAGCAACAACAGCAGTCACCACCCCTCTACCTTGGTCCTGACACACACCGCCAGCCACTGTCTCTCTCCTTTCTTCTGCAGCTAAGCTTCCAGAAAGTGTCCTGTGGTCACTATCTATTCCTTTCCCCACGTAGGCTGTCCTCCACATCACAATCTGGCTGCCACCTCTGCCACTTAACAGAAACAGCCCTGATACAAGTCAAAGGTCTTCCTCATTGTTAAAGCTAACAGAGACACATTAGCCCTCAGCCTGTGTGACCACTTACATCACTGATATCTCCTTTATTCTTGGAATCATCTCTTCCGCTGACTCTCATAACCCACACTCTCTGGATTTCTTTTGGATGCTGCTTCTTAAACTTCTTTGCAGAGTCCTTGCCTTCATTTTTTCCAGGTTGGCATTTGGCCTTTTATTTACTAATTCTAAAATTTAACTGGTATAAATTCCACTCCCACATCAACTACCATCCATATGCTGACGGCAACCAAGTTCATATTACTAACCCAGATCTCTTTCTTGAGCCCTCGACCAAATACAGACATCGGTACTTAGGTATCCCACAGCAACTCATGCTCAGCAAATTCAAATGTGAACTCAAAGTCTTCCCCACAGATCTGATTCTTGTCCACTATTTCCAGTTTTCAGAAATGGTACCACCAGCTGTCCAAGCCAGAAACCTGGGAGTCACTCTTGATCCCTCCCCTCTCTCTCACTCACTGTGAGACCACGTTCCTCATGCCACATAGATAATGCAGTTTCTCATGAGGGTAAATTGGTTTTCTTTAGCATGCCAACTACACATAATTGGAAGTAGATGTCTACAGTCTACTATGGAGAAGGACTGTAAGGTCATGCCTGAGTTTAGGGATCAATTAGTTATGTCTGCCATGGGTACAGGGAGGGGTGGGGGCAGGAAGCATATGTCTTCAAAGCTCTGTATTTGCTGACTATGGTTTTCATGCTGCCAAGAATATTCTTGCTTTCTCTCATACCTAACCAAAACCTTCTAAACTTTCAAGATCCATCTTTATTCCTCTCTTCCTTAATCATAAAAACTATTGAGTCTATTCTGACTCATGACAACCCCATGTGTGTCAGAGTACAACGTACTCTATAGGGTTTTTAATGGCTGATTTTTCAGAACTAGATTGCCAGGCCCTTTTTCTGAGGCACCTCTGGGTGAACTTCACCCTCCAGCCTTTTGGTGAGCAGCCAAGTGTGTTAACTATTTGCCCCACCCAGGGACTCCTCCTTCATCTTCCCCAAATTCTCCAGTTTATACCAATCTATCGACTTCCTAGCCTCTGAGAATGCTTCCTATGTGTGTGTCATATTTTAACTCTTTATTATCACATGCTTTTAGTAATTGCTTCAGAAGCCTGAGAATATACTATGAAATTCCTTCTGCACAAATACCAGGTATATACTGCTGCTACAGGCCCAGCACGGTGCTGACTCTTTGGAGGCTCTCAGTAAATTCTTACAGATTACATACACTACAGCCTTTCCTTGTCCTCTCAGGAGGATGGAGTAATGGACTCACCGAGCAGCTGGTTGGCAGAAGAGGTGGTGAGGTTAAACTGCTGTTCCAGGTACTTCCCCAAGAAGGCTGCAAAGCCAGCCACCACTGCAATCTCCATGCAGGCGGCCAGGATGATGCAGGTGAACACGGGGTTTGAGAGCAGGTGCTTGGTGACCTTCGGAATCACTGCAAGGAGAGAGAAGGCAGAGGTCACACACGCTCTGTGCTCCCAGCTTGGCTCCTCCTGCTCTAAAGCCCCTTCTTGGTGCATCCTTTCCATCTCGGTACCTGGCACCAGGAGCCACCTGGTTGCTCAGGACAAAACCTAATCCCAAAATTCATCAGTAATTCCTGAAAACTCTGGTTTCAAGCTATATCCTGAATGTAATTCCTTCTCATCATGTCCACGGTGACCTCCATGGGGAAACCAAGTCAGCCTTCACTTGGGGGTTAACCAGAATGTCCTGTCTGGTACCTCAGTTTTCACTCAATTTTCTGATGTAATCACTCCCTGCACTGTGGCCTGTGGGTCTGGATCAAAGCACTTTCCTGCTCAGTATCTTGTAATGGTCTCCTGTCCCATCAGCAATGAAATTCACACCCTGTACCCTGGCCTGTGGTCTGTCCCTTAGTGGTCTGATCACACTTCCTACCAGGCCCCTGTCCCTCCCTCCAGTCCAGCTGCTTCTCCTGTGCACCAAGGCTATCTCCTGCTCAGGACTCTGTCCCTGGGGCTCAGCTCCTTTTTCTGGGCTGCTTTGCCCCCAGATCTTTGCCCTACGTGATCGCTCCTCCTCAGATGATAGTTTTCTGATCATTCAATTCAATCTGGAAGCAGCCCCCTCCTGCCCTGGGTGCTCAGGGCTCACGTTGAGAGCTGACGATGGGTAGAAGCCCTGCTGTGGCCTGTGCATCACCTTAAATACCAACAGAGCCGGAACACAGGTCTTATTGAGGTCACGTGTTTCTATTTTATTTTATCGTACTCTATTTTTCTCAAAGTATGTGGTTTCATCAGCCACTAAGACTTCCTCTTGCTTTTAAAAATGTAAGATTAGTCTTCTAAAATCCTTTTACATTGTTTGGTCACTTCCAGTGGTTAGAATCCCTGGCATGTGATCTTCAGCCTGGTGTCCTCAAGTGGGGGACATGTACCCTGGCAGGATACAAAGGGGATCAAGGGGGTACAAGGACAACCCCCTCATTTCAATAATTCTACCATTATTATTTTAATGTGTATTTAACAAAAAAGCTAACTGAAATATAACAGATACATCAAATATGTGATTTTATGGCCATTACGGTCTAAGAGCATGAGGCAGCGATGGTTCAGTGGTAGAATTCTCACTTCCGTGAGCAGACCTGGGTCCGATTACCAGCCAGTGCACTTCATGCACTGCCACCAGCCATCTGTCAGTGGAAGCTTGCATGTTGCTATGATGCTGAACAGGTTCCAGCGGAGTGTCCAGACTAAGATGGATTAGGAAGAAGGGCCTGGTGATCTACTACCGAAAATCAGCCAGTGAAAACCTTATGGTACACAACGGTCTGATTCACAACGATCATGGGGATGATGCAGGGCTGGTCAGTGTTTTGTTCCACTGTGCATGGGGAGGCCATCAGTTGGGGGCCAACTTGACCATAGCTAACAGCAACAACAATTTAAGATAAGGCTAGGTTAAAACATGGAAGTAGATTTAAAGCTAATTAAAGAAAAGTGTTATGTCAACAACGGGATAGGTGGCATGCAGGTAAACCAAGAATTATAAAGGTGCTATGCCAGTGACTAAAGTTAGGGGAACTCTATTCTGCATAATCATATTTGAAATGCAGTATATTTGTTCCTATTCGTGTTAAGCAGAAGATAAAACACCTGGTTCCAGATGAAGCCGGTTCCACACCAAGTTTAGGAAAAACTGACCAGTATCCATGGTCATACCAAACAAACAGGTAGAAAGGGAACCCAATACTGCCTTTCAAGGTGATGAATTAGCCAGCTGTCCTAAAGAAGAGAGCTCATTACCCAGGCTCAATCTCATCTCCTAGGAGACGAACCCTCTAAATGGCCCAACTAATTAGGATAAAATAATAATAGGGAATACATAAGTTTTCAGTAATGTGAACAGACACGTTCAATAAATCAAAATGACAGAACAATGGGTCAGGAACTGGCAGATATACAAAACTTAAAATTTATCATTCCTGGGGAAGACACCAAGTTTCAAAAACGAAAATCTTATGAAGGATAGGAACTTAGGAGTCCTTTGGCATAATAAAAGGGATTCAGTTAGGAAAATGGACTGAGCCAGATCATGAAAGGCTTGGAACCACCATGGACTGAGCGACCAGTTCCCAGGTCCCAATCAAGAAGCAACCAGACAATAACTGGACCTGGTAACCTTGGCTAGTCTGTGATGGTTTCTTACAAAATTATTGAGACCTTAGGAAGGCACCCATTAAGAACTGAGTTGTGTCCCTCCAAAAAGATATGTTGAAGTCCTAACCCCTCGTACCCTTGAAGTGAACTTGTTTGGAAATAAGTAAGGTCTTTTAGATGTTGCCAATAAGGCTAACCTGAGGTCATACCAGAGTAAGGTGTGCCCTAATCCTATCTGAGTGGTGTCTTATAAAAGAGGAGAGATGGAAGAAGAATGACTATGTGACAATGCAGGCAGATGCAGCTGCAAGGTAAAGAACGCCAAAGATTGCCTGAAGCCATTAGAAGCTAGGAGAGGGGCCTGAAGCAGTTCCTTCCTCTCTCAGACCTGAGAAGGAATCAACATGGCTGATACCCTGATTTGGACTTCTAGTCTGTTAGATAACACATTTCTGTCCTTTAAAGGCATCCACTTTTTGATATTTTGTTACAGTAGCCCTGGGAAACTAAGATAGCAACTATCAGAATAAATAAAATTGCAAGTAAAATAAAAACTTTAAAAATGATATGGATAAGAATCAAGATAATACAGAAATGACCACATTTGTAAAATTCATGTTTATACCCCAGCTTTATTTTAAGCGTCCTGATCTTTATGTGTGTGGTTTATTTTTACAGGGTTTCAAACATTTGCAATAATCTAATGTTTTTAGAAATGTCATTTCAAATAAATATTTAGAATATTTAGAACTGTTTATATGTAAAATCTGTTTAAATGTTGGGAAATTTTCCTTTGTTAAATACACATTTTTTAAAGTTGTGTACAAATACTTAGAGGGAAATTGACTGTATAATGCTTAAAAATGTTGATTGTTAAACATGTATAAGATGAATAAATTGGGCGTAAACAGAGGTCGATGAGTAGTAAGTAGTTGTCTTCATGTATATGGATATTCATCTTCATGGATACTAAGACTCCATCAACATAAATCATTGCTAATGGGTGACGGCTGGTTTGCTATAGTGTGTGGCGCGCTGTGATGGTGTAATGTGCCTGTGACAAGTGGCTGGTTGACTGTGTCATGGAATACCAAGCCTCATACTATAGAAAGAGCAGTACAGATCCCACTGGCTGAGCACAGTGCTATCACTACCATCGCCTTGCAATGAATGAACCTGAAAGTCCATGGCTGTGTATACATTTTGACAGATAACAACGCTGCTCCTCAATCGCTGACAGAGTAGAACTGCCCCATAGGTTTTCCAAGAAGCACCTGATGGATTTGAACTGCTGACCTGTTTGGTTAGCAGGCATAGCTCTCGACCGCTATGCCACCAGGGTTTCCCTTTTGAAATTAAGATACCTAAACTCTGGAAATATTGCCGATGATGAATAAGTAGGTTGGGGACATTCTAGGAAAATGAGCCTCAGCCATTCTTTTAGTTCAGGGTTTGTTTCCTTTGTTAGGGTGTAGACTCGTTAGGTTCGGGGACTCTGGAAGAATAAAGCACCACAGCGACATCTGCAGATGAGTAAAATGGCTGCTCATGAAAAAAACCAGCACTCTTCCCTCAGGAACTTTGTTCTCTGGCTTGGAAATGATAGCAGCTAGGATTTTGGCTTGATTTCATGGTCTGTCTGGGCCCAGTAGCTCCTTGCCCTTGATCAGAGCTATCTTGGCTTGTTAGAAGAGGTGGAGGGCACTTGCTCAACCAAGGCAACTCCAGTTAATGGAACATTTTTCATACTTCAGCAAGCAATTTAATTATTCCAGAGAGAACTCCACTTCAGTGGGAAGGATTCCTCATTGAGACAGGAGGCTGCCTGCTTTTGTCTTAAAATGGCATGACTAATTTCTCCTTGAATTCGATGTGAACATCATTAAGTTTGAGGATCCTCTGGCTGAGCGCTCAGTGGGCCTTATTTGCATGAAGAACGTTTTTTTCCCTCTGCTGATTCACCTCCAGAGATGACAGCTTCCTCTTGTGTTCAGCTATTTTCCTCCCAGGTTCTTCCTCCCCACCACGGTTTTATTGCCATGACTTACATGTAACACTCTCAAAAGAAGGTTCCTTTTCAAAGGTTCAGCCAACCCTCCAAAGTCCCCGTTTGTGTGAAAGGGGGTATTAATTAGCTTGATCCTAGGGCTATCCCAGTGTTTCTAGCTCTTTCATACAAATGGATTTTTTTAAAGCCCATAAAGTCTGACTTTCGAAGGAGGCAGTAGCTCATGAGGTGGCCCAGACAAATAGAACCTGGTGAACCAAGGCCACACTAGGCCACTGAACACCTACAGTTCCCCTTAGTCATTTCCCACCTCCCTACAGATTTAGCCTCAGAAGGGAGGTGGGAGCAGGAGCCAGGCTGTCTTGAATTCTGCAGTCTGATCAGCCAGGAAAACCTTTCCAACACTCATAGGGAGCTTGGTGCTGAACCGCAGGACAGTGTAACATTGGGAACCATGGGGAGAGAACAGTCTCTAGGGAAAACAACCTTTTCCTTTGCTAGTCTTCGGAAGATAGTCCTATAGGGTTGAGATTTCTTGGAAATTGTGGGACCTTCAGGAAGGAGAAGGGTGTGTTTGGAGAAGTAATGTGGAGTGATGTTGATAGAATATGTACTATGTACTAAATGTCATTCTAATTACTTACATATAAACCATGTCATCCTTACAAGAAACCTGTGTTCTGGGGATTATTAAATCCCAGTGTACAGAAGAGAAAACTAAGGCAGAGAGAGATCCCACGGTGAACGCAGCACAGCAGAAGTTCAAACCCTGGCATCTGCTGCCACAGCATATGCTCTTAACCAGTGTGCTACCTGACTCAGATTCTGAGGGTGCTGCTCTTGGTTTGAAGGCCAAGCATGCAGGCCACTCCTGGTGAGCAAAGGCTCAGCTTCATTCTCTCTCAGAAAAAAAAAAAAAAAAAAATCCCAGTCAGGTGGGGGAAAATGACCAGTTCTGGCATAAATCAGGGGTTTAGTGCATATATTTTAAAGGATGACTTGGGAAAGGAAGAGAAGGAGGAATAAAATAAAAAATTGGAGGGCCCAAAGAGGAGGGAGCCTTGTGCCCTATACAAGGTTTTACTGAGTGGGGTTGTATAAAATAATGGGTAAGAACCTGGTCTAAGGAGCCAAGTAACCTGGGCTTGAATGCTGCCTTCAAGACAGTAGGCCTGTGACTGACTGGGCACCCCTGCCACCCACGGACTGCTGTACACATTGAATGAGAATTACGTGCCCAAAGCATTTGGCCCAGTGCCTCTGGGTCACAGTTAAGAGCTCTGTAAAAAACCCAAACCAAACCCATTGCCGTTGAGTTGATTCCAGCTCATAGCGGCCCTACAGGACAGAGTAGAACTGCCCATAGGATTTCCAAGGCTGTAATCTTTATGGAAGCAGACTGTCACATCTTTCTCCCATGGAGCAGCTGGTGGGTTTGAACTGTTGACCTTTTGGTTAGCAGCTGTATGCTTAACCATTGCACCACCAGGGCTCCTAAGAGTCTAACAATAATTTTAACCACAGTAATTCCCGCGTACTCAGGCAGAGAGCCCCGAGGCTCCTCTGACTGTATACTGTGTGAATGAGAGATATGATGACAAGGTTGCTGTGAGGATGCAGATGGGTGAGCAGATACAGCAGGGAGCAGCCGGGAGAAGCCGGGGTGGGAGGACCAATGTGGAGGCTGGAGAGGTGAGCTTCTGGGAGTCGCCACTAGAGCTAAGGGCCTCCCAAGAAGACTTCCTCCACCAGAGGGTGCTATGAGGTGAGGCGGCCAGGAAAAGGCAATTGTCCCTGTGTCCGCTGACCTTCCCAAGAACTGAAGGTACCCCAGGCAGTGTTCATCGTGAGGCTCAGTACCTACTTCACTTGACTCTCAGGGTATTTCCATCTTTAATCTATTGTAATTGACTTTGGCTTTCTTTCCTTTAACAACAGTGTTGATGTACCATGGTTAACGCTCCCAAGATGGGGAGATGGGACCAGTATGTGCAACTGCTCAGTAATCATAATGACAGTAATGTTTGCTGGGCTATCAGTAATGGGCAAGGTCCCATGCTAAGTGTTCCTCACAAAACTATCGCGACCATCACAATAGCAAGTAGTCTTCTCATCCCCATTTTATTCAGGAAGAAACTAATGCTTCTCTGAGAGGCTGCAATTTTCCCCCTCCCCCCTCCCATGAATGCAAAGCTGAGAGGAGGGTGGATTTGAACTCAGGTCTGCCTGAACTCCACAGCTCATGTTCCTCATCTTCAGGGTAGGCAGGGACCTGAATCAACAGAAAAGTGTTTTTCTGAAGGTGAGTCACCATGAAGCCCTTCCTAACACAGGGGTTCCTGAAAGAAGGGACCCATCAGAAGGAGAGAATGGGGAGGCAGAGGGAAGTGAGGTGAGATAAACCACAGCCTTCAAATCATGACTTCAAAAAAAAAAACAGAAAGGAAAAAATAACAAAGATGTGTAAAAGTGTGGAGAATACCCTACTGGAGACCCAAGAGTGAATACAAGGTAGAGTGAATCCCTTGAAAAATGAAGTTCCATCACATAACATGGATGTTTAGTGGTCATGGAGTTGGTTTCCAAGTGTCCAGTGCAGACTGCAGCCACAACACCAATGTCTCCGCTGGACACCCTTGCCTGGACCCTCCTGTCTCTCACATCTGAGGGCAGAAGCTTCCATTGCTAGACTTCAACACTCTGCCTGATACGAACACATGTTCAATAAACTTGAGGTCGATCAAAGAATCAAATAAATAAACAGATGAATCAATGAGCCACAAAGTCTTGAAAGGTAACTGTCATACTCTCTTAAACATTAACTGCGAAACAGAGACAAACTTATGATCACACCATTGGTGAGAGTCCATAGGCTCCTTGCCTGTGTTGGAACTGGGAATGCTTCCCTACTAAGGTCAGGGGAAAGATCCCTCGCCTGTGGGGCCAGAAATCCAGGATGTGTGCCTCTTCCTTATGTCACCGCTGACTCCAGTAACACAGAAACCACTGCTTGGGTAGGTGTGGGGGAGCAAAGTCTGCAGGAGGGGAGCCTGAGGTACCCGGGAGTCGCCTTGGGTAGGCGTGGAGCAAAGTCTGCAGGCGGGGAGCCTGAGGTACCCGGGAGTCGCCTTGGGTAGGCGTGGAGCAAAGTCTGCAGGCGGAGAGCCTGAGGTACCTGGGAGTCGCCTTGGGTAGGCGTGGAGCAAAGTCTGCAGGAGGGGGGCCTGAGGTACCCGGGAGTCTCCTTGGGTAGGTGTGGAGCAAAGTCTGCAGGGGGGGAGCCTGAGGTACCTGGGAGTCTCCTTGGGTAGGTGTGGAGCAAAGTCTGCAGGGGGGGAGCCTGAGGTACCCGGGAGTCTCCTTGGGTAGGTGTGGAGAAAAGTCTGCAGGCAGGGAGCCTGAGGTACCCGGGAGTCTCCTTGGGTAGGTGTGGAGCAAAGTCTGCATGGGGGGAGCCTGAGGTACCCGGGAGTCTCCTTGGGTAGGTGTGGAGCAAAGTCTGCAGGGGGGGAGCCTGAGGTACCTGGGAGTCTCCTTGGGTAGGTGTGGAGCAAAGTCTGCAGGGGGGGAGCCTGAGGTACCTGGGAGTCTCCTGGGAAGGGAGTGTAGGCCACACACAGGGCCCAGGCGGGGCAGCCTATGGCTCCAGCTTCAGACCCACTGTGGCCCTGTGTATTGTGGACTAGCCAGTGCCCCATCCTCTCCCCGGGCTGCCGATGAACTCAGGGTGACTGAAGCTTCTTGGCACCCTCTGCCAGGTTTGAAAGAAGTGGCTAATAGGTTTCCTTTTGCCTGTCTTCATTCAGTTAAGTAACAGGGGCACTGGTGGTTTAGCGGTAGAATTCTTACCTTCCCTACAGGAGACCTGGGTTCTATTCCCGGCCAATGAACCTCATGTACAGCCATCACCCATCTGTCAGTGGAGGCTTCCAGACTAAGACAGACTAGGAAGAAAGGCCTGGAGATCTACTTCCAAAAATCAGCCAATGAAAACCCTATGGATCACCACGGTCAGATCTGCAGCTGATCATGGGGGTGGTGCAGGATCAGGCATGGGCTCAGAATGAGTGGGGGGCTCACCATGGTGACTCGATGGCAGCTAATGACAGTGAGGTAACAGGCAGAGGGGAATGCTTCCCTTGTATAGACAAGGCTGTGATTTGAGCGAAAAAACAGCATCAGCAGAGAAAATGAACATTCAGGCTGGAAGCCAAGTGTCAGTTGGATGTGGGCCAGCCAGGACAACCCAGAGCCAATTGATTGCGTGGACTGTTTGTTTTTTTCCTTGTAAGTCCACCAGGAGGGCCCCAAATGAAAAGGGCTAGGACTGCCTTCCATTGGCCAGCATAAAACAAGGGCCAGGAGCCCACTGGAGGCAGTTAGCTCACTGCCAGCTGCAGATCTATACAACGGCACCCACCCAGTCATTTCTCTCCCCCAGGACACTGAAGCCGGATCCACAGGCTCTCCACAGGATCCTGGTGATGAAGAAAGGAGCCTGGGAGGCAGCAACCTTTCTTGCAGACCCAAATATTGTGTTTTTCAAATCCGAGACAGTATATAGAAAATGCCCAAGGAAATAAAGAGTCTGTCATAAACAAATGGAGTCCCTAGGTGGTGCATACAATTAGAGCACTGGGCTACTGACCAACTGGTTGGAGTTTGAGTCCACTCAGAGGCACCTCGAAAGAAAGGTCTGGCAATCTACTTCCAAAAAATTAGCCATTGAAAATTCTACGGAGCATAGTTCTACTCTGATACACATGGGGTCACCATGAGTCGGGGTCAGCTCCATGACAACTGGTTTTTCATTTTGCTCCGTTTTTGTAAGCAAATAGCTACCGGTATAACCACTCCAGCCCAAGAACCTTCTCTGGGAGCTTGGGTGGGATTCCTCAGCGAAACCAGGGCTGACTGACTTTAGCATTCAGGGAAACTCTAACGATACGAGAATTCACTCCTGCAAAGTCTGGGAGATGGCAACTTTCAGAAAACAGCGGTGCAGTAAAACCTGGAAGTTAAGCCTAGGCACCCTAGTGCCGAGTCGTTGTGGTATTTCCTAAAGGGTTTGGTTTACTGCAGGGTTTTCTGAGTCTCTAACAAGCTAATGTAACTTGTGGATTCGTGGAGTGCTGCAGAGTAACAGAGTGTCCCAACCCTATTTGGTGAGTGTGTCCCCTCCATTGATCTTATGTACAATTGTTAGGGGAAGAGCCTGGACTTTTTGCCCTGGTGAAACCCTTAAGGGATCCCCATCACCTCTGGCACTCCTTCACTGGGGGGCTCACTCCGAATCACCTCCTGAGCTTTAAAGAGCAGGATTCCTGGACCCACCCCAAACTCACAAAGTCAGAATTTCTAGGGCTGGGTCCCTCGCATGGGTGTGTTTCTGGAAACTCCACCTCTGATGCTGATTCAAAACCCTGGCTGAGAAACAACAGCTCAAAAGATAAGGTCCAGATACTTAGAACGGCAATGTTAAGTCCTCCACAGTTTACTATTTTGCCAAAGAGTTTCAGAGCAGTCTCAGGCAGGAATTGTGCTGAGTGCCTGAGATGACTCCAGCCTGTATCTCTCATAACCTTTTCTAAATCCTATATCCAAAAGGAATGTGTCCACCTCCCAACCAGGTCTTGGGCACTCCTGTCTCAAGCCTCTGCTCACAACCAGCTCTCAGCCTGGAAGCCCTTCTTCTCCCTCAGCTACGGGAACCTTCTCATCCTTCCACATCAGGCTGAGATGCTACCTCCTTCATGCTGTCTTTAAATTCTTCCTCTTTGGTACTCAGTATGTCCCTCTGGACTTCCTGTGATCCCTGCCACCTTCTATCCTGTATCCTAGCAGGAGTTTGAAGTGGCTGGAGCATTAACTGGAACCCTGTGGCACACTGGTTAAGAGCTTGGCTGCTAACAAAAAGACTGCCAGTTCGAATTCACCAGTTGCTCCTTGGAAACCCTATGGGGCAGTTCTACTCTGTTCTACAGGGTCGCTATGAGTTGGAACCAACTTGACAGCAATGGGTTTGGTTTGTGGTTGGAGGATTAACCCAAACCAAATCCAGTGCTGTTGTCTTGATTCTGACTCACAGGAACCCTGTAAGACAGAGTAAAACTGATCCATAGGGTTTCCAAGGCTGTAAATCTTCATGGAAGCAGATGACCACACCTTTCCCCTATAGAGCAGCTGGTGGGTTTAAACTGCTGACCTTTTGGTTAGCAGCCAAGCACTTAACCACTGCACCACCAGGGATCCTTTCACTGTGCGTTACGTGGGGGAAAAAAAAAGACTACAGTTAGCATTATCAGCTGAATTATGTCCCCCCAAAATATGTGCTGGAATCCTAACTTCTATACCTCTGGATATAAGTGTGTTTAGAAATAAGGTTTTCTTTGTTGTGTTAATTAGATCCAGCTGAGTGTGGTGGGGTCTAAATCTAATCACTTCTGATTTATAAAAATAACAGATTAGACACAGAGATGAACACACATAAGGGAAGAGAGATGCCGTGTGAAGATCTTCTACAAGCCAAGGAACAAAGGAATGCCAGGAACTACCTACAAGGAAGGAAACGACACAGCTGAGACCCTGATTTGGGCTCCTAGCCTCCAGAGCTGTGAGAAAATACATCTATTCCTCACTTATCAACTATCTTGTTATCTGACATTTTGCATTTACGACAACACTAAAAAATCTCCTATCCAACTATTTTGTGCATTAACGATGTATGTCTGGCAGTAACGAATGCCACGGAGGTGCGAGGCAAGAGTAACACTGGCTATGAAGATTAAGGCTATGTGTCAACTCGGCTGGACCATGATTCTCAGTGGCTTGGCAGTTATGTACTGATATAATATGACAGTTATGTAATGATGTAGTTATCCTCCATTTTGTGATCTGATGTGGTCATCCTCCATTTTTGCATAATGCCGATTTTTGCATAATGACCTGGTCTTTGGAACCTAACCACCTTGATCAGTGAGGAGTAGGTATAATTTCTATTCTTTCCAGCTACCTGCTTGTGGTATTTCTGTTGCACAGCACTAGGAAACTAAGACAGTGATTAGGTAAGACTGAGAAACATGGAGTAAAATGAAGTTAGCCAGCTTTCTTTAGAGCTGACCTTCTCAGAGCCTTCGATGTGCAAATATAACTAATGAATCTCTAAGAGGGTCACATAGTATACAGAGAATTTCCCAAACTTATTTGGCCATATAACTCCTTCTTCTTCTGTTGCTTGTTTTTCCTTGACCATCTCAGAGGACTCATATTTGAAGGAGCCCCCACTAGGAAATACTTCATTCTAGTCTTTTCTTTTACTTACTCGTTCAGCAAACACTCATAGGCATCCATGGTGTGCCAGCATTGAGCTAGGTGCCTCTGTATGGGCTTATCTCAGTTGTTTTCCTGAAGTAACAGAGAAGAGGCGCTGTGGCTCGTTCTTGCATGCACCTCCAGCACTGTCCCCAGCGGGTCCTCCATCAGCACTGATGGGAATATAATGGAGTCACTGACCAGGCTGGTCTCTGGGGACCTATAGAAACGACCCCTGTGACACAGCAGCTTGTAAACCGCAGTCTGGCACAGGACCCCTAGTCTTTAGAGGGCAAGTGATTTTCTTTGCCACAGAATTAAGGAAGAAGATTTTAACAGGAAATCCACACGAGCGGAGAGCACAGTCCTGAAGACAAATCGCATGATAAAAACCCTCAGCTGTTTATCCTGCAGAACAAGGACTCTCAGATCACCAGGCTCCTTGCAGTAACACTATACAGAAAGGCACAGGCTCCTAATTCAGAAAAATATAGCAGAAACTGACTGCTGACTGGTAGAGGATGGAGGAGGCCTGACAGAGACACAGGAGTGAGAGACGTGAGCTGGGTCCTGCAGCCAGACTGACCCACAGCCCTCACCGAGCAGTGAGGGGCACCGTGGTGGGGATGAGTGTGGCTGCTGCCCAATAAGCAAAACTGCCAGAAATATGGGCACGTAAAGACATTAAGCTCAAGGTCACTGGACAAGCCATCTTTAGCATCTGGGCTGGCAGACTTTCTGTGATCCAGGAGCCAGGTGCCAGACAGGGGGAATAGGCTATCACCCCTTACCCCCTCACCAAAAAAAAACCAGGTGGGTCACCTGTAGGCTGGACGTGAAACTCAGCACACTTGTTCCCACAAGCTTGTGTCCACAAGTGGGTCAAACATAGGCCAGGCTGTGGAGAGTAGTGGTAGGGTGGGGGGAGCTTCAAGAAAAAGCAGTAAACTTCACTGGGCTTGGCCACTCCATGTCTGAAAAATCAAACCAAGCCAGTTCCATCAAGTTGATTTTGGCTCATGGCAACCCCGTGTGTGTCAGAGTAGAACTGTGCTCCATAGGGTTTTCAATGGCTGAATTTTCAGAAGAAGATTGCCAGGCCTTTCTTCTGAGGTACCCCTGGGTGGATGTGAACCACCAACCTTTGGTTAATAGTCGAGCACTCAATCGTTTGCACCACCCAAGGACTTCTATTGCATGTCTAGTGATCCATTTATCCTGCTAGGTACCAGGAGCCATGAGCAAAAATGGCCACAGTTCTTGTCCTCATGGAGCTTACAGAGTCAGTGAATAACCACATATAAACCCACCCAGTGCCGTCGAGTCGATTCCATATATAAAGGTAAAATTATGACTCTGACAGTCACAACCCAGCACAGAAACCAATGTGTATTGGAGGTGGTGTGTTCAGGAGGGCAGGGAAAACATCCTTGAGGAAATGATGTGAGAGCTGATGTCTGGTGATGGGATCAGAGTTGCAGTGCGGGGAACAGCATGTGCAAGGTCCTGGGAGGAAGGGTGCTGGGAAATATGGGGGATGAAACGGGGGATGAAAGGGACAGCAGTGTGGCTGGGCAGAAGAACAGGGTGGGGGTGTGAGAGGAGGCAAAGGGGGCTGGACAAAAGTGGGCTGGGAGGCCCATTTGAAAAACTTTGTCTCCATTCTATAGAGCAGGAGGTGGCGTCACCATGAGATGCACTCTGAAAACGTCATAGTGTAGATAACAGACTAGAGGGAGTCAGGGAAGACACTGGTGGAGGTGGTGTGTAGGAGATGAAGAGCAGGCTGGAGAGAGATTTAGGTGGGAACACTGACAGAACCTGTGATGGACTACCTGGTGGAGGAGAGTGTTATGGATTGAATTGGCCCCCCCAAAATATGTTGAAGCCCTAAACTCTGGTACCTATAAATGTGGCCTTGTTCGGAAATAGGGTCTCTGAAGATATTATCAGTTCAGTCAACTTCAGGTCATACTGGAGTAGCAACAAACAACCCCTTGCCTCGATTCAACTCATAGCGACCCTCTAGGACAGAGCAGAACTGCCTCACGGGGTTTCCAAGGAGTGGCTGACAGATTCGAACTGCCGACCTTCTGGTTAGCAGCTGAGCTCTTAATCACTGTACCACCAGTGCTCTGTACTGTAGTAGGACGGTGTCCTTAAGAAAGAGGAGACATACAGAGATACACAGAGGGATGATAGACATGTAAAGTCAAGGAATTCTTGGGGCTACCGGAAGCTGGGAGAGATAAGAAAGGATTTTCTCTGGAGACTTCAGAGAGAGCAAGGCCCAGTCGACATGTTAATTTGGACTCCTGGCCTCCAGACTATAAGACAATAAATTTGTGTTCTTATAGATGCCCAGCGTGTGCTACCTGGTTACAGCAGCCTTAGGAAATCAGTACAGAGGACACGGTGAGAATGAAGGTGGGGATGGTATCAAGGATCCTGGCAGATTCTAACTTCTCTAGAAGTGAAAGTCCCCTAAAGCTGGGGCACGCGTGTCCCCGTTGGAGAGGGAGCAAGTGGGGCAGAAAGAGCCCGTTTGTCAGACACAGGAAGGGTTTTTGTTCCTTTGGTACCCGGCTGACGCCCCCTTCCTCCTTGGCCCGTTCTTGAACAGTTAAGTGAATCCTTGTGGGAAACTGGGGGAAAAGCATGTGATCTGGAGTCAGGAGACCTGGTTCCAGTACCAGCCACACCCTTCACAGCCCCGGGACCTGAGTGCAGGGTTTCACCTCCAAGCGCCAATGTCCTCCTGGGCGGCACAGAGAACAGAGTGACAATACCCAGCTCATCAGGTGACTGCAGGCCAAGTGAGAGGCCCGTGCAATGCTGTACAAATCACAGATCCTCCTCCAAACTGCAGTGGTGGTTTCCAGGCTCTGACCGTGAGCCCGCCCCATCCACCAACTCAGCTGTTAGGCTGCCCTGTGCAGCTGTCTTTTCTGGGACAGAGAGAGGCCACTCTGAAGCCAGTGTGAAGGGCTTGGAGATGAGAGAGCGCCCGGCTTTTGATAGCTCTGCTCTTCTCTCAGTGATCAAAGGCAAGGCTCTCCCTTCAGGTTTTAAACCTTGGGGACAGCTGCACTTGTCCCAGCTAGACAATCCGTCATAGGGTCAGGCCGCCCTTGCCAGTGCTTGCAGGGAGGCTGTTCTTCTCTCCTTGTTAGGCCATACCCTTGTCTGGAAGATCCCTTGTTTTAGGGGACATCTGTGCCTTGTAGAAGGCAGCTGAAGTTTTAGTACACACTGCTGAAGAGCCAGCTAGCACCTGATGATGCCACTTCCTTAAGAGAGCCTGTTTTGTTGCCAGAAGAGACAACTAATGTCACGGTTAAGAGTACAATTAATGGGTCTCAGCCAGGGTTCAATTGTCCTTCCATCTCTAAGCCTAGATGTACTTATCTGCAAAATGGTGCCAGTGCCTCATTGGGTTGGTAGGATTAGGTAAA
Source organism: Loxodonta africana (assembly GCF_030014295.1). NCBI lineage: Eukaryota > Metazoa > Chordata > Mammalia > Proboscidea > Elephantidae > Loxodonta > Loxodonta africana. The sequence goes on from NC_087354.1 coordinate 23,810,514, forward strand.
ATAATCCATGGGAACCAAACGTTAGCTGCTAGTGTGTGTGTGCGCACACACACACGTGCACTGGTAGGATGGCTGCCAAGAAAGCATTCATTATTTATTCATTCATTCAGCCAACATCACCTATGTGCCAGGCATGGTGCTACGCGCTGGAAATGAAAAGACGAATGACAGCTTTCTTTCTCCTTGGAGAAACTACAATGTTTTGGCAGATGCTGACAAATAAGCAGACCGCCATGACAGCAGATTAACAAGTGCTTTGCAGGGGCTATGTGGAAGGTACAGGAAGGCTAGCACTGGGTGTGTGTGGGGTGCATGTGTAAAGAGGCTACCCGGAAGGCTTCCTAGAGGTGGTGAGGGGACTCAAGAACAAAGTTCCAGGCTTCTTCCAAAAGCCATGGCAAAGAACAGAGTGTCTGACACCTTCCAGGAACTGTACAGAGCATGATGGGAAGGTGGATGGACGTGTGGACGCAGAGGTGACCAGCATCCTGACCCCAAGGGATGGCAGGGCAAGTGGCTCCAGAGACAATTTCCCAGTGACAGAAAACAGGATGTGAGATGTAGTACACTGGCTGATCATAACGCTGTGTATTTATAATATTACAGTCCCTGGATTCTTCCCTCCCTCCAGGTCTAGCCTTTCACAAAATACAAAACCTTGGGCATCTACTGGCGTCAGGACACTACACAGGTATGGCCGCAGAACATACACGGCTTACCATGTAGGAGAAGGAGAAGAGGACAGCAAAGCCAAACACCAGGGGTGGAATATGAGGGGGTGAGGTATGTCCTGAAAGATGGGTCAACAAGATGGGGCCATTTCAAGAGCAGGGTATAGGGAAGGGCCTTAACAGCTAGGGCTTAAAGGAAAAGTTATTTGGCAGCAAAAGTGAGATGTAAAAATATACCCTGGATGGGAGGCTTCCACCTGGGGGAGAGATTAGAGTTTAACAAAGCCAAGCATTTCCCCTTTGCTGCCTGCTTTACAAAGTGGTTACTGACAGTCACTGCAAGATGGGGGCTTGCAAGCTATGTTGGCAAGGAAGGAAGAAGTAACAGCTTCTCCAGCCTGTTCTGGAACAAGCCTCTGGGGGTTCTATCTCTCATCATCTTATGAGGGTTGCAATCCCAAATGATGCCCGGCTTTGCTGAAAGGAAGACCTCCCAAGCCCACTTTTTGGAGAAGTGCACTAAAGGGTGAACCACAGGCCCAAACTCTCAGGACACTGAAGCCCAGTTTCCTCATCTATAAATGGGGGGAAAAAAATACCGACCTTGCACAGCTGCTAGGAAGACGAAAGCAGACGCCATGGTTAAAGCTGAGGGGGGTTAAGTAACATGGTTACTAAAGGTCCACAATTAGGAAGTTGCTGAGCTGGGATTTGAACCCAGGCAGGTCTGCCTCCAAAGCAGGGCTCTTCCTGCCCCAGCACCAGCCTCTCCCAGGAGCAAGTTCTGTGTGGGGATGGCTGCCTAGACCTGTGGGGAGGTGGGTCAAGGGGCTGTTCTCAGCACAATGCCAGCTCTTCCCAAGGGCCTTTGTTATCACAGTGTGGCAGGAGACATAGATGGACTGCTGAGTAGAGATCTATTTGCAAATCCAAACAAAAAAGGACAGGAAATTGCAATATACAGAATTTTAGAGCCATATTAATTCCTCCGATATTTTCAACACTGCTGGGCTTATTTGTGCCCATAAATGTGCAACTCACTGAATGGAGACTACCTGGTATTTTAAGGCTGCTAATTTGACAGCATTCGGGAACACCAGGAAGCATGATATGGTACTTATGGTATAAATATCCGGATGGCAAAATCCGTCTCATGTGGAAAAATAAGGGATGTGAACCACCGTGGCCCCTCTCCATGTCCTTGCATGTGCACTATCTGTTTATTTGCATGACAGCTCACTTCGTGGTAGCCTGGCTCCTGGGGATTCTTCTAGAGACGATGGCTTCCTTTCCTGCTGGAACACCCTTTAAGTACATTAATGGGTCTATTAATTGCCAACTCTAAATTAAAAATCATTAATTATCAAAAGCGAAGACCTGTGTATATAGGTTACAACTTGGATCACTTATGATCTAGAAGTCCCAGGCCACTCACCCAACTGTGTGCCCAACATCGCAAGCACAGCACATCGAAGGCACCCGACCAACCTTATTATTGATTCAACTCTTGTTATTCCATAACTCCCCAAACTAAGATATGAGCTGCCTTAGTAACTACTGGGTCCCCCATGCCTAGTAGGATATATTAAGCTAAGGTAGCTCAGTAAATATTAAATGAATTGAATAAATGAGTCAATGAGGTCTTGAATCATAGTCCAAGCATTCTGAAACCATGACATCCCTTGAAACTCAGCCCAGCTCCCTCTCTGAGGAAGCACATGCTGACCCATCCCTCACCCCCACCCACGGTCCAGAAGACGTGTGCTCTTCCTGATAACCTGCTGTGTTTTCAAAGCTTCCCATGCCTCGTGCTACCACCCTTCCCATCACACTGGGCTGTCTTCACTGGCTTGCTGATCTGTCCCTGCGTTGGATGGTGAGTTCTTGTTGGTAGAATTGTGTCTTATTCATCTTTGTATCCCTAGAGATGAAAGATGGGAGATTACTAAAGCAGGCTTTACAATCAGAGCAATTGGAGGACAGAGCTAGCCATCCTGGAAACAAGAAAGACCTGAAAAGGCTGCTGCCCCCAGGACCAGGGTGTTTCCCGCAAGGCCCAGTCTCATGCCCACCTAATTGCTTCCTTGTGGGTCTGGTTACTGGGACACCCTCAATGACTGGCTGCGCTACTAGGGAACAGCAGGTACCACACCCAGCTCCCTGGGGGCTCCACGAAGTGAACCTGCTTATTTTGGGGCGCGGGGAGGTATCTTTATTAAGCACATACTCTACTGAGCTAAGCCAAGGAAACCTCAGAGGACACAAACTGGGTGGCCTCCTCATCTACCAATGCATCCTGGAGCTCTGAGAAATGGATTTTACGATCTTCTGGGGATAATTCCAAATTACGACTTTGCTAGAAACCGTAGTGGAACATAGTGTCAGACATGACGGTGGGTTTTTAAATTAGTCTCTTTTGGGAAATCACACATGTTTTCTCGGTTACCCCTGGACTAACAGGCAGTAGTAACAGTCTTCTGTGAGTAATGCCCCTCCATCAATGCTTTCATTCTCATGACAGCACTGTCAGTCAGGAACAGCGCTTCAGCTTTACAGTGGTGGAAATGAAGCATAGAGAAGTTAATTATCACAAAGCTAGAGAGAGCAGGACCGAGATCGGACCACAAGTCAGTCCAAAGTTCTCTCCGCGATTCTCAAGCGTCTTCCACAGAAGATGCGCCTCATTATTAAACTTGGCAGAGACACTTTCACGGTATTTCACGGTATGAATTTTCTACATCGAGCACTAGATTGGATTTGCAACCAGCTGGGTGCCCCGGCTCCTGCAAGGAAGTGACTGTCCCTCTCCCTCTGATCCTAGTGTCACTGTGAAGCATGCCCAGCCTGACTGCTGTCTGCCTACATCAACCTGCTCATTTCTGACGCCCCACAGGCCCCTCGCGGAGTCTGAGGAAGGGCCCTGGGGGTTACAGAGCACTGCACGTCCGTCACCTGGGAGCGGCTATGACAGGAACTCAGCAGCGTTGGAGGAGGCTGTGCTTCATTCAGCTACCCTGTCATTTTCCTCGCCTTTAAGAGCTGGTGCAATCATGGAAACAACCCAGGGCACTCCTCATTCTCATTCTGCGTTACTGTTTGTGGCTCACATTTTGTCTGAAAGGCTATTTTTTTTTTCTTTTAAAAATGATAGTGAGAGCTTTGCTGCATTCTGAAATGTGACTTCATTATCAAGACAGGGTCGTTAATATTTCTCTCCAGGACACATCTCTCTTCTTAAATAGAGGGGGTCGGAAGGACAGAGCCAATCTAAAGAAATGCACTTTGGTCCAGCAATTCGACTCTTAGGTATCTGCCCCAAAAAACTTAAAGTAGGAACTCAGAAACTTGTGCATCAGTGTTCACTGCAACACTTTTCACAATAGTGAAAAGGTGGAAACAACTCAAGGGTGCATCAACAGTTAAATGGATAAACAAAACGCGGTCTACCCGTGCAGTGAAACGGTTAGGAGGAGGCCGCACAGCGATGAATGTAAGGAATGTCACTGAGTTGCACATATAAAATAATGTTGAATTGCCAAATGTTGTCTTACACATATTTTTACAACAATAAAACAATTAGAAAAAAGAAATGCGCTCTGCAGTTGGCTTTTTGGGAATGCCTCTATCAGGTAAAGGGAGGCGACTTCAAAAGCCCTTTCCCGCTTCAATGTGCTGTATTAAGTGGCCTGGAAAATTTAAAAAGAGGTCCATGGAATGTCTAACTTCCTCCTTTCCTCATTTGTTTGCTTCCTTCCTTCTACACCCGTTGCTGTTGACTCAATTCCGATTCGTAGCGACCCTATAGGACTGAGTAGAATTGCCCCATAGGGTTTCCAAGAAGCAGCTGGCAGATTTGAACTGCTAACCTTTGACCTCTTAACCACTGCACCACCAGGGCTCCTTCCTTCTATACAACCCAGTACCCTCAAGTCAATTCTGACGCATAGTGACCCTATAGGATGGAGTAGAACTGCCCCACAGAGTTTCCAAGGAGCGCCTGGCGGATTCGAACTGCTGACCCTTTGGTTAGCAGCCGTAGCACTTAACCACTATGCCACCAGGGTTTCCTTCTTCTATAGACATTGGTATTTATTAAATGTCAGGGCCTACGTGAGCCACTGGGGTCTCTATGGGCGAGAAGTTAAGCTTGCTGTCCCTTCAATAAATGGTAGCTACTTTTATTTTCATTAAACAAAGTAGGTCATTTACTTCTCAGGAATAAATCAAGCCTGAGAGGAGGCAAGTCAGGCAAAACACACATGAACGTGCACAGGGTCACAAAGAGTTGGGGGCTAACATCAGCAACAAATCGCCTAGAAGCCAGGCCTGACCGCCACTCTCTCCTGAACTCCCCGCCATCCCCCTCCATTCTTCTGGTGCCCAGGGGGCGAGGCCACCTTTACCTCTCAGCTGCTGGAAGCAGGAGGCACTGCTGTCCGGCTCCAGGGGGTGCCGCAGGACGCCATTGCTGGGCTTGGGCCTCTCGTATTCTCTTTCGGGGAGCATGGCCTGCTCGCTCTCCATGGCGGGGTCTGAGTGAGGAGGCAGGGACTGTGGAAACCCGAACATCAAGAGGGAGGAGAAGAAGAGTAAGGCACCGCAGAGCAGAAAGCCACCCCACCAGGCTCCGATCCAGCGGGGGTCGTCCGGCGTGATGTCCAGGTTACCTGCGCAGGGAGAGAGCAGAGCTTAACAGGATTCTGCTGAGATCGGGGGCAGGTGACAGGGGGCGGGGGGCTCTGGAAATGGCTGGGGTATGCGGCAGGACTGGTGTTAGGCTAGGAAGCCCATTATTCCACGTCAGCACTTCTGTTTCTCCCAAAGTTGAAGACTAATCGCTTTGCTCCTTAATTTTCTTGTCTACCGTGTGCTATATCAGTCTAAACAAAAACAGTGAGAAGCCAGCCATCCTCTGAGATGTCGGCTGGGAAGAACTGGCTTGGCACAGCTGCCAAGATATACTAAGAAAGGTGCAAGGAAACAAAACCAGGTTTGTTACTCAGCGGGTATTTTTAATAGGTGTACTCCCTCCTAAGATCAGCGACAGAATCTTGCCTTCCATGAGGGAGACCCGAGTTTGACTCTGGGCCCATGTATCCCATGTGTAGCCACTACCCAGCTGTCAGTGGAGGCTTGTGTGTTGCTATGATGCTGAACACGTTTCAGCAGAGCTTCTAGACTAAGATGGACTAGGAAGAAAGGCCTGGCAATCTACTTGCAAAAATCAACCAAACCACTGAAAACCCTATGGATCACAACAGTTTGATTCACAACCAGTCTGATCACGGGGGTGATGCAGGATCAGTCGGCGTTTTTTTCCATTGTGCATGGAGTCGCCATGAGTTGGCAAAAACTTAATAGCAGCTACCAACAACTGTCCACATTCCCAAAAAGCAGCCAGTCTGGGATTCCATTCAACTCCCCACTCCCTGTGCTAAATCAGGTTCACAGTTCATAAGGTCTGGTGTAGTATGGAGCTGAACAGTCTGGCTGCCAGGGCTGACTTCCTGGTTCTGCCCACTTCTATCTGTATGACCTCAGGCAACTGATTTGAACTCTCTATGCCTCAGCTGGAGCCCTGATGACACAGTGGTTAAGACCTACAGTTGCTAACCAAACGGCTGGCACTTGAATCCACCAGTTGCTCCTTGGAAATACTGTGGGGCAGTTCTACTCTGTCCTATAGGGTCCCTATGAGTCGGAACGGACTGGGCAGCAACAGGCTTGGTTTTTGGTTATGCCTTGGTTTACTGATTTGTACATTTTGACAATGATGCTAGTACTTACCTTACGGTTGTCAGGAAGATTAAATAAGCCACACCAGATTTTTTGTAGACAAGAAGGGATTTTGTAGATCTAAGAAGTACTCAGAATAGTGTTTGGCATGTGCTTGTCAGCTGTTATTATTCATACCTAGGGTCCTGGGTATCCAAGTTGCTGGTGGATAGGTCAATTCAACCCTGTGGTGCCCTGTGGTTTGGGGCTGGCCCTCTATTAAAATGCTTTGCAGCTGGCTCACATGCTTAAAGGAGATATACATGTGATCTGGCTACCTTGTGCTGTTATTTCTTTGATTTGCCAGCTGAAGGCATGAGGTCACTAACTACAGCTCTGCCCCTCCTCTCTCTCCAGCTGCCTTGCAAAGCCACACGCCCAGATGAGCCGCTAAGAAATGTCTCTTTGATGATAAACCCATGCCTGTGGAGCCTGTAAGGAGATTCCTGGAGACACAGGCAACAGCATGCCACAGGCCTGGACCACATGGATGGACAGACCTGGGATGAGTAAGGACCACAGATATCAGACGAGCACTTCACCATTTATAAAATGCTCTCCCCGAAGACTCTTCATCTTCAGCTCCCATGAGTGATATCAGCCATCATTTACTGAGGACGTGCTCTGCACAAGGCATTATGCAAACTGCTTCCTTAACTCCCCACAACCCTACAAGGTAGGGACTTTTATCCTTGTTTTATAGATACGGATATTGAGGCAAGGTCAGGCCCAAGTTCATAGAGTTGAAGACTGGGACACAGGCATTCAGATATCCAAGGCCCATGCTCTGCACTACCCTGCTGCACTGCCCTCTTGATTTGTCTGAACTTTGTTTTGGACTCCTAGTAGGGCTCTTGGTGAATGGGCCTAAGACCACTGACTTCCAGTGGCTGGTAGCTAGCTTTTGGAACATTGGTGGTCTCTCTCCTGGAGACTGTTATGGATTGAATTGTGTCCCCTAAAAAATACGAGTTGAAGTCTTAACCCCCATACTTATAAATATGACCCTGTTTGGAAGAAGGAGTTTTCTATTTGTTATGTTAACGAGGTCACACAGGAGTAGGGTGAGTCCTAAACCTAATCACTTCTGAGTTACAAAAAGAGCAGAATAGACACAGAGGACGCACAGGGGGAAGAGCAGGGCAGATGGCAGAGACAGAAGCACATACAAGCCCAGGAATGCCAAGGATTGCTGGCAAGTACCAGAAAATGAAACAGGCAAAGAAGGCCCTTCCCCTGGAGCCATGTCCTGACTTCTAGACTCCTGAACAATGAGAAAATAAATTTCTGTTCTTTAAAACCACCCAGTTGTAGTATTTCTGTTATGGCAGCACTAGGTAACTAAGTAGGGACCTTGACACAAATCCAACAGCAATAATAACCAGGCTCTACGATGGACCAGGATTTTTCACATAGTGCATGCTAAAAAGGAGAGAATGTAGGCTTTGGAGGGTTTGGAGTTCAATCCTAGCTCTGCCATTCACTTGCTTGCAATACTGAGCAAGTTACTTACCTTCCCTAAGCCTTAGTTTCATCATTTACAAAATAAAATGACATCTGCCTAGAGTGGTTGTGAAGATTTGAGATAATGAGCAAGAATTACCTGGCACAGAACAGAGCAGGCTCTTCATCTGTGGTCAACCAAGCCCAGCCAGTCACCACGGAGCTGATTCTGATTCATGGCGACTCCATGTGTGGCAGAGTAGACCTGTGCTCCTAGGGTTTTCGACGGCTGATTTTTCAGAAGCAGACCAGCAGGTCTTTCTTCCAAAGTGCTTCTGGGTGGACTCAAACCTCCAACCTTTTCTGGTTAGCAGCTGAGCATGTTACCCATTTGCACCACCCAGGGATTCCTCATATATGACAACTCTTATCATTTATACTTTTATGTTTCTCTTTCTATTGATGGTAATTTCAATATATGGATTCAATTAAAGGGCAGGGCCTGGGAAACCCACACTGATCTTGAAAGCATCCTTAAACAAATGCAGGAAGAGAAAAGGAAGTAACAACGCCTGGGGTAGCTAAGCAGGAATGTTTTCACCAGGCATTTAGAGTGTTTCTTCACCTGCTGCCAAGCAATGAATGAAAACAAATGATGGAAAAAGAGAGCTACAGTAGTGCCCTCCATTGTCTATGAGCTCCATAAAGGAGGAACTGAAAAGCTGGCAGATGTGAGGGAGTAAAAAGAGAGACATCCTGGCCGTTATTTGAGGGGCCAAAATTAGTAACACTTAGAAGTCATAGTTTAGTTAGGAAGCTAGTGACACTGCTGTGTGTGTCAGAAAACAGCCCAGGGAGAGGGACTGCAGTGGGGGACGTGCATGTTTGTGTGAACGTGTCATCTCATCCCCTGTAGGTACTGGTATGTGTGTGGAAAGCCAACATTTGCTCTCAATTTGTAAGATGAGGTAGAGCGTGCCATCTGTGTTAGAGCCAAGGCACGGCTGCCATTTTGGGCAAGGGGAGGAAGAAGGGCTCTGTATGATGGTGTGAAGGGTGGGATTTTATAGGTATAAAAAATCATAGTTGACCCACAATTTTTGGAAGTATTGATTTTCTTTTCCTCCATTTCTATTATCCAGAGCCCTGTGGCAGGAGAGAAATGGCCTGCTGAGGAGAAACCACTCAGCTTTGGAGTGGAAAGCTTTCAGGACGGCGAGGCTTAATAAGTGAAATTAAAGTTTGCATTTGGTGGTTCCCCAGCAGATTATGAATGTGGCGAACCTAGTCTGAAAACTGTCATTTCTGAGGTACTTCTTTTCTCTGCCTGTCTCCACAACAACAACTAGTTGCTGTCAAGTTGATTGTAATTCATGGTGACCTCATGTGTGTCAGAGTAGGACTGAGTTCCACAGGGTTTCCGATGGCTGATTTTTTGGAAGTACATCATCAAGCCTTTCTTCTGAGTTGCCTCTTGGTGGACTTCGACCTCCAACCTTTCAGTTAGCAGCTGAGCATGTTAACCATTGTACCACTCAGGGACTCCCCACAGATAGTATTCTCATAAGGCATCATGGCTAGTTAGGGTGGACATCTCCCTCCACCTACCTGGCAATTGTCAATACTCAGTAGATGCTGTTCTAGTGTCACCAACATTGAGGGAGATTTCTTCATGTGGAATGGCAAAGAATGGCACAGCAGATGTACTAACATCTACATCCAGGTCTCCTCATCTTCTGGGGACAAGGAGGGTCACCTCCCTTGCTTGGTGAAGCTAGATGTGGCCCCATGACGTTTCGCCAATGAAATGTGAGCAGAGGTGATGTGTGTCACTTCCTGTGGAGGTATTTATGAGCTCGTACGCGATTCCCCATGCTCCTTTCTCTGCCTTTGTGACACAGCATGTGAAGTCCTCAGAAGATGGGACCTGAAAGATGGCAGTGAACAAGGTCTCCTTGCTCACCTGCTCTGGATATACAGCATCGGCAAGTCACTGAGCTTTTGGAGCTATTTGTCACCACAGCATAACCCGGCCTACACTGACCAGCACAAAAGCTTAGGAAATACAAATTCATGCTCTTTAGGAATAGAGGTTCTGAGGAGGCTGGAAACAGTTAAAAGTATTTCTGATTCTAGTTAGTGTCTTGACCTTAAAAAGAAATGACTGCAATTTCAGCCTTCTGGTGAAGGCTGCTGTCAGTAAGATGTAAGATGCCCAGAACAAAACTGAAAAGCATCAATCTGTCTCATTTACTTGTTGTTATTAGGGGCCGTCCAGTCAATTCCAACTCACAGAGGCTCCATGTAACAGAGTAGCACTTCCCTACAGGGTTTCATTTACTTAGATGCATCAAATTGCCAATAAAACTAGAGCTATGGAGGAAGAAAGATGGTGAAAAGAATGGGTTGGGGACAGCAATTCAGGCCGAGGTGACAGCCTGAGCAAAGTCATGGCTTCTTCAGAGGACTGTGAGTAGACTTGCTAAGCCCCCTCTAGCTATTTGTCTGTTGTTGCTAGCTGCCGTTGACATGGTGATCCCATGAACAACAGAATGAAACACTGCCTGGTCTTGTAACATGTTCATGATTGTTGGTATGTTTAAGTCCATTGTTGCTGCTACTGCAGTGTTGTACATCCTAAGGAGGCTTATCATCTGCACTGTATAGGACAATATTCTGTTGTGATTTATAGGGCTTTCACTGGCTAATTTTCAGAAGCAGATCATCAGGCCTTTTTACCCAGTCTTAGTCTGGAAGCTCCACTAAAACCTGTTCGCCATGGGTGACTCTACTGGTATTTGAAATACCAGTGGCATAGCTTCCAGTATCATAGAAACATGCAAGCCACCACAGTATGATAAACTGACAGATAGGTGGTAGGACCATTTGTCTACCCCTTGGTAATTCCAGACACTGAGAAGAGACGCTGTTTCATTCTCAGGGGACTGTGGTGAGGGTGAAGGGAGAAGAATGGGACAACTGGGCAGTAAGGCCAGCTATACCCTGGGTGCACCATGATGGAAACGTCTACCTGTCACGAGATCAGCATGTCGCTCCTGGCTTTGCACAGGTGTCTACTGGCTTAGAAGGTTTTTCTCCTTTAGCAGGCCCATTTTCCTAGTCCCTTCACTCTTGGAATCCAACTTTTGGAGAGGTTTTGTTGGGTACAATGAGCAAGCTCTTGAAAGCTGTTTGCTCTCTCTATTGAAGGTCAAGTACACACATGAGGCTCTTGGAGATCTTGACCCATTTCTGAGGACTGCTACCATTTCGGAGGGACAAAAGCAAGATCACTGGGAACAGGGTTAAACCAATTTAAAATCAAGCAAGCAACCAACCCAGGAGGATACCAGAGACCAGGAGAAGGAAATATGGAAGCAAACTGGGGACATTTACTTCTTATTCCTGGGCCATAGTGATAAGTAAGAGATACTAGGGACCTCTGGGCATTTTTTTTTTCCTTTTTCAGTTCATTTACCTATTTGTCTAACCAATTTCGTGGAACTTTTGCTATGAGACTTAAGAATTCCAAGAGTATCATTAAGTTACAAACCTAATTAGACAGAGAGGGGCTGAAAGTGGAGGGCAGTATGGAACGACCAGGAGTCCAGCTGCTGAGCTAATTAGTCCAGCAGAAAGAGAGCTGGCAGCGGCTACCAGCGCTCAAAGTGGCCAAGCAGGAGGCTCTCAGGTTGTTGACCTTTCTCGTGAAGCAAACAGACAGCCATATTTTGTTCCAGCTACAAACATCAGGCCCATGTCTGTGGGGCCGGCTGGCGTGTGCCTTAGGACAGATCTCCATGGATGTTGTGACCAGGTCAAGTTATCATAGCAAGGCCTTGAATGTGGAAGAGGGCAGCCTACTGGCTAAATTCCTGGAGGTGTTTCAGGGAACCAAGCGGCTCAGTTTAGAGTAGGGCTTTTGAGTCAGACAGGCCTACGGTTTGAATCCTTGCTCTGCTCCGACAAGCTGTGGACATGTGGTAAACTCACAGGTTCTCACAAGGCTTAACACTTATTGTGTGCTTCCTGTCACACACCAAGCATTGTGCTGAGTGTTTTCTGTGATTAACTCACATACTCCACATACAGACGTGTAAGAAGTAATGTACCCAGGATCACCTAGCTTGTAAGAGGTGTAGCTGAGATTCAAACTAGGTCTGATTCCACCACCTGATCTCCTGTGTAGTTCCTGGTCACCATTGACCTCGGGTATGGTCAACTCCATTGTCATGTAGGCATGGTGACCTTATGTGTGACATAACAAAATGTTTCCTGGTCCTGTGCCATCTTCATGATTGAGGCCAGGGAGTCCACTGCTGCGGTTATTGCGTCAACTCATCTCATTGGGGATTTTCCTCATTTTCGTTGGTCCTCTACTTTACCAAACATGATGTCCTTTTCTAGCAATTGGTCTTTCCCGGATTTAAGGGTCACAACAGAAAACTCGAACTCTTAACCACTGCATAATAACACTTCACGTGTGAAATGAGGGTAGCACCTACTCTCCAATGGGAATGTTCTGAGTTCAAATGAGGTGACACAGGTAAAGCCTTAGTGCTCAATTCATGGCCACTGCTGTTACTGATAAACACACAAAGTTTAGGCTGGTCAACGAAATGGTTAGGGGCACACTCAGCTACTCAGTCCTTCTTTTTCCAGGCCCTGCTCTCGACTAAGCCTCAAATTTACAGAGATCTCAGTAAAATAATAAATGCTGGAAGCGCCATCATTTCTTTCCCTGGCTGGCAGAAACAGGATCTATTTCTCCTGAAGGAAGACGGGCAAAGAGAGCCACACAGGGATTAAGAGGGGATGAGAGGCAGGCTCTGCTGAATGTCTAAGTGCAGCCAGGGGAGCGCTCCAAGCCGGCTGCCCCCTGGGTCTCGCCCCCCATGACTGTCCATGCCTAGAAACAACAGCCTCTGGACACCGATGTCAACCAGGCTTCCTCACTGGGCTCTGCCTTCGATCCAGGCCACATAGGGAGGCACGTCTCCTCCACGGCTTTCAGGCCACTGAGTTCTGCTGGCCCCTGCCCAGCTCTCAGCAGGAAACATATGTGCAGGGGACCTGCATATTCATGCTTAAGGCGACATTCCCACTGGCTGGGCAACCCTAAAGAAAGGCTCTGTTTTAGGAGGTGAGGAAAATACAGGTGAGTGTCATCCCTAAAGAATTTACAACCTCCTCCTCGAAATATAGCCCAGATCCACTCACAGACCAGGACAAGTTTCAGTCACACAAGATTAGGGGTAAAAAAAGAGTGGAAACTAGAATTGAGGCTGACTCCCTACTAGAATATATTATATTCTTCTGCCCCCTAGTGGCAAAGAGTAGCAACAAGCCTCATAGTCCCTTCAGTGAGGAGCAAAGAAAGGCTATATAGCTCACAACGAACCCTTACTTTCATTCCTGGGAAACAGATGGGGGAGTCTGCTATCAACTCGTCAGGGGGCAGCTACCACCAGTAAAACGCTCCAAATGGAACTGAAAGGCACCCATCTGTCTTACACACTCGGATGCATCACACTGCCAACGAAACTTAGAATCATGGGTTAGGTTGCTTCACCCATGAGGGGTGCAGTGGGGAAAAATGTTGAGCAGAACGGGGTGGGGGCAGCATTCCAGGCTGAGGGAGTAGCCTAGCAAAGGCATGGCTTACTGTGAGTAGACGACTAAGGCCCTTCCGTGCCCTGTGGCCATTCCAGGCACTGAGAAAAGATGCTGTTTCATTCTCAGGAGAGATGTTTGATGAAGGGAATTATGATGTAGTCACAGAGATCCGGGTTTTAGTATAGATACACTGTTTGGATAGGCCCCTTTCCCTCTCTGAGTCTCAGTTTCCTCAAATGCAAAATGAAAAAGTTCAAAGAGTATTACGTCTGAGGTTCACTCTAGCTCAGATACTCTGTAAGGACCTTGGGATCAAAATAACCAAGTCATTGCCATCGAGTCAGCTCCAACTCATGGTGACCCCACGTGTTACAAACTGCCCCACAGGGTTTTCCTGGCAGATCACCTGGGCTTTCTTCTGTGGCATCAATGCACGGGTTAAAACCACAAACCTTTAGGTCAGTAGTTGAGTGCAAACCCTACGTACCATCCAGGGACCCACAGTTCCCTGGTAACCCCTGGAAATCTGGGTCCTGATTTAATGGAGTCACCACTGATAGGCTAAGAGGCAAGATACGTGGTCTGGCCATTTGGGTTCTTCTGCATGGCTGTCCCCACTGCACCAAATACTGCCCCTTCCGGAGCCCCTTTTGCTATTCTTGTCTTGTGCTGCCTATGGTGAAGCTGTGGAAGCTGGCTTTCCTGTCTCTAATTGGAAAGGTGGCAGCTAACTCTGAAAATGTGTTCTTTTGCCACCAGCCCACCCCCATCCACCTGCTATGAATAGGGTTCAACATGCCAGCCAACTGCTGGAAACACCACCATTCAATCGCCCCAGCAAAGACCCAGAACTTTAAAAGAATCAATAGGTACGCCTGGATTGGATTTTTTTTTTTTCCACTTGGAAATTTGTAACATCATTAGCTACAAGTAAATATATCAGCGGGATTAATGGAGTGAATCACAAAGTGACTTGATTGGATTTAAAACCACATTATTTCTTTGGGTTGAATTAGTAAATTTAGCACTGTCGAGAGACGATGGATTGAGATCCCAGGAACCGAGAGTTCTTATTGATCCTCTGAATAGATCGGCACAGGCAGGAGATGCTGGAATGGCCTCCGGCACTCTGTTTGCAGAGAAAGACAACATGGCTTCTGCGCTCACGGAGCTATACAGACAAATGCTGTTCCCTTTCGTGACCACACGAGGTGGGCAGTATTTAAGATGGCCCCAACAATCCCTGCCTTCTAGTACTTCCTTCTTCTTGGGTCTTGAATGTGGACTGGAACAAATGACTCAACTTCTAAGAAACCAAACACAGCAAAAGTCATGAGGTGTCACCTCTGAGATGAGATCATAAAAAGACTGTGGCTGTAGTCTCCGGGTGCTCTCTCACCCTCTCTTCGGTCACTGGCACCAGGGAAGGCCAGCTGCCACATAGAGAGGTCAATCAGAGTGAGCCTGGAAGCGGATCGTACAAGATCTGCCATGTGAGTGAGTTTGAAAGTGAGTTTGCCAGGTGCATCCTGAGATGACTGCAGGGCAGGCTAACGCCCTGACTGAAGCCTCATAAGAGATCTGAGCCAGAAGCTCAAGCTAAGTTGCTCCTAGATTGAAGACTCACAGAAAAAACTGTGAGATAGTAAGTGCTTGCTGTTTTAAGTTACTCATCAGTAACCAGTTGCCCTCGAGTTGACTGACTCACGGTGACTCCACATCAGAGTAGGACTGCTCCGTTGGGTTTTTCAAGGCTGTGGCCATTCAGAAGCAGATCTCCAGGCCTTTCTTCTGAGGGCCTCTGGGTGGGTTTGAACTGCCAACACTTCAGTTAGTAATTAAGCACTTAACTATCTGTGCCACCCAGGGACTGCTAAGCTTGGGGCTATTTGTTATAAAGTACAGAAAACTAACATACCACATGCCTTGGTTTGGCCAATGAAACATGAGTAGAAGCAAGGTGCATCATTTTGGAGAAGAAGGTTCAAGGGTCAGTGTGCAATTTGTCACAATCTAGTTTCTTTCCTTAAGAAGCCCTGGTGGCTCAGCGGTTAAAGAGATGACCAACTGAAAGGTTGGTGGTTCGAAATCGCCGGCGGCTCTGCGGGAGAAAAATGTGGCAGTCTGCTTCCATAGAGATTTACAGCCTCAGAAACCCTATGGGGTCGCTAAGAGTCAGAATCGACTCGATGGCAATGAGTTTGGTTTTGATTTTTGTTTCCTTCCTGGGCAACTGTAGAAGCAGGGGTCAGGATGACACTTCTGTGAACTCGGATCCCCCAGGAACTACGATGAACCAAGCCCCACCTTCCCCAAGACCACCAGCCTACACTCGGCGTGTAGTGTGATCAAAAAATAAATTTTTGTTGTATAAAACCACTTAGATTTGGGGAGTATGTCACTACAGCATAACCTAACCCATCCTGACTAGTGTACTGTTGAATCACGGAATCACGGGTTGGGTATCCCAGGGCAATCGGAGAAATACATTTGTTCTTTCTGCCAAGAACACAAATGTTTTGCTTAAAATGGTTTTGAGATCACAACAGTCTCTTAAAGAGAGAGTTTTCAAATATTCTGCCTTGCTGACCCTGTGGAAACCCTGGTGGCATACTGGTTAAGTGCTACGGCTGCTAACCAAAACGTCGGCAGTTCAAATCCACCAAGCACTCCTTGGAAACTCTACGGGGCAGTTCTGCTCTGTCCTATAGGGTCACTATAAGTTGGAATTGACTCGATGGCAGTGGGTTTGGGTTTTTTTAGTGGCTGACCCTATTCACGCTCTTTACTTGCAGACCACACGCTCTAATTTATAGTTTAGGAAATAGGGTCCCATATTTTTTTTTTTACAGATTAACGGGCCACCATTCAGTGAGCGTGTGTACATGGCAGGTCTTTCCATATCTATCCTCTTATTTAATTCTTTACAATAGCTTTTTCTTCTGAGGGCCTCTGTGTGGGTTTAAACTACAGATATAACTATTGTTACCCTTAATTTATAGATGAGGAAACTGCAAATTGTAGGGCTAAAAATCAACTCTAGAATGTTATTCAACCTTTAGGTATACGTCGGCAGGACCTAAACTTGAATCCAAGCGCTCTGAACCAGACTCATGTTCTTTCCTTCTAATCACAGATGCCCGCCAGCTATAGACATGAATGCATTAGGGCTGTCACTCGGTAGGAAGGTTCTAGAACCTACAGGCTGAAGCTTCCTTTTTGAGGGGAGGGAATGCTTATTGTGATAGTTAAAAATTCAGACATATTCCTTACTTGTGTCAATGAAGACTGCATCCACATAGATTTTGGTACAGAAAGATCCCAGGATAAATCCGCAGGCTGGTCCAAATACCAGCATTGTGAACAGGATTCCTGAAAGAAGATGAAACAAAGATGAGATCAAAAAGCAGACCACTGGAAGAGCAAATTCATCAAAGGTCGAGGAAATTATTTTGCATTGATCGAGTGAGATGTTTGATTACCTAAATGGCATTATAGGAATTAGTTTAAAAATCCCAGAGAGGGAAAGCTAGTATTGCTGATTTTGGGCAACTCTGTTGAAGCACAGTATATTACACAGGAATTCTACAGTATTTTGGTAGGCTGCATTGAAATATTTGTGGGCCCTAAGTGTACTTCCTTTCAGAGGCCTCTATCCTGCATGCTATCAAACATATCTGCATACATTCACATTTATAACTAAATATCTGTTTAGTCATAAACATTCTTGAAAGGATATTTGTCATTCTGATTTGACATTGACCTTCTCTGGCTTTATGTAATTCATTTAATTGATGGTTGGCTAAGATTTCTCCACGCAGGTTGTGCAAACTCAGGAATTCTTGTAAAGTGAGAAAAATCTAAGCAACAAATTGTTTTCGAATGTACTAAAATGTTTATGAGCACGAAATTTAATAAATGACAAAGCTGACACAGCAGCATGCTTTGAGAATATTTAATTACATACTTATTAATTTCAACTTCCCCCCACATTTTGGAGCCTTTGTCTGGTGGTGTTGCTGTGACAGTTGTTCAGGTCTTGGCATTTCCCTCAGCCTGGAGGAGACAGCAGGCCCTGGGCATGCGCTTAGGTACCTGATGAATATACCTGCTGCTGGTGAGCCTACAGTAGAGAGTAGAACTGCCCCAAAGGGTTTCCAAGGAGTGGCTGGTGGATTCAAACTGCCAACCTTTTGGTTAGCAGCTGAGCTGTTAGCTGCTGTGCCACCAGGGCTCTGCCCTCATAAATAAATAAAAAAAAAAGTACCTGGAATTTTGTACAAACCTTTTGGATCATTCTGGGAAAAGTACTGGGCCCAAACTAAAACCCACAGGTTGTATCCATTTAATTGGATTTCAACTTGGGACATATTTCTTGAGCACTGACAGTACTCTAGGCCTTGAGGATAAAAGCAAGAGCAAAGATGTGGCCCTGCCCTCAAGAAGCGGGCCGTCTGGTGGGTTCAACCAACACATACGTCATTCCAACCAAGAAGACTGCCAGAAGGGTGGCGCTCACGGGTTCACGCAGGTACATGGAGAACAGGGTAGGGGCTGAATTTGACCACAGGGAATCTGAGGTCCCTCTCCAGCCTGTTCACAGGAGCAGTCTAACTCAGGGTGAGTCCTTGTGGTGATGTCATCAGGGAACCAGTCAAATATTCATTCATTCATTCAATCAACATTTATTGAGTGCCGACTAGGTGCCAAACACTATTCTCAGTGCTTAGGGATTCAGCATTGAGCCAAACAGTCAAAAATCCCAGCTCTTATAGGACTCATTGGGTTGGAGAGCAAAAAAACAAAAACTTAAATTACAGACCAGGAGATCAGATGGTTTCTAAACACTTGGTGAAGGATGGCATACCTTCCTAATTTACAGACAGGACCCCAGAACCCAAAACAATCCGTGACGACTCCTTGCCAGGAGTGTTGTCTGACGAAGGAAGGAGTAGAGAGAGGATGTCTTGTATCGTAGAGGAGTCCCTGCGTGGTGTGAACGGTTAATGCACTTGGCGGCTAAGCAAAAGGCTGGAAGTTTGAGTCCACATCGAAGTACCACAGAAGAAAGTTCCGGCAACCTAGCTCTGAAAAATCAACTGCTGAAAATCCTGTGGAGCACAGTTCTATTCTGATACACATGGGGTCACCATGAGTCGAAATCAACTCAATAGCAACTGGTTTCATGTCACAGAAACGGGGCTTGGTCCATCCTTAGTGAAATCCCGCCCTGTGATTTGATATGAGATCTAGAACTTCAAGTGTCTTAAAACGTTGTTCCTATACCCAGCCAGAGACCCCCAATCTCACCGTTACTCCTGTTTATAAGAAAATGTTACTTTAGCATTAGATAATCAGCATTATCGCATTAGCTCTGGTTCTTCATAACTTAGATTAAGGTAAGCAAACAAAGAAAGTTGAGAACGTTGAAGGGTATCGTTAGAAAAGTCTGGAACATGACAATCTTTCAGTTAGTGGCTAGAATTGGGGGGCAGTCCTTAGCAGAGTGAGATTAAGGGTTGGGGCAGAACCAGTCTTGGCCCCCACTCTCTAGGTGGAGGAAGCAAGAAGGAAGAGAAGCTGAGAAAGAGGTAGGGGAAGTGGGACACACACATCTAAGGCAAGGACAGCACCAAAGGCAGACTGAAGAGACTACAGGCTACAGGCTGAGGTGAACCTGCACTCAGAGCTGCAGGCACTGTAAAGATGGCACAGCAAGCAAGTTAACTTATAAGGTCCTCCCTAAATAAAGGGGCATGGGTGACAGAATGCAATTCCCTCACCAAGGACACTAACTTCCCTTCTGACTCACTATCCCCTACAAATTGAATAATGAAAATTATAATAAACAATAGGTCAAAGGACCAAGCTGTTAGTATCCTTGAAAAAAAGGAAACAACCAATGAGCAGAAGAGCTTCTGTAGAGATTGTTTGGTTCCCCTGCTCTTGGGGACAGTAGAGCATGTGGACTGACCAGGCATCATGGGGCAGCTAGGGACCCTCAGCCCTGGGCCTCCTGCCCTTGTACAGGCTGTGACATGGAGAAGGAAGGGCATTCCTTGAGATGCTGACCTGAGCTAGCCACAGGAGACCAGCAGGGCCCAGACGTGGCAGCGACTGTTGCTGAAGGCTCAGAGGGTCAGTGGCCTGCCACAGAGACACCCAGGCGGCCTCCCCATCCAGCCAAGAGCAACCCCCCACCTCCTCTAAGAGACAGTTTGGGTTCCTGTACCATTTGGATTGTGGCTTTCACTTTAACAGGACAGTGTTCAACCCACGCCCTAAAGATACCTGATAGCACCTCGTGCCCAAAACCACTGCCATGTGTAGGGCACACATTTTTGTGTGAAGGGCATTTATTTTCTTCTCACTCAAAAATCTCTGTGGGCCGTCATCTGAGTGGCTCGTCCTCAGAAAGATGTCAAGGTGAGTCTCCAACAGCAATCTGTTCTTGAATATTCTCCAAGGGTCAATCTAGTAGTGGGGACATGGGAGGTGTCCTTCAAGTAACAGGAAGGGCCCTTTTTCACTTCAGAAATATCATAGGATAACAACTCAAATCAGACAGCTTAGAGGGCACAGCACTGAGTTTTAGGGAAAGTTGTTTCCCTGAGGGAGTGTGAGGCTGGCCATGAGCCCACAGAATGGTACTTCTGAATTCGCTTCCTCAGCTCTCCTCTGGATTCATCCTGCCAGGCTGTGATTTTGTTCTTACTTCTTTAGCAAAACCATCTAAATGTTCTGGACGAGAAATGCATTACCAGGCACTAAAACCCAGGACCCCTGTGTAAAGGAGCAAGTGCCTCCAGGTCCAGGAGAGACCACCCTTCAGTGGCCCAGTGCTGCCCCCTGCTGTCTGCTGGCTTTGTGTGCACTGGAAGAGGTCAGGAGCCGGAGACAGAGAGAGAGAGATGCGAAGGGACCATTCACATTCTCTGAGCATCTACTACTGTGTGCGCTGGGCTTTGCACCATAATCTCCTGTAATCCTTTCAATGACCCCAAAGGGAGGTTTAATGGCCCTATTTCAAAGCAGAAGAACTGGAATCTCAGAGAGGTTCGGTACCTCAACCCCTAAGCATAGCTAGCAAGCAACACAGTCTGGATTCGAAGGCAGGTTTCTCCAACCCCCTAAAAATACCATATTAAAGGCAGGCCAGTGAAACAGGTGTGGATGTGAATGGCTTGAGTTCAAAACCCAGTGCCACCATTTCCTAGTTTTGTAAACTTTGGGCAAAGTATTTAATCTCCTCATGCCTCAGTTTTCACATCTGTAAAACAGGGCCAATATCAGACCGACCTCACAGGGCTGTGGCAAGGGTTAAATGCACTACTACTTATAAAGCTCTTAGAGTCTGGCATATGAAAGTGAAAATGCTTCTTAAAAAACCATGTCTGTGTCTACTGTACCACAACAAGGGCCAGGGCACCTGAGTTCCCAGTCCTCCTCTTTCCAAAGTTCACTTCCTCCCTCCATACCTTGATTTCCTAAAGCCATCAGGGGAGTACAGCCAGAATGCTCCTTAGAAGCAAGATTTCATCTCACACACTCCCGACATGCTATCAGGCAGAACCAGTCCCTGGAGAAGGACATCATGTTTGATAAAGTCAGCGAAAAAGAGGAAGACCCTTAACGAGATGGGTTGACACAGTGGCTGCAACAGTAGGCTCGAGCATAGCAATGATGGTGAGGATGGTGCAGGACTGGGCAGCGTTTCCTTCCGTCGCTATGAGTCGGAACCAACTTGACAGCATCTAACAACATCAGGGGAGGGGGCTGGAGCTGGGAGCAGACCAGGCTCAGGAAGCAGGGTGACCCCAAGCCTCAGCAGTGCTCAGATGGTGTCTGAGACTTTGGTCCCAGACCCTCCAGACTTTGTCTACCCCTTGCTCTGACTGCCTGCTTGCCAAGCCTATTCAGATGGCTAATCTGGCTTCCCAGGGACTTGACAACTGCACAAAGGAAGTGGGGCATTCTGGAGAGAACGGGATGATCCCACGGTGATCTAACCCTGGCATCCTCATCTGCACATGGGCCTTCTGTAAATGAGGTGAGTATAAAGCTGAAATTCCCAAACTGTGTGCTGAGGTACCTTGAGACACCGCAGAGAACTACAGCTGTCACAAAATATTTTAAGTTTTTGAGGAAAACACAGAGGCACCGTGAGTCACTCGCTCAAGGTAGCTGACAGTTTCAACACTGAATCTCATTACATTCCTTTCAATTAAATTATATCTTTGCAATGCCGGGTTTTCAGTGGTTGCTGTGGTCAAAAGCAAATACCATGTGAAAATCACTGCAGAACAGGAAATGAAGATGGTGCTGTCCAATCTGCTTCTAAGGTTTGAGAGCTGTGCAGTGCCCAACAGGGACACATCTCCAATTAGTAAGTGACTGTGGTTATCAGCGATTAAATAAAAGTAGTTTTCTTTCAATTTATATGTATTATTTTTCCAAATAGCTACTAAGTTGTTAGGTCAAAGAATCTTATTAAGTAATTTGAATCTAACTGCTTGATAATCAAAATTGCTGGATATTTTCTTTTGGACTCAGAGAACCAGGAAACAGATTACCAGAACACTAAGGACACTGTGAACTGAGAAGGTCCGGGAACCTCTAGTGCAAAATGTGAAAAGCCGATTGTCTTCTCTTATGCCCAAGGGTTGGAGGGTGTCCGGCCATGGGCCAGGTCAGGGTAGGCTAGGTGTGGTCTTCTTAGCTGCCATCGATTCTGACTCATAGTCATCCATGGGACAAAGGAGAACTGCCCCGTAAGGTTTTCTAGGCTGTAATCTTTACAGGAGACCTCCAGGTCGTCCTCCCACAGAGCCGCTGGGTGGGTTCAAATCTCCAACCTTTTGGTTAGCAGCCAAGTGCTTAACCATTGTTAACCAGGTCTCCTTAGCCTAGGTATAAAACCCCAAAACTAAACCTGTTGTCTTGGAGTTGATTCCAACTCATAGCGACCCTAGGTATATATAAAAAAAAAGGACCCTAGGTATAAAAAAAGACCGTGGCAATTCCATCAAGGAAGCATCGCTGCCTGGTGGTGAGCCTGCCTCTTCCTGCTCTATGTTATTGTTGCTCCAAGTTGCTAGGTATCATCAAGTCAATTTTCGACTCAGAGAGAGACCCCATGGGACAGAGTAGAACTGCCCCACTGGGTTTTCTAGGCTGTCATCTTTACGGAAGCAGATCTTTGGGTCTTTCTCCCACAGCTGCTGGGTGGGTTCGAACTGCCAACCTTTCAATTTGCAGTCAAGAACTTAATCATTGCACCACCAGGGATCCTTTCTTCCACTCCAGCTCGCTACATTTCATACACACGCACACTCACACACAGACACATACACGCACACACACAATTTCTTCCTAGGATCTTTATTCACTAATTATCACATATTAGTAACAATACTTAAAAAAAAAAAAGTTGCCATTGAGTCAATTCTGATTCCTGGTGACCCCATGTGTGTCAGAGTAGAACTAGGCTCCATGGGGTTTTCAGTGGCTGACTTTTTGGAAGTAAAAAGTCTTTCTTCCAAGGAAACTCTGGGTCGACTTAAGCTGCCAACCTTCTGGTTAGCAACTGAGCACTTAACTGTTTGCACCACCCAGAGACTCCGAGTAATAATGATGAAGTTGAATAATTCTCCCTAGACCAGTAAATCCCAAATAAAAGTTCCTATTTGGATTTTTCAAGTTCCTCTTCTAGTTTAATGCCTCTGGCCTGTTCCTTTCTGTAGGATCAGGGCACTGCGGCCTTGCCTTCCCTAGGACACAGTTTTGCATGTAAAAGGAGGTACCCTCAATGGGAGGGTCCCTAGCACCCATGGACCTGAAGCTGTGCGTGAGAACTGAGAGAGACAAGGGGCAGAAGCTGAGAAGAGAGCACTATACAGAGTAACAGAAGGTGGGGGTCTGAGTCCTGGCTCTGGCCCTCAGCTGCAGGTTGAACTTGGGCAGGCCACTGACAAGCAGAGCTGCTCACGCTCTCCTTTGCATTACTGCTGTAACTCATTCACACATCCTCTCAATAGATGGTGAACTTGCTATGTGTCAGCATGGGCTGACTAGGAATATAAAGAAGAACAAGGCACCATCTCTGCCTCAGAGGCCTGAGAGTCGAGGCCAGTGTCTCTGGAACGTGCCCCAGTGAACACCAAACCTGAGAAATGGCCACAGAAAAAGTTCTCCTGGTCAAATAATTAACAAGAAGCTTCCTACAACATCTCCTTCTTAGAGGCTCCCCTGAATACTGGCAATGACAAGCTCTGAGAACTCCTGCTGTTTCACACAGCACTTCCCCAAATTTGCTTAACAATTGTATTAGTTTCCTGTGGCTGCTGTGACAAATTGCCACAATGGTAGTGCCTTCAAAACAACACAAATTTATTATCTTACACGTCTGAAGGCTAGAGTCTACAGTGGGTTTCACTGGGCTAAAATCAACAGGGCTGGTTCCTTCTGGAAGCTCTAGGGAAGAATCCATTTCCTTGCCTTTTCCAGTTTTTTGTAGGCTGTCCACATTCCTTGGTGGGTGGAGGGGGAGCTTCCATTTTCAAAACCAGCAGTGGCCCTGGAGTCTTTATCATGGCACCATCTTATCTCTCTGATTCCCTCAAGGCATCTCCTTCTCTGACTCTTTTGCCTCCAGCTTCCACATTGAAAGGAGTCTTGCCTGGTGGAGCAATGGTTAAACCCTCAGCTGCTAACAGGAAGGCTGGCGGTTCAAACCCACCCAGCAGTTCTGCAAGAGAAAGACCTGGCTATCTGCTTTCATAAAGATGTGCTGGGACATCTTGAAATTATAGGAGAAAAAAAACCCAACTTGACAACATATTCACAACTCAGTTCCAGGCAGACTGAAGATCTAAATGTGACCAGCAAAACAATAAAGCTTTCAGAAAATAACAGAGGAAAGTATCTTCATGACATTAGGACAGAGAATGATTTTTTAAGTCACTCTAATAAAAAGTGTTAATTGTTAAAAGATTGATAAATTTGTTTGCATTAAAATTAAGAACTTCTGTTCATCAAAGGAGCCCTGGTGGCACAGTGAATAGCTCGGCTGCTAACCAAAAAGGTTGGCAGTGGTATATTTTGTTTTAGTCTGGTTATAAAAGTAATGCATTCAGAAAGGGGAATAAACCACCATCAACCCACCATCCTGAGGCAATCACTTGCTTCAAATCTTTTCTCTCTCCTTTCTGAGATACTTGAGATCAAACAATGATTGTCAGGACTATATGATGTTGTTGTTAGATGCCATCCAGTTGGTTCCAACTCATAGCGACCCTATGCACAACAGAACAAAACACTGCCTGGTCCTGCACCATCCTCACAGTTGTTGTTATGCCTGAGCCCACTGTTGCAGCTACTTTGTCAATCCATCTCGTTGAGGGGCTTCTTTTTTGCTGACCCTCTACCAAGCATGAAGTCCTCCTCCAGGGACTCCTCCTGATAACATGTCCAAAGGATGTGAGATGAGGTCTCGCCATCCTGCTTCTAAGGAGCATTCTGGTCGTACTCCTTCCAGGACAGATTTGTTGACTCTTGGCAGTCCATGGTATATTCAATATTCTTCACCAACACCACACAACTCAAAGGCATCAATTCTTCTTCGGTCTTCCTTATTCACTGTCCAGCTTTCACATGCATATGATGTGACTGAAAATACCATGGCTTGGGTCAGGTGCATCTTAGTCTTCAAGGTGACATCTTTGCTCTTCAAGACTTTAAAGAGGTCCTTTGAGCAGATTTACCCAATGCAACATGTCTTTTGATTTCTTGACTGCTTCTTCCATGGCTGTTGATTGTGGATCCAAGTATAATGAAATCCTTGACAACTTCAATCTTTTCTCTGTTTATCATGATGTTGCTCACTGGTCCAGTTGTAAGGATTTTTGTTTTCTTTATGTTGAGCTATAATCCATACTGAAGGCTGTGGTCTTTGATCTTCATCGGTAAGTGCTTCAACTCCTATTCACTTTCAGCAAGCAAGGTTGTGTCATCTGCATAACACAGGTTGTTAATGAGTTTTCCTCCAATTCTGATGCCCTGTTCTTCTTCATATAGTCCAGCTTCTCGAATTAAGGTGCTCAGCATACAGACTGAACAGGTATGGTGAAAGGATACAACCCTGACACACACCTTTCCTGACTTTAAGTCATACAGTACCCCCTTGTTCTGTTTGAGCAACTGCCTCTTGATCCATGCTTGTGAGCACAAGTAAGTGTTCTGGAATTCCCATTCTTTGCAATGTTATCCATAATTTGTTATGATCCACACAGTTGAATATCTTAGTACAGTCAACAAAACACAGGTAAACATCTTTTTGGTATTCTCTGCTTTCAGCCAGGATCCATCTCACATCAGCAATGATATCCCTGATTCCATGTCCTCTTCTAAATCCAGCTTGAATTTCTGGCAGCTCCCTGCTGATGGACCACCGTAGCCACTTTTAAGTGATCTTCAGCAAAATTTCATTTGCATGTGATACTAATGATATCGTTCAGTAATTTCTGCATTTGGTTGGATCGCCTTTCTCAGAGACAGGCATAGATATGGATCTCTTCTAGTCGCTCAGCCACGTAGCTGTCTTCCAAATTTCTTGGCATAGATGAGTGAGCACCTCCAGCGCTGCATCCATTTGTTGAAACATCGCAACTGATATTCTGTCAATTTCCAGAGCCTTGTTTTTTGCCAGCGCCTTCAGTGCAGCTTGGTTCCTGATCACATGCTACCTCCTGAAATGGCTGAATGTTCACCAATTCTTTTTGGTATAGCAACTCTGTGTATTCCTTCTATCTTCTTTTGATGCTTCCTGCATTGTTTAATATTTTCCCTGTAGAATCATTCAGTATTGCAACTTGGGGCTTGAATTTTTTCTTCAGTTCTTTCAGCTTGAGAAATGCTAAGCATGTTCTTCCCTTTTGGTTTTCTACCTCCAGGTCTTTGCGCACGTCATCATAATACTTTGTCTTCTTGAGCTGCCTTTGAAGTCTTCTGTTCAGCCCTTTTACTTCATCATTTTTTCCTTTTGCTTTAGCCACTCTGGAAATCCTGGTGGTAGAGTGGTTAAGTGCTACGACTGCTAACCAAAAGGTCAGCAATTCAAATCCACCAGACACTCCTTGGAAACTCTATGGCGCAGTTCTACTCCATCCTATAGGGTCGCTATGAGTCGGAATCGACTTGAAGGCAACGGGTTAGCTACTCTACATTCAAGAGCAAGTTTCAGAGTCTCTTCTGACATCCATTTAGGTTTTTTCTGTCTTGTCTTTTTAATGACCTCTTTCTTTCTTCATGTATGATGTCCTTGATGTCAGTCCACAACTCAACTGGTCTTCAGTCATTAGTGTTCAACACGTCAAATCTGTTCTTGAGATGGTCTTTAAATTCAGATGGGATATACTTAAGGGCATACTTTGGCTCTTGTGGTCTTGTTCTAATTTTCTTCAGTTTCAACTTGAACTTGCATATGAGTAAATGATGGTCGGGTCTGCAGTCGGCCCCTGGCCTTGTTCTGACTGATGATATTAAGCTGACCACATAATAGGGTATGTGAATACTCTTTTTGTAGATGGAAAAAAAAAAAAGAGGTTCAGAGAGGTTAATTAATTGCCCCAAGGCCACACAGCTGGTACGTGATAGAGGTGGATATGAGCCTCCAGGACCTAGGTTCTTGGAGAAAGAAGAAAACAGGACATTCATGGTACGGTTGTGAAGGTTTTGGCTTCAGAATCAGTCAGACCTAGGCTGGAATCCTGGTTAAACCAAAGACAAATGAACAAAAACAAACCAATTGTTATCGAGTTGATGCTGACTCATGGTGCCCCCGTGTGTTTCAGAGTAGAATAACACTCCATAGGGTTTTCAATACTTGTAATCTTTTGGCTGTAGATTGCCAGGCCTTTCTTCTATGGTACTCCTGGATGGATTCAAATTGCTGACCTGTAGGTGAGTAGTTGTGCACTTAAACATTTCCACCACTCAGGGGCTCCTGGAATCCTAGTTACACTTCTCAATTTCTGGATGACTTGTTTCCCATTTCACAGTGTGGAAATAATTCTATCTACCTTGCGGAACAGTGAGAATTCGTTATAATACATGCAAAAGTTTCTAGTGTATGGAATGTACTAGATGCTTTCCAGAAGTATCTTTGTGTCTCAGGGATGCTGAGTTCAGGAGGCCTGCAGGGCTGGTCTTCCCTAGGCATGTGTCTGTTTCTTTAGGTAGATTTGGAAGGATTTTAACCCTGGAAGGTGGCCTCTGGAAGGTGGCCTCTAGGGAGAACGAAGAGGAAGCTCAGGTCACTGAGGCATTTCCTCACTAGAGGGCAGTGCTGG
Source organism: Loxodonta africana (assembly GCF_030014295.1). Classification (NCBI taxonomy): domain Eukaryota; kingdom Metazoa; phylum Chordata; class Mammalia; order Proboscidea; family Elephantidae; genus Loxodonta; species Loxodonta africana. The sequence continues at coordinate 23,838,367 of NC_087354.1, forward strand.
CCTAGAAATGGGAGAGTCCTGCTTGGCTCACGTCCTTGCCCTCCACTTCCTAACAGCCGAAGAAAAACCTCAGTCAGCGCGTTGCTTTTCTCATCTCTCACTTGCCTTCTATGCTCCTCAATTTATACGAATGAATTCTTCCTTCCTGAAATCCGCAGGCTGGAAGTTCTCCCCCCCAAAAAGGAACGCTCTGCATCATGTGTGCATGAATAAACTATTATTCATAAACAGCAAGAAGCCTGCAAAACAGACGATATATATTTATCTGGTGTCCATTGCCAGCAGCCTGACAGCACTGCACAACTGACCTTGCTTAGGTCTGGGGAGGAGATGAAGGAAAAAGGGAGGCGAGGGGCAGTCATTTACTGAGTACATATTACATGCCCGGCGCTGCAAAAGGTCTTCTTCTTTACATTATTTCATTTGTGTAGTTGAATTATCCCCACTGCAAAGTTTAAAAAGAATAAAAACTAATGTTGCTAAGACCATGTGGAATCTGCCCCTGCCATCAGTATCACACCCCTGCCACCTCTCAGGTCAGTGAGATGATGAGCTCTCAAGCTTGGCTGCACAGTGGGATCACCTGCAGAGCTTGAAAAAATACCAACGCCCAGATTCACCAGCCCTGGGATTCTGGTGGAGCTGGTGTGGGGCATAGCCTGGGCACTGAGTTTTCCCAAGCACCCAAGTGATTCCAGGTGCAGCCAAGGGTTGAGAATTGCCAGGCTGGAGACAGCCTCTGCCCTCGCTGACCTTGGCCGAGCTTTCTTTCTGGTTAAAAAGCACCAGCAGCTTTACCGGCACTAACTGAGAAACCAGTAGATGCCCAAGATGTATGTACGCACGTGGGAAAGGGAAGGAGGATGATGCTATATGGTGTCAGCCCTGCAAGGTGGAAGGACAGCCGGTCACTGAACGTGGCCAGGCCGAGGTCGCCAAGCAGGGCAGACCACGCTTTTCCGCACGTGCAGCCAGCCAAGGCAGTGCCGTCTGCCACCAGGAACTCAGCGTGCTCAGTGAAGGATTCTCCTGGAGTGTTGGCGTGGCCCTGGCGCCACCCAGTCTCTGGCCTTTGCTCATGCTGGTCCTCAACTCAGATTTTCCCTCTCCTGTAGGTCCCCAAAGTCACCTTAAACACCACCTCTTCCAAGGGGTCTTCCTAGACTACCATTTGAACTTCAGCCAACCCCTTCCTTCTTCTGGCCTGAGCCTTTTTTAATAGCACTGCTTATGGTCAGTCTGAGCACACAAAGAAAGATCATGTACTTGGCATGGCACAGACTAAGAGGGACTAGGAAGAAGGGCCTGGCGATCTACTTCTGAAAATCTTATGGATCACAACAGTCAGATTCAAGACCGATCATGGGAATGGGATAGGACCAGTCCAGGTTTTGTTCCTTTGTGCATGGGGTCACCAACAACAACACTTGTAGGTTCTGGGAAGGGAGAAGCTCTATTTTAAAAGAAATGTTTTCCACAGGGAAGGCAGTACAGCCCTTTGCCTGGAGTAGGGCCCCAATGTCTGTCTGTTGAATTGATTATCACCCAGGCCTGGGAGAGGCAGGATGCCTTAGAAAAATGGAGAGCTCTACATCCAGTGGGTGTCATCCTGCAAGGCATGGCTTCGTGAGGATGTGGGGAGAACCCACGCACTGCTCTGCCCCAGTCAAAGCTGCAGCTGCTGCCAGTCTTGCTTCTACAACTGGCTAAGGAGCCTCTCTCCTCCCCTCCCAATCCCTGGCAGGGCCTGACCAGGGTGAGGGCATGTGCCTCCCTGGCTGGCCAGCCGGCGGGGTATCTGGATATGATGCCCACAGGGAGAGAGCCTGCTGTGACAGGGGCCAGGCCTCAGAGCCAGGGCCAGTGGCCTGTGGGGCTGATGTGCTCTGAGCCGCTGTGTGACTTTGTACGTGGCAGACACCACAGGAGCAGGGCTGGAGCAGCTGGCTCTCTTCAAAGCAAGTGAGAGCACCCACTCCATCCTCTGTAAAAAGCCCCAGACAAAACTTGGGTCCCAGGAGCCATGAGCTGAGAAAATGTTGCCAACAGGATGTGGGCTGCAAAGACGCAAGCCCGATGAGTGGGAAACCGACCCAAATAAACAGCTGGTTGCACCTCCCTGGGGAGCCTACATCCTGTTTGTGAGCCAAGTAGGCTCTTCCCAGAACCCTTCTCTGGATGTCTTCTCAGACCACAGCAGGGGCAGGTGTTTCATGGCTTCCTCCTGCCTTCCCCCCAGTCTCCAGCAGGGGGCAGTGGAGAGATGGTGGTGCCTGGAGTCCAGAGTCTGGTTTCCAGCCTAGCATAATGCTGCTTAGCAGCAAGAGGCCGCACTCCAGTTACTCATCCTCTCTCAGCCTCAGCAGCTCCATCTGTAAAATGGGGCAGCGATAGCTGCTCTGCTTACCTCCTAAGACTGTTGTGAGGCTCATGTGTGACAACGCATGCGAGAAGACTTAGGAATTGTAGAGTGCCACCCAAATGGCGTGTAATATTAGATACATTAAGGCAGGCCAATAATTCTGAAGCTGTCCCAGGACTCTGAAATAGCAGGATGGAATCGACACACAGCACAGCCTTGATGGGTGTTACTCCCTGGCTGGGCTGGCAGGATGTCAAAGTAGCAGGAATTCTGCAGTTGTGGGAGTTTTGTCTCATTTATTATTATCTCTGAGCACCTATGCTCAGCAGGTGGCAGGTTCTCGAAAAAGTTTATTGAATGTTGTACACAAGATAAAATAGTTGTTATTGCGCCGGCCCCAACCTGTGGTGACCCCGTGTGTCAGAGCGGAATTGTGCTCTGTGGAGTGATTTTCCAGAAGTAGGTCACCAGGCCTTTCTTCCGAGGCACCCCTGGGTAGACTCGAACCTCCAAACTGTTCAGTTAGCAGCTGAGTGCGTTAACCGCTTGCACCACCCAGGGGCTCTGTACACAAGGCACGGGATTTGTTAATAGGGTGTGAGCTGGAGTCGACGTGGCAGAAGACCTGCAGAAAATGGACAGGCAATATATGCTGCTCACTGCATAGGCCACAGTTGGGTCCTTAGCAGGTCTACAACTACTGACCTGGTGGAGCAGAGGATAAGAGCTCGGCTGCTAACCAAAAGGTCGGCAGTTCGAACCCACCAGCCCCTCCTTGGAAACCCTATGGGGCAGTTCTACTCTGTCCTAAAGGGTTGCTATAACTCGGAATAGACTTGACGGCAACAGGTATACAGCTTTTAAAGATGATGGTGGCGATGTGGGTGATGGTGCTGACATGGCAAGCAGGGGGAGGGGTACTAGCACTTCTATGTACCATTTCACTTGATCTTCACATCTTTGTCACGGAGCCCTGGTGATGCAATGGTTAAGCACTCAGCTGCTAACTAGAAGGTTGGCACTTGGAACCCACCAGTGGCTCCGTGGGAGAAGAGCCTGGTGATTTGCTACCGTAAAGATTACAACCTTGGAAACCCTATGGGGCAGTTCTACTCTGTCCTATAGAGTCACTATGAGTCACAATTCACTCAATGGTACCCAACAACAGCAACAACAACAACAACAGTGATACAACTCTATCAGTGACGCATTCCCAATTTATACGTAAGGAAACTGAGGCATAGAGAGATTAAGTAATTTGCCCAATGATTTACATGTAGAAAGTAAGTGGAAAGCTGAAATAAGTACATGGGATTTAAGACAAGTGAGGAAGGATAGGCAGAGAGAAGGAGGGATGATGGCAGGGAGGTGGGAAAGGGCCCAGGATGCAGGGCAGACAGCAGGAAGCAGCCTTGCAAGTGAGGAAATGCCCACGGTGAGGCTCTGTGGGGTGAGCATGTTGTGGCTGGACGTGGATATGCTCTGAAGTCAGGCTGTGGGTGCCCGCTATGCGGTGTACAGGCGTCTCCTGGGCAGAGGCATGCCCTAAGAAGCTGTGAGCTAGGAAGCTAAGCCTGGGCAGGCTGTGTGGGGACAATGGGGAGAGGAGTGAGCAGGCCGCAGAGACCAGTGACAAAGTCCTTTTAGGGGGCAGAGGTAGGGTGGGGATGTAGATTGGGATCAGGGAGACGCCAGTCTCTGCTGCCCTCTGACTGGACTGTGCGTGGGTAGATGCATGCCCCCTTCCTTTCCCAGGGGGACCTATACCCTGGGACCCTGCATGAGAAGGGGCCCCCACCCAGGGCACTTGCAGTACTTTCAAAGCCTCCGAGTACCAGCTCCCTCTGGCCTTGGGCTGGTCCCTTCTCTGAAGATAAGCTACTTGGTGAGGAGATCCTGTCTGCTTGTTACTGCCATGGGCACAGTCTGTATCTTCAAAGTACTTCAGGGGAATTCATGAACAGTCTCAGCAGCCTTGGGGGGAATCTAGCTGCGGAGTGCTGCTGTGGAGGTCACAGGGGCTCAGGTCAGAGGTCAGGCCCAGACGGTGGAGCTCTCACAGGTCAATTACTTCTTGTAAGTACTTCCCACTTTCATTATCCAAGAGAATATGGTATTCTAATTGTGTCTTGGCTCACAGTGAGTTAAAAGCTCACTGCTCCTTCTACCCAACCATTTTTATGCCACTGCTAATTAAAAAAAAAAAAAATCCAGGAGCCTTCTAGCTGACTCCAACTTATGGCGACCCGACCCCATGCATGTCAGAGTAAAACTGCGCTTCTCAGGGTTTTCAATGGCTGATTTTTTGGAATAGATCACCAGGCCTTTCTTCTGAAGTGCCTCTGTGTGGACTTGAACCTCTGACCTTTCAGTCAACAGTTAAGCATGTTAACCATTTGCACCACCAGAGACGCCCCCATTGCTAGTGGCAACAATAAAAAGAAGTCCCTGTGGAGGACCTGCCATGTGCCAGGCACTTAACGTGTATAATTTAATCCTCACAACAACCCTGAGATGGAATGTCCTCAGTCCAGTTTACAAATGAAGAAACAGAGGCACAGAGAAGTTAGATAATTAGTCTGTGAACTCACACTGGACATGAACCCAGGTCCCCAGTGCCCCCATGCCACAATTTATCCTGCCAACATGCAGCAAGAAGAAATGGCAGCAGAGGAGCCGGGGGCCGTGGAAATCCTTCTAGTAAGTGCTAAAGGAACTGGGGTCTGCAGTGTGAGGGGACATCTGGGCCTTAGTTTACCATCTTAAACTCAACAAGTGTGGATTCCACCACTATCCGTGTTGGGAGGGGAAATGGACGTGAAGGTTCAGGGATACCCTCTCGTCACCAGAGGGAGCCAGACACCTTCTCATCTCTGGCAATGGCTGCCAAAGGGACTAGTTTCCCCAGGGTGCCAGGGAGGCTTTGTGCTTCAAGGTAGAAGGGCCACCGCTGGACCGGGATAGCTCCCTTGCCTGTAGAAGAACATGGTGGGACAAATGGCTTTGGCAGCTCTGTGGCTCAGAGAAAGGCAGAGGCACTCACCATGTGTCTGTCAGGAAAACAACCATCTCCAAAAGGCCTGGGAAGGGGAAGGAAGGCCTTCCCAACAGTAATAAGTTACCCCCAACCATGGTGCCTCTAACTCCCTAACAGGGCAACAGCCCACTTCCCCAACCTCGTAAAGTCTGTACGTGACTAAATTAATCTTCCTTCTTCTTGTTAGCTGCCGTCGAGCTGGCCCCCAACTCATGGCGAGCCCACGTACAACAGAACGAAATCCTGCCTGGTCCTGCACCTTCCCCATGACGGGTTGTGGATCACACCATTGTGATTCACACAGTTTTCATCGGTTGATTTTCAGAAATAGACTGCCAGCCCTTTCTTCCTAATTTCTCTTAGTCTGGAAGCTCTGCTGTTCAGCATCACAGCAACACGCAAGCCTCCGCTGACAGATGGGTGGTGGCTGTGCATGACTGCGTTGGAACTGAACCTGGGACTCCCTCAATCTTCTTAACCCTTGTCTAATCATACTCCTCCCTACTTTATAAAGTCCAAACCTGTGCCTCTCACTGCTATCAGGAGGGGCGGGGCTGCGACATGTGGTTGCAGGACCACACACATGGTGCTAAGTGACTAGCCTGAGGGCACAGGCACCCGCTAGTGATAGCCTGAAGAGGGGCTGGCCCAGCTCTCAGCCGACAGCAGTGTGTGTCTGCAGCAAGCGGAGTCCCAGGGGGCCAGTGAGCATTAAGGCCTCATCTGAACAGAGTCAGAACCAGACACAGGGGTTTGTGGGGAGGTATCTGGGGGCCCTCAGTGGATTCGGGCCAGATCCCTGAACAGGAGACCCTAGGCCTGAGCAGATGAGCAGGAGCCTAGCTATCAACTATGGGGTGATGATGGGACTGGGAGCTGGGACTCTGGGATAAAGCAGGAACCTCTGTATCCAGAAGAACTGACAGAAAGGTGCCCTAAACCAAGCCCCATCACCACCCCAGAACACAGGCGCAGCTGCAGAAAACCCTCTGGCTAGAGGGGGGGCTATGGGACAACCGCAGGGGGCAGGCCACCCCCAGTGGCTGGGCATCTGGATGTCCCAGCTGGGACAGCGGGCTGCAGAGGTGAGAGGCAGGCAGGGCTGGATGGCTGCATTCTCGCCACAAGGCCTCTCCTTCCTCACCCCGGCAGTGCCCCCGTACCCTGGGGGCTCTGTGTGAAGAACTGTGGAACACAGGAGAGGTGCTAGTGAAATGCAAATTTCCTCCTGATTTATCACCGAGGGGGCACAGCTGCTCACTGACCTGACAGTCTGTTGATTTGGAAGCCTGACCAAACACAAGGATGGATTATTAAACGCTGGATTTATGTGTATGGAGACAAGGAAGCTGTCGCTGTCCCAAGTCATCAGGGTTCACCAGGAACAAGTTCCGTCAGACACTTTTCATTTCCTTTGTGGTCTTCTGATAGCCAGTAGGCTGATTAGATTGGAGGAAAGCCATAAACACATCGGGTTGTGAGGCGGGTTGGTGCTGGACAAAGATGCTCGCTCATGGCGCAGGGGGTGGGATGCAGCACTGATGGTTAGAAGTGTAGCTGGCAGAGCGACCTTAACCCAACCAAGCAGATGCAAGGAATCTGTCCAGCAGGTAGAGGTCTTGACACTGTGCTGCCAGGGGCCTCTCACCTACACATCTACGCATGAAATGAGGCGCAGTATACCAATCTGTGAGGGAAGGTGAACAGACTGAAGGGTAATGAATAAAATAGGCTGAATCCGTGGACCCAGACAACCAGGATGAAATGTAGCAAGGGTTCCTCTACAGGAAACATTAGGATGGGCTAAATGAAGGTGGAGCGAATGGCTGGTTGAGGTTGGGTTGGGCCAAATCTCCTTCTAAATATATGATTCCAAATCCAGTGTGGGATAAAATAAAAAGAAAGGTGGCTATGCTTGGTGGGCTTGGGGTTTCTCATTTCTTTCCAAAAGCCTCCATTGTATACCACCCAAAAGCCTTTGAAATCTACTAACCGAAAAGCTATTGGAATCCACAAGGAAAAAAGGAAAGCACTCTTACTGCCTTTGTTATCCAGGCATCTCACACACACAGGGTGCGTCCTAGGTAAGAACGGATCAGTGCCTCTAACTGCACCTGTTGTGACAGCTGAAGAAAGGTGGGCCCCTGGTTAAGAGACCTCCCTACGTTCCAGTTCAAGTTAATCAGTACAAGGAAGAAGAGCTAGTCACGTCCACATCCCCAAAGTCATGACTGAGATTTGCTGCAGGGAAGGGCCCGGCATCCACAGATACAAATGGACGGTCATAATAAACTCTACTAGTCCCAGACTGCCGCTATTTATAAGGTTTTCACTGGCCAGTTTTTTTTAGAAGTAGATCACCAGGTCCTTCTTCCTAGTCTGTCTTAGGTTGGAAGCTCCGCTGAAACCTGTCCACCATGGGTGACCCTACTGGTATTTGAAATACCTACCAGTAGCATAGCTTCCAGCATCACAGCAACACACAAGCCAGCACAGTATAACAAACTGACAGACAAGTGATGGAGATCATAACAAATTATGGACAATATTGAGAAGCATGGCTTAAATACAGGAAAGGTGTACGTCAGGGTTGTATCCTTTTACCGTACCTATTCGATCTGTATGCTGAGCAAATGATCCAAGAAGCTGGACTATATGAAGAAGAACAGGGCATGGCATCAGGGTTGGTGGAAGATTCGTGAACAACCTGCATTATGCAGATGACACAACCTTGTTTGCTGAAAGTGAAGAGGACTTGAAGCACTTACTGATGGTCAAAGACCACTGCCTTCAGTATGGATTACACATCAACATAAAGAAAACAAAAATCCTCACAACCGGACCAATAAGCAACATCATGATAAATGGACAAAAGATTGAAGTTGTCAAGGATTTCATTTTACTTGGATCCACAATCAATGCCCATGGACGCAGCAGTCAGGAAATCAAAGGATGTGTTGCATTGGGCAAATCTCTTGCAAAAGACCTTTTCGAAGTGTCAAAAAGCAAAGATGTCACTTCAAGCACTAAGGTGAGCCTGACTCAAGCCATGGCACTTTCGATTGCTTCATATGCATGCGAAAGCTGGACAACGATTAAGGAAGAAGAACTGATGCCTTTGAATTACCGTGTTGACGAAAATTATCAAATATACCGTGGACTGCCAGAAGAACGAACAACTTTGTCTTAGAAGAAGTACAGCCAGAATGCTTCTTAGAAGCGAGGATGCCAAGACTTCATCTCATGAACTTTGGTTATCAGAAGGGACCAGCCCCTGGAGAAGAAGGGTACCATGCTTGAAGTAGAGGGTCGGCACAAAAAAAAAAAAAAAAAAAGGGGAGGGAGACCCTCAATGAGTTGGACTGACACAGTGGCTGCAACAACAGGCTCAAATACAGCAACGACTGTGAGGATGGCACAGGGCTGAGTAGTATTTCATTCCATTGTACAGGGTCACTATTAGTTGGAACTGCCTGAAAGGCACCTAACAACAACAACATTCTCAGTAAATTAGTATCTTCAGAGGTTGTCTTGGCCCCTCAGTTCACAGGTGGGGAGGCTGGGAGCCTGAAAGATAAAGTGACAGGTCCCCAGGTCTTGTAACTGAAGAATTAGGGCCAGAAAAGAGGCCACAGGCCTCCCAAGAAGCTGCTTCTGCTGTCTCGGAGCACTGCCACAGAAGACAGCCCTCCCACCTACACCGCCGGGCTAAGTATGATTCATCAGGAAGAGCACTCTGCTCTACCAATCATTCTGTAAAACCTAATGCTGAGGGAACATTCTCCCATGACGTGTGACACTTAGCTTCAATAACTCTGTCTATGACAGGTATTTTTTTTAAAGGACTAGAAAGGGAGTGATTACAGCTTCTACTGCAGCTGCTGCTCAGCCTAAATCACTGTGCCCCTCGAGCACAGCCCTCCATGCCACCCTCGGAATACCTTCCACCTGCACTCCAACACGCCAAATGGGAGGACTCTGCTCTCTGAACTGCTTCCCTCCAGGCTCTGAGTCTTTCCCAAGTGTAGGGTCACATCACCTTCATCCTTACACTACACTCCAGGGAGGGCACATACACAGCAGTGCCAGCTTCTGGGAAGGGCCTGGCACACACACAGCAATACTCACCTTTTGGGAAGGAGCGTTGGGGCTTGGTGGTTCCTTTTTCTTCTACCTCCATCTGTAAACACCCTGCTCCTCACCAGGCCCCTCTCTGGTCAGCTTCCCCATGGCGGCATCGCCAACCTCCCAGCCAAGGTTCACCTCTCACCCCCACATCCCGGGCCAGGATAGAAGCTCTCCTCCCTCTAGCTGTGCTTATGAGCTCCCAGGGCCAACCGCACCATCTTCACCTCCTCTAATACTTACTGCTTTCTGTCCTCCCTCTGCCCCACACATATTGTTGGCTTGAATAATTGACTTTTATAGCTAGGCCTTTTTTTAATCATGAACATTTTCAAATATAGAAGTGGAGAGACTAGAATAGAATCACAAAGTCACGTATATTTACCACCAGCCATAACTGTCATCAACTCATGGCCAATGTGTCATCTATACCCTGATCCACTCCTCCCACCCCTGGGTTATTATTTTTTTCATTATTTTTATTGTGATAAACATATACATAACAAACCATCTGCCAAACCAACAGTCTTTGCAAGTGTAATTCAGTGATATTAATTATGTTTTTCAACCATTACTGTTAGTCATTTCCAAATTTTCCTACTACCCCTAACAAGTGCTCAGTGTCCCCCAAGCAATGAGTTGCGCTTTTCCTCTCCCTTCCACCTGAGTTATTTTACAGCCAATCCCAGGCATCATTTTTCCAAAACTATCTCAGAACGTATCATTAAAAGATAAAGACCAAGCCACGATACTATACCGCACCCTCAAATTTAACATCCACTGTAGAAGGGTTTTTAACTTTCAAAGCGCTTTGACGTGCCTGAATGCTTCTATCCTGCAGATGACAGCGTGAGGTGCCATTGATACAGACAAGGAAACTGGTGCTCTTTGGCTGGGTGACTGCCTAAAGCTACTGATGTTCGTACTCAGAGGCCCACGTGCGCTTTCCACTCCCCTTTGCCTCTTTGAAAAGATGACTTGCTCTGAGCAGCTTTTTCTCAATGAGCCTGAGGCCTACGCATCAGAGAGCATCTTCCTCACACCTAACCTTCCTGAATTCTAATTTGGTAGCCTCCCAGTTTAGTTTCTTAAAAAAAATTTTTTTTCCTTTTCGTTAATTTCTTATTATGAAAGTTACTGCAGTAAGTCATCTTAACAATCTTACGTTTTATTTTTAGTCTTTTGAGGGGAGAGGCAAGCAAGGAATGGGGAAAAAGGATTTATGTCAACTGGGTGGGTTCTCAGCCACCACTGCGGGGATGGCTGTCCCGGTGAGTCACACAGTGAGTCATTTATAATTCTACCTCACAAAGCTCACTGTGGCTGGGAGCCCTCAGATGACAAGGCGAATATACAGGAACGATCATTGCTAAATGCTGCCTCCTCGCCCAGCACGCCTGGGTCCCTTTCTGGGTTCCCTCTGCCTCTCGGCCCTGGAGACCTGTTGATGCTGGTGGATTCTGATGTAGCTGGAACCAACACAACAGATTTATGTCAACTGTGATATAAATGTGTCATTGCTTGAGTGACAGCTCCCTCGTACAAGGCAAAGGCTCCTTTCCTTCTCTGGGTATTTGCTACCAACACGAGTCCTTGCAAAAGCACAGCACTGAATGCAGGAGAGGAGGGAGTGGACTTTTACCAAGGACCACCCATTCCAGGCCCTCGCATACATTTTATTTAAATCATATCATCTACCACAAAAAAAAAAAAAAAAAAAAAAAAATCAAACCAGTTGCTGGCAAGTCAACTCTGACTCAAGGTGACCCCATGCATATCTGAGTAGGACTGAGCTCCACAGGGTTTTCAGTGGCTTTTCTGGAAGCAGATCACTAGGGGTTTTTTTCAAGGCACTTCTGGATGGATTCGAACCACTAACTTTTCAATTATTAGCCGAGCACTCAAACATTTGAACCACCCACACTGCACTGCAATTATTTGCTTATACATCTGGGTTTGTCTATTCAGACCAGGATTTCTCAGCCTTGACACTACTGATATGATGGAAGGAATATGTCTTTGTTACGGGGGGCAGGGGCTGTCCTATGCATTGTAGGGTATTTAGCAGCATCCCTGGCCTATGCCTGTTAGATGTCAAGCACCCTATGCCTCCAGTTGTGACAATCCCAAGTATCTCCAGCCATTACCAAATGCCCCTGGAGGATGACATTGCTCCCGCTGGAACCACTGATTTAAAGCATGGACTTACTGCGGGCCAGGGCCTCTGTCTTATTCCTCTTGACCTTCCCATTGCTCAGCGTAGTGTGTGGCGCAGAGTAGGAATTCCAAAACATTTGTGGATCTCATAAGAGCTGCCCTGTGAAATGGGTCTGTGATCTGCTGTGTCACAGATGTGGTAACTGAGGCCCAGGGAGGTTATGGATCTACCTGGATCCACAGAGCAAGTAGAGGACAGTGCCGGTAACTCCATATCCTGTGGCATTTCCAAGCCCTGCTAAAGTGCTGGGAGCTAAGTAGGGAGCTCGAAAGAGGAGCTTCATTTGGGATCCTTCTGCTTTCTAGCTCTGGCTGCCACAGGAACAAGGCTGTTAGCGCCTTTAGGACAGAACATTCCAAGGACCTGTAGCTGTTAATTAGCGAGAAGCCATGTTTGGAGGTTGCTTTAATGTACAGCCTCTGTGCTGGCCGTGATCAAAGTGACTACAGCCCCGCAGCCCACCAAGCAGGAGAAAAGCAGGTTTTTTTTTTTTTTTAAATCTCCCTAGTAGTTTAAACTTGAATAAAGGATAATGATTTTGAACCTGGTTTGCAACATGAAGAGGCCAGAGAAAGCTGGGCGTCCCAGTGCAGTTAGGCTGTGAATGAATTTAGTTACAGATTTGAAGTGGTGTCTTAATTAGGTGTGGATTTTGCGTTTCATTCTGAAGAGGAAAGTAGAACAGAGTAAACCCTCTGATTCATATTTGAAGGTGGGAGGAAGGCGGGAGAGGGGTGCCATGGACTCACATGGTTTTCAATCTGGGTCCCAATTTGCTGAGGATGACGTCTGATTTCTAGCTCCTCTGGAGGCCTGCTGCTAAGTTTCCCTTTTAAAGCACGTTAATTAGGAAGGAAGCAAATAGCTCCATGCATATATATATATATATATATATATATATATATATATAAAATATATATATATACACACACATATATATATATACACGCACACACACACTCAGGCACAGTCACACCTGCCCCATCTGATTTTGCCTGCTAGTGTCTTTAGGAGGCAGCCTGGGCCAGTGTCATTATTTTCAAGTGGCCTAGTGGCTACAAGGGCTGTGCCATAAAAAGTAGTCTGCATGAAGGAAAGGACAACACACAATACAGGGGAAGTCAGCACAACTGGACTAAACCAAAAGCTAAGAAGTTTCCTGAATACAACCAAACACGTCAAGGGACAGAATATCAGGGGCAGGCGTCTGGGGACCATGGTTTCAGGGCACATCTAGGTCAACTGGAATAACAATGTATTAAGAAAACGTTCTGCATCCCACTTTGGTAAGTGCACCTGGGGTCTTAAAAGCTACCAAGTGACCATCTAAGATGCATCAAATAGTCTCAACCCACCTGGAGCAAAGGAGAATGAACACCAAAGGCACATGGAAAGTACATGCCCAGGAGACAGAAACGGCCACATAAACAAGAGACTCCATCGGCCTGGAACCCAAAGAAGTAGATGGTGCCCAGCTACCAGCAATGGCTGCCCTGACGGGGAACACAACAGAGAATCCCTGGTGGAGCAGGAGAAAAGTGGGACGCAGACTTCAAATTCTAGTAAAAAGACCAGACTTAATGGTCTGACTGAGATTGAAGGGGCCCCAGAGGATATGGCCCCCAGACTCTCTGGTAGCCCAAAACTAAAACCATTCCCAAAGACAAAACTCTTCAGACCAAGATTGGACTGGACTACAAGATATAAAATGATACTGGTGAGGAGTATGCTTCTTGGCTCAAGTAGACACATGAGACTCTGTGGGCAACTCCTGTCTGGAGGTGAGACGAGAGGGCAGAGAGCAACAGGAGCAGGTTGAATGAACACGGGAAATACAGGGTGGAGAGGAGGAGTGTGCTGTCACATTGTAGGGAGAGCAACTATGGTCACATAACAACGTGTGTATACGTTTTTATACCAGAAACTGACTTGAACTGTAACCTTTCACTTACAGCACAATAAAAACAAAACAAAAAATAGGCCAAAAAAAAAAAAAAGAGTAGTCTGCTCTGATGCTTGCAGTTCTAGAAGGCCAGTCCTAAAAGGCACCGTGTGGTCTACTTGCACTGAGGCGATGCTTAATGAGCCTTACTTAACGTCCCAGCCGATGACACTTGATGCCAGGTTAATGCCCTTGACCATATCACGCTTGAACTTCTTCCGAATGCAAAAGTCTGAGACGTCTGCTATATCTGTGTTAGGAGAGAAAGAGAAGCCAAAGAGAAATGTTTCGCACATGGTTTCTTAATTTCATTTGGTTAAAGTCAGTTGGGTTACTTGTACTTCGAGTTCTCTCATTTCTCCCTCAGCGATGTAGGGCACGTGGCCTGGCACCCAAGAGGTGAGAGGGGGAGCTGGCAGGCCAAGAGGAGCGGAAGTCATCCCAGGCTGAGAGAAGTGCATGGCAAGTGGAGAAAGGTGGAATCAGATTTGGCTCTGAACCAAGAGACCAAGTAGAGGCAGTGGTGGTGCAGGGTAGAAGTCTCACCTTCCGTGTAGAGACCCGGTTTGAATCCCAGTCAATGTATGATATGCATAGCCACCACTTGTCTGCCAGTGGAAGTTGCATGCTGCTATGATGCTGAACAGGTTTCAGTGGAGCTTCCAGACGAAGACAGACTAGGAAGAAAGGGCTGGTGATGTACTTGTGAAAAAAAATCAGGTTTTTCACATGTTGTCATGAGACCCTAATCATGGTGCCCACACCTGGGACTCCCACAGGCAGAACCAAGGGTGGCTGGTCCTCGTTTTTCTTCTGGTAGTTTCTACCTCTATGACTGCCATCTGTAAAGTGGCTCAGTGTTTTTAAAGAAATGCTTCCTGGAAAAAGGGCTTCTGAGCTGCTGCCTTACTACCTCCACTAACACTTATATACTTGATCTGACAGAATTTCATTTAACTCACAGATAATTACCCCAGTTTGCAAATGAAGAGACCGAGACTCAGACAAGTTAAGTGCCCTGCCTGGCATCATACTGAAAATACTCTTCTGTACCTTCCCATGGGGAGACCCCTGCTTGTGGTGGCCCCAGCTCCTGCTTGTGGGTCTAGCCTTTCTCCCCTGACTCAACTCTTGCTGTGGGAGGCCACAAGGCCCCAAACAAATCCTAGAGAAAGAGAGCTGAAAGACCCAAGCAGCCCTGATCCAGGGGCTCTCCCAGGGCCGCCCTGTGGTGGAGAGAGGTTGGATGGAGGCCACGGGTTTTCCAGGCGCACTGAATTCCAGGAAGAGCCTTAACGAACATCCAGCAGAAGAACCATCATGATAACCCCAGTGGCCAGGCTCCATGGCTCCAAGCCATGGGAAGTCCAGGCAGAAAGGCCTGCCATGTCAGAGGCTGCCTCTGGGCTATGACTCCGGATCTCACTACTCCCAAGTAACTCCCATATCAGCTTGCCAGGGTCTATAAAAGTCCACAATTAGAAATGCACTACCTTGGCCAGCTGGTCTCCTAGCTGCCAAGCCCTTCTCTTTCCAAGTCTTCTACCACACTGCCAACAGAGTTGCCTTCTCCACGACACATACATGACTATATTACCCCTCTCCTCAAAACATGATTCTTCACTGCCTTCCAAATGAAGCTCAGACTTCCTCACATGCTTCACCAGGCTCTCCCGCCCTGTCCCAGTGCCCTCTTCCCTACACACCACACTCCAGACCTCCTCTCCCTGTGGCCACACCCTTCCTCCCCTCCTCACAGTTGATGATAAGGATGAGGTCAGTATCAACTATCACCTATTGAGCCTTCACCATCTCAGACCCTGGTGGCATAGTGGCTAAGTGCTATGGATGCTAACCAAAGGGTTGGCAGTTCGAATCCACCAGCCGCTCCTTGGAAACTCTATGAGGTAGTTCTACTCTGTCCCATAGGGTTGCTATGAGTCGGAATCAACTCGAAGAGCACCGGGCTTTTTTTTTTAGGCATCGTGCTAAGTACTTGAATATATTATCTTTTTTAGTCTTCACAACAACTCTCGAAGGTGGGGATTATAACCCCATTTTACTGAGGAAACTGAGGCTTCGGAAGATTTACCCAAGTGGCAGGGCTGTGACATGGACCTGTCTGTCTGCTCCATGAGCCATCCCATCAACTCAAATGTTACGTCCCCCATAAAGCTGTCCCCACCTGCCCCACAGAGCTCTCAAAATTTTATTCCTTTGAGCGTAATAAATGCTCAACCCAAGTTTGCTTCATTGAATTAACTTAAGGCATCTGCCTTCAATTAAAATATGCAAATTCCTCTGGAAAGGGAAGCATTCCTTAGTCATGGGCTCTCCTGTGCCGAAGTGCACACTGGGAGCTTCCTGGAGTGTGGAATTCCATGGTGAAGGAGACTGAGGGCCGGACTGGGGAAGGCACAGAGGCCTCTGGGGAAGGTCTTGCCTCTCTGCCACGTGACTGATGGGGGGGGTCCTGGGCCAGCCACAGGCAGCCTGCAGTCCTCTGCTCCCCGCATGGACAGTGTGTCCACGTTTTGTTCTCATAACGCTATGATGTGACAGCCATTAATCAAACCACACAGGACTTGACAAAAGGGGTCTTGCTAAATGTCGGCAGTCTGCTCTCTGATACTGGCTATCTCTGTGCTTCTGCTGACACTGGAATCAAGGTATTCACCTGTCCCTCTGCAACAGAGAGCATGCCCTGATGCAGTGGAAGGTGTGAGCTTCTCACTCACTGCAACACCCTGATGCAGTCAGGGTAGTAGCCCCATGTCCATTTTACAGATGAAGAAACTGAGGGCCTGAGAATATGTGACTTGCCCAAGATCACAGAGCTTATAAGTAGGGCGCTGGGACCAGAACCGAGATCTCCCGGCTCTGTCCACACTCCACACTGTAAGTCTAACCATGTGACAAAAGAGCCTGTGTGGCTGACCATTGAGTCAAGTTTCCCATAATGCACTGCATGTGCCAAGAGGCATCGGGTGCAGGGGGGCTGGGCTCCTCCTCCCTTCCTGAGAGGGCTGGATGCTAGGGAAATTCAGCCCAGCTCCAGGGTTAACAGAAGTGACATTCAGATGATCTTCTATCAAAAAAAGTATTCCCATATGGAAAGGAAATGGACTGATTCTGGAATCCCGCTGATTTCCAGGCCTGTGGCTGGATGTTACCAGGGGCTGATATATGCTGCTGTTAACTCCTGTTTGCCATGGCTGAGAAGGCAGCCACTTCCTGGGTCACGGCAGCACCTGGAAGCCCTGTGGCCATGTCCAGGCCTCAGAACCAGCTGAACAGCACACTGCAGGGACACCAGAAGGACTCATCCCAACAATCCCCCATATAATCTATTGAGAGCTAACGTTTATGAAGTGTATATTCAGTGCTAAGTTCTTTAGATAATACGCAAAAAGTCTTCATGACATAGGTTATCTTCACCCATGTTTTACAAGTAAAGAAACTGAGCCTCAGAGAGGGTAACCCACCTACCCAGGGTCACACAGGAACAAGTGGTAGAGACAAGAATTAAACTTGGGGAAGTCTGGCTCTAAAACCATTTCACTTAACTGCTATATCACACAAGAGGCTGGTCATATTCAGCCACTCAACTCCTTCATATCCTGCATGGGAATATTTATGAATGGGTGATTATATAAGCCCACATTTGTGTCCATTATGACCGCTGAAACTGTTACCCAGAATTCCTAAGGCACTGGGAGGGGAGGCGGAAAGTACCTAGTTTTACCCTAAGTAAGGAGGCCTTTGTCCTTGGCTCCAGAGAAATAACCCTTGAAGTAATTGCGGTGCCTTGATCTGGGACTTCCAGGCCACACCTGAGGATTTATGATGACGAATGGGGGCTGGCCAGACCAGAAAAGACTCACTGGGAGGGGGAAGGGGGGCACGATATCAACTTGCCTCAGGAGGCATGGCTGGTAACGCAGAACTGGCCAGTAAATCCCGGAACACAGGCTCAGAGAGCCTCCTGTGGGATGGGAGAATGATATACCATCTCTGAGACACGGCAGCTCCGTGATGGGAACCTTCCCCGACCTCATCTGTGCATCTCTTCTTTATCATGAGTGGCGCAAAAGGTTGGTAGTTCAAACCCACCCAGAGGCGCCTGGGAAGACAGGCCTGGCAATCTGCTTCTGAAAGGTCATAGCCTTGAAAACCCCGTGGAACAGTTCTACTCTAACACATGGGGTCATAATGAGTTGGAATCAACTTGATGGAAACTAACTATAATAAAACCAATAGCCGTAAATATAATATCTTCCATGAATTCTGAGTCATTTCAGCAAATTAATGAACCCAAAGATGGTGTCCTCTTACGTGGTAAGGCCTGGGTGGGCAGGGATAGAGAGAGAGAGAGACTATGCTGTAAAGGCGGCTGTTGTCAGAAATAATGGAGATGTGGGAAAGAGCAAATGTGATTGATCTTCCCCTTCTGGGAACCAGCTTTATGCTAATTATCATTCAAGAAGCTACTGTAGTAGCCCAGGGATCCCCTGAATGCACTCCCTTTCTCCTTCCTTTTCATAAATGCTCTCCTAAGGCCTAGGAAGATCTAGGAGGGACTGTCAGCTCCCTGAGGGCAATGCCTCTCTGCTCACAGTTCCGCTGGGTTTTCTCTGCTCCTCACCCAGTTGCTCAAATTTAGAGACAGAAGGGCTGCCCTTTTCCTGAAGAGCAAGGTTGGGAGAAGGCAAGCTTGCCACCCGATGTGAGCAAATCACAGGATAAGCTCATATGGACAGGGATCCCTTCCTTTTTTTTTTTTGCAGTCTGCTGGAAAAACTGAGAATCAAGAGCCCTGACCACTTCATAAAGGATGAATGAACATAAGAAACCTCTGAGGTGCCCTTTAAGAGACTGGCATGCAGGGTAACAGTCCTGGGTGGAAAGCAGATGCCTCTCTTGGCCACCTTACACCATGTGACAGGTCCTGCCAGCCTGCTACCCCAACTTCAGGAAAGCCAGGCTGTGCTCTTTAGAAACACCAGCAAACACCAACTGACATGGTTGTCACAAGCCAAGGGTGCACCTCCAGGGGCTCCTGGGAGGAACAGTGGTCAAGGAGACTCAGTGAACATGACCTTGCTATCTTTTCTGACTGAAGGACAATGGAGCTGCAGGCACACCTAGCCAACCTAGCCCAGGACACTGTCACCTGTCTTCCCAGGTGAGGTTAGCAACACCGTGGCTCAGGACCACTGCTTTGGGCAGTACAAGGAGCCCACGTGCACACAGTCTGGCACACAGAACTTAGGTTCGGCTGGAGCAGAAGGTGAAGAAGCTGGATTCTGGGCTCAACCCTGCTATTTGGTTCCCTTACCTGTGCCTCAGCTTAACTAACTGAATAGTTTTCCAAAATAAAAATATACCCTCCCTCCTCTGTGATATGAATTATAACATTAAAAATATGCAAAATCCTCTGAGACCCTCAGGATTCTAGTGAGCACAGTATCGATTACTGCTGTGATGATTAGAATTGGCACAGCCTTCTTTTTAGTGGTTAAAAACCTGAAATTTGACTTCTTTTTATTTTTTTACAATGACCTTTTCACTTGGAAACTACCAACAGGTGTTTCCAGAGCCCCCAAAGGGAAGTGTGCCTTTTCAAGTCCTCCCTTGGATTCCAGGTTACAGCTCGATGACCTCAGAGAGCGCTCTCCACGTCCAGGGAACCCCTCAGGCACAGAACAGGACATCCTCATGCTGTCTAGGGCTTGGTTTTGAGGGACAAGGGTTTCATCCACTCAACCACTCACTCATATTGCAAGAATTTCTGTCACCTTAAAAGCCAGTCGGGGCATGCATGCATGCATACGGGGACAAGCCAGTGGGGGTGGCTGAAGGGGCTGAGGAGGCTGACTGGGAGCACACCCTTGCAGATTCCTCATCCTCCCCGCTCTTCCTTGCCAGCATGCAGCTCAGCTCTCAGCCTTCCTACAGTCCTGGAATCCCTACAGCTCCACTGCCACCAAGATGGCTGGTAGCTAACGTGGTGGGCAGACACCCTCCACTGCTTTGCTTTCTTAGGATCCTCCCAACAGCTCCACCAGCCTTACGGGTTTCAGAGACTTCACAGATGATCACTATATAAAAGAAAAAAAAAAAAACAACAAAAACTCTGGAACAATACAATGAACAAACCCTGAGAACTTTCAATCTCTCAATACTCTCAGAGCAGCAGCTAGTAATGAACCAGCAAGTATGATTCAAACGTGAGTGCAAGGGGGCTTGCCTGGGAGATTTCTTCTGCTCTCTCCCTTCCTCTGATCCCTGGGTGGAGCCCAGTCAAGCTCTCTCTTTCACTCATATCTGCACTCATTCTCGCCTGCTCTCAGCCCGCTATTCGCAGTTCTCATAGTTCTGTTAGTGCAGTATTAGGGGCACGAACCAGTCAGCCTCCAAACATTCCCAGGCTCAAATAAGGATGGGGGTGCTCACTTGTTGGGCACCTACTGAAGTAGAGAAAATATATTTTTTCTAGTGTTTTAATATTAAAGTAGAGGGAATGTATTTTCTAGTTTGTTTTCGTATAGCTGTATAAGCTGTGATTAATCTCTAGTCTTTGAAAAATGGCGCAGCTTCTGTTCAAGATATGGCTGAGCAGCCTGTCCCACTCTTAACATAACAAACACCCTAATACCTTACAACAGGTTTTCCCCTATTCACGAAGTGACTGAGAGCTTGACATGACTAATGCCGTAATGATGCTCTAAGCAACCTCCAAAAACATTTTTTACTGCACCAGCTGCACCGGTGTCTTCCAAAGGGGTGCGGAGCTCTCTCAGCCCCTGTAGCCTTGGTCTCTCTTCTTTGTTCTCTTGAGAAATGGCCTTCAGCCTGCAGGACGGCAGCTAGAAAAGCTGCCTGACACTTTTTGATCTGCCACTTTTTTCTTGCTCCTTATCTCAGTCAGAGTAGACTTGGCAGAACAGTTCCGCTAGCCGAGAAATTCTTATGTGAGTCTTTTCGGCCTGTTACAAACATACAGATTAGAGTCCAGATGTCTGACATGCACACCTTTAGTTTAATAAAGAGTTTCTTGTAGTTGTTTTGTGATGTACAAGACCATCTGTGGGCTACCTGCTTATAAACATTAGGTAACCCTGACCGTCCCCCTATAAAACCCTCCTGCTAGCTCTTTAGAATTAGGCAGAATTTGGGAGAAATTTAACTGCCTCTGTCTCTTGAATACCCGTGTTCAAAAAAGCCCTCTTGCTGCTTACCTCCTCCTGTCTCAGCATTGGCTTTGCAGCAGGCGGCTCGAATCCGCGATTTGCGGTAACGCTACCATATGCCAGGTGGTCCCTGGGTGCTGCAAATGGTTAATCCTCTCAGTTGCTAACCAAAAGTTTGGAGGTTCGAGTCCACCCAGAGACACCTCAGAAAAAAGTCCTGGTAATCTACTTCAGAAAAACCAGCCATTAAAAACCCTATGGAACACAGTTCTACTGACACACATGGCGTAACCATTGAGGTAACTGGTTATACCATATACCTGGTCCGGTGCAGAGACAGAGAAGAGGGGAAATCCATAAATACGACTCCACTTAGCATGTGAAAGGCAGGTCATTAGGCACTGGGGATGCCAGAATGTATGAGAGCCATCCTCCAGGAGCTTAGATACCAACATGGTGATATGTACATGCCAGAGGCTGTTCTCAGCACAGACTGCATTGTCTCAGAGCTGCAGGGCAGACCACACTGGTTTGGCATGGTAGAGAAAACTGCTGTGCCAACATAGACCTCTGTGCATAAGCTGCTACACCTCTGCACCCACCCCGCCTTCCCACCAATCAAGGTTTTGGTTTCCAGGTCCAGGGAACTCAGCCACAAGGCTTACCGTGGAATGTGGAACCTGGGGCCAACGAGGAGCAGGATTCCTCTTTCACCATCTGGTCAGGGGCACAGAACCTGCGGTGGGCACACGGCCAGCCGCCGCTCACAGGCTGGATAATAAGGGAAGTGACAAGTTTCCCAGAGGGCCAGGCATGTGTCCTGCCAAGCCCTGGGGAGAAGCGGTGGACACAGCGATGGAGATCGGGGGTAGGGTGATACCTCCCAGAAAGCAGACGTGCTGACAGAGTATGTGATGCGTCCCGAGGCTGGATCAGATTTCTGGACGTCACTGAATCCAGCCCGCTGCTTCAGGGCAGAGGGAAGGTTCAACTAGCCCAGCTGCAGGGCACACATCTGCTTCGTGGGGAAAGCAGATAATGCAGCCTGCCTTGGAGACTTGTTCCAGGGCCTTGGCTCTGGCCTTTCTCTTTTGAAGGGACCTAACTCTAAGAAGGCAGCTGGTGTACTTGTAAGTGAGGCCAGGTAGAAGGGGACAGATTTCACTTAAGCAGAGACTCTCCACTGTGTTCCAGTCTGCTGATAAACCATGACAGAGCACTGATGCAGTGTGTCGAATAGTATACTCCCAAATACACTCAAGCCCTGACCCTTGATACCTGTGAATGCGACCTTATTTGGAAATAGGGTCTTGGCAGGTATAACTAAGAATCTTGGGATGAAAGCATTCCAGATTTAGGGAGGGCCCTAAATTCGATGACGGTGTCCTTAGAAGAGAAAGGAGAAGGAATTTAAGGCCCAGAGATACACAGCGGGCAAGACCAAGTAAAGACGGAGGCACTTATGAGCCAACTAGCACAAAGGATTTCTAGCGATCGACTGAAGCTAGGAGAGAGGCATGGAATGGATTCTCCCTCGGAGCCTCCAAAAGGAATCAACCTTACCCACATCTCAAATGTTAAACTTCCAGCCCCCAAAACATCCTGGTGACACAATGGTTAAGTAAGTGCGTGGCTGCTAACCAAAAGGTTGGTGGTTCCAACCCACCAGTGGCTCTGCAGGAGAAAAGTCCTGGCGATCTGCTCCCATGAAGACTACAGTCTAGGAAACCCTATGGGGCAGTTCTACTCTGTCCTATAGGGTTGCTGTGAGTGGGAATCAACTGAACAACACGTAACAACAACAACAGCCTGGAATATGGGAGTCCTGGGTGATGCAAATGATTAAGCGCTTGACTACTAGCTGAAAGGCAATTTGAACTCACCCAGAGGTACCTCAGCAAACAGACCTGGCAATCTGCTTTTGAAAGGTCATAGCCTTGACAATCCTATGGAGCAGTTCTATTCTGTAACACATGGGGTCACCAGTCGAATTGGAACCAACTTGAAGGCAATGAACAGCAACAAGCTTCCAAAAGTGTGAGATAATAAATTTCTGTTGCTTTAACCCACCCACTTCATGGTGATTTGTTAGGGCAGCCCCAGCAAACTAATTCCATTGAAGACCCTCAGTGACCAGGGGATTTTTATGAGGCGGATTTGGAACAACTGTCTCCCAAAGAATGTCTGTCCTTAAGTGGAGGGAACGATGGGCCACATTTGCCTGCTCCACTCTTTCATGGGCTGCCAAATGGGGTCACCCAACAGGGTACAGGCACACCTCAAGGGTCATCTGGCTTCCTGCCTTTAGGGATGTCCACAGGCCAGCTCCCTTGGAGGGAACAAGTTGAGGGGGTGGGTAAAGTATTGATCTCAGCCTTCTGGTTGATTTTAACTCATAGAGTGAAATGGGGAAAACTCATGGGCTGAATCACGCCTAGTCTTTAACTCTATGTCCAGAGTTACACTCACAGACCTCTAACCCATAAATAGTAGAAAGAACACTGAACCTAGAGTCTCGAGAGTGATCTCAGTTTCCTAATCTGCGCAAAAATACAAAAATACCTCCACTTCCCAGGAAACCAGGGATGCTACATGGATCAGGGGTGTGTGTCTGTGGGTCTGTGTGTGCACGTGTGCGTGCATGCACAGGCCCACACACACATGGCTTGTATCAGGAAGCCAGCATGCTATTCAAAACCTTACCAAAAAAGAAAAAAAAAAAAATGGTGTCAAGTTGATTCCTACTTATGGCAACCCCATGTATGTCAGAGTAGAACTGTGCTCCACAGGGTTTTCAATGGCTGATTTTTCGCAAGTAGATCCCCAGGCCATTCCTCCAAGGTGCCTCTGGGTGGACTTGAACCTCCAATCTTTCTGTTAACAGCTGAGTGCATTAACTATTTGCATTTTTCCGAGGATGAAGAAATTGAGGCTAAGAGATATTAAGAGGCTGCCCCGGGTACGCAGGAGGTGGGGAGAGAAAACCCTACACAATGCTGATCCCATCCTCAGGTGCAACAGAGAAACACCAGCTGGGTCTGACTGCTCTGTCCAAGGAACATTCTCTCAAAGGCCTCAGACTGTGCCAGTCCTGAGCTCACTGAGTCAGCAGCTTGGCCAAGGAAGGGCTGAGGACACAGCGGTGCTGACGTGGGGCAGCGTGGGGTGCTGTGAGAGTGGCGGGTACTGCTTTGGCTCTGAACTCTAATGCCCCGAGCCCAGGGGCTGGTTGACCAGAGCTTCCTTTACTCACAGCAGCTGTGTCATCTGGACTTGAAAAGTCACACCCTTCTGAGGTTATCACCAACTGTTCTTCAGAACATCTGCCCAAAATAGCACTGACATCTGGATGATAAAAAAGTCTCATCTCTGTGGAATTACGAGAGCATCTGATCGCCATCACGCAGCACATGTGTTTCTGGCCGGCTGGCACCAGCAGAAAGGGGAGGAACCATCAGTGGAAAATGTGGTGTCTCTTCAGGGGTGGGAGCCTTCCATCACTACTTCTTGGAACACTTAATCTGCTGGTTTCATCCCTGTTCTCCCCTGCCATTTCTCATCTCTCAAAGACATGCATGAATCCAGCATACACAGGAATGCTATGTGCCTGTTCCGTTAGAGATGGGTTCAGAAAACAGTTATCTTATTACTCCAAAGCCCCTCCCTGAATCTCACTCCAAACTGTTTCTCTTGAGTGTAGTAAGACCTCCCTTTCTTACCAGGCTTGGCTCCCAGCTACTTCTGCCTACTGAAAAACTCAACTTCACTTTCAAACCCTGACGATCTGGTTCCATTGAGTAAATCCAGGAAGGCTCATGTATTACTTGCTGTGCACTGCTGACCCATTACCACCGGATGATGTCCAAATGTGCCAGCCCTCACCAATTCCTACTACGTCTTCCTGTGTAGTCTGAGCAACAGGTACACAGCTCAAAAGCTGTCTCCTGAGGGTGACAAACTCACTCGCCATCGTGCCTTCATTTACACTTTCCCCTCTCCTGAAATCTGTTCCACCCACGTCTCAGCCTGGCAAATCAGACTTTTGTTTCAAGTTCCAGCTCAAATGTCACCATCCCTGTGAAGCCTTCCCCGCATTGATTCTCCTGAGCATAATGTATCTCGTACCTATTTCTCCTAAATATGTTTACCTCTGTCACAGCAAAATAGACAAACGAGGTAACTCCAGAAGTGATAAGGACTACAAAGAAAACATAACAGGAAAATGTCACAGGGTGACACGGGGGTCTGTTATGGGCTCAGTTATGTCCCTCAAAAAGAATGCTCAAGTCCTAACCTCCGTACTTGTGAATGTGACCTTATCTGGAAATAGGGCCTTTGCAGATGTAATTAGTTAAGATGCGGTTAAACCGGAGTAGGGAGGGCCCTAATCCAATTTGAGTGGCATCCTTAGAAGAGTAGAAGAGATACAAAGACAGAGACACACAGGGAGAATGCCAAGTGAAAACAGAGAGATTAGAGTGATGTGCCTACAAGCCAAGAAACGAACGCCAAGAGTCACCAGCAACATCAGAAGTTAAGAGAAAAACATGGGAGCAGTGTCCTTTAGAGTCTTTAAAGAGAGTATGGCCCTTTTGACACCTTAATTTCAGACTTCTAGCCTCCAGAACTACAAGCAATAAATTTTTCTTGTCTCAAGCCACCCAGTTTGTGGTACTTTGCTACACCGGCCACAGGAATCTAATACAGGTGTGAGGTAAATTTGGACTGAGTGGTCAGAGAAGTCTGCTCCAAGGAGGTGGATGTGAGCTGGGCCTGAACGAGGGGAACGGGGCAATATCTGGGGGTGAAGGGTCCACAGACAGAAAGGGGAGAGCAAGTGCAAACATCCTTAGATGGGAAGGAGCTTGCTGGACTTCAGGACCAGCAGGAGAGGCAGGAGGATGAGCAAGGGGCAGAGCGAAGGACACAGGTCAGGATCTCAGGGCTTGTGCAAGACACACAGTCTGAAGATTTATCCTAAGTGGAACGGGAAGCCACTGAAACATTTTAGGTAGGGATGTGACATAAAAGACAATCCTGGTTGCTGAGCGATAATGGATTACCGAGTAGAAGCAGGAGATGGTGGTGGCAATGGCGGCCAGGACTAGTGCGGCTGACAGGAGATGAGAGAAGTAATGGACTCGGACGTAGAATTATGAGAACTGAGAGACTCCATCGACGGCTTAGATGCAGGGAGTGAGGGCAAGGTCTTATGACTGCTTCCCACCATGCCCAGGGTGAGTTCTCGGAGAGCCAGAGCCATTCCATGCCTCCAGGTGCAGACGCTGTGCAGAAACACTGTGCCTGTACTGAGGAGCCTAGAAAGTGCTCCTGTGTGCATTACTTCCATTGCTCTTAGTGCTTATACCGCACTGCACTGTGGTCAGCCCTCCCTTAGGGCCCACGACTCCCCATGGGCAGGGACCAGACAGAGTGGCTAAACCACAGTAAATACATGAGACACACACACCTGCCGAAAGCCCAGCGAAGGAGCTGGAAGGTCCACAGGTGCTGAAGACTTCAAGATGACAAGAAATACTGAGAACAGTGGCTGGAAAAAGCACACAAACCCCCCAGGAGACAAGCAGCAAGAGGCTACATGCACATGGATGTGACAGTCACCTCTGTCTGTGGATTTAGACATCAGTCATACTGCCTTTCAGTCTCTCAGTCAGGGGCTGTGACGGGATTAGAAGTCTTGGAAACACCCCAGATATACACCAAGTGGTCTGCGTGCCTGTTGGGCCTGTTGGGTTTGTTCTGAGCTTGAGGGAAGTCCCCCGATTCACTGCTCCTTCTGCTCCAAGCTCTTCTACCATTAAAAGGCTCTCAGAGCAACTTGGGCTCTTGCTAGCTATGCCAATGTCGCTCTGCATTACAGAGCTGCCACTTAACCCCCTCTCCCCCCTCCCTTGCTGTGCCCGAAACAACTCTGTGAGTATTTCCTACCGGATGTCTTCCTGAATGGCTCCCAACATCAGTAATCTCTTGGAAATTGGCCACTGCTGCTGTTAATGTCTGGGTTGTCAGACCCCTAACAGCCTTCGGATTTGTCATGGGCTATTAACTAGCTAACTCTTCATCAAGTGTTGGTAAAGATCAATTTCTGGGGGGCTGATTTGTCTACACTTGTTTGCTAAATGGAAGAAACAGATGTGTCTGCTCACATCTCCTGCAGTTTCAATTCACATGGATGCTGTGGCCTGGGTACTGGTCAGTAGAATCTTTGCCCCCAAGGTGTTGGGCAAAATTGGCCTCTGTTGCCATGGTGACAGCTAAGCAAGGGCAGCTACAGGGCAGTGGAAGAGCCCAGGGGTACCAGGGAGGCCAATGGCTTCTGTCCTCCACCTACCCAACCCCCAACACTCGCAGCTGATTGGATCATGAATAAACAACTTGCCCAAGGTGAGCCAATCACATCGCGTCTCCTGGGAATCCGGATTTGAGACACAGAGACTGAGGCGTTTCAACAAGGGTAGGAGCCAGGGGGTGGCTCTGAAGCTAGGAGGAAGCAGGGACCAGGAGGGGAGCCACAGTGTAGAAAGCCACAGACGTAATGCGACCGGGGTGCAGTGAGAGATAAGAGTGTAAACTTGGCTCCTGGCTTTCCAATTCTGTTTCCCTGCAGCCCAGCGGAACCTCATTTCCTGCGCTGAGCTGCCTATGAAATATCCCACTGTATCCTTAAAATAAACCCCGCTAGTGTGTTACTCTTCCTTGCAACCAGACATCCCTGGATTCAAATCTTGTAATCCAGCCACATAGAGCCTCTCTAGGCCTCAGTTTCCTTACCTGTAAAATGGGATTAATGCCATTCACTTCATGGGGTGACTGCAAAGATCAAATGAGTCAAGTATGCGAAAGTATGCACCTCACAGTGATACATGTCTGCTGAATGAAACCACTGCTCTAAAGCATTAATTCTCAGTGTGGGGATTGGGAGTATTTTGCTCCCCACCAGGGACACTTTTTTAAGGAGGGCTGGTGGTACCAATGGTTAAGTGCTTGACTGCTAACCAAATGGTTGGTGGTTCAAACCCACCCAGAGGCTCTGTGGGAGGAAGATCTGGATTTCTGCTTCTGTAAAGATTACAGCCCAGAAAACCCTATGGGGCAATTCTACATTGTCACCTGGGGTTGCCAGGACTGGAAACTGACTCCGCAGCATTTAACAACGACAACAGTGGAGGTATTTTGGTTGCCACATTTGGGCAGGGGTGGTGGCACAGTGGTTAAGAGCTTGACTGCTAACCAAAGAGTTGGCAGTTCAAATCCACCAGCGGCTCCTTGGAAACCCTATGGGGCTGTTCTACTCTGTCCTATAGGGTTGCTATGAGTTGGATTTGACTCGATGGCAATGGGTTTGGTTGTTTGGTTTGGATGGGCACAGCAGGCAAAGGCCAGGGCTGCTGCCTATATCCTACTGCACATGGAGAGACCACCCCCCCAACAAAGAATGCCAATAATCTCAAGGTTTAGAAATCCTGTTGTAAAGTCTGGATTATTTCTGTCAAGTAGGGCAGGGACTCCTTCAACTGACAACACAGCCATACTTCACACCAGCAACAGGACGTTTGCAGCATCCCCTTCCTACACCTTCTGCCTCCTCCACGGCTTCTCCATTATATGTCCTCTTCTCAATCCCAACCCTCCTTTTCCTGTGGAGGGATGAAAGTGCCCCCCTTGGTTGGGACTCTTTCTCTGGGGAAAGAAGAGAAAGAAACCATCTACTCTCTTCCTAATGAAGATGGGAGTGAAAGCTTCACTTACTTGTTCATATCTTTGGCTTGGAAAGAAGTGGGGGATGTGCTGGGAAGAGTGGAGGCACATGGAACCCATTAACACTGATGTGCTGGGGGTTAACAGGAGAGGAGAGCCCTCCTTCTGGCCTCCACCTCTCCTGGCCAGGAGGGTTAGGGAGAACAGCCTGTGCAGCCTAAACCAACTCATGGGACCTATTTTCCTCACTCTAGTTCAGCTGGTGTGTGGGGCTATCCTTCCACGGGTCCATTAGGCTGGCCCAGCTTTATGTGGAGATTCTCAGGATAATCTCGCAGGCAAAGGGAGAGGAAACACACACACCTTCAGCCACAAAGAAGTCAACTTTGCAGGGGAAGTGGAGGATGGTTTAGGTCTCAGAGTGAAAAAAGAAGTGTGACTCTATTCAGAGTGGCATTGGTCATGAGCACCTGGGACACTTCACAAGGATGGGCAGAGGAAGGGAAATGACCCGGGGGTACCAGGGAAAGGGGCTTGAGACTTTCTGGGGGAGGGGAGTCAGCCCAATTTCAGAGCCCACTGGGGCTGGCAAACTCAACTCCACCAGAAGTGGCTGCCAGGTCCCGGGTCTGATGGAGAGGCAGGGATGTTTGAAGCCCCAGGCGACACTGACACCTGGGTGTCAGGCCATGGCTGGATATTGGGGTCCTGGGCAGGTGTGCGCCAGTTCAAAGAGACTTTAGATCTCACATATGAATGCGTCAGAAAAACAGCCCCTGTGGAGAAGGGGCTGACAGAGGTCAACAAGGTGGCAGTGCTGGGCCCCAAGCAAATGGTCGGGCTCCATTAGGGGCACAGGTGGGCGACAGGGGCCCCCCATAGTTCAGTGGACTCTAAAGTGCTCTGTGGACTCAACCCCAACTCTTGGTCCCAGGCTCTGGACATCGAGGCTAATTCTCGCCTTCACCTGCTGCTCAGATGGGGCATCTGGGTGTTTGTGGGGCTTGGGGAGGACCGGCGCAGGCACCGGGTGGGGCTGAGGCTGCAGTTGGTACCTGGAGGGCCTGAGGTGGAGCGGGAACAGAAGAGGTTCAGATCAATACCTAGGTGGACCTCAAGTGATGTAAAGGTGTGATGTGGATCAGGCCGGTTTCGCCATTTTGAATAGAAGGGCTAAGGACACTACAGTTAATTGCATTACCTGTCATTTAGTATCCTTTAAATGGCTTACAGCAATGGTCTTCAAAGTGGGGCCCCCAGACCAGCAGCACCTCAGTGCTTTTTGAGGAATGCAAATTCACAGGCCCCAATCCAGACCTACTCAATGTGTTCAGGGTGGGTCAGCAATCTGTGTTGGAATAAGCCCTCCAGGTGATTCTGCTGTTTGAGAACAAATGCCTAAAGAATAGAAAGAGACTTCAGGTGAAGGACAATTAAATGTTGAGATTCGAATGCCCTAAGCTGGGCTTGGAGTCCCTAGGTGGTACAATGGTTACTATGCCCAGCTGCTAATGGAAAGGTTGGAGGTGTCCACTCAGATGCAGCTTGGAAGAAAGGCCTGGCGATCAACTTCTGAAAAAATCTGGCACTGAAAGCCCTATGGAGCACAGTTCTACTCTGACCCACATGGGGTTGCCCTGCATTGGAATCGACTTGACAGTAACTGCTGGATTAATTCAAGGCATTTGTAGCACTAGCTCTGCAATACAAGAACCCTGGTGGCTCAGTGGTTAAGAGCTTAACTGTTAACTAAAAGGTCAGAAGTTCAAATCCACCAGCCATTCCTCGGAAACCCTATGGGGCAGTTCTACTCTGTCCTACAGGGCTGCTATGCGTCGGAATCAGCTCGATGGCAACGGTGTTTTCAACAGTGTAGTGGCCAGAGAACGTGCTGCCTTAGGTGAGGGACCTGAGCTGTGTACATCAGCACGTTGTTGTTGTTCGTTGCTGTGGAGTTGATTCTGACTCACGGTGACCCCATGTGGACACAGCAGAACCACTCCATGGGGTTTTCAAGGCTGTGACATTTCAGAAGCAGATCTCCAGGCCTTTCTTCTAAGGAGCCTCTGGGGGGGCTCGAACCACCAACCTTTTAGCTAGTAGTCAAACGCTTAACTACCCAGAGGTTCCAATACATTAAATTAGCATACTGTTGTTTTGTTGTCATGTGCCATTCGACTCATAGTGACTCCATGTGACAGAGTAGAACTGCCCCGTAGGGTTTCCTAGGCTGTAATCTTTATGGGAGCAGATGGCCAGGTCTTTTCTGCTGAAGAGCTGCTGGTAAATTTGAACTGCCAACCTCTCGGTTAGTAGCCGAGTGCTTAACCATTGCACCACCAGGACTTCTCACACTTAGCATGTTATTGTTGTTGCTAGGTGCCATGGAGTCAGTTCCAAGTCGTAGGGACCCCATGCACAATAGAACAAACCATTGCCCGGTCCTGTGCCATCCTCATCATCATTTTTATGCTTGAGCTCACTGTTGCAGCCACTGTGTTAATCCATCTCATTGAGTGTCCTTCTCTTTTTGGCTGACCATCTACGTTAGCATAGAAAAGATAATTCTACATAATAGACAAAACAATTTTTAAGAATCAGTGTGTCTACCATAGGCTACTACGTAACTCACACTCCAACACTGTAGACGGCCTCTTAAGGCACCTTGGTGTCTCATTTACAAATAAGAAAGTCTCATCCAGCTCTGATTAGCACTAGAAGTGTACCTCAGACACGAGGTGTGCGTCAGACACTTAAGTGGATCTTATAACCCAGTTAAGGAAATTATACTTAAAAAAGAAAAAAAAAGAAACCCTTCCCTCTCTTCCGTGTGAATGAGTGGCTGCCCACTGATGTACACTGCAACGCACTGCTAACAACAGCTCACAGGAGGACTGAGCCCTGAAGCCTGGACTGGGAATCAAGGCTGGGTTCAAATACTGACCCCACCACTTATCAACCGGGTGACTTAAGTTACTTGAGATCACCCTAAAAAGAGGGCTGAGAATATCGACTTTGCAAGGTGGTTCCCAGGCTTAAGCGAGATCATAAAAACAAAACCCTAAGCAGATCTGGCAACCAGCAGTAACTCCATAAATGCAACTTGAATCTGCATTATAAAAATGCTACATCATACAATACAGAAAACAAATGACTAGAGTCAGAGAACAAGGACATCTGTTATTTATAATGCTGAAAAGCTGGAAGCCACCGAAGGACCCACAGTAGGAGAGAAGCTAAATTAATCAATCGCACATCCCTGTGATGGGCTATTGTATAGCTATTAAAAAGGCTGTTTAAAGATGAATGGGATGGGAAAGTCCTCATGTGATTACAGAATAAAGATTAAAAAAAACTGTAAATAGTGTAATACCAATTATGTAAAAATAATATGTACTCATATTTGTGTATGTACATTTAATCTTTGAAAGATACACACAAATCATAATAGTAATCTCTGGAAGGTGGAATTCTAAGTGATTTCTATCTCTTCTATACACTTTTACGTACTTTAAAACATGTTTTACAGTAAGTATGTGCTGATCTAAGGGACAATAAATTTTATTTGTAAATTTTAGAAGAGGAAGCCAGATTTGAGTTAAGCCTTGCTTAGATGGCTAGGGGACAGAGAGGTGAAAAGAAAGCAGAAGGTGTTCAGGCCAAGAAGAAGCAGACCCTCGTGCAGATGCAGATGCAGATGGAACCATAGATAGAAAAAATGCCACAGGGCAGCTGTGGGTAGGGGTGGGTGGAGGATGCTTAGGACATCTGCTTGTCTGGGGCCAAAGAGCATGCTGGGAGTTGGGGAAAGGACATTTCAAGGACAGACGGGGTGGCAGTTTTGCATGAAGCTGGAGCGTCAGGCAGGCCAGACTTGACGTAACAGTCAAGCAAGGAGCCACAGCAGGTTCTTCGGGAGGGGATGTAAAAAAGAACAGCCGTGTTGTTGGAGCTGCATCAGACCCTGCGAGCAGACACGTCTGAGCCATGGGGACCCAGAAGGAGAGTGATGAGGAGCCACTGGCAATAATGGTATCCAGAGGAAGGAGCTCCGGAGTTAGGACACCTCAGTGAATGCAAACAACAGGACTTGCTATCTGGTCAACTACGAAGGGAGGGGCTGGCAGGAGCTGTAGGTGGCTTCTGTTTGCTGGGCTGAGAGATGGAGCATGTAGCAGGGTTGGCCACAGAAACCAGCAGTGAGAGGAGATTTTACGTAGTGATTAGGAGACAGAACATGCTTAGAGCAGGGGTTTATCTGAACAGGGTGAGAGATGAGTTCCCGGAGAGAGAGAGAGGAACAGGGGTCCATGAAGTTGGTCCAGGGAGATGCACATCCTCAGGGGACTTGAGGATGAAGGGTGGACCCAGAATGTGATGAAGCAGGTGGTCATCAAGGTAGGAAGAGAGGCAAGCCCTGCCCTCCCATGAAGCCAAGGAGGAGAGGGGATGTTTGAGAGGTAGGGCTGACTCTAGATCCTAAAGAACTAAGAAGGGGTATATTGGGCCACGAGGCCACTAAATACACAGTTAAGGGAAGAAGAGAAGAACTAGACCTCAAGCTAGAAGGAGCAGCTGAGTCAAGAGAAAGGTTCCTTTTAGGATAGGAGCTAGAAACAAAAGGACAGTGTGCTTGAAGGCACAAGGAAGAAGGCTCTCTGAGGGAAATGGCAAGAAACACTGGGGAGAAATGGAAAAATAGAGGCAGAAATAGATGCTTATGCCTCTCTAAGCTTCACTGGACTGACCTCTACATTGAAGGCTAATAACTTCTACCTCTCATGGTTCTGAGCAAGGCCTGAATAAGTTAACACATGTACAATGATCAGCATAGTAGATGCTCAATTGATGCAAGTGGTTGTCATTATATGAAAATAAAGAATGTCTGAGATGTGGTGAAAAATAAGAACCAGGAACCAGGTGGGACCTTCATCTAGGAAAAGAGCACAAATGAAACAAAATCTCTATGCATGGAACCCATCTATTATCTAGCATTCAGATTTGGGCCATCTTGAACAAAAGCTATCAGAGGTTATGTGTGTGTGGACACTGAGTTCTTCATTTGAGATGGAATGGGATGACCCAATGATGGGTCTTACAGGTGGACCTGATCCTTCCTCAGGCCCCCTGGCTCAGTGAGGGTTGGCAGTCCTGACCTTCAAGGACCCACTGTTTCTGGTTATGGAGGCAGAGCAAGAGACTCTGCGACTGCATGATGGTTAACTCCCAGAGGGTTCTCCTAAAGTGGAGGGTCCCTCCGATCTTCAAGAAACCGGCTTCCCAACCACTCCCAAATTGATTCGAAAGCCTCTTTCTGACTTCAGATTCAAAACCAAATGTTGACACATAATGAATGCAGGAAGGACACTGGGGTATTTATAAGAAGCCAGCTATTTAGCTGCTGTTTCTTTTCATGGCCTGTACCAGGGAGACAAAAGAGTATCTATAATCCCATGTGCGGCTCTCCTCCTGGTATCTGCACTCTGTCTCAGTTTTGTAGCTGTAACAGGTCCAAGCACTTCCTCCTACCCACTTACCCTTGGGGTTAAGACTTAGCCAGGTTTAGGAGGCTGGCCCTGCCCCCCGAGAAGCAAGGTCAAGCCAATCGGCACCTACGGAAAGCAAACACATGCCTTTGGCCAATTGCCAACATCACAGCCCAAACAACTGAGCCAAATAGCTCTCAGCTGATGGAACAACCATGGCTGTCACAACGGCCACAATGGTGGGTAAGGGAATCATGGAATTAATGCAGAAGAGTTATCTCTGCCTTATCTCCTAATCACTCTGTGGCCACCAGAGTCATCTTTCTAAGATACATATCTTAAAATCTGCTGATGACTTCCCATAGTCTAAAATAGAAAGCCTAAGCCCCTCAGGGTAGATATGGCTCCCCAAAACATGACATGAGCTTTTCAGTTCTCCCCAACCTGTCCTATGCTTGTTGGCTTCCAAATGAGCCCTGGTCTTTCACACTGCTATAATTTTGCATCTCAGCACACACTATCCCCTCTGCCTGGAATGTCTGCTCTCCTCTTTTATTTAATGGGTAAACTCCTATTTGCCCCTCAAAACTCAGCCGAAGTTGTCCCTTTTCTGTGAAACCATCTCTGGTCCCCATCCTGCCTACAGTCAACGGCTTGTTCCTGTGTGTTTTCATAGACCAGGGACCACACGTTTCCTCTGTGTGCTCCTCCAAAGCAGGAATTGCCTCCTGAATCTCCTAGTGCCCAGCACAGTGCCTGTCACAGAGCAGATGCTCATGAATGCCCTGAATGTGGACAAATAAGGCAAGGCTGCCTTGTTTTTGTTAGCTGCCATCCAGGTGGTCCCCAACTCATGGCCACCCCATGCACAATGGAATCTGACAGTTGTCATGCATAGGTTTTCATCGCTGATTTTTGGGAAGTACATCACCAGGCCTTTCTTCCTGGTCCATCTTAGTCTGGAAGCTCCACTGAACCTTGTTCAGTATCATGGCAACATGCAGACCTCCAGTGACAGACAGGTGGTGGGTGTACAGGAGGTGCACTAACTAGGAATTGAAACCGGGTCTCCCACATGGAAGGCAAGAATTCCACTGCTGAGCCACCACTGCCCCCAAGGCCTCCTTAGAGCCTCTTTAACTGGTCCCACCACCTGGATCCTCAAGACAATTTCTAGGACCCAGAGCAAAACAGTCAGAGCTAATCCCTTAAATCACCCTCTACTCCTTCTGCAAGAGTCAACATCTTTTCAATTTTAAAATTAATTTTAGGTTCACTAGGCAAGACGACCTGTGGCTGTGTGGGTTTTGCACAGCCTCTGCCTGGCACATTTTCCACACCATGTGAATGTTAAACATAATAGTAAAAAGAGGAGTAAAAACGTTTGCTTAAGGAGAGATGCCAATAGCTTGGTTTACACGGGAAGTGGCATGTAGAAACTGTCTGGCTGAAAGAGAGGACCGGGCAAGGTTTCAGGGAAAACCAATAAGGAAACTCAAAATTCATCCAGCCGCAGGGGGCTTCTGTGGGACTTTAGGCCTGTATCCACTCCCACCCACTCTCTAGGAGGGATGTTGTGCTTACCGCTCACTCTGAAGCTGAGCCTTGTGGCCAAGAAACTAAGCAAACCTTCTCCCTATTCCTTCCTGCCAACCCTCTAATTAAATGATTAGAATGTGTTCAGCATCACTCAGCTAAAAATCTCCAGCACACAGATTTTCTAAAAGATTAACATTAAATATTTAAAAGTCATTTCATTTAGCCTCCATGTTTATATGCTTTAAATTCTGAGTCCTTCCTTGTACTTAAGACACTTTAGCTCCTTGGGCCTCCGTGGCTCCAATTTGTGGCATTAAGTACGTGTGGGAAGGGCAACAGAGATGTCTCACATCCCTTCAGATTCCATAATTCCATAATTCTAATTATGCATAAACTAAAACCAAACTAGCTGCTGTCGAGCTGATTCTGAATCATGGAGATCTAATAACTTCCAGAGTAGAAAGTGCTCCATAAGGTTTTCAAGCCTGTGATCTTGCAGAAGCAGGTCACCAGGCCATTCTTCCAAGACACTTCTGGGTGGTTACTAGCTGAGCACGTAACCATGTGCACCATCCAGGAACTCCTATGTACACCTATATCCCATGAAATCTGGCTGTCTCCACCTACGTTTAAAGCATATATGCCAAAAGGACCGTAGAGGTCATTCCCAGAGCCACAGACAAGCATAGCATACCATTGCTTTCCCCCTTCTCTGAAATCCTAGTGTACAAAAAGGCTGTACAATTTGTATTCTGCTGCATATTAGCTGATGTCTTAAGACTTCTGTTCATTTAGACATTATTTGATTCGTGTGTCAAAGTCTTACCTCCCAGAAAAGGGCTTCTAGTCCATTGTGATGACAACTGTTTCTCACACTTAATTAGTGTGTCTCCCTCCCTTCCCTTACGATGTTTAGCAAGGTGAATGTCCTTAATAAATGCCTGCTGACTGAAGGAAACCTATCTGTATTATACACATGCAAAAAGGGTTAAGGGCCCGAGAGACAGAAAGGGCCACATAAACCAGAAACTACATCAGGCTGAGACCAGAAGAACTAGATGGTGCCTGGCAACAATCGATGACTGCCCTGACAGGGAACACAACAGAGAATCCCTGAGGGAGCAGGAGAGCAGTGAGATGCAGACCTCAAATTCTCATAAAAAGACCAGGCTTAATGGTCTGACTGTGACTAGAAGGACCCTGGAGGTCATAGTCCCCAGACGTTCTGTTAGCCCAAGACAGGAACCATTCCCAAAGCCAACTCTTCAGACAGGGGTCGGGCTAGACTATAGGATAGAAAATGATACTTGCGAGGAGTGAGCTTCTTGGATCAAGTAGACACATGAGACTATGTGGGCAGCTCCTGCCTGGATGGGAGATGAGAAAGCAGAGGGGGACAGAAGCTGGCTGAATGGACACGAAAATAAAGAGTGGAAAGAAGGAATGTGCTGTCTCATCAGAAGGAGAGCAACTGGGAGTACACAGCAAGGGGTATATAAATTTTTGTATGAAAGACTGACTTGATTTGTAAACTTACACTTAAAGCACAATAAAAATTAAAAAAAAAAAAGGGTTAACAGAAACAAAGTGCTGTCATACATCTTAGGAAATTTGAAATACACCCAATTTTATTTCTTGTTCAGGGTTGCTGTAAGGGAAGGGATAGGCATTAACACTTCCTGAGGCCCTCTGTAGGTTAGACCTTTTTTACAAAGCATCACATTCAATTTAACGCTTTCGGCAACCCCATGAGATGGACATTGTCAAGGGGGAAGCAGAATGTCAGAGGCTGGCTGGGGAAGAGTCTGGACACGCACCTAAGAGTCTAGTATTGCTCAAACCATTGGCATCCAACTTAATGCTGGTGATCATCAAAAAGGTGGACTCCTAGGCCTCATCTCAGATCAGGTCAATCAGAATTTAGAAAGGTGAGGTCTGGAAACATAGGTGTACAAATGTGCACTGTAAACAGTTCCCCAGGTGTTTACAACTCACAGGCAGAGGGCAGCAATTAAAATGAGGTCGATGCCCACTCCGTTCTCCTGAAGAGCCACTGACTTGTCCTTACCAAGTCCTTAAAAAAGTTACTTCCCCTAAGGCCCCGAGATGCTCTCTTAAGGCACAGGTAATGGCAGAAGCAGGTGGCATTGCCTGGGCACACACCACTCCCTCTTTGAACTTAACTGTGTGGGCAGAACACCAAGCAGGTTCTTGGGAGAGAACACCAGTGTCATTGTGGGATGCCGCTCTTGTTGTTCATTATTCTACCTCAATTGCCCACTCTAGGCCTAGATTTCAGGAAGGAGGCTTCTAAGTGGGAAGAGACTCCCATGACTGACATGGGGTTGACTGTCTCCTTCTGGATTGTCCATGTCCTTGGCTTAGAACTTGAGGAAGATATGTCCTAGAATATCTCTAGGTACTACAGATTCATATGTTGCTCTTGTGTGCCGTCGAGTCCGTTCTGACTCATAGTAACCCTAAAGGACAGAGGAGAACTGCCCCATTGGATTTCCAAGGCTGTAATCTTTACGGGAGCAGATTGCCAGGTCTTTTCTCCCATGGGGCAGCTAGTGGGTTGGAACAATAGACCTTTTGGTTAGCAGCCGAGCACCTACATCACTGCACCATTAGGGCTCCTTGAAATTCAAATACCCCTTAAAAATCAAAATCTCCAAAGTGCACTGGCTTGGTATGGTAATCAACATCTGGATGGAACCTGAAATAGTTAAAGAACTGACCTTCCTATTTGCCTTCATGTGAACACAGCTACTTTTGGGACTCTAATACTTGGTTTTCTTGAAAAGATTAAAGTGTATGGAGATGCAATACCAGTACTAATGAAGTTAGGTGTCACAGCTACGTGCACCCGTCTTTATAATGGTCAGTTTCATCCAAATGTGTTTTCCTCTTCCATGGACCACGTTTTCCGTTCAGGGAAGATGTGTAATGATCTCTCACATTGTACAGAGCTTTATAAATTATAAAGTACTTTCATACACAGTAGCTCATATATTTTCCCCTGGCGAAGAAGCCAGTGAGGTTGTTCAGACTGGGATTGTCATTCCCATGTTATAGACGAGGCTACAGAGCCAGAGAGATAAGATCCATACACCTAGGTCTTCCAGGTCCCGTAGAGAAACCAGCATTGGACACAGGTCTCCCAGCAACGATGCACTTTGCTGTTCTATGTATGATTCTCATGGGAGACTCTTGCTGACCTCCAGATATTTTTTTCTGGAGCAGAGGGCCTTCAGGTTCCACGACAGCATGTGTGAGGTTTAACCACTCTTCTCATTACATGGGACACTGGGGGTATAGTGACCATGGTTAAGGATAGGCCATATTGTCATTAAACAAAGACCCAGGTGATGGTTTTAAAGTCAAGACCCTGCTGGAATACTTAACCTCTAGGCTACTCGGATGTTAAGTTGGAAAACAAACAAACAAAAAAGTCAAAAGAAGAACCTGAGGGGAAGGAAACCTCATGATATCAGTGTATCTAGGAAGCCTGCTAAAGTCCTAGCAGCTAAATGAATTGTGGGAGCAAGGCAGTGTCAGCTGCAGAGAGCTTGGGGTCGTGGGGTGTGTCTTTCAGGGGACTACACAGTCAGTTTGAAAGAGGCAATAAGAATAAATGAGAATAAAGTGATGGCATGTTTTTGGTAACTCAAAACTGGTGTTATTTAGTAATTTGAATTATGCTGGGGTTAGGAGAGTTGAGACTGGTAAACAGGACCCATGAGGTAAGTTCTAGGTTTGGCTTTCTAGAAGCTGATCCCCCACAAATGGACAAATGACTTCATTATGCATTGAGGTTTTGGGTGAAAGAAGCCTGAATCAGAAATCTGGGTTGGGTGGCTAGCTTGACTATTACTTAGAATTGTCACCTTGAGTCACTCTGAATCTCATGTTCTTATCTACTCACAGGAGAGTTGTCTGCAGTCTCTAATGAATAAGGCATTCCTTTTCCCCAAGAAAGACCTGGAAGAATAGACAGTCTTGTTTGGCAGTCAAACATCATTTGGCATAGACATTATTACCAAAATACTATGTGGGCAAAAACGACTGTGAATCTTAAAGATTACAGTTGTAAGCAACAGAAATAGATTATGGAGAGCCAAGGCTCTTGGGAGTTATGGAACACAACCACAGGCCTCCTGGTTCATGTGCTGCAATATAAGCTCCATGAGTACAGTATCTTATTTATTTACTGCTAAACCCAGAACAGTGTCTGCCTCCTAATATGCACTCAGTCATTATACGGCAGGAGAACGTGGAATCACCACCTCTGCACCAAAATTAACCAAAACAGCCTCACGAGAACCAAATACGCCAGGCCACGTGGCCTGCCCCATTCTCATCTTCTCAGAGGTCACAACCTGGTGACCCCTTGAATGAAAATGGTAATCCGTGAAATCTAGGTACTACCCAGCACAGTACAAGCTGGGAGGTTAAAAAGCCACAGTGTCCGAGACTTCAGGAATCTCAGGGGTCACCTGACGCCCCCCTTTTTGGAGAGGAGGAAGATGAGGCCTAGCAAGGTTGGGTGATCTCCTTGATTATATCACTGATCAGCAACAAAGCTAGAAGGCGAGAGCCAGGAAGTGTTAATTGCAACAACATTAATTTTTTTACAGTTAAAAAAAATTAGTAGACCTTGGTTCTGAAGGAGGCACATGGCTCCCTATCAAAGGTGAGTGAAAAGCCAGATTAATGAATGCCTCTACCCAGTTGGGGCGGATGGATGCAGGACTGTCAGTTTCTAAACCCAAGGGCAGCCTTCAGGAGCTGAAGGCCCTTAATTCTTGGCAAAGTGGAAATTTTTTTTTTTTTTTTCTACCCAGTTGGGGCGGATGGATGCAGGACTGTCAGTTTCTAAACCCAAGGGCAGCCTTCAGGAGCTGAAGGCCCTTAATTCTTGGCAAAGTGGAATCTTCAGTGCGAGGTGGAGGAAACTTGAACAAAGTCATAAAATAGTCTCTGAAGGTTTCTCAAATACCAAACTGCTCTTCTTCAGCAATAAGGCTGGCAAAGGGAGCACACAGGTTAGATTTCCCTGAACGA
Organism: Loxodonta africana; assembly: GCF_030014295.1. Lineage (NCBI taxonomy): Eukaryota > Metazoa > Chordata > Mammalia > Proboscidea > Elephantidae > Loxodonta > Loxodonta africana. The sequence continues at coordinate 23,879,055 of NC_087354.1, forward strand.
ACTCTCAGACTGGCTGGAAACACTAGAGGAGAAATGTGCTCCAGGCAAGACCCATTTTGGGTTTCATGAAGCCTAGCTGGCTAGAAGGAGTGTTGCGAATGCAGGAGGAATCCAGGAAACAGATGGGGTGCCTTCCTCTAATAGCTACATGGCCTGGGGACGGTCTGCAGCTGGAGTGTAAGATGGCGGTGCTAGTCCAAGCCCAGGGCGGTGGCCACACCACAGTTACACTAGAGGGGATGGTGCCTCAGCAAACAGCACTGTGGCGGTCTGCACTAAACACTACAGAAGGAGCCTGTCCTGCCAACAAGCTCAGGTGTGGATCCAGCCTCCAGGGCCTGGACTGGGGAACCTCCCTAACCATCTGTCCTCTCCCTACCAGCAGCCAACACAGCCCACAGGCTCTGCCACAGGCACTCACCTGCACACATGTGGATTTCAAAGCGTGCAGGTGCATGGGCCACTCGCTCAGAAATCTCCTGCAACTTCACTCCATTTCTGTCATCAGCTCCAGGATGGCATGGCCTCAGGTGCCTCATCCACAGATTGGAGATGATAACAGTGGCCCCATCAATGGGGTTTTTGCCTGTGAGCTTCTTTTGTAAATTCTAAATTCCATACAAATATAAAATAACATTACAAAACTTGTGCTTTTTTTTCTCTGCTCTGTCTTGAATGTTCCAAGCCCATACCCCACGCTACCTGCTGGATACACTGGCATGAACTTCCTTGACACCTCAAAATCGAGATGCTCAAAGAGGACTTGTTTTCTCTCATCTCTCCCTTTTGCCATCCTGCTTTTCCATATCAGGCAGTTTGTGGCACAGATGTGAAATCTCATGTTAATTTTCATCTCTTCCCTGTCCCTTATAAACCTAATGCAACCAGACCCGGATCCTTTTAACACTGCCCCGGTGGCGTAGTGGTTAAGAGCTTGGCTGCTAACCAAAAGGTCAGCAGTTCGAATCCACCAGCCGCTCCTTGGAAACCCTGTGGGGCAGTTGTACTCTGTCCTATAGGGTCGCTATGAGTTGGAACCAACTTGATGGCAATGGGCTTGGTTTTTGTTCTGTGATGTTCCTCAAACTGTCTCCTCACCAGCATCTCTGACTTGGCCCACTTCCTTCTGAAGTCTTGCCAAGAATGTCCCAGTAGCTTTTCAAAAGGCCTCCCCACCTGCAAATGCCTCCCACTCCAACCCACCCAATCCTGGTGGCCAGGGCTTTCTGCCAAAAACTCCTAGTGTCTCCACTATTCAAAAGCTTTCAATGGTTCTCCCATTACATACATAATAAAATCTGAAAATCCACAGCCTCATCCAAAATCCCTCCCTTCCACCTTCATGCTGATTATATCCTCACCATCCCTCAGCTTAGTCTAGGGTGATGTAAACACACACACACACACACACACACACACACACACACACACTTGGATATCAAGTCAATTCTAACTCATGGCAACCCTATGTGTGTCAAAGTAGAAATGTGCTCTACAGAGTTTTCAATGACTGATTTTTTGGAAACAGATTGCCAGGTCTTTCTTAAACGATGCCTCTGGACGGACTTGAAATGCCAACCTTTTGCTTAGTAGCTGAGCATGTTGCCATTTGCCTAGGAAAAGCACAACTGGACTCTAAAATCGCACTGTACTCTCAGCCTCTCAGCCTTTAGGGCAGCTGTTCCCTCCACCTAGAGCAACAGTCAAAGCCTCCCTCCTGTAGGGCCTCTGGAATTCCACATCCTCAAGGGAGCATTCCCTGACCCTCCCCGTGAGAATTCAGTTCTCTTCCTCACACCTCTTCCCCACTGCCCCTCAATTCTCTCCTCACCACACACCAGCACATGGTAGGGGCCTCTGGGTTTGCAACAAGGCTTAACAGAAGCCCTTCTCTTAAGGCACTCTGCATTTTGGTCACCAGTCTTGACCAAAGACTGCCGTGAAGAGACCCCACATGCTGTGACATGAAAACCAACATGCTCTCCAGCAACGGCCCAAGAGTCGGGGAAGGCTGAATAACACTAACAACTAAGATTACCACTGATCAACTGAACTGTCATTTAGTCTTTACGACAATCCTGTAAGTGGATATGGCTGACATCCCATGTAGAGATGATCGATCAGTGTTCAGAAAGTCTTAACCTCCTGGCCAGTGTCCCACAGCTGGTAAGTGGCAGAACCCAGGACTAACCTAGTTCCATCTGGCTCCAAGGACCTTGCTCTTGCCACAACCCTAGACCCCTCCCAGAAGGGAAGGTGGTAAAACCAGACACACCACTTCACATCTTCCATGATGAAATTCCGGAGAGAGTCAAGGGTGGGGAGCCATGAAACAATGTACCCCAAACCCTTTTTGGCCTTAAGGGGAATAAGGGTTCATTAGCAGAACAACTGAGCAGCAAACTCAGTCTCCTTATCTGGGATTCTAGAAAGTGTTTATAGTCAGATGGATAGTTTCAACCAAACAAAACAGGCTTCCGCTGCACACTGAACACGTTCTAAAAGGTTAACATAATTAACGCTCTTCTTATGCTTTTCAAATTCTTTTTATACTGCTATTATTTCTCCACTGAGTCATCTCTTTGAAAACACTCCTCATGTTTGGCGCTTTTAGTTTTTTTTTTTTCTCCATCTGTCGATTGCCTTTGTCTTTTCTCTCCCTTACCCCTGGCTTTCATGTGCAGCCCTGGCACGACTAAATAAAGCCCAGGTGGATACCTGGAACCCATGCTGAACGTTTTTTGAAAAGTATAGCAGACATTCACAACATGCATAAAGTGTCCTGCTTCCACGTCCCGCCCTCAAGGACATAACCTAGCTCAGAGAAGATTCCGAACGTTCAGATACTACAGCTACTAGTGCATTTACACAATTCAGTCACTACAATTATTAAAAAAAGGGGGAATGCTACAGGTTGACATCGGTTTTTTAGATGATCCTTCTGGTCTCCACAGCAGCCTCTGCACATGCCTCTACTGTCCTTAGGATGCAAGTACTAAGCACCACAGCAGCAAAGGTGGAGCTCTGGCCTCAGGAGGCATGGGTTCTAAGCCCCACTCTACCGAGGTACGTGTTACTTAATCCATGTTGCTTAACCCTCACAGGACCCCAGTCTCCTCATTTGTCACACGAAGATCTGGGAAAGATGACCCCAGAGATGTAAAATCTAGACAGAAAATTTCTTAATTCCTTCATCTCTTTGAGGAGCTGGATTTATGGCAAAGTTCTTCAAAGACACTGTAGAAATTTCCTTGGTTCGATCAACAGGAAAGGCATTGGGTTTTTTTAAAAAAAAGTCTTAGGTAGGATACGACCCCACGTGTGTCAGATCTATATAGACCTGTATTCCATATAGTTTTCAATGGCTGACTTTCGGGAAGTAGATCGCCAGGCCAGTCTTTCTTTTGAGGCACCTCTCGGTGGACTGGAACTTCCAACGTTTTGATTAGCAGACAAGCACATTAACTGCACCACAAGTCAAAATTAACTTAACAGCAACTGGTACTGCTTAGGTGGGATGGTGGAAAAGGTTCTATTTACTGTGGCTCTGGCACGAAGCAGTTAGACAGGACCATGCCAAGTGCACCGCCATCCTTCTCCATCTTTCCCTCACCTCCCTCACCACAGAGCTTCTGCCAGAGGCTCTCCTGAAGGCGAGAATTCATCTGCTGTGGAATCCCGGGATGAAATTTTGCAATGGTGTTTTCCTGTGCTATTCACCTAAGGAAGGCAGTAGTTCGTAAATCTCAACCCCACAGAAAAAAAAAAAAAAAAAAACACAGAAGGAGGGGGAAAAAAAAAAGAATCCAATTGTGTCTAACATGCAGCTTTGGAAAACCAACTAACCCTTTGGGGGCATTTTGCAGAATAAAATACGCAGAAAGAATCAACAAGAAGATGGCATTAAATTATTCAAGGGAACATCATTAAAGCCAAATTTGTTTTATGCTGATAGGGGCCCGTGTTCAAGATAAACATCCAATTCCTTTGGGTCTCCTATTACCAACAGTTAGAAAAATATAGTTGGGAACACTTTATTAGAGCAAAAACACATCAAGAGAAGTATGTTTTGGCTGAAGGGCCGCGATTCTTAAACGCTCTGAGGTAAGTGGCCTGTGGCCTTTCCAGTCACGCACTTTTCATTGAGCCACAAAGGTATCTGAAGGAATCAGAGAACTTTTACCTTTCGTAAGAGGAGACTGAAGAGTTCTATTAAATAACTGAAGGCAAGTAAGCAGGCCTCAGCTAGAACAGGGACCCAGCTCCTGGGGTGGACGTTGATCCCTTTTCATTTTAACACAGACCTATGAAATCATTCATTTACACAGTGCCAGCTCAATTGCATACACGTGCTTGGGAAAAAGATAGTAGGAAACATAAAACAGACAAAAATACACTTTCTCCCTGAGTCGTGGGAAAATGGATGATTCTTATTTTCCTTCTTAGTCTTTATTATGTTTCCAAATTTTCTACTGGGAATATGTATCCCTTTATGAGAAAATATAAACATTTTTTCAAAACAAATGTTCATATGGGTCTTTGCCCAGGCAATGACTGCGTTCCAGTAGGTAAAAGATGCAACATGGAGTGTTTGCATTTGGACACCTAAAGCCCAGGAATAAGCCTCTGCTTTGGTCCAGTGAGGTCTCTGGTTTGCTCTCAGCTACTAAATGGAAGCCTGGCAGTTTGAACCCACCCAGTGGCCCTGTGGAAGAAGGGCCTGGCAACCTGCATCCATAAAGATTATTGCCAAGAAAATGCTAGGGAGCTCAGTTCTACCCTGTAATACATATGGTCCCCATGAGACAGAATCAAATCAACCACACTGGGTTTGGTTTTGGTTTAATGCAGAGGCACTGGGTGATGTAAATGGTTAACACGCTTGGCTACTAACCAGAAGGTTGGAGGTGAAAGTTTACACCTCAAGTTAGTTTCTATTCACAAAACTTTATACACATCTTGTTATATGTCACTAATTGCAATCCCTATAACGTGACGACATGCTTTCCCTTTCCACCCTGGGTTTCCTGTCTCCATCCAAACAGCTCTTGTCCCTTTCTGCCTTTTCATCCTGCCTCCACACAACAGCTTCCCACTTAATATTGTATATCCACTTAAACTAAGAAACACACTTTTCACGAGTATTATTTTATCTTTTATACTCCAGTCTAATCTATGTCTGAAGAGTTGGCTTTGGGAATGGTTTTAGTTCTGGGTTAACAGAGAGCCTGGGTACCACGTCTTCGAGGGTCACTCTAGCTTAGCCGGACCATTAAGTCTGGTCTTTTTATGTGAATTTGAATTCTGCACCACACTTTTCTGTTGCTCCATCAGGGACTCCCTGTTGTGTTCCCTGTCACAGTGGTCAATGATGGTAAGTGGACACCATCTAGTTCTTCTGGTCTCTTAGGCTAATATTTTCCTGGTATCTTTGGTGTTCTTCATTCTCCTTTGCTCCATGTGGGTTTGGACCAATTGAAGCATCTTAGATGGCCACTTGCAAGCTTTAAGACCCCAGATGCCACTCACCAAAGAGGAACGCAGAACATATTTTTTCCTTTTTTTTATCATGCTCTTAGGTGAAAGTTTACAGCACAAAAAATGACTTTCTTTAAATCTTTTCTTGAATTCTTGTAATAGTGGTCTCATACAACACTTGTCCTTTTGCAACTGACTAATTTCACTCAGCATAATGCCTTCCAGGTTCATCCATGTTATGAACTGTTCTGCAGATTCGTCATTGTCCTTTATCATATTCCATTGTGTGAATATACCATAATTTGTTTATCCGTTTGTCTGATGATGGACACCTAGGTTGAGTCCATCTTTTTGCTATTGTGAACAGTGCTGCCATTAACATGGGTGAGCATGTATCTGTTCGTGTGAGGGCTCCTAATTCTCTAGGATATATTCCAAGGAGTGGAATTGCTGGATTTTTATGGTATTTCTACTTCTAGTTTTTTAAGAAAGCACCAAATCAATTTCCAAAGTGGTTGTACCATTTTACATTCCCACCAGCAGTGTGTAAGTGTTGCAGTCTCCCCACAACCTCTCCAACATTTATTATTTTGTGTTTTTTGGATTAATGCTAGCCTTCTTGGGGTGAGATGGAATCTCATTGTAGTTTTGATTTGCATCCACCTAATGGCTGATGATCGTGAGCATTTCCTCATGTATCTATCAGCGGTTTCTTTGGTGAAGGTCCTGTTCATATCCTTTGCTAATCTTTAAATTGGGTTGTCTTTTTGTTGTTGAGGTTTTGCAGTATCTTACAGATTTAGAGATTAGACCCTGATTGGATATGCTGTAGCCAAAACTTTCTTCCCCGCCTATAGGTTGCCTTTTTACCTTTTTGGTGAAGTCTTTTGATGAGCACAAGTGTCTGATTTTTAGCAGCTCCCAGTTATCTAGCTTCTCTTCTGGTGTTTCTGCACTGTTAGTAATGTTTTGTATTCTGTTTATGCCATGTATTATGGCTCCTAGCATTGTCCCTATTTTTTCTTCCATGATCTTTAACGTTTTTGATTTTATATTTACGTCTTTGATCCATTTTGAGTTAGTTTTTGCCCATAGTGTGAGGTATGAGTCTTGTTTCATTTCTGTACAGATGAATATCCAGTTATGCCAGCACCTTTTGTTGAAGAGACTGTCTTTTCCCCATTTAACGGACTTTAGGCTTTAGTCAAATATCAGCTGTTCATAGGTGGATGAATTTACGTCTGGATTCTCAATTCTATTCCATTGGTATATTTATCTGTTGCTGGACCAGTACCAGGCTATTTTGACTACTGTGGTGGGTATAATAGATTCTAAAATCAGGTCGTGTGAGGCCCCTCACTTTGTTCTTCTTCAGTAATGCTTTATCTGGGGCTTCCCTTTTCAAATGAAGTTGGTGATTTGTTTCTCCATCTCATTAAAAACTTTCTTTGGAACCTAGATTCAGATTGCATTGTATCTGTAGATTGCTTTGGGTAGAATTGACATTTTCACAACGTTGAGTCTTCCTATCCACGAGCAAGGTATGTTTTTCCACTTATGTAGGTCTCTTTTGGTTTCTTGCAGTAGCGTCATATATTTTTCTTTGTATAAGTCTTCTGCCTCTGGTTAGATTTATTCCCTAGTATTTTATCTTCTTGGGGGCTATTGTAAATAGTATTGATTTGGTGATTTCCTCTTCCTTGCTCTTTTTGTTGATGTAAAGGAATCCAACTGATTTTTGTATGTTTATCTTGTATCCTGATGCTCTGCTGAACTCTTCTATTAGTTTCAGTAGTTTTCTTGTGAATTCTTTGGGGTTTTCTGTGCATGAGATCATATCATCTGCAAAGAGGGATACTTTTACTTCTTCCTTACCAATTTGGATGCCCTCTATTTCTTTTTCGTGCCTTATTGCTCTGGCTAGGATCTCCAGCACAATGTTGAATAAGAGTGGTGATAAAGGGCATCCTTGTCTGGTTCCCAGTCTCAAGAGGAATGATTTCAGGCTTTCTCCATTTAGAATGATGTTGGCTACTGGTTCTCTATAAATGCCCTTTACCATGTTGAGAAATTTCGCTTCTATTCTTATTTTGCTGAGAGTTTTTATCATAAATGGGTGTTAAAAAAAAACTTTGTCAAATGCTTTTTCTGCATCAATAGATAAGATCATGTGGTTCTTGTCTTTTGTTTTATTTATGTGATGGATTACATTGATTGTTTTTCTAATGTTGAACCATCCCTGCATACCTGGTATGAATCTTACCTGGTCATGGTGAATTATTTTTTTGATATGTTGTTGAATTCTACTGGCTAGAATTTTGTTGAGGATTTTTGCGCCTATGTTCATGAGGGATATTGGTCTGTAATTTTCTTTTTTTGTGGTGTCTTTACCTGGTTTTGGTATCAGGGATATGCTGACTTCATAGAATGACTGTGGGAGTATTCCATCCTTTTCCGTGCTCTGAAACACCTTTAGTAGTAGTGGTGTTAACTCTTCTCTGAAAGTTTGGTAGAATTCTCCAGTGAAGTCATTAGGGCCCAGGGCTTTTTTTTGGTTGGGAGACTTTTAGTTACCTCTTCAATCTCTTCTTTTGCTATAGGGTTGTTCTACCTCTGTTTGTGTTAGTTTAGGTAGGTAGTGTTTCTAGAAATTTGTCCATTTCCTCTAGGCTTTCAAATTTGTTGGAGTACAGTTTTTCATAGTATTCTGTTATGATTCTTTTAATTTCTGTTAGGTCTGTTTTGATACCGCTCATCTCATTTTTTATTCAGTTTGTTTCCTCTCCTGTTTTTCTTTTGTCAGTGTGGCCAATGGTTTATCAATTTTGCTGATCTTTTCAAAGAACCAGCTTTTGGTCTTGTTAACCCTTTCATTTATTTCAGGGCCTCTATTTCATTTATTTCTGCTCTAACTTTTATTATTTCCCTCCTTTTGGTGTCCCTGTGCTTCTTTTGCTGCTCTCTGTTTGAGTTGTAGGGTTAATATTTTGATTTTGGCCCTTTCTTCTTTTTGGATGTGGGCATTTATTGGTATAAATTGACCTCTGAGCACTGCTTTTGCTGTGTCCCAAAGGTTTAAATAGGATGTTTTCATTCTCATTCGATTGTCAATTTTTTTATTCCGTCCTTGATTTCTTCTATAACCCAGTAGTTTTGAGCAAGGCGTTCAGTTTCCATGTATTTGATTTTTTTTTTCCTTGCTTTTCTGTTATTGATTTCTATTTTTATAGCTTTATGGTTTAAGAAGATGCTTTATAATATTTCAATGTTTTTGATTCTGTCAAGGGTTGCTTTGTGGCCTAATATGTGTTCTGTTCTGGAGAATGTTCCATGTGCGTTGGAAAAGAAAGTATACTTGGCTGCTGTTGGGTGGAGTGTTCTGTATTCGTCTATGAGATCAAGTTGGTTGATAGTAGCATTTAGATCTTCTGTGTCTTTACTAGAAGCTTCTTTCTGGATGTTCTGCCCTTCACTAAAAGTGGTGTGTTGAAGTCTCCTGCTATGATTGTGGAGCTGTATATTTCTCTTTTCAACACTTAGAGTTTGTTTTATGAATTTTGGAGCCCTGTCATTCAGTGCATCAGTATTTATTATGGTTATGTCTTCCTGGTGTATTGACCCTTTAATCTTTATATAGTGTCCTTCCTTATCCTTTGTGGTACATTTTGCTTTAAAGTCTATTTTGTTAGAGATTAATACTGCCATTCCTGCTCTTTTTTGATTTTTGTTTGCTTGATGTATTTTTTCTGTCCTTTGAGTTTTAGTTTGTGTCTTTGAGTCTAAGGTGTGTCTCCTGTAGGCAGCATATAGACGGATCATTTTTTTTTTTATTCATTCTGCCACTCTCTGTCTCTTTATTGGTGCATTTAGTCCATTTATATTCAGCATAATTATGGATAGGTATGAGTTTAGTGCAGTCATTTTGATGTATTTTTGTGTGTGTATGTCACTGACAGTTTCCTTGTTCCACTTAATTTTCTGTGTTGAGTTGTTTTTCTTTATGTATTTTCTTTTCATCTCTCTTGAATTTGTTTTTGCTGAGTATTCATGTTTTTCTTGTTTTTTTACTCTGATGTATAGGATTGTTAGTTTCCTTTGTGATTCCCTTAATATTTACTTTTATTTTTCTAAGTTTAAACCAATCTTTTATTTCTTGGTATTGCCTTGACTTCCTCTCCATATGAAAGTTCTATGTATACATTACTTAGTCCCTCTTTTTGTTTTAATGTTGTCATCTTTTATATATTGACATCTCTGTTTCCCTATTTTCAGTGTTTTAGCTTTAATTTATTTTTGTGATTTCTCTATCTGGGTTGATATACGGTTGCTCTGCCCTGTGTTCTAGTCTTGGGTTGTTATATGATGTTATTGATTTTCTAACAAGGGGACTCCCTCTAGTGTTTCTTGTAATTTTGGCTTGGTTTTTACAAATTCCCTTAACTTTTTTAAATCTGGAAATGCCCTAATTTTGCCATTATGTTTGAGAGACAGTTTTGCTGGATATATAATTCTTGGCTGGCAGTATTTTTCCTTCAAGGCTTTATACATGTCATCCCACTGTCTTCTTGCCTGTATGGTTTCTGCTGAGTAGTCAGAATTTAGTCTTATTGGCTCTCCTTTGTAGGTGACTTTTTCTTTATCCCTAGTTGCTCTTAAAATTGTGTTTTTATCTTTTATTTTAGTAAATTTGATTATAATATGTCTTGGGGACTTTCTTTCCAGATCTACCCTGTGATGGATTCTATGAGCTTCTTGAATACATATCTTCACGTCTTTCATCATATCAGGGAAGTTTTCTGCCAAGAAATTTTCAACAATTCTCTCTATATTTTCTGTTACCCTCCCCCCCATTCTGGTACTCCAATCACTTGTAGTTTATTCGTCTTGACAGAGGCCCACGTAATTCTTAGGGTTTTTTCTTTTTTTAATTATTTTGTCTGATTTTTCCTCAAATTGGTGTGAAATACTTGATCTTCAATCTCACTAATTCTGATTTCCATTGCTTCAGTTCTGTTCCTATGACTTTCTACTGAATTGTTTAATTCTGAAATTTTATTGTTAATCTTTTGGATTTCTGTTTGCTTTCTCTCTGTAGATTCTTGCAGCCTATTAAATTTGACATTATGCTCTTGTATAACCTTAAGTTCTTCTGTTGCTTTGTCTGTGTGTTCCTCGGCTTAGTCTGCATTTTGCCTGATCACATTTCTCTTGAAGAGCTCTGTGTATTAACCTTTTGAATTCTACCTCAGTAATTCCAAGAAGTTATCTTTCTCCAGGAGGTTTCTTGGTTCTTTGTTTTGGTTGGTTGCTGAAGCCATCATGGTCTGCCTCTTTATGTGATTTGATACTGACTGTTGTCTCCGAGCCATCAATAAGTTATGATATTTATTTATTTTATGTTTCCTTACTGTGTCCTAGCTTTTTGCTTTGTTTTGATATGCTCAATTAAGCTGGCTGTGTGATTTACTTTGATTATTGGTACCTCTGAAGCTCCAATGTTCTGTTGCCGGGTGGTTAGAGCTTCGACTAGGTATGTGAGTCCAAGAGTCCTTTTACTTCTCTTATATGGTTTCAGCTCAGGTGTCCAGGTTGTCAGTCACCGAGTGTGTGGTGTAGGCTCTCCCCTACAGTCCTAGAAGGGCAGGGCTACATTGGCGTGATTGTAGCAGGCACAGGTATCTGGCTGCAGTAGTGGATTATGTGCTGAGCAGGTAGAGGGCTGAGAGCTGTCCCTGATTGCCTGGGTAGAAAATGTGTCCCTGTTCCCTATAGCATGCAGGTGGGTGGGTTTTGCAGCCAGACTTAGGGCCTCCAAAGCTGTTGGCTATAATGATTGGGGGGAACCACTTATTCTCAGACCCCTGTTGTGGGTGGCTAGGTGAAGTAGGTGGAGCCACCAGTCCTCAGGCCCCTGATGTGGATAGGTGAGGACACTGCTTAATGGGCAGGCAGTGTCAAATGTCATGAATCTACTATTCCCCATTAGTTGTTGCAACTGAAAATAGGCTTCAGGTATATACCCTGTTGTACTATGCTAACGAGGGCCTACGATTTTGAAATGGGCCCACACAGGTCTACGCAGGGGTGAGAGGCATTCACAGTTTGTGGACTCCTTATGCCTGTCCCTGGGCAAAGGGACTGTGCCTGCCCTGAAGTCCTGACTTACAGGAGCTGGCAGATTATTTTTTCCTGTTTATTAGTTTGTTAATTTGTTCCCTCTCAAAGCCAGAAGAATGGCTCAGAACATGTGACGAGTCCCACTTCCAGTCCCACTTCCAGCTATCAATGAAGCCAGATTGACACTGGAGCAGAGTGGGGAGGGGCTGTGTGAAGAGGAGAGAGGTACTTCCCAGAGGGGGATGGGTTATTTTGATCCTGCGTGGGTAGGTTAGACACTTGCACTTAACTTTTTTCGGATCCAGTGCCACTTTCCCTTGGTTCCGGAGGCTTGTGCAGACTCCACTGCTCAGTTTCTCTCGATGTGGAAAATGTCTCCCGAGCACTACTGCTTGCCTCAGCCCACATGTGCCAGTTGATCCAGCCTGCAGGGTGCCGGCCAGGTCAGGTCTGGCAAATCCTCAATGCTTCTGAATTGTCTCTCCCTCCCCCTGCCACTCAGTCTGACTCCTCAATTTTGTCTTTGATGTTCAGGGCTCCTGGATTATCACATATAATCGATTCACCTGTTTTTTCAGGTCTTTATTATAAGAGGGACCACAGGAAGCATCTGACTTCTCTGCCATCTTGGCCCACCCTCAAGGTTGGAGGTTTGAGTCCACCCAGAGGCACCTCAAAAGGCAGCCATTGAAAACCCTGTAGAGCACAGTTCTACTCTGACACACATGGGGTCATCATGAGATGGAGTCCACAGCTACAGGTTTTGGTCCAATGCAAATGTTTTTAGTCACCAGTGTGAAGATACCTTACTACTCACTGCTGGGCATGCCCCTGGCTATGAAGACACCAAACAGTCCTCGGCTGCTATGTCCACATCACCAGGGGTGAACTCTAAATTTGGCATCCTCTAGAAGCAAACAAGTTTCCTTTCTTTCCCCTAGGGTCAGAGATCTGTCATATAAATACAATAGGCTGTAGACGTTTTTCAAATAAACATTTTCTTCCTGAAGAAAGCCAGCCAGTCATTATAGCATAACTTTCCCAGAAGGGATTCCATTTACCGCCTCTTCTTGAAATTACTTGGCAACAGGATGTAATTTAATTAAAGTATTTACTTAAACCCATGCCCTCTGGCGCCTGAAGGAAATGGGTATTTTTCTAAGTAACTGGCAGGTTTTTGGGTTGTCTGACCATGGGTCAGGCTTTGTCTGATGTTTGAACACACACATACACACACACACACACACAACCTGCTTCTGAAACAAGAAGTCAACATCTTCTAAATGATACACCAGCAACAATCAAAACTATCTCATTTCCAGATCCTATCAAAACATTCTTGGGAATGCCAAACTTCTGGCATTCTCTATTTGGTTTCTGACGGCACTGAAAAGCCCCAGCTACACAGCATCTTCTCTATGCAAACTAGAAGCAGTTATTTCACTGTGGAACAAAATCCATCGTTGGTCGCCACCTCCCTCCTCCCCGTTGACTCTTGCAGCCTGAAAGTTTTATATATCTGAACTGTCTGAATATTGTATTAGGTCCAATATCCCAACAGTCTTCTTCTGGGTTAGAACATTTCCCAGTGTTAAGGGCTTGCATTTGTGTCTTGTCTCTTCTCTATTTATTTTTTCTTTTTTTTTAAAACATATCCCCAGGGCCTAGAACATTGTCTGGTGCTAGAGGCCTTCAATAAATACTTATTGATTAAATAAATGTGCTGAATGGAGCATGGCAGGGACGGCCTGTGAATGTCCAGGCAAAGAGGCATATTCTCTCTCCCAAGAGCCAGCAGACCCAGGCCAGGTTAGGGAGGGGAGGGCAGGTTGCAGCCCTCTGACTTCCCTATGGTGCTCATGGCAATCAAGAGGCCTGGGTCAGGTCCAGCCTAGACCACTCCCTCACTGGGGACTTCAAGCAAATCAGTGAATTCCCAGGAGGTTCTGAATCCTGCACCACGTACCCCTAACATATGACTAACCAGCTCTCCACACTCACATGCTTTCTCCCCCTCTCCCACTCTCCCCCTCTCAGGCTTCCACGTTTTCACGGAGGCAGCAGGCTGACATAAACAATGAAACAGCAGTGAACTAGCAGACTGGGTTGTCTTCTGCCCACTGTTAATCCTTGGCAGAAATTCTACGGAAGATTATCAAACAAGGGGTTTGTGCATACTGAGAAACGAACACCATGACCAGATGGAGCCAATGTGGATTCTTACTTGCCCATGTCCTTTGCGCACAGGCTGATCTTAAACCTTTCCCTTGCATGTGTGTGGCTTACCTGCAAACTAAACTAAAAACCAAGATGCAGAAATGTACTTTTCAATAAGCACCTTGTTGTGCCAGATGAGATTACGTCATGCTGTCCCATGTATGAGCTGCTCCTCCTGGTAGTGCTTAATTTACTAAGTGTGCCAGTCGTGTTTCCACTGAGGTCGTTGATAAAAATGCTGAATAGGGCAAAGCAGAGGGAAGGATCCTGTAGCCCCCTGTGCCAGAGTTCTTTCCAGTCCAAAGTTGATCCATTAATTAATCCTCTGGGCACAAACTGTGCAGGTATCATCGCCCCCTACAGGCAGTATATGTCATGGTCAAGAGCATGGGTGATGGAGAAACCTGGGTCAGCATCCTACTCTGCTGCTGCTGGCTATATAACCCTAGGCAAGTTGCTTAACCTTTCCATGGATGATTTTTTTTTTTTTTAGTGATGCCATGTTTTTTCACTAATGGAATGGATGCTGGATCATTGCTTGTCAGTAGTTTTTTATTATTTGAAAAAATGGGGTGCCAACTGCAAGCAGGCCATATCACTACCATTTTCTATGAAGTACGTGGAAAACATGGTACATATCAGTCCCATGGCCCAGGAATTGCATCACACTTCTTGGTTGCACTTGAGCTGTAAGATATCTTACTCAACTTTCCAAAAAATCACAGAAGTACTGAATAAACATTGCACTTACTACACATAATTGTTTTCAGTTTGATTTAGGGTGGGCCGTATCAGCACCATGTTCCCTGAAGCAATCGCCATCACACACATGGTACATATCAGTCCCATGGCCCAGGAAGTGAATCAAAACTGTTTTCACCAAAAAAATAACTCATTACTTATTTCCAAATGCCAATAACTGTACCTTCCCAATAACTCAAAGGAAACAGTAAGCCTTATCTCACTGTACAGAAACCAAAAGACACAAAAGTTTCAAACAACCACTACTCTGGGAAGCATCCCTTTATACGAATTGCTCTCAACACTCAAATGTGGTACAGACCAACTTCCTTGTTTTTTAGGCAGCTGCACCAGTATCTGCCATGACACCAGAACGTACTACAGTGACTCAAATGCCAGCCAATATACCTCCAGGGGTGGAAGATATAGCTGGAACACATGTGTGCCAGCGGCCATGTAATCTCAATCTGCTCATCTTAAATATAGGAAAAATGATACCATGTTTCTCATACAATTGCTATAAGGATTAGATGGGGCAAGGCAAATAAAGGTCTTAGCTTCTGTCTAAGCTACAACTCATCTCTCGATAAAGAGAAGAAACGTGTTGCTGTTTAGCAAGATCATAAGGATGTTATGAGAATGTTTGTTGTGCTTCTGCGGGAAATCACATCTTAGGCATTTCCTTGATATAAGCCACCCTATCAACACTGTAATGCACTTATTTGGCTTTGTTTGTTTTCAGGGAGCTCATGACGACTCCCAAGAATCTTTTATCAAACCTGACCATCTGTTTAACATCTACTCTGGACTTGTGATGGGGAACGTTGCCACTCTCTCTCGTCCATTGTTCACAGAATCCACATATTTCTGCTTAATAAAAACCATGACAACTTTGCCCACCTTCTTTGCACATCTTTCCTTATCCCTCATGATGTTTTTGAAAAGAACTAGACAGCGGATCCACTAACTCACGTCTCTAAGTTCTCTCAAGGAAAGGGAATGCAGAAATCTGAAAGCCCCTAGGGGCCCCCAGAATATTTTATTAATTTCTATGGACTCCAGTTGCCTTATAAACCTGTTTGCCCCACTCGTTCCAGTTTAAGGCTTTTTTTTTTTTTCTAACCCGTGAGAACATACAAAATGAAATAAGACCTGAGTAGTTAGACTTTCTTTCTGTCCTCTGTTAAACACAAAACTATCTGCTCTGGTCATTCCTGTCCCCTTAGTGAGAAATTTCTCATAGACTCAGAAGAAGAAGAGCCCATTTAAAAAAACAAACAGTGTGAAAAAAGCTACATACTATACGCTTCCAAGTATACAGCATTCTGGAAAAGGCCAAACTATAGAGGCAGTAAAAACACCGCTAGGGGTCCAGGGTGATGGAGGAGTGATGAACTGGTGAAGTGTGCAGTTTTTCGGGCAGTGACACTATTCTGCATGATACTGTAATGGTGAGTACAGGACGTTATGCGTTTGTCAAAACCCATAGGACCGTACAACACAAAGAGTGGGCCCTAATGTAAACTGCCGTAGACCTTATTTAATAATAAATGTATCAGTATTAGTCCATCAGTTATAACACATGCACCACACTTATGCAAGATGTCAATACGGTAACTGTGTGAGGGGGAAGAGGGTACATATGGGAACTCTCTGTACTTTTCTGCCCAATTTTTCTGTAAATTTAAAACTGCTCTAAAAAAAGTATATCATTTAGTTAAGTATTAATGAAAGAAAATAAAACAAACAAAAACCTCCTTCATCCTTCCTCACCCCATTTCACAGATAAAAAAACTAAGGCTCCTGCCTGTTGCTAAATCCATTAAAACAAGACAAAAAAAACAAACCCACTGCTGTCGAATTGATTCCGACTCACAGTGACCCTATGGGACAGAGCAGAACTGCCCCATAGCGTTTCCAGGGAGCAGCTGTTGGATTCAAACTGCTGACCTTCTGGTTAGCAGCTGTAGCTCTTAACCGCTAAGCCACCAGGGTCCCACTGAATGTACTAAGCCCATCGAATTGAGGTCATACTCCAGGCTGTAGTTTTCCCGCTCGAGTTTCCTAATGGTCACTGGGTGTGGAATCAGAGTCCTGTCCCCACATCCGGTAAACGGTGGCAGACACGGGCGTGGACACACGCAGGTTAAAGACCTACACCAAGGTCTCTTTGCTGGACACAGAGCAAAGCTTCTGGAATACACTGGCCTGGAGTAGAAGAAACAGGCAGTGGTGAAGGGACTGAGATAAGTAAACAGACAGTGCCAACAACAGATCACCCAGCTCAATAAAACGCCTTTATGAGGTAATTAGCAGTTCATAAAATCTGTTAAGTAACTTGGAAATCTCTGCGCCACTCCTTTCGTGTTCTTCGCTGATAAAGGACCCTTGGGAAATATCAGCTCTCACTCTGTGATGAATCGCATGCCATCCAGCGCAGCAGATAGAGGCCACTCACAGAGAGATTAAAAAAATAAATTCTTCCTGCCTTTGCTGAGCAGAAATCCTGGTGGCGTAGCAGTTAAGCTCTACAGCTGCTAATCACAAGGTCGGTAGTTCGAAACCACCAGGCGCTCCTTAGAAACTCTATGGGGCAGTTCTACTCTGTCCTATAGGGTCACTACGAGTCAGAATCAACTTGATAGCAATGGGTTTCATTTGGTTTTGGTTTGCTGAGAAGATGGACTTGTGTCATGCCAGTTTAACACTAAACTTGCAGGAGAGAGCTGTGGGGATGTTCAGGGATGGAAGAGAATTGGTTGTGGCTGTAAGCTGACCCTTATTTCCCTCACAGGTGGTACAGGGTGGACCAGACTTGCAGAATTATTTTTGAGGGATTACAAAGCATTTTCACTCATCAGGGGACCTACTGAGGCCCCGGGCCCAGCTCTAAAACCACTGGTGGCTACCAATGATGTGTCTCCTGTATGGGGCAGTTCTGCTCTGTAATATAGGGCCGCTACGAGTCAGAGTTGACTTAATGGCAACGGGTTTGGTTTTTTGTTTTGTTTTAGTAGTGGAAGTACTAGCAGTATTGGTGTGTTGGCAACTAGTAGCTGTTGAGTATCTTCTGTGTGCCCCACGTATTCTTCATAAGAACCCTATAAAGTATCATCCCCAGTCTCAGGATCAAAAAATCTAAGCCTTTTTTTTTTTTAAGGACAGCCTGGCTTGGCTTACCTTTGAGTCTGTATCCTTAAGGGCTTCTTGGATTTAAAAATCTCTTATAAGTGAAAAAACACAAAAGAAAAATAATATCTACCAATATGCTACTGTTGATATTGTTGGGTACCATCGAGTCAATTCTGACTCATAGCAACTCCATGCGACAGAGTAGAACATCCCCATAGGGTTTCCTAGGCTGGAATCTGTATGGAAGGAGATCTGTAGGTATTTTTCCCATGGAGCCACTGGGTAGGTTTGAACTGCCAACCTTTCCGTTAACAGCTGAGTGCCACCAGGGCTCTTTAATATGCTTCTAAGAAATGGTAATCATTCCCTCTCAATAACTGTAGGGCATCTACTGCATTTGGGGCACTATGCCACAACACGAAGACATGTCAGTAGGAGGATGGATGGATAGATGGAAGGACAGATGGAAGGATGGATGAGCAGATGGGTGGCTAGATGGATGGGCGGGTGGGTGGGTGGGTGGGTGGACGGGTGGGTGGACAGATACGTGGACGGATGGACAGATGGCTAAGTGGGTAAGTAGGTGAATAAATGAGTGGGTGGGTGGTTCAGAAGGCCTTTGTATTTTGGGCCCCCTGATATTTTCCTGGGTTACTCCCTCACTTCCTTCAGGTCTTTGTTCAAATGTCACCTCCTCAGGGAGGCATTCCCTGATCTACCTGGCACCACAATGTCCCCTGTGCTCTAGCCTCTCTGATTTGCTTTCTTTAGTGCAGTTATAAGGCCTGTTATTTTATTGTATTTATTCTTTTGTGCGTGTGTGCGTGTATGTGTATATCTGCCTTACATTAGTATAAGTTCCATCAGTGTGTACGTTTCACGAGGGTTGGGGTTTTGCACTCTCATGGCTGTATTCCAGAACCCAGAAAAGTCCTGGCACGTAGTAGTATTCAATCAACATTTCTTTGATAGATGGGTGAGTAGAAGAATACCTATACCTATACATACATCAATCCATACAAACATACGCCAATATATGGTAGCATAAATTCCACTTAAATACGGATTATCATAGATTCCAAAGAAAGCCTCAACTTATGAGAACGGCAAGGTGCACAGCATAATATTTACGTAACCTTTCAACTGACCTGCTATTCAATTTCCTCTGAAGACCGGGGCCTGGGGAAGAGAAGCACCCCTTGTAACCTTGCAGCCAGTCGCTTCTATTTACAAGGCTATAATCTAGATATGAATAGAAAAAAGAGATTCTGCTAAAAAAAGCATTCACTCATTGGGGCTTTACATCCTCTGGACTCTGGCCATGACATGTATAGCAGTGGGATCATATCAGTTTCCTTCATTTGTTTTTCATTAATTTTCACTCACCAGGGGGCATACTGAGACCCTGTTCATGTGCCACAAGCTGTGCTATGTCCACAGTCCCACAGCCTAACAGACTCATGACATGGATTGAATTATGTCCTCCAAAAAGGTATGCTGAAGCCCTAATCCCTGTACCGGTGAATGTGACCTTGTTTGGAAATACTGTCTTTGGAGATGTTATCAGTTAAGTTAACATGAGGTCATACTGGAGTAGGGGGAGTCCTAACCCAATACGAGTGAAATCCTTATAACAGAGGAGTAAAGGCATAAAAAACAAACAAACAAAAAACACGTGAAGACACAGACAGAGGGAAGACGGGCATGTGAAGACACATGTAGAGATGGAGTGATACTGCCACAAGCCAAGGAATACCTGAGGTTACCAGAAGTTGGAAAAGACAGGATAGAATTTTCTCCTGGAGGTGTCCCTTGTAATAGGTGAGGTGGGATAGCGGGGAAAGGGGCTCTGACACTCCTTGGCCTACCTCCCATGGGCTCCCTCCAGGACCCCTTTCCTAGGTTTTCAATGCAGTGTGCCTTTGTCCCTCAGAGCCACCCTTGGAGTGAAAACACTGCCAGTTTCCATGAACATATCTACACCACCGTGGAAGCTCCCAGGGGCAGGGTTGTGTCTCACTCACTTGTGTAGCCTTAGCCTGGTCCATGGTAGGAGCTCAATAAATATTTGATGAATGAATGAAGACCATGTCTTTGATGCAGCCTCCTGCTGTACTACTCAAAGCACGCTAAGGGAGGGCCACTCAAAAGTGTGAGGACTCAATGATGACAATAGGCACCATACTCATGTTGATGATGGGAATTCATCAAGTACCATTGATTGAGTACTTACTATGTATCTGGGAAATCCCGTGTATTATCTCATTTTAAACCCTCTAAAATAATCCTCACTACAATCCTCTGACTCTTGGGGTAAGTAGACTGCTGTCTTGAAGGTTCTGGAATCCTAAATGGCTGAGTCAAGGTGGGTGAGATGGTCTCTTGGCCATTAGCTGATAACATCTTCGAAGACACAGGTATAGTCAGCACAACATTTTTGGAGGACACACTTCAATCCACAACACTGTGCTGAGGTGGAGCAGGCTCTTCACCAAGTGCCATTCATGCTTCATGACTATGCCCTTCAAGACTCTCAAACACTATTGACTTTATTTCTTGACTTAAAATAAAGGAATTAAAACACATGTTTTCTCCTATGTAATAGTAGAATAGCCAGATTCTTGTTGGGAAATGTTGCCACGGTTAAGAGCAGGAGTCAGCAATTTTTTTCTGTAAAGGACCACATAGTAAATATTTTCAGCTCTGAGGGCCCACATGTTTCTGTTGCAACTAATCAACTCTGCCACTGTAGCCCAAAGCAGCCATAGACAAATGTACATGGCTATGTTCCAATAAAACTTTATTTACAAAATCAGGCCACCTCTGGTCAAAACACAGACTTTGTGTGGTCAAGTTTGTCATCATGGACAGTGGAACATCCAGACAGTTATGTACCTCTCAATGTGATGCAGTGAAAGGATCCCCACTTCCCCTGAGTCATGTTCTTGCCAAAAATGTCTGACCTGAATCTAGTCATGAGGAAACAGTCAGAAGACTAAGGAATGTGGGCCACTCTGCAGGACACCTGGTCTGGGCTCTTGGAAGGGGGGCCTGTTCTGGACTGGGGGAGAGAATGCAGGGACCTTGACTGCTTCCAAGATCTGAGGTATCTGAGGAAAGTTGAGTGTGGACTGAATGATGGTTGATGTTCTGGAATTAATGCTGATTTTTCTTAGCTGTGGTAACCGTGATACAGTTGTGTAGGACAATGTCCTTGTTCTTAGGGCTGGAGTGTCATGACGTCTGTGGCCTTCTTTCATGTGGCCTGGCAAAAGTGAGATGTGTAGATAACAGGTGGACATGATAAGGTGTTAATAGTTGGTGAATCTAGGTGAGGGTGAACATGTGGCAAATTTCTATGAATTTGAAATTTTCCAAACTAAAAGGCAAGATGGGAATAAAGTTGTTCGATGACTACATTAATTTTTATTATCTTTAATTATATCTATGTTATATAGATAAGGGCAGTTTTTGGAGTCAGGTAGAGTTGAAATCAAATCCTAGCCCCACTGTTGTGTGACCCTGTGTAAATATTATATTCTCTCCAAACCACAGTCCTTGCCTGCAAAGAGATGTTAAATGATAGTAGTTATTGCCACCTATCCCACGGCACCTTGACAGGTTTGCATTTTTGCCCTGTCCCCTGACCCTGACTGGGCTGGCGGCCCCTGAGGGCACCGATTCTGTCTTCTGTCTTGTTCATTTAGTATTCTGCCTGGCATGTGATGTTTGCTGACTGAATGAATGAAAGTTCAGGGCCACGGGGGGATGGAGGTGGGCATTGATTAAACCATCTCTTAAGTGAACATGAGGTCAGCCTCGAGTAGAGTGAGTTCTAATCCAATCTGAGTGGACTGGGAGAAAAGAGAAGAGGACACAGAGAGACTGAGGAAAGACAGTCCTGTGAGAGTGGAGTGATGCTACAGCTGCAATGCAAGAAACACCTGAGGCTACCAGAAGCTGGAAGAGACAAGGGCAGATCTTTCCCTAGAGCCTTTGGAGAGAACGCGGCCCTGCTGACGCTGATTTTAGACTACTATCCTCCAAAAGCACAGTCTCTGGGTGGCGCATATGATTAAGCAATGGACTTACTAACCTCTGGGTAGGTCTGTGGTTCAAATCTACCCAGAGGTATCTCAGGAGTAAGGCCTGGTGATCTAATTCTGAAAGGACACGGCCTTGAAAACCCTGTGGAGTAGTCTTATTCTGCACATACGGAGAATCACCATGAGTTGGAGTCAAGCCAACGGCAACAAACAACAACAGATCCTCTAAAAGGAGTCTCTAGGTGGTACAAATGGTTTATGTGCTCGGCTGCTAACCAAAAAGTTGGAGGTTCGAGTCTACCCAGGGGCACTTCAGAAAGAGGGCCTAGAAATCTACTTCCAAAAAATCAGCCACTGAAATCCCTACGGAAAGCAGTTCCACACGTAGGGTCGGGTGCACTGAGTTGGAGTCAACTTGACAGCAATTGGTGTCCTCCAGAGCTGTGAGACAATGAATACCTAGTTCATGGTATTTTGTTACAGACACCCTGAGAAACAAAATCACTTCGCTTAAAGTGAGAGTTTTTATTCTTGGTCATGTACTGTTTAATTTATATACATAACGGCACGTAGGTCAAAGAGAGGAAGCGTGTGGTATATTGATGGTGAAATACCACAAGGTAAAGTGGAGGATAAAAAAGGAGAATTCTGCACATTTGCCTCAAGATAATCTTTACCAGATCCCGAAGTTCCATTCCCCCATCAGAATTCTTAAACTGACCTTTAAGATGGCTCCAGCACTTTCACAATTTAAGAGAGCCATTATGGGCAAGAGGGTTCAAACGGGACTTTTCATTCACTGGGAAGGGAGGAGTCAGCCTTGCCCTGTGTGATACAGACAGCCAAGAACAGCCTGAAACCAACTTGCTCATCTCATCATTTAGAAACAAAACATGGGAATTAATAACAATAAACCGGGAGCTTTTTATAAAACCTCAAATATAAGAACTCCATATGTCAGGTCTTGATGGTGGGTTTTTCGCTTGACTTTTCGTTTTCAATCTGCATTTAAATATGTAATTGGCCTCAAGTCAAACACACCATTAAAAAAGCTTTTTGTTGATAAACCAAAACTCACTTTCTCTTATAGCTATTTTTGAAAAAAATTAAATGCCACATAACTCCCCTTTTACAGAAAAAAAGTCAAACTTGGTTTTCCATATTAAAAATGTTTCTCAAGACTAAATTTGACAGAATTTCATAATAATAATCTTTAATAATGTCAGCATTAATAATCTCTAATAGCATTATCATCAGATCATTTATTTATTTAATCAGTTCTGTGACCCTAATACTCCCCAGCATGTTTTCTCTTTTCAAAATGGGCAACGAGAGCTTGACATAAGTAATGCCATGATGAACCATAAATTCTTCTCCTTCCTCTGCCTCCCTTCTTCTTTCTATATATCTTTGTTAATGACTTTGTTTTCATCTGATGCAAGTAACTTTGTTCTTTGTTTTGATCTGAGGCTAATAACTTTTTTTTGTTCTGTCCAGCAACCTATGACTGTTGATCCCTCACAGGGAGATCAGAGCCCAGATGTCTGATGTATCTTTTGCCTGATAAGGAGAAGACTGGCATGTATCTCTTTAGTCCGATAGAGTCTCCTGTCATTATCTTGTAATAAATAACTTCTCTGGACATGCCATCTGTGGGCTACAAAGATACTTTTAACCCTTGTAAAAACTATGTATAAGCTCTAACGTAAAATTGCCTGTTGGGATTCCATAGAGACAGCATGGGTTGTTGTCAGTTTTCTGTTGGTGGCCACCTCCTAGATAAACTTACTCTTTCTGACTTGAAGTACGTTTCATTGGCTCAACTGCTCCAGGTCACAGACCCTAATCGGGCAACCCTTTATTGTATACTACAGGCAAATAATGAAATGATTAAAACAATTTCTAAGGGACTTGAAAGAATGTATATTCTTGGAAAATGTCACACTACCTTCTGAATTTGCTAAGTTTTCCACTGCTGCCCACATAAAAAAAAAAAAAAAATTTTTTTTTTTTTTTTTTTTTGACAGACAATAAGGTCTGTCTCAGTCTCCACAGGCTGCCATAACAAAATACCACAAAGTGGGTGGCTTTAAATTATTTTCTCACAGTTCTGGAGGCTACAAGTCCCAATCAGGGTATCAGCTGTGTCAATTCCTTCCGAGGGCTTTAGGAAAGGAACCGTTCCATGCCTCTCTCCTAGCTTCCAGGGGCTGCTGGCAATCCTTGGCATTCCTTTGCTTGGATTCATCTTCACATGGTGTCTTCTTCCTGTGTGTGACTCTGTGTTTGTACGCCCCTTTTATAAGACCCCGCTCAGAAGGGATTAGACTTAGGACCCACCCTACTCAGTATGACTTCACTCAAAGTATCTTCACACAGAGACCCTATTTCCCCAAACAAGGTCACATTCACAGATACAGAGGGTAGGATTTCAACGTATGTGTCTGGGGGACACAGTTCAATCCATGAGAAGATCTCTTCTTAATAATGAATGTCAAAGAGAAGGCAGCAGAGCTCCTGTCATTGGCCTGACTATCTGGGCCAGCTCTCTGTGTGTGGTTGTGGGGAGTGTTGGGCAGTCATGAGCTGGGCCACTTATCCTTACTACTTTTGCCCACCCCTCCTTTCTTCCTATCCATCTCCCTCACTTCCTTAAATATTACAACCCACACAGAATACAATATGGAAGTCAATGGCAGGTACTGCATAAATGAAGGAAAATGAAAACAATATCCAACTGCTTTTTGATGCTAGTTAGCCCCAAACCCTGTGATATATTTTTTACTTTCTCAGCGTGGGGGTCATACAAGCCAGCCCACAGGGTCTCAGGAACTTAGTGCTTCTGCCAAATACATCTGCTGAGGTTGGACTGTTCATTCATTTGAGCTGACAGGTTTCAACACTGCTTCTAACCAGAGGCTTCAAGGCATGACCAAGGTGAGTGCTACAGGGCAAAAACATAGATACACTTAAGTCATAAGTGTATCTAGCTGGCGAAAAACTTGATATTATCAGAGAGCAGCCTGTGCCTGGACATACGACAGCTGTGCAAATCTGTCTCCACCTTGTGGCTGCAACAGACTATGGAGGGACATAACTGGGCAGCAGGTCTTTGGAGCACACTCCCTCACTGGCACTGCGTCCACATCTCATCCCTCATGTGGTCCCATGTGACCTGTGCCTTGGGACGGGGGAAGGAGGGGCCCAGTTCTCACTGTACTGACCTAGAAAACCACTACAACCACCCATAAAATAAACAATAACACTCAAAAGGAATGTACTTTTTAGAATAATCAATTATACAAGATCAAAAGGGTGACATTTTCCTAAAAACAAAGATGAAAAGGCAGGAAGCAGCAGAAAATCTAGACAAAAGTAAATTGGGAACCCAGGGTGGAAATGGGGAGAGTGCTGACACATTGTGGGGAATGCAACCAATGTCCTGGAATACTTTATGTACAAACTATCGAATGGGAAGTTAATCTGCTCTGTAAACTTTCGCCTAATGCACAAGAAAATAAAAAAAGAAGGGCTTCCAGACTAAGAAGAAAGGCCTGGCAATCTACTGGCAAAAATCAGCCAATGAAAACCCTATGGACCCCAACAGAACACTGTCCCATATAGTGCTAGAAGATGAGCCCACTAGGATGGAAAGCACTCAAAATACACAGTGGCTTTAACAATGGACTTGAGCTCACCAACAACCATGAAGACAGTGCAGGACCGTGGGGTGGCCGTGAGTCAATCGGACGACAACTAACAACAGCCACACACATTTAAACACACACACATCCACACATATATACACAAAACTCTATCTTTTTTTTTTTTTTTTTTACAATTAATACTCTTTACTCTTCTTGTGTAGAAATATTAAATACTTGAAAGAAAAAAAAAAAAAAACCCACTATGATCCTTCTCTCCTCTTCCATACCCAGGCAGGGCAACACAGAAACCCTCAGGCCTGCCAGGACACCGTAGGGCTGGAATGAAGTCACACTCACCCAGGCAGAATGGCGCCACCCCTTAAGAAGCAGCGTTGGTTCTCCCAGGAAGACCTGGCCAAGCTCTCTGGGGGCAGGTGACGCTCTCCGTGCGATGCTGGTCCAAACGAGGACTAGAGTCTGCCCTCATGAAAAAGGACAAATACCTCACTTTCCTACTTACTCATAAAACATTGCCTGCCAGCTGCCAAAATCTGGAACTCATCAGGTAGGCTTCAAGAAGAAGGTGCTGTTACAGAACTGTCCCACCTTGCCCCATTCTGTGTCCAACAAACTCTTGATCAAGGCTCAGGCCAAAAGTCTCATGCCGCACCAGGACTATTTCCAGTGTGAATTGTATCTTAAATGCCACGAAGTCAACTGGGTTCAGGGCAACGTGTGCCTCACAGGAGTGAATGACGAAGTTTGTAAATATAAAGAAGCCTCCAAGGGGGAAAAATAAGACTGACATTTATTGAGCACTAACAATGAGCCAGGACTAATGAAGAGCTACTCGCTTTGTGTCTACCTGATTTGATCTCCCAAGGACTTCAGGAAATCAGTTATCTCATTACCCCAGGTTACAGATGAGCAAACTGAAGCTTGGATAAAGCGGTTGAGTATGTACTTTGCCCAAGGTCACCAAGCTGCTAAGTGACAGAGCCAAGACCCAAAGCCAGGCAGGATGACTCCTCAGCTCTGCTCCATACATGCTCTCACAGTCTGGTTGTACCAGCAGACTAAAGGCCCCACAGAGGGCTGTGAAGTTCCAGGATGCTGAGGAACCCTGGTGGCAGAGCAGTTAAGAGCTCAGCTGCTAACCAAAAGGTCAGCAGTTTGAATCCACCAGCTGCTCCTTGGAAGCCCTACGCAGCAGTTCTACTCTGTCCCATAGAGTCACTATGAGTTGGAACCGGCTCAACAGCAATGGGTTTGCCTTGTTTTAGTTTTGAGGGGACCAAAGTCCCCAGGCCAGCCCTATATGGTGTCCTTTAGGACACAACCCTCTTGCTTCCCCTTTGAGAGCAGAGGGAAAGAGGATCCCACGCAGAAGAATCACAAACTGACCTGATTCACACCTAGTTCCACAACTTCCGCCAGCACAAGCAAGACGCACTGAGCAAAGGCACCCGCAGAGCAGACAACAGGGGGCAGCCAGCCCCCACGAGGCACGCACCTGCCTTGTGAATGACGCAGCCGCTCTCAGTTAAGATACACAGTTCACAGCAGAGGTTCAGCTGGATCACTCTATAAATAACCTCCTGGGGAGAAAATGTCCCCACACAGTGCCCTGTCCCAGGCCTGGCACAAGGGACCGTCAGATGCTGCAGTCACATCACTGTGGCCCAGGAGTACCTGGGTTTGCAGACCTGGGCAGCAAAGGGGAGAGGACAGGAGGACTCCCTGTACTCAGACACACCCCGGACTCCCCCTGTGTTCTCCCAATCAAGTTTGAGTCCCCAGTGAGACAGGTAGGCCGGAGACCTGGAGACAGCCTCCAGGTGGCCTGATCAATGCTTTTCCTCTCTCCTGCTTCTCCATGTCAACCCTTGCCTATTACCAGGGCAGGCTGCAAGGAGGCTGGTGAGGGGACTTATTTAACCTGGGCTGCAAAATTTAGAGCTTCCAATTGTTGCAGAAGGGGGGTGGCACTGTCACAAGGTGATGGCTGTCTGCTGCTCCTCCTGATGCCACAAGTAAGGCCTGTGGGGGCATGTGCGTAAAATAGGCTGGAAGGCTGGGTGGGGAGTGAGGGGAAGATGCCATTCTGGGGACTTATCAGTCCCTAGTTATCTCTAGGTGGTAAAAAAAAAAAAAAAAAAGTGGTATAAATGGTTAATGTGCTTGATTGTTAACCGAAAGGATGGCAGTTTGAGTCTACCTAGAGGTGCCTCGGAAGAAAGGACTGGCCAGCCGAAAAATCAGCCATTGAAAACCTTATGGAGCACAGTTCTACTCTGACACACAGGGGCTCGCCATGAGTCAGAACTGATTGGATGGCAACTGGTACCGGCACCAGCCCCTGGTTTGCAGACACAAAGACATCACGTCAAGATGTATTGCCCTGATTCACCAGCAGGGCTGCCCACTGCCTCAGCTGACCGCCCTGCACAATCACAGTGGACAAGAGCTGGCAGAAGCCCCTCATCCAGGAAAACCAAGTGACTTGCTCAAGGTCACACAGCTAGTTAGCAGCAGAGCTGTTAAAATCTAAGTACCTGACTACTTAATGGGTAAGCAGTTTTCTTTTGGTGTGATGGAAACATTCTGGAACTTGATACAGGTAGTAAATATACTAAATATCACTGAACTGTATACTTTAAAATAGTCAATGTTATACGAATTTCATCTCAATAATAATAATAATATAATAATAATCTTAGTACCTAACTTCCAATTAAGTCCAGTGCCCTGCCAACTACCCTATACCACAACCCTCCCCAGGCCTTAGTTCACTCTTCTCTTCCTCAGCATGTCCTCTTAGTCCCTCCCAGGAGCCTCAACCCTTCCTTCTCGGCTCTGCATTGGCCACAGTCCAGCTTTGGTCCATGCCATCACCCTCTCTGCTCCATCTCTATAGTCTCAGTGGGGACTCACCTTCCCCATATCTCTCACCCAGCCTTCTCCACCCATCATTACTTGCTTAGCTTCCTCTTCCCACCTTCAAGAAGCAGGCCTCTAACTTCCCCAAACCTCTAGTTGTTTGGAGCACTTCCCTCCCCCCATTGCAGCTAGTTTATTTGTATCTCTGTCTCACCTCACTAAAAGCCCCTAATCTTTCAGCCTGGTCTGTTGGGCCAAACCCCAACACAGGATCTCCTGTGTACAGTCTCCTGTTGGTCTTTTGGGTTCCAGAGCTTGTGGGGACAGTCCTAGGTCCCTGATGGCTCAACTATCCCTTTCACTCATCCCCTTCTAATTCCTTAGCCAATATCCACAAGGGTCCTTTCAGGATTTCCCCTCCGACAATGTCCACTTGTGCCTTCTTCCACCCTTTCCCACCACCCACAGCAATCACTCTCTCACTGCATGTCCGTGAGAGGACAGTGGCTATTCTCCCCTCCTGTACACCCCCAAGTATTCACTTGTACACCTGTTTCCTTCTACTGCCCTGGTATTTGAGAACAGGAACACCATAATCATTCTAAGGGTGAACTCCCTGCTCATGTCCACCTTTTCCCAAATTCTCTGGAACACATCTCCATTCCCAGTGCGTTCAATACTAGCTCCTTCCTCCCTTCCTTTCTTCCCTGTTGAGAAACATAATTTGGTCTCACAGATGGCTTTTCAAGTTCACTTGAGCCTCTGTTCCTTTCACTGCTTAGACTTTTTGTCATTACCCACTCTTTCCCAACCCCTCTAATCCCAGCTCCTCCAACTCTATGGAAACCACATTCCTGAAAATCCTCTAGACCTTTGAGGGGGCAGTTCCAATAACCAGATTTTAACCCTCTTTCTCCCTGAACTCCTACAGCACCTAAAACTGTGATGTCTTTCTTTTTTGCTAATGGCGTACAACTGTTTTTATGGCTCCCTCTCAGCCCTGGATTTCCCATGTACCTGTTCATTTTCCTTCTTAGGCCCCCTCACATATAGGTGCTGATTGTCTGACCCTCAACTTTGTTTCCCTATACCCTTTCCAAAGGAAGTGGTCTCCACCATGACTTCTATAGAGATCTACTCTATAGAAAAAAATTTCAAATACACACTCCACCTCAAATTTCTCCCAAATCTTCTCATTGTAATTAGTTGCCATTGAGTCAGCTCTGACTAATGGCGACCTTATGTATAACAGAACAAAACACTGCCCAGTCCTGTGCCATCTATATGATCACTGGTACTTTTGAGTCTATTGTTATGGCCATTAAGTCAATCCATCTCATTGAAAATCTTAGCCTACTATAACTAATTTTGAAATATCAAACCTTGGATGTCCATTGCCACCTCAAATTCACCTGCCCAAAGCTTACCCGCCATATTTCCCTCCTCCCTTTAGGGCCATGATCACCTGTCATTCACTCATCCCTATCTTTGTGGCCTTTGCTTCTTCCTTTTTCCTCACATTCCATCCACTCTTGCTTTGATAAATCTCTAGAATCTATTCCTTTACCTCTATTTCCACTGTACCATCCTGGTTCAGGCTCGTCACTCACTCTTTAAGCCATGAGAGAGTTCTTCACACACTCTGCTACCCATCTCTTTGTCCCAAGCTGCACATGCTGCCATATCAACTTGAAAAGGCCATCAGATTCCCAATGCCTAAATCCTACGGGACCAGGACCAGGTTCCTTTATCTGGCCTTCATAGTCTTTCCTGATCTCACTCAACACACTCTCAACATCAGAATCCCGTTTGTTCCTTCCAGCCTTACATCCCTGGGCCCTTCTGTCCAGAATGTCCAACTCCTTTGGGGCTGGCAAAATCCGGTAAGGCTTAGCAGAAATTCCACTTCCTCCTTAGAAGTGCCACACCCCAAACACATTTCTCCTCACCCTCTGGTCCTCTAACAATTAGTGCCTTCACAGTTCATTTGGTCAGGAATCATGTGCCAACTTGTGATAACTCTTCCAGCAGCAGTTTGTGCCTTTTTTGTTTTTCCATTTCTCACTCTTCTTATATCTCATTTCTCCAACTAAACTATTGGCTCCTGCCTTCCCCAGGTCTTCTTGGCTGATGTTTCTGAAGCCATTCCCCAACAAGCTTGCGCCCTCCCAGCTCATGAGCAGAAATGGTCAGGGCCTGTCAACCCCCGGCCCCAGCAAGCAGGGGCTGGACTCCATCTTACACTCCCCATGCAGGAGCAGAGCCCCAACAGTTATCTTCAGTGCACCACAGCCCACTTGCATGCCTACCACACCATCACGTCTAAACATCAACTTCTGTCCTAACTTCCTGCTCACTTGGCACTGTAGTTCTGCTTTGGAAATGGAAGCCTGTCCTGTACCCAAGCCTGCTGACATGATGTACAGAAAGCTCCGGACATTAAATATCCCTAATGAGCACCCCCATGCTTAACTCTTGCCTGCTGAGCCACCTTGAAGACAGACTTCTCTCCTCATGTGCCACTCTGAATAACTCTCCCACCTGGAGCCAGAGGCTGTTCTCAGGTGCCTTCAAGTATCTCCCACTGCCCAAGGCTTCTGGACGCCATGCCTGCTTAGATAGTGAACTAAGTCAGAATGCAGCACCCACTTTGGGGACTCCACACTGGCCAGAGGGGTTTTCCCCCTTAGGGACCTGGCCTCCAGCCAGGCTGGTTTCATCCATATGAGACCCAGGCCTCATTTCCCTCCTCATCATCATATCACCAGGCCATGCTGCTGAATTCCTAGGATGTTTTAGGCCTGAAACCCCACCACCACCCCCCCAAGCAATGGAAACCTCCACAGAGAAGGATAATGCCCTAGAAGTCTCCACTTCCCTCACTGCTTCCAGCACACAGCCTGGCAAACTAAGGGCTCATTAATTTTCGTTAATTTGAACCGAAGTGTCTCAGTGGACAAATGGAGGAGGTGAGTTTTTCGGTGAGCAGTATGGAGGAGAGGGACATGTTTGCCTTTTCTTCCTCTTCAACCATTAGGCCTGTTTTTCTTAGCACTGTATGAACACAGCTTCTAATAGGCCTGGTTGATTTCCTGTGTTTGCATAACCTAGGGCAAGCACAGTTCAGTGCCCATAATAGCAATAAATTATGATTGTAATTTTAAAATTCAGGGCTGGAAGGAAACCCTAATTGTTTCTTGTTCCTACAGCCCTCTAAAAGGACTGGTTTTATTCCCAGCCCTTTCTCTGCCTCTTTGCCACCCATGCTTCATATCCATGCCCAGCTATTTGGCTCAAACCGGAGTGGTAGTTAAGAGAGCCAGCAGGTGACTAGTTGTCCTAGGGAACTGCAGGAGAGCTAGTTAAGCTACCCAGCGGACTTTATTTTCCTTTCTGTTTCTTGAAGGGCAACAAAAGGTACTGATTTTCCTCCATATGTTTCTCTCCCACCAAGACCCAGATGAAGGGAGATGAGGTAATGTTGAAACTGTAGCCTGGATCAGGGGAGATGACGAGGCCTCAGGCTTACTCTCTTGAGGCAGGCGCGTGCCCTCATGGTGCAGAAAAGATGGGTGAGTGGCCAAGGGCAGCTTCGCCCTCACCATTTCCAAAGTTCTTCAAAACCAAGGGAGGGCAACCTATATTTAGTGTGATGGGCTAATTTTATGTGTCAACTAGGCTACAGTCTCCATCGGTTTGGCCAAACACTAGCTTAATTGCTGTCATGCAGTCATTATATGAGATTAAATCTGCTGGCCTTGGATAGAGCAGATTACCTGCCCTAATGTAATATAATGTAATGTATTATAATCGCCTTCCGTAATGTAATCTAATGTAATCACTTTCTATAATGCAATCTAATTCATCCATCAGTTGATGTCATACCAGTATATAGTAGATCTTAAACCTAATCACTCTGAGTCATAAAAAGACCAGAATAAACAGAAAGATTCACACCCACACAGGGCAAGACAGGATTGCCTACATTCAACGGAACAAAGGATCGCTGGCAGACACCAAAAGCTAGGGGAGAGGTTCACAGGAAGAATCAACATGGCCAAGACTCTAATTTGGACTTTTAGACTCCAGAAATGTGAGAAAACAAATGTCTGTTCTTTAAAGCCACACACTCGTGTTATTCCTGTTATATAGCTGCACTGTGTCACGAAGACATTTAGTGAACACCTACTACGTGCCTAACTTTTTACAAACAGTATCCTGTTCAATTCCTGCCACTCCTCTGCCACCCATTAGGTGAGTACTCTTCTTACACCCTTTGACAAAGAGAGAAACTGAGGCTCAGAGAGGTTAAGCATCTTGCCCAAGGCCACAGGGCTGAATGGGACAGGTCCAGGAATTAAAACCAGTGTGTCTGAGTTAAACATCCAAGCCCTTCCCCGACGTTCTTTGCCAGCACATGAGTCCACTATGCAAGATATTTTTGGACTCCACAATTTTATTTCTAGACTGGATTTAAAACCAATTAATGCAGTTTGATTGTGGTTGACATTTTCTCTATCACAGAAAAATACCTTTTGCATATTCTTGATAGTTTACGTCTCAGCTAACAAGGATAATCTAACTGAAGAGGTGGTCAAGGCATATTTTACTAATTAAGGACTCCCTGCCCTGTGCTCTGAGGGTACAACCACAGGCCAGGAACAAAACTCACTTCATTCTGGCTTTTGCCACAGCTGAGTCTCTGCCCTGAAAGTCTTGTAGGGTTGGGACTAGACTCCTTCTGTCACTGAAACAGTCAAAACAGTACCTGGCACAAAGCACAGGCCACATATTATGAAAACATCAGAGACTTGGAATACACTCTCTCTCCAGCAGCATTATTTGTATGACTCAGGGCAAGCCTTCACATCTGTGAGCCTCCATATCCTCATCTGTGAAATGGGGATAATGATACCAAGTATATTAGTGTCCTAGGGCTGCCATTACCAATTACAACAAACTGTGCAGCTTAAATCAATGGAAATTTATTCTCTCACAGTTCTGGAGGCTCCAAGTCTGAAATCAAGGTGTCACCAGGACTATGGTCCCTCCAAATCTCTAAGGGAGAATCTGTTCCATGCCTCTTAGCTTCTAGTGCTGCCAGCAATCCATGGCATTCCTTGGCTTGTAGACATATCATCCCAAACCCTGCCTTCATTGTCAACCAGCATTCTCCCTGTGTACATGGTATGGAATCGCCTTAACAAAAAGTAATTTGGCCTTTCGGTCCTGGCTTCTGAGCCCTGCCTGGGCTGACTTTTACTGGGATTGGCTGAGGGGATCCCGCCCAGTAGGTGACCTTTATATGGATTGGCTGGGGGTCTACCCAGTGACTGATAAAAACCCTAGAACACAGCGGCTCAAAGCGGGATCCCTGACAGGCTAAAGCCAGGAGGGGAGCACATTCTTTGGACACAGAGGCCTGTGCTGAGACCCTCCCAGGCTGGGAAAACCTGCAGGTGATGGAGGCAGAGACAACAAGCAGACCCAGAGGATGGCAGCAGAGTGTAAAGACCAAGCCCTGGCCCAGAGCTGTAATACTCTGGGACCCGGGACACCCCAAGCAGGGGGCTACCTGCAAAGCCATGGCTGTCCAAGAGCTGTCCTGGAGCTGGCCAGGGGGAGCCGGGAGCCAGCTGAGAGGAGCAGCCATAGCTGAGCCTGCCGGGTGACATCATTGTTTCCTGTTTGAAAGTTGCCCAGAGTGAGGATGAATGTTGGTTTTCAGGAAGGGTAACTAGGTCCCCTTTGAGACACAAGTGGGTTCCCTTGAGATACGGAGGCTCCATGCTGGGACCGCTCCTGAACCTCACCCTCCACATATGTTTGTTTCTGTTTCTATTCTTCTCTGTTATATTAAAGTTGTTATTGCAGATATGGTGTTTCTGCTGAATTTGCTGTGACCACTGCAATGAATTATTGAGCCCAGAAGAGGAAGAGTACCATGAGGGGAACGGCTGGTGACAGAAATGGTGCAGAAGTTGGAGAACAGGGGTAGATTTGGCCTCTGCCCCTTAGAAACCAGCTTTGTGCTGATTCTTATAGTCAGGGTTATCATTTCAGTTGGTATCCAAAAATGGCTCTTTTCACTGTATGTTTCTGTGTCTCTTCTTCTCTTTTATAAGGACACCAGCCATACTGGGTTAGGACCCACCCTAACAACTGCATCTTAACTTGATTATGTCTCTAAATACTCTATTTCTGAATGAGGTCACAATCACAGGTGCTACGGGTTAGGACTTCAACATCTCTTTTTGCGGAACACAGTTCAACCCATAACGCTAACCTTACTGTGCTGCTGAGAAACCTGACAAATTAATGAATATAAAAATTGCTTAGAACAGAGCCTTAGTTTAGAATTCCAGCCCAGCCTAGCCATCAGCCTCTCTTTATACCAAGTCAGGCTGTCAGAACTGCTGGCCCACTGATGATTCTCTGGCTCACACCTTCAGCTGTGACAAGTTAACTAAGCAGCAGCAGCCTTTGAGGCTGGGAAAATTCACCAGGCTCAACATAGCACTGCAAAGAGAGATGTTCCCTGACGGTTCATAACTTCTTGAGTAAAACTCGCTCTGGTCACGTCACAAGAATGAATGGTGACTGCCCTTACTCACCAGTCAACCATTAAATACTGAGCTCTGCTCACATATGAAGCACTGTACTGTGAGCTGGGGCCCTGGCCGTGAGCCAAACGAAGGCCCTGACCTCATAGAACTGGGCCCAGTGTGTCCTCATAAGAAGGGCCCAATATAGCCCCCTTGGTAGCTAGAAGAGGCTGTCTGAAAAGGCTGCTCTCTCCTCTAGCTTGAGGGTCTTCCATGTACGAATCCACCCCCTAGCACACTGGCTCCCTCTCGTCTTCCAGCCCAGCCATCAGCCCCTCTTTGTGCCAAGTCAGGTTGTCAGAACCGCTAGCCCACAGGCTATTTTCTTGGCAGACCCTGTGACACTGAGTCTTTGGTTTACAATCTGTGACAGCTTTGATCCATATACTGCTACCATGGCAGTACTTTTACAGGCAACAAATGACATTTTCCTTTCCATAAAGAGCTTCCCTGAAGCTATTCAACCGTATATTCATCTGTGATTTATTCATATTTCCTCTAGGTCCCTGGGGATTCTCTGAGGATGGTGGCACCTCAATTGAGCAGGGTCTAGAGCAGAACTTCCACCCAGTGTCTGAGCATGGGAGAAGTCTTCTCATCACAGGGAGGAAATCTCTGATCTGCACAAGGTTCTTCAACATAACCAACATTCTCTAAGGTTCACCATTTCTAGAGCCCAGTGGTCAGTGACAGGAACATCCTGTTCACAAGGCCAGCACCATTTTTAGGTGTAGCTTCGTATTTCTTAAGTGCTTGCCACATTGAGTCATGAAATGAATGACCCTTGTCATCCTCTGGCTTCAAGGTGACCATATTCCTAGAAGAGCGGAACATGTGAGCAGGGAGGGACCTTGACAACCTTCATTTCCGACTTTCTTATCTCACAGCAAGGAAAGTGAGGCTAAGAATATTGGGCCCTTTTCTGCTCTGTTATCTGAACAGATGCCTAATGGTGAGCTGTAGCTCAAGTGCAAGCCACTGGAGCCTCAAAGTCATGTAGCTGATAAGGTTAAAATACAATGGTATTTGTAAGAGGCCACAAGGATGGAATCTGGCACAAAAGAACTCATGCAATAAGCGATTGTTATTACTGGGAAAACAACTCAAAGTGCCAGTGAGCTGCTAGAATTGCTGCCTGGGTTCTGAAGGGTTGTGCCTTTGGCTGCCTCTCCCTCTCCTGAGCTGGCTTCAGTTCCCACCTCCTCGATGATGATCCTCCAGCTTACACCTTCAACTGTGACAAGTTTACTCAGAAGCAGCAGCCTTTGAGCCTGGGAAAATTCTCCAGGCTCAACGTAATGCTGCAAAGAGAGAAGTTCCTTCAGAAGGGGCCACATAAACCAGAGACTCCATCAGCCTGAGACCTGAAGAACTAGACGGTGCCTGGCTACAACCGATGACTACCCTGACAGGGAACATAACAAAGAGTCCCTGATGGGGCAGGAGATCAGTGGGATGCAGACCTCAAATTCTCATAAAAAGACCAGACTTAATGGTCTGACTGAGACTAGAGGGACCCTGGAGGTCATGGTCCTCAGACTCTCTGTTAACCGAAGACTAGAACCATTCCCAAAGCCAACTCTTCAGACAGGGAGTGGACTGGACTGTAAGACAGAAAACGATACTGGTGAGGAGTGTGCTTCTTGGCTCAAGTAGACACATGAGACTATGTGGGCAGCTCCTGTCTAGAGGTGAGATGAGAAGGCAAAGGGGGACAGGAGCTGGCTGAATGAACACAGGGAATACAGGGTGGAGAGGAGGAGTATGCTGTCTCATTAGGGGGAGAGCAGCTAGGGGTACACAGCAAGGTGTGTAGAAGTTTTGGTATGAGAGACTGACTTGATTTGTAAACTTTCAAAGCACAATAAAAAAGTAAAAGAGAGAGAGAGAAGTTCCCTGACGTTACTAACGTCTTGCGTATAACTCACTCTGCGCATGTCACAAGAACGAATGGCGACTGTCTTTACTCACCACTCAACCATGAGATACTGAGCTCGGCTGACACACCAGGCACTGTACTGGGAGGCCCTGTCCTCATAGAACTGACATCCCAGTAGAGAGAAAACAATAAATAGATAACTAAGTAAATACAGTCGCTCCTCCTTATTCATGGACTCTGCATTGCCTCACTGCATCATTCACAGACGTGCGCATGCGCAGAGCGGTAAGACATGCCCAGCTGTGGCTGCTCAAGGCTGCTTCAGTATTTGCAAATTGTGCATTTGCAGGGACTCTGGAGAACATTACTACCTCGAACAATGAGAATTGACTGAACGTAACCTTCCAAGCGTTAATGGGTACTGTGGGAAAAAAATTAAGCAGAGAAAGGCATAGAGAACAACTGCGGAGTAGCGGGTAGGGGGTGCTGCTATTTTACATAGGGCAGTACAGGCAGGCCTCTCTGGT
Source organism: Loxodonta africana (assembly GCF_030014295.1). Classification (NCBI taxonomy): domain Eukaryota; kingdom Metazoa; phylum Chordata; class Mammalia; order Proboscidea; family Elephantidae; genus Loxodonta; species Loxodonta africana. The sequence goes on from NC_087354.1 coordinate 23,916,324, forward strand.
AAGATGGCATTTGACAGACACGGGAAGAGAGAGAGGTGGTACCTATTTGGGTATCACGGGGCAGAGTTTCTTAGGCAGAAGAGAGAGCAAACACAAAGGCTGTTAAGTGGGAACTGCCTGGAGTGTTTGAGGAAGACAAGGAGTCTGGGGTGGCTGAGCAGAATGGGTGGTGGGGACATGGGCCCAGGTCACATAGGGCTGTGAAAGACACTGTCAGCTCTGCGGCATCTTCTGGGCAGTAGACTGACTTGATCTGACTCGTGTTTTCTCCGGATGTCTCTGGCTGCTGTGCTGCCAACAACTCTGGTTAGGAGGCTACTATGGTAATCCAAGTGAGACAGAAAAGGCAGCTTGGACCACGTGCTCAGCAATAGCGGTAGTAAGAAGTAGGGACAGCCAATTCATTATAGGAACTCCTGTTAATAATAATCAGGGCCCCAGGGGCTGCCCAGTTTACAGCTGGACTTGGGGCTTTAGGCAGGAAAAGTGTCATCATGCAAACAGGTCAACAGGGCTTCTGAAGGAAAAAAACAAGGGTCTGGGTCTTGCCAAACAATAGATCCCCAATGACACATAAAAACAGATTTATGGAAGAAAAAGGTAAATAAAACTGGTCTTACAGTCAGTTAAAGACAACAGCAAAAGGAAGCAGATGGCCACATAAATATTCAGTAATTACATGGAAAATGTATGAGGGTTTATGATTATATACTAATACCTGTCAAACCCAAGTACCTGTCAGTAAGCCCTTAATTAATGTTAAGTATCCTACGAAGAAAAGGTTTCTCTGAGGAAATGAACCGGGAATACATACTGGGTTGAATGAAGTTAAACGGGCTTCTTTGTACAGGACTTCTAAAGGCCTTTAATATGTTAATGTGCACCACCATTCTGCAAAAGAGATTCATATCTGGCCTTGTATACATATTTTTTTAAATGGAAGCTATTCCAAGAAGTCATGTTATTTGAAAACACTGTGGGCAAAGGACAAATGGGTATATTTATGTACATCACCTAAGCATCCAGTTTTGTAGGCTAGCGTCTCATAACCCAATGAATATTATCAGGGGTCCAATGCTGAGTGCTGGGAGCACAAAGGAAAGTATGTACAGTAACAATCATGTGGTCCTTTGTCCTCAAGGAGCTCATGGCATCTGCTCTCCCCTCTACCATCTGCCTGACTGCTAGGCTGACCCGAGTAGAGGGAAGCTGCAAGGTAAGAATCTGGCAGTGAAGGCTGGGTGAGTCTGGCCCACACAGTGCTTCTCCTCTGTATAAATTCTCTGCCCCACTGTCCCTCTCCATCAACACAGGGATTTAAAAAGGGCCTCTACAGATGAAAGGAAACACGGTGGCGTAGTGGTTAAGTGCTATGACTGCTAACCAAAAGGTTGGCAGTTCGAATTCACCAGGCCCTCCTTGGAAACTCTATGGGGCAATTCTACTCTGTCCTATAGGGTCTTTATGAGTCAGAATCAACTCGATGGCAACAGGAGTTACAGATGAACACCTCAGCTAATCTGAAGGAAATGAAGGAAGGTCGCATTTGTGGGACAAAGTTTGCCCCAAGCTTTGTGCTACCCCTTTTACACAGATACTTCCTTTAGTCACTGAAACCCACAACAATACTACTACCGCCACCACCACCGGTTGCTGTCAATTCCATCTCATGGCGACCCCATGTGTGTCAGAGTAGAACTGTGCTCCATAGGGTTTTCAAAGGCTGATTTTTCGGAAGTAGATTACCAGGACCTTCTCCCAAGTATTTAGTGTTTGATAAGCCTAGTCCAAGTACTGTCTCATTTAGACCTCACAACAATCCTTTGAAGGAGGTGGGTAGTATTATTTATTACGGAGGAAGGTGAGCACTGTAGACATCTAGTGACCTGCCCAAGATCACACAGGTAGTGATGAAGTCAAATTCAAATGTTATTCTGATGTCAAAGCCTGTTCTCTTCCAAATATACCACTTCCTGGTCCATTTATTGAACAAGTTGTGCCACTAGCTATGGGCCACGCTGGATTCCGTATCAAATCAGCTAAGGTACCTCTGGGGTTGAACGGGCTGGAAGAGCTTGACTAGGCCAACGCTCATTGCCTGAGCCAGCTAACCAGGCCTAAGTGGGAGCAAGATGGAGAATGAGATAGAGCCCAGGGGAACCATGTATTTGTCTTGCCAGGGATGAGCTGTGTGTATGCTCAGAGGCCTATGGCCTGCCCTGTTCCATGGCCCAGGCAGAACTGGCTCTTGCCAGTTTCAATTCCAGGGTTGGTCTTCTAGAAAGCATTTTGATGGTGGGGCTGAGGCTCACTGACTTCCCAACTGCAACTCAGCAAACGGCTCAGCAGAGCACAAAATTTAAGGCCATGTGCAGCCCTTGACCTGGACTTTGATGACAGCTGGGGTCACTCAGAAGGAACACAAGTTGATGCAGAAAAAATGTCAGAATGTACAAATGTCGCTTAAAAAAAAAAAAAGGTGTCAGAAATAATACATTTTTCATTCTTCCTACAAATGATTCCATCTATGACATGGCACAAAATAATTTTACACACCAGAAATCCCGAAAATCTCTTCAAATAGAGGCTTTCTAGCTGAGATATTGCTCTTGTTGGTAGACAGAAAGATTGCTGCCTCCTTTGACCATGACTGATGCTAACCCCAAAGCAGATTGGCTTTTCGAAAGGATTCACTTTAAGTTTTGCCTTTACATACACACATATATAAAAATTACCATAGTTCTAATTAATGTTTTCTAAAAATAATAATCACATCTGCCACTATCACTGAAAAATACATTTGCCAATATCCCTGAACAATATCCCTGAGAAAACAACCTATACCTGTTTTATACGTATGTGTGTGTCTGTATATACCCTTGTTTTTTACCAATTTGAACAAAGAATTTTAAACTTAATTCTTTATTTTGGTGTGAACGTTGATTCTCCAAAACCTGTGAAAATGAATCTAGATTACAGTCATAAAATAGTTCAGAATGGAGGTTATAGGTCAAGAAGTTTAAAAATCTTTATTACAATTTTTAAGCACACTGTATGTGCCACGTAGCTATGTACTTTATAAACATGCTATAGACTTTATAAATATTACTTTATCTTTACAAAACCCATGCAGAACAAATGTTACTTTAAAGAAGAGCAAACTAGGGTTCAGAAAGGGTATGAACTTGCCCTAGGGGAGGCTGCACATTCAGCTGGTGGTCTCTGGATATGAAACCCAGTGTCTATTACTATACAGCCTGTGCTCCAAGCAGTTTCCAATTCCCGGGTCCAGGTTTTGGGTGGTCCCATTTCAACCCAAGGGGCAGCAAATCTAAGGCACATAGCCCTCTGAATAGAGTGTGTATATGTGTGCGTGTTTTTACAAGGAAGAAAAATCCTCTTATTTTGGCAGTGGGTCACTTGGAAATCAAGTCGGGCGCTTCTCAGCTTGTTCAAGAAATGGCACTGGTGACACGTGACTTCTTCAGAAAAGGCAACTCTCTCTGGCTCCACTGGGGATTGGATGCGTGGCCCAATGGTCCAGGAGTGGCAAATCCCCAAGGTTGTCCACCTGGCTCCTTCTAGCAGCACCAATCATATTGTTAAAGATTCTTCCAAAGATTTAGAAAATAAAAAAGTTTGCATTTCTTGAATGAGTACCCTGTAAACTAGGACAGCTCCGATCTCTGCCCCTTGGGTAAAATGCTCATGGAAACCTCGAGACACCCTTGTTTTATGCTTTTGGGGGTTATTTTGATACATTTACCTTGTGATGCCTTAAAATTCTTTCAAGAGGAAAAAAAAAGGTAGCTACCCCCTTCTGATTTTCAGAAAACCCTTCTAATCCTAAAGCCTGTAAGAATCTGTGGAAAGTTCTTACCATCAATTAAAATAATTCACTTCCCTTGCTTCTCCCTTATAACCCAAGGTCATTCAGTATACACTGTCCCAGAGAGATTCTGTACCTCGTCAAGAGGCAAGCCTCCCTCCATCTTCTCTCTACTCAGAAGGGCTTCCCTGCCCCTCTGACAGCCCTAAACTACATCTGACACCCCCTCTTCTTCTGGCTCACATCTTCCCCTGGGGGTCTTCATTGATGCAACATAAGAGAGGCCTCCCTGGCCTCAATGCTCCAGCCATGTACCACCTAATGTGCGTGTCCACACAAGCTCAAAGTCTGCAGTCAGGGGCCAAGGTTGTTTTTCACTATGTATATTAGTTGTCTATCGTGCTGCTATAACAGAAACACCACAAGTGGATGGTTTTAACAAGGAGATTTAGGCTAGACATCTGAATTCAGGGCACCAGCTCCAGGGGAAGGCTTTCTCTCTGTCAGCACGGCAGGAAGGTCCTTGTCTGGGAGCATCTCAGCCCAGGGACCTCAGGTCCAAAGGATGCACTCTGCTCCTGGCACCGCTTTCTTGGTGGTATGAGGTCCCCATGTCTCTCTGCTTGCTTCTTTCTTTTATATCTCAGAAGAGATTGGCTTAAGACACTACTAATCTTGTAGATCTCATCAGTATAATTGCCCCAAATCCATCTTATTACATCCTAGTGATAGGATTTACAACACGCAGGGAAATCACATCAGGAGATAAAATGGTAGACAATCACACAATGACGTAAGGGAATGAAGACCCAGCCAAGTTGACAGATATTTTGGGGGGCACACAATTCAATCCATGACACTATGGAACAACGGCAGCATAATCTATATTTATGTTGTTGTTGAAGAATAAACCCTGGCGAATTATTCGACTACTTTAACATTAGCCAGACAGGTTTCAGGAGAACGAGCAGTTCCTCAGCTTCACGCTGCCAAACATTAAATGGGCCTTTACCTAGAGGGGAATATATGTGTAACTGCATTGTCCTGAATATTCTACCATGGGCTTACTCAAGTCCTTCTGCATACCTGCTGGAATGCTGCACGGTTCGTACAGAAGCTCTCGTACAACGCACAAGCGTGCTTAATCAGTATTGATATGACGTTATAAGTTATATAACTTGATGAAGCACAATTCCCAAACTATCAATTAATGTGTTCTTCTCCTACTTCCTTGAGAAATTATTTCGTTTAGGCAAAGGATTCCAGTCCTCTAAAACAGAGATGAAGTAAAGGTAGATATTGTTAAGAGGATAAATCTAGGGGCCTAAGCAGGCGTCTTAATGAGCACTCTCCCCACAGGGGAACTCCATTTCGGGATGTGGTGGTTTAATGAAGCAGATTTAGTTGGTTACTCAAATGACTCGCCCTGCACTGAATGCATCTATCCTGTTTATTAAGTTCACTGTGTTTTGTCTTGTGGGGCACTGGGAATCCAGTTTTGAAGAAAGTCGGGTCAACTCTTTTTCAACTATGGCAGTCATTTAAATGAACAGGAAATTTTCTCTTCCCCTTGCTGGATTTTTTTTTTTTTTATTCAGCATACCTTAAAGCACTTGACACAAAAGCTTGTCAGGAACAGGAAAGGCAGGGCTGGGCAGAAATAGGCCTCATTTCGAAGAGAGTCACCAGAACCCAGCTTTTGTGAAAAAGAGATTCACAGAGACTGGTGTCTAGCGGGCTCCAGTGATGGCTCCCGGGGGCTGGATCTGCTTTATAGCTCCAAATTACCAGCCTGCACCCACCCACTGCTAAACTCAGTTAAAATGCTTCCCTGAAAATGATCCTGGAGAGTTTGCTGATGCACAGACTACGGTGACATCTAATCCAGGGAGCTAATATGTTTGGCTTTTAGTGTTTAACTTGTCAATAAAATATCTAATAACTCATTCATTTATTCAACACTGCTCAAGCTTCTACTACGTGCCAGGCACTGTGGTGAACAGAATTACTGAATCCACCCCCCAAGACAGTCATCACCATCATCATTGACGTTACCACTACCCCACCAATTAGCGCTCCTAAGGGCTTGCTGTAAGGAGTATGCTGTCCACAGTCTGGACTCTTCTAAAGCCAAAAACATTACTTAGTTATCAGACACTGTGTCATGGTCCTTATATGCAATATCTTACCTCACCTAACAACCCTGTAAGACAGACACCTTCATTATTATTCCCACCCTATTGAGGAGACTCAGAGAGGATGCATACCACAGGCCACACAGCCAGCCGGTGGCCCAGCCCGGACTTAAATCCAGGCTGTCTGATTCCAAAAGCTAGGCTCCTGGCTTCTCCAGCACAGCTCTCAACCTTCACGTGAATTAGAATCAGCTGGGAGCATGTTTAAACCTAAGCTCCATGGGCCCCACCCCCAGAGAGCCTCTCTAAAAGTATGGATGGGATCCAGGAATCTGCATTTGTAACGAGCACCCAAGGTGGTTCCCTTACTGCATACCAGGGTGCACTGGTCCATCTGGCACATTTCAGCTCCTCTGGATGACCAGCAGGAACCAAAGGCAGAGGCTGACAGCTACAGCTGCTGAGCAGGTTAGGGCAAGCACCTCCTGGGAACCGAGTGGCGAGCTCCCAGTGCATCCTGATGGGTAACACTGCCAGGTACTGCCTGACTACATGCCACCTCGGTCCAGCTGACTGCCAAGGGCTGTGATTTGATGCACAGTGGGCCAGGCTGACCTAGTGTCATCCTTGGCTAGGAGAGAGTGTGCCCTGGGCCTTGCATCTATGGATCCCCTTGGCCAGCTGGCCAATGAGTGCAACTAGTTTGTTTCATTGTTGTCGCTTGGGACACAGGTTGTTTCAGGTAGGAACGTGCCTCATCCCACAAAAAAGAGCAACACATGTCACCAGTGAATCTTGTCTTGCTCTCACTCCCCACCTGCTGGCCTTTCCCGTAAGGTCTGAGTCTCCTCCTCAGTACAGAAAAGAAACACGGAGCCTGCTGAAGGACTAACAGGCTGTCCACCAATGAACAGTGTTGCTGAATACCAGGAGGTGGAGGGCTCCAATTGCAGGTGTAGGCGGAGGCCATGTACCACAGGCCAGCTGATGAAAACTAACAACACAGTACTGATAAGCAAAGGAGTGGGCCTCCCACAGTCTACACTCTCCAAAGCCAAAGCCAAAAAAAAAAAAAAAGAAATTTTTTTTTTTTTAAAAGCCAAGGACACTCTTAATTATCAGGCACTAATCACTGGGGAAGAAACCCTGGTGGCATACTGGTTAAAAGCTAAGGCTGCTGACCTAAAGGTCAGCAGTTCAAACCCACCAGGCGCTCCTTGGAAACCCTATGGGGAAGTTCTACTCTATCCTTCATGGTGGCTATGAGTCGGAATTGACTTGATGGCAGTGGGTTTGGTAATCACTGGGGAAGAAACCCTGGTGGCATACTGGTTAAGAACTACAGCTGCTGACCAAAAGGTCGGCAGTTTGAATCCACCAGGCACTCCTTGGAAACTCTATGGGGCAGTTCTAATCTGTCCTTCGGTGTCGCTATGAGTCAGAATGGACTCAAAGGCAACAGGTTAATCACTGGGGAAAGGAGCCCGGGTGGGGCAAGTGATTTTTGATCGGCTGCTAAGGTAAAGGTTGGCAGTTTGAATTCACCCAACGGCTTCATGGAAGAAAGGCCTGGCAAACTGCTTTCATAAAGATTACAGCCAAGAAAACCCTATGGAGTAGTTCAACCCTGTAATACATGGGATCAGTATGACTTGGAATCGACTCAGTGGCAATGGATTTTGTTTTTTTGTGTGTGTTGTTGTTTTCTGGCATACTATTCTAGGCACCATTCTAGGCATTGGGGATATAGCAGTTCTGGGTGGTGCAAAAGGTTAAGAAGCTCGACTGCTAACTGAAAGGCTGGCAGTTCCACTGTACCCAGAGATGCCTCGGAAGAAAGGCCATGACGATCTGCTTCCAAAAAAATCATATGTTGAAAACCCTACAGGGTGTGTTGTACTCTGACACACGTGGGGTTCCCAAGAGTCAGACTTGACTTGAAGACAACTGGCAGTGTGACAGAATGTCCCTTCCCACCTGGAAGTAACAGGGCCTGGACACAGGGTGTGGGGCATATAAAGATAGATAAGATGCACTTCCTACTATGGAGGTGCTCACAGGCCAGGAGAGAGTCAGGCAATGTGATTTTAAAGCAGGGAAGAATGATACAGTTACCTCATTTCTCCTTTAATGTCCTCTGTAAGATAACCAAGTGTCCTCACATCTATTTTACAGATTTGAGAATTAAAGCTCTGGGCATTTAAGTAACGGCTGACATTATAAGCCAGTGTAATGGATTTGCATTGTGTTCCCCAAAAATGTGTATCAACTTGGCTAGGCCACAATTCCCAGTATTGTGTGGTTGTTCGCCCTTTTGTGATCTGATGTGATTATCCTATGTGTTGTAAATCCTAAACTCTATGATACTAAGGAGGCAGGATTAAGGCAATTATGTTAATGAGGCAAGACTCAACTACAGGATTAGGTGGTTTCTTGGGTCACTCTCTTTTGAAATACAAAGGAGAGAAGCCAGGAGAGAGGAGAGGGGCCTCCTACTACCAAGAAAGAAGAGCCAGGAGTGGAGTGCATTCTTTGGACCTAGGGTCCCTGCACTGGGAAACTCCTAGACCAGGGGAAGATTGATGACAAGCGCCTTCCACCAGAGCTGACAGAGACAGAAAGCTTTCCATTGGAGCTGGCACTTTGAATTCCCGCTTCTAGCCTCCTATGAGAAAATAAACTTCTGTTTCTTAAAGCTATCCACTGTGGCATTTCGGTTATAGCAGTACTAGATAGCTAAGACAGCTAGTAAACACAAGAGTGAGACATGGCAATTCAAATGTCCTATGAAGAGTTAATGCTCAGTATATGCAGCATAGGTAACTCGTCTGTTCTATAACAGAAGATTTCTTTTTTATTAACTAAGTTTTGATTTATTTTATTGAAAAGAGTATGCACTTGGGAAAATTTGATTCAAATACCCTTGGCCATCGAGTTGATTCCAACTCATAGAGGACCTATAGGACTAGGACTAGAACTGCCCCCATATGGTTTCCAAGGAACGGCTAGTGGATTTGAACTGCCAATCTTTTGGTTAGCAGCCGAGCTCCTAAACACTGCGTCACCGGGGCTCCTTGATTCAGATTTTCCAAAGGTATTTAGTAAAAACTGAGTCTCCTGCCGACCCCAGACTCTTCCAGAAAGGCAACTGCTATTATCAATTTCTGGGAATAGCTTTACCATGAAACTTTCAATCTACCATGTGTGCCTCAAGGAAATAAAAGTAATTGTTTGGAAACAATGGAATCAGTAAGGAGAAAAATTCTCAGAATGAGAAGTAGGAGCCAACAGGCCTGCATTCCATATTAATAATGCTTTTTTCTCAACAGAGAAGAGAAAAAGAACTAAATACGTCCGTGCTGTGCTCTTTTTATCACCTGGGCTTTCCGGAATTATAAGAGCTGTTTCCAACCCATAAAAACCCATTATTTTGTCCAGACAGGTTTGAGCAAGTGTTTTGTTAACCTACCTTGTCTGTGTGAAACCCACTCAGTTGGTTTCTCCCACTTGTGGTCTGAGGAGGGGATCAGGGTCCTCAGAGACAATCAACACCTACAGCGATGACAGGGGTACCTTATTTCCCTATGAATGTCCATCTGGACTGAGTGAGGTTGAGGACTCAGAATCCAAACCACAAGTTAAGAATCTTCATCTCCATGCCGCAACATGGATGTACCTTGGAAACAGCATGCTGAGCGAACTAAGTCAGTCACAAAAGGACACATACTGTATGATCTCACTTATATAAAAATAAGCAAATATATAGAAACCAAAGATTATTAGTGGTTACCAGGGGTGGGAGGAAGGAGGAAGAGGGAGATTTTGCTTAGGGGGCATTGAGTCTATGTTAATAGTGGTAGAATGATCTGGAAAAGGATGGTGACCATGGTGGCACAACTTGAAGAATGTAATCAATATCACTGAATCGCACATGTAGAAATTGCTGAGATGGTATGTTTTGTTATATATATTTTCCCCACATTAAAAAAATGAAGAAACACAAAGAAAAAAAATCTTCGTGTGCTCACTGGACTAAGATCCCGAGTTCCGGCAGCAATGGGAGCGGTACTGATTGCACAATTCCTTACACCAGAGCCCCTATGTCATGATCTCAGAAGTGAGTTAGGGGAAGATGAGGTTCTAATGACCCCAGATGCACGACAGAGCGGGCAGCTCTATCTAGGGAGAGGTGCCAACTTAGCTAACACAAAAGAAGTCACACGACGTTCTGAAACTTCAGACCTAACATTTCTAAAATGCTTGGCAAAAGAGCTCAATAAATATTGACTGGCTGCCTGGTTAGATTAGACCAGAGATCCGTAACATGTGACCAGCTTTAACACTGCAAGAATTTAAACCCTTCTGTGTTGATTAAAAATAGGCATGTTTCCTTTTGTGTCCTTTATGTAGCGTTTCAACTACACAGCTTTCAACTAAGAAACCTCCCTGAGGGTATAGCTGAGACTAGGAGCCTAACCACGGGGGCACTGGTGTTTCAGTGGTAGAGGTCTCATCTTTCATGCAGGAGACCTGGGTTCACTTCCTGGCCAGTGCACCTCACGTGCAGCCACCACCCATCTGTCAGAAGCGGCTTGCGTGTTGCTATGATGCTGAACAGGTGTCAATGGAGCTTCTGAACTAAGACAGACTAAGAAGAAAGGGCTGGTGATCTACTTCCAAAAATCAGAAAATGAAAACCCTACAGATCACAACTGTCTGATCTGCAACTGATCACGAGTGTGATGCAGGACTGGGCATTTGGTTCTGTTGTGCATGGGGTCACCAATTTGGGGGCTGACTCAATGGCAGCTGAAGACAACAATATGAGCCTAACCATCATGTAGGCAGTCTTATCACATCAGTTTCTGTCCTTCAGCCCCTGGCATGGGGCTCAACTGCTCCCAGTGAAAGCCTAGAAGGACTGGCACAGCAGGTGAAGGACAGGAAGAAGGCAAGTGAGCCCAGGAAGTGGAGGCGGGAGATGCTGGCATGCCAGACCCTGAGGTCCAGGCAGGACAGGGAGCAGCTCCAGCCAGAAGGTCCCTAATGGATCGCAGTGACCAGTGGCAGGAATTCATTCCACAAGCATTAACTAAGCACCATCCAGTGACATGTGCTGGTGTTACCCTCACAGTTGGGTCCCCGCCACCATGGCACCCCCAGTAGTTAGAACTATAAAAGATGGTCTATAGTGACAATGCAAATACAGCACCTTTTTTTTTTTTTCTGGTCCTTAAAGCACATTAACTATTTCAAGAAAATGGTTTAAGGTGTAAATTTTGTTTTAACAGCACAACCATTTTGGATTAGGCATTCCTAGTTATGTCGTAGGAACGAATGGCCGAAAATGAGATGTGAGGTGGAGAGATGAGCTAGAAAACGATCATGAAAAGGTGAATCTCATCTTCAAGAGACAGAGGGACAAAGACAGAATGATCCAGAGTGAGAAGGCTCTCGATCTCGCTCCTGAATATAGTTTACAAAAGGAAATAAACAGCCAACATGCAAAGCCATTCACCTAGCCAGGATTCAGCAGAACACACAGTATCCCACATTGCCGAGGCAACGCCAGCTGTTGATAAACCTGAGCACAAGATGAATACAAGTGTGTGCACACATGGGTGTGGGTGCCCGTGCAAGCCCCTTCCTGGCCACGTCCACAGATGGGGATCAGACCTAAAGAGAATATTCCCCAGTTAGAAGGGATGGATTTCACACGGCTTCTTTGGGCAAATCTGAAAGTTGGTGGTGGCTGTGCCTTCGATGAAGGATTTTAGGCACACAGATGAGTACAGAGAGAATAATTACCACAACTGACCCTCACATTTAAGAAATGTTAACTTTTAGCTGTATTGTCATCAGGTCTTTCTTTCTCATTTTACTACTTTAACATCCCTCCATCCCTCCCTTCCTTCGTTTTTAAGAAATAGAGCATTATAGAGTTGAAGTCTCCTCTTTACCCTGGTCCAATTCTAACTTCCCCTCTTCCCCTTCCTGGGGACACTACTATCCTGAAGTTCACAGATGTCTTTCCCATGCATAATTTTATATTTGTGGTACATACATTACCATAAACAAAGTACTGCTTTGTGTTTTTAAAAAGTTACATAAATAGAATACTACTTCAATGCAACCTTTCTGACTCAACATGCTATTATCCAGATTTATCTAATCCATTCATTTACTTACTATATAAAACCAAAAACACCAAACCCATTGCCGTTGAGTTGATTCTGACTCATAGGAACCCTGTAGGGCAAAGTAGAACTGCCCCATGGGGTTTCCAAGGAGTGCCTGGTGGATTCAAACTGCCAGCCTTTTGATTAGTGGCTGAGCTCTTAACCACTGTGCCACCAGGACTCCTACTTACTATACCAAAAAAACCAGTCCATTGCCATTGAGTCAATTCTGATTCACGGTGACCCTATAGGACAGAGTAGAACTGCTCCATAGGGTTTCCAAGGAGTGGCTGGTGGATGTGAACTGCCAACCTTTTGGCTAACAGACTTTTAACCACTATACTATACATATACATACAGATGTATATATATATGTGTATATATATATACATACACACACACACATACATATATATTTGTGTGTATATGTACGGAAACCCTGCTAGCATAGTAGTTAAGTGCTATGACTGCTAACCAAAGGGTTGGCAGTTAGAATCCACCAGGCTCTCTATGGGGCAGTTCTACCTTGTCCTGTAGGGTTGCTATGAGTTGGAATTGACTCGACAGCTACAGGGTTTTTTTTTTGGTGTATATATACACACACACACACACACACACACGTACACACACACACATATACTTACTATACAGTAGTCTGTAACATACTTTATCCATCCCCTTCCTGCTGATGACACTCAGGTTGGTGTCAGTTTTCAACTCTTCCAACCACGCTGCAGTAACCATCCTCACGTACGCATATACTTTTCCTTGTGCTTACGCGCAAGAGCTTTTTCTAGACTGTACTGGCAGGTGCAGAATTGCCGGCTTGTAGTAGAAACTGCCACTCACTCTCCAAAGTGAGAAATTTACCACTTTTCACTCCCAGTAGCACTATATGACTATCCCCAATCCTCACATTTCTACCAGCCCTTGGTGGTGTCAGAGCTAGAATTTTTGCCAGTCTAAGCCTGTGCAATGGTATCTCACTGCACCGTTTTAATCTGCGTTGCCCTGATGACTAGCGCGGTGGCACTTACTACCCGGTTATTATTCTCTCCTCCGATTTCTCCCTGTTTCTGTCCTGTGCCCATTTTCCTACGGCAAAATCTTTTCTCTTACTGATTGGTAGGAATTCTGGGTATTAACTCTTGACTGGCTATAAATGTACCAGGCATCTTCTCCCATAATGGGACCTGTCTTTTAATTAAGTTTATGTTGTTCTATTACTAAGAAAGAGTCCCTGGGTGGTACAAACAGGGAAGCGCTCAACTACTGGTTGAAAGGTTGGTGGTTCAAAACCACTCAGAGGAGCCTCTGAAGACAGGCCTGGCGATCTGCTCCCAAAAGGTCGCAGCCTTGAAAACCCTATAGGGCAGGTCTACTCTCCACACATGGGATCCCTATGAGATGGAATTGACTCAATGACAACTAACAACAATAACTGAAGTTTTAATTTTAATGTAATCAAATTAGACAATCTTTCTTTCAGAGTTTGTGATTTCCCTTCTAAAAGTTTTAAAATTATTTGCTTTTCATATGCAGGATCTTAATCATCTAGAGTTTTGTTAGTATGATGTGAAGCAGGAATCTAATATTCTTTCTGTTCCTTTTGATTTGCTGATAGATAGCTGAGCACCATCACCGATTAGGCTATTTTTCCCGATTGGTTTCTGGGGGCATTAGGCAGTTTCACTCATATTTTTATACCCCTGGGCCACATCCTTTACTGTAACTTACAATCCTAGTAACTGTTAGAGCAATTTCCCACCCTGTATAACCCCCTTACGCAAAACTATCTTAATTAGTCTTGGTCATTTACTTTTCCATATAAATCAGGATTATTTTAAACAGTTTCACACATACACAAAATCCATTCTCTTTTTATTGCAATGACACGGAAATTACAAACAAAATTTGGAAGAATGGACAACCTTTATGATACTGATTCGTCCCATCCATGAACACGGTATATTTCACCCTTTGTTTAAAAGTCTTCTTTTATGTCCATCAATACGGTTTTATAATATTCTCCATAAAGGCCTTGCTTATTTCTGTCATTTTTTTTTCATTAGATACCTACAGTTTTTGTTGCCAGTGTGAATGATTATTTTTGCTCACATATTTTCTACTTAGTTTTTCTTCTGCTATAGAAATGTTGGAAACTCTGGTGGTGTCGTGGTTAAGTGCTACAGCTGCTAACTAAAGGGTAAACAGTTCGAATCTGCCAGGGCTCCTTGGAAACTCTGTGGGGCAGTTCTACTCTGTCCTATGGGGTTGCTATGAGTCGGAATCGGCTCGATGGCACTGGGTTTGTTTTTTTGTTTGTTTTTTATAGAAATGTTATTGATTTTTGTGCATCAATCTTGTAGCCATCAGATTTAAATTCTTAAGTTATAATGAATAGATTCTCTTGAAATTTATTTTACATCAACAATCATAACCTGTGAATACTGACAAGTTTGTTTGTCCTTTTCCAATCTTTCGTACTCATCTTTTGTTTTTTCTTATTAATTAGCCAGCACATCCAGTGTGATAGACACAGAAGAAGTGAAACAGAAGAGCCTTGAATTATTCTTATTTTAAATGGAATGTTTCTAAAGTTCCACTGTTAAGTATCAAGTTCGCCATAGTATTTTTTGTTGACATTCTTTACCAGAATAAGAAAGTTTCTATTTCTAAATTGCTAAGTTTTTTTTTCTTTCTTGCTCTTTGCTTTGTTGTTTCTTGATTTGCTATTGTCATCGTGACTGTGTACTGCATTCTATGGGAAACATTTTTTCTGTCTTGAGTATATGGAGGTGTATGAGTTATTTAAAGAAAAACTGTCAGGGTACATAAAAACTTTTCTCCTTGAAGGGTCAGAAACAGACTGGAAAAATCTTAATCTCCAAGCACAGTCTCCCAGCCAGGCTTGGTCTAAAGCATCCCAGACACAAGGACCCTCCCCACTAGGGACCTCCACCGATCCCACGGATCTATAATTTCTCCATGGTTGTCGGTCTGAATACCGAGACACTGTTTTGGTCAGAAATTATTCCTAAATTTCCTTTGGGGAAAAATAAACTCTTTCTTCTGTGAATCTAAACTCTAACCACAGGCTGCCAAGGACACCAGCTATCCAGTTTGACTGTTATCCCAGAGGAAGGGATACCGAGGCCCTATTGCACGTTATGCAGAGTGCCTGCATTTTCGTACAGGGTGCTCATCAGGAATGTGGTCAACATTATTATCTTCATTTTCCACTCAAGGAAATTAAACCTCAGGGAGGTAGAACAGCCTGTCCAAAGTCTCACCCAGAAGTGACAGAGGTAGGATTCGAACCCAGGTCAGTGACTTCCAAGTCCTGCTCTTTCCTAAGTCCCCATCAGAATCACCACAACAGAATTACCTCTGGCTCCACAATGTGGGCCTCAGAGAGCCAATGGAGCCACTCTCCTTCCTTTGTTTTATTTTTGTCTTTCCAACTGCTTTGTAATTAGTGGTTGGAGTTCCAAACCACCCACTCTGTGGAGTGCTGTGAATAATATAATTAAGCACAGGAAATGGTTCATTATTAGTCTACAACCTAACAATGAAGGTCAGGGGATGTTCAGAAAGTTGGTTTTTAACTTGTGGGGATTCAGGGTAGGATCACAAATGGGAATCTCCTTCTGGGCGCTGTGACATCCTCCTAGGCTGAGATGCCAGGCACTCTGCTAGAACTGGAGAGCAGGCAGCACCCGGACATGGCCCATGACTGTAGGATCCTCAGGAGAGAGCGGTTGTCTTCTAGATGACACAGCTCCCCTTTAGTTGTGCTGGAAGGAAAATGCTGGTCAAGGAAAGGGAGCTCAGGGGTACTGGCCCCCAGCTGGACAGCTTTCATGCATTGTCTCATTCAATCCTCAAAATATCCCAAAAAGGGAGATGATTAGTTTGTCACGCTGTGGTGGCTTGCATGTTGCTATGATTCTGGGAGCTATGCTACAAGTATTTCAAATACAAGCAGGGTGACCCATGGTGGACAGGTTTTAGCAGAGCTTCCAGACAGACTAGGAAGAAAGGCCTGGTGACCTACCTCCAGTGAAAACCCTGTGGATCGCAACAGAATACTGTCTGACACAGTGCTGGCAGATGAGCCTCCTAGGCTGAAAAAAACCCGTGGCCGTTGAGTCGATTCCGACTCATAGTGACCCCCATAAGACAGAGCAGAACTGCCCCATAGGGTTTCCAAAGCTATAAATCTTTATGGAAGCAGTTTGCCACATCTTTCTCCTGCTAAGCTGGTAGGTTCGAACCACTGACCTTTTGGTTAGCAGCCAAGCACTTTAACCACTGCGCCACTAGCGCTCCTTCCCTAGTTTGGGGGGCACTCAAGATACAGTGGTTGCAACAATGAACCCAAACGTACCAACGATTACGAAGACGGTGCAGGATCAAGCTATGTTTCATTCTGTTGTACCTGGGGTCACCATGAATCGGAGCTGACTGGATAGCAACTAACAGTAACAACATTATCCTAGTTCTACAGCTGATTGGAGGAGGCTCAGAGAAGTGATTTGTCCAAGTCCCCATATAGTGATGGAGCTGGATTCACAACCCAGGTCACGTCTCTCCTACATCTAAAACCTGCCCTCAGGTTAGGCCATGATTCCCAGTATTCAGTGGTTGTCCTCCATTTTCTGATTTTAATTTTATGCTAAAGAGGATTAGGGTGGGATTGTAATATCACCCTTGCTCAGATCACCTACCTGATCCAATGCAAAGGGAGTTTCCCTGAGGTGGGCCCTGCACCACCTCTTTTCTCTCAAGAGGTAAAAGGAATGGGAAGTAAGCAGAGAGTTGGGGACCTCAAACCACCAAGAAAGCAGCACCAGGAGGAGAGTGCATCCTTTGGACGCAGGGTCCCTGTGCCTGAGAAGCCCCTCAACCGGGGGAAGATTGATGACAAGGACCTTCCTCCAGAGCCAACAAAGACAGAAAGCCTTCCCCTGGAGCTGACACCCTGAATTTGGACTTGTAACCTACTAGAGGAGGAATCAGTCCCTGGAGAAGGACATTATGCTTGGCAGAGTACAGGGTCAGCGGAAAAGAGGAAGACCCTCAACGAGGTGGACTGACACAGTGGCTGCAACAATAAGCTCAAGCATAACAACGATTGTAGGGATGGCACAGGACTGGGCAGTGTTTCGTTCTGTTGTGCATAGGGTCGCTATGAGTTGGAACCGACTCGACGGCACCTAACAACAACAACCTACTAGACTGTGAGAGAATAAATTTCTCTTTGTTAAAGGCATCCACTTGTGGTATTTCTGTTATAGCAGCACTAGATAACTCAGACAATTTGTAAAGGCCTTAACCACAGCCTGGCACAGAGTACAGGCTATGCATTAGTTATCTGTTGCTGCATAACAAATTACCTCAATCCTAGAAGCTTAAAACAACAACAAACATTTATCATTTCATATAGGCCTTATAGGTCAGAGATTTCAGTGGCTCTGGCTCACATCTTTCATGAGGCTACAATCAAGACACAGCCTAGGTCTGTAGTCATCCGAAGGCTTGACTGGAGCTGGAGGATCTGCCTCCATGGTGGCTCATTCACATGGCTGGTGAGTTGGTGCTGACTGGTGGCAGGTGAACTCAATTCTTCCCCATGCGGACCTCTTCACAGCTTGCTTGAGTATCCTAACTACATGGCGACCAGCTTCCCTCCAGAACACATGATCCAAGAGGACAAGGTGAGAGGAGTAATGTCTTTTATGTCCTAGCCTCAGAAGTCACCCATGGCCATTTCCACAAGATTTTATTGGTTATACAGGTTAGTTCCATTCATTATGGGAGAGGATGCATAAGGGGGTGAATACCAGGAGGCAAGGGTCGATGGCGGTCACCTTGGAGGCTGCCTACCACAGACTGTATAACCAATCCAAAACCAAACCCGTTGCCACTAAGTCAATTCCGACTCATGGCAACCTCACGTGTAACAGGGCAGAGCTGCTTCACAGAGTTTTCTTGGCTATAAACTTTATGGAAGCAGATCACCAGGCCTTTCTTCTGTGGTGCCACTGGGTGGGTTTGAACTGCCAACCTTCAGGTTAGCAGTCAAGTGCAAACCGTTTGCACCACCCAGGGACCTACAGACTATACAAGGTTCTGTTAAATACTTGCATTCTAAGTGCCTGGCGCATAATGAGATAATCAATAAACATTTATCCTGGCCAAGTTCCATTTTAGCTCTTTCCGAACTACTCTCTACTTACTGAACCATTTCCAAGGGAGGAAGCATTTGCTTTCAATTTCTATCCTCAAATCATTATCCCTATAAAGTAGTTCTCAAATATCATCCTCATGTGGAAGTGTTTGGAGCAGTAATCTCAAACCAAAAGTGTTTTTTTTTTTTAACTTTCTCTTTCACCCAACTATATCAGTATGAAATACTTCCTGTGAATTCAGAAGACTCAAAACAAAGTGGCTGAAATTTTATGCCTTGGTCGAAACGTCTGCACTAATGCAATTGTACAGGGACAAGCAAATGTCCCAAGACAATTGTGGGAAAGTTCCTCTTCACACAAAGGCATACTATCTGTTTCCTCCTTTCCCCACCAATCCTGTACTCAGGCAACAAGACTAGCTGAAACTCTGTGGAGGTTTGCTCACTAAAGCCAGTGCACATATAAACAGGCCAGGAAGGTAACGGCAAATGGCTCTGGAAGCAACCACCTCTTCTGGGGGCCCAGGATGTCCTTCAAGGCCCCTCAGGACCATCGAGGATTCTCAAGAACATCATGGTTGGCAGCTTTCTCACATAAGGTTCATGTCAGACATTTTAGACATGGGTACATGTCACAGTATTGGTGTTCTCCCACTCAGCCCCAGGATGACCTTTTCAACAGTTTTGGCAGTTCAATCCAGGATGAGATGCTCAACTGCACCATTGCCCTGACTGGCCAGTGAGGCCACAGTGGCTCCTGGAGAGCACTGATGATGTGAGTCTTCCACAGTGCTAAAGTTGTCACTGAGGACATTAGCTGTGGGTCAAGCAGGTATGGCTAACAGTAGTGAGGAACTATTCTGCTTTCTCTTGTCCCTGCCAACTGGAAAGAAGCAGGAAGGATGGTATCAATGACTGCACCTTTCCACAGAACCTTGGCCTTTATTAGGAATGTGGAGCTTGATGTGTCCAGGGGACACATCACTCTATGCCATGTTGTCGAGATCTTATTCTTGAAAGATAACTACACGATCTCCATGCCCAGCGGCTTTGCATTGTCAGCCTCGATAGATCCTTGAGCTATTCATAACAAAACATAAAAAAAACAACTAGTTGCCCATAATCTCCAACAGGCTAATGCTGGCTACAATCCCAAGTACCCTGCTCCGGAGGTCGGAATGACTCTTTCTAGCAGTGAGTATATTTAACAAATCTTGATTGGATGATCAAGTTATCACTGATTTCAGAATATTCTTCCTCATTTTACCCAGGCTTCTTTGATGCTCACTTTGTTTTAAATGCTTCCACACAAAAACTCACCTTGACATTTTTCTCTTAGTAGGGCAAAAGCATGGTAGAATACAGAGTGAAACTCCACTTCAACAGTGTGAATTACAACTGCAACTGTGAACTCCTGTGAGATAGGTAGAGTTCCAAGTAGAAAATCGTTGAAAAAATCCCTAATAGCAATGTATGACGAGCTTACGAAAGCCTATAATTTATCACTCTGGTTCCCACCCCCAAAACTCTTTCTACATAGTTCTTTGCCATATTAGGATCCATCATTCTCCAAATTATTATCTTCTACCTTGGTTTACCCTAAGTTGAAATTATCTAGCTGTGTTGTTATTGTCATTGAGTTGATTCTGGCTCACGGTGACCCTATAGGACAGAGTAGAGATGCCACGTAGGGTTTCCTAGGCTATAGTCTTAACGGGAGCAGATCATCAGGTCTTTTCTTCCACAGAGCAGCTGGTGGATTTGAACCACCGACCTTCTGGTTAGCAGCTGAGTGCTAACCACTGCAACACCAGGGCTCCTTATCCTTCTTCTCTACACAAGCATAAATAATAAAACAATGATTTATATGTTCACATAATTAATTTCTTATTCACCATCTAGAGATGAACTAACCAATATAGTAGCCACTAGCCACCTGAGGCTAGTCCACACTGAGATGTGCTATAGATGTAAAGTACACAGCAGATTTTAAAGACTTAAGTATGCAAAAATGAATGTCAAATATCTCATTAATATTTGTTGTAATGATTACACGTTGAGATGATAATATTTTGGAAATACTAAAAAAACTGGGTTATGTTAAATACATTACTAGATTTAATTTCATCTGTTTCTTTTTACTTTTTTAATATGGCTACTAGAAAACACAAAGCCACCTATGTGGTACACATATGTCTACTGGACGGCACTAGGTTGAACATGCTGGATCAGAGACTGCAAACTGGTAGCTGAGGTCCACACACGGCTATCAGATACAGTTTGTATGATCTACACCGTGTTAGCACAAAAGAAGGTTTTCATTTCTAAGTTGCTAACATATAAAAAATATGGAGATTAAAAGCAAGCAAGCAAACAGTAGACTCTGCATTCTTGTAAAAATAAAGACTCTGGTAACACTGGACCCACACTCCTGCTCCGCAGGAAGAGCTTGGAGCTGAGTAGGGGCTCCTCCTCTGGATGGGGAATCTGCTCTTCATGTTTTCAGTCCTCACTAGTCCCTACTGCTCATTGACATAGAGGCGAAAGTCAGCTGCCATTTTCTACCCAATCCCAGACCAGCTTCACACACTCAGATTCCCCTCCCTGCTGCTTCTGGAAGCATTGAATTAGAGATCCTGATTCCGGAGTGGGGTGGGAACCCTATTTCAGACTGGGGCGGAAGCCCTAGTCCAGAGTGGGGTGGGAGCTCTATTCCAGAGTCAGGTGGAAGCACTTACTCCAGAGTAGAGAGGGAACCCTATTCCAGAGTGAAATGGTAACTCTATTCCAGAGTGGGGTGGGAGGCATTCCAGGCAAGAACAAAGGCAAAAGGGAGAATGTGATCGTGGTGTGCGCAAATAACAGAAAGTATCTGGGAAAAGAGGTGGGTTTCAAGAAGTGTTCAGTTTGGGGATTTTTCTTTTCTTTTTTTTTTTTTTTGAGGCTGGACATCTAAGTGGCGATGTCCCTGAGGGATTTGGAAATATATAACTGAACATATACACAGAAAAGAGCTAGAGGTTAAGGACAGTGCCTTAGGGACACCCAGAGGCAAGCGGAAGGAAGATGAAATGAAACTGGCTAAAGAGTCTGAGAGGGATGAGCCACAAAGACAAGAGGGGCGTGCACCAGGAGAGCCGTACCCAGAACACAGAGCCTCCAGGGGAGGCTCCCACGGGGGGCACAGCGCTCAATTACACTGGTCCTCTGAAAGAAAGCCGTGGCAACCCAGTTCTCCAACCCTTTTAATACAAGCTCTTGCTTGATCTCAAAGTTGGACTAAAAAGAAGGAAAAACATTATAAAAGCAATTTCACAAGAGTCTAACCCCGCCCCAACAATTTCCTTAAAAACACATTCTGCCTTACCAGAGCCCACACCGTAACTAGCCTAACTATTCAATGTTTCTTTCCAAAGAAAGAAACCACCCTTCCTCTCCTCTCAAATCACTTTCTTCCTCTCATTTTAAAATAGCTAAGGCCTGGTGTCTGCTTCTGTAAAGATTACAGCCCCCAAAAAAACCCTACGGAGCAGCTCTACTCTGTTAACACGTGGGATCTGGAGTCGGAACAGACTTTAAGGCGACTGACGACAACACTGGGTGTGTAGCTGAGAAGTGATAACACTGCAGCTGTGAATATATGTAAGTACTCAGATTATGGATTTTGAAATATCCTGACGATTCTGTAGCTACTCGTTTCTAGATAAATGGACGACGTTTTCATTCCCATAATATTTGTATAATCTCAGCAAATATTTTCCCAAGTGATTATGTTAGAGCTGCAGAGTCAGACACTGGACCTCTGATTCGTTTGAGCTGTTGCTGAGACCAACATATAACGGAGACTACAGATGCTCACAGATAAACTATTTTGTGACATTTATTCGTCTCCCTGGGCTGGTATCTGCAAATGGCTTTTCGCGAGTGGATAAATAATAACACCCCAGTTCTTCTACCAAAGGATATAAGCCGAGTTAGGGTCGGGCTTCACGTCAGGCAGGGCAACGCAACGGACATCTCAGGACTTCTCGTTGTCGTCTTATTTGCGTCATGACTCTGCAATCTTCTTCAAATATCAGTTATTTGAGCTCTGCATGCCTTCTCTCAGTTATGATTTCATTCTAATTATCTTTCACAGGCTGAGAAATCTGGAGGGCTTTTATAAAGTCATTTAATCATGTAGTCCACAAATATTTACTGGGTATCTACTAGGTGTGGGCTGGGAATGGGGGCCACAAACTGAAGATAATACAGCTGATTCCCTTGAATAGTTCGTACACTAAACAAAAATCAAACTCGTTCCCATAGAGTTGATTCTGACTCAGAGCTACCCTACTGGACAGAGCAGAACTGCCCCATAGGGTTTCCAAGAGCACCTGGTGGATTCGAACTGCTGATCTTTTGGTTAGTAGCTGAGCTCTTAACCACTGTGCTACCATAAGGGGGATATGTTAGGTGCCGTCAAGTCAATTTCAACTCATAGTGACCCCATGTGACAGAGTAGAACTACCCCACAGTGTTTTCTACCCTGTAATCTTTAAGGGAGCAGACTGCCAGGTCCTTCTCCCACAGTGCAGCTGGGTGGGTTGGAATCGCCAACCTTTGTTAGCAGCCAAGTGCTTAACTGTTGTACTACCAGGGATATTAAGGGAAATCTGTACGTTATACATCACAATAGAGCGTGGGAAGCACTGTAGCAGGAGTTCATATAAGGCACAGAAAGAGCACAGATGGGGCGGATGAAGGAGCCAAGAAGAACCTACTGAGGAGGTAGCAGCTAAGCAGGGATTTTTTTTTTTTCAATTGTGCTTTAGGTGAAAGTGTACAGCTCCAGTTAATTTCTCATACAAAATTTTATACACATATTGTTATGTAACACTAGTTGCAATCCCCAAATGTGACAGCACACTCCCCCTTTCCACCCCAGGTTTCCTGTGTCCACCCAACCAGCTCCTGTCCCTTCCTGCCTTCTCATCCTGTCGGATCCACCCATTCGGTCTCATGTATCTGCTTGAACTAAGCAGCACTCTTCACGAGTATTATTTCATGTTTTATAGTCCAGTCTAATCTTTGTCTGAAGAGTGGGCTTTAGGAATGGTTTTAGTTCTGCGTTAACAGAATGTCCAAGTCCATGATTTTGGGGGTTCCTCCAGTCTCAGTCACACCTTTAAGTCTGGTCTTTTTCTGTGATTTTGAGTTCTGCTCCACACTCTGTTGTGTTCCCTGTCAGGGCAGTCACGATGGTAGCCGGGCACCATCTAGTTCTGGTCTCAGGCCGACGGAGTCTCTGGTTTACGTGGCCCTCTTATCTCTTGTGCTAATATTTTCCTTGTGACTTTGCTGTTCTTCATTCTCCTTTGCTCCAAGTGGGTTGGGACCAATTGACGTATCTTACATGGCCACTCACAAGCTTTTAAGACCCCAGGCGCCACTCACCAAAGTGAAATGCAGAACATTTTCTTAATAAATTTTGTTATGCTAATTGACCTAGATGTCCCCCAAAAAACCATGATCCCCAGACTTCAGCCCCAGCTACTCTGTCCCTCAAAGTGTTTGCTTGTGTTCAGGAAACTCTTAGCTTTTGCTTTAGTCTAGTTGTGCTGACTTCCCCTATATTGTGTGTTGTCCTTCCCTTCACCTAAGATGATTCATGTCTACTATCTAGTTAGTGAAGTCCCCTTTCTCTTCCTCCCCACCCTCATAACCATCAAAGAATGTTTTCTTCTGTGTTTAAACCTTTTCCTGAGTTCTTATAATGGTCTCATACAATATTTGTCCTTCTGCGACTAAATTCACTCAGCATAATGCCCTCCAGATTCATCCCCATTATGAGACGTTTCACGGATTCTTCATCATTGCTAAGCAGGACTTTTGAGGAAGAATAAAAACTTTCAGGCGGACAAACAGAGGAAGAACATTCCAGACAGAGGAAACGGCTTATGCAAGGGCAGAACGAAATGAACAGCAACATGGTGTGTTTGGAGAGCTTCAAGGGCTGGTTCCCCCAGCTTCTCGAGGGGAGGGCAGCATCAGGAGACTAAACGACAGGGAGGGGCCAGACTGCAGAGAGCCCAGGTCGGATATCCCCACAAAACACCGCAAAAAACCAAACCCGTTGCCGTCAACTCCGACTCATCGAAGAGGTTGGCTGCCTTAGTCAAAGACACTAATGTAAACAGAAGGCAGAGATGAAAACCGGGCATATAGTTGATGTGCTTTTTCTCTAATTCGTGTTGCACTCATGATCAGACCGTAACTTCCTCCTTCTGCATTATAGGATTTATGGTCCAACCGTGCATTAGCCATGTAAAAGTGAAGCACAAAGCTATTGTGTGTTTACGATAAGCAGGTGCTGTCAAGTCAACTCTGACTCAAGGACACCCCACCTGTGTCAGAGAACTCTGTTCCACAGGGTTTATAATGGCTGATTTTTCAAACATAGATTGCCAGGCCTTTCTTCCAAGGTACCTCTGGGTAGACTCGAACCTCCATCCTTTCCGTTAGCATCCAAGCTCCCAACCATTTGCACTACTCGGCGACTCTGTGTATATAACAAGGGTAACATAACAAAAGAGACCAGTGATTTTCCAAGTGTGGTCCATAGACCAGCAGCACCAGCCCAACCAGGGAATATGGTAGAAATACAAACTTCCAGGCCCCACCCCAGACCTACTTCTCATAATTAGAAACACTGGGATTGAGTCCTGTGATTTGAGTTTTAACAAGCCCTCCAGATGATCCTGATTCAAAGCGACACCAAGGCTTTCTGATTCTTTTTCTTATCTCTAAGTTTCCTTTTAATTCCTTAGGCTGAACCGTCCCATATAAGAAAGTTTTTCTTTAGCTCGCTGGACTTTCTAATTTTTTTTTTTTAATCTTAATTTTTTACACTATTTGTTCGCTTGCTTTTGACGAATGAGGTCAGGCTTCTAAACTATGCCATTGTTTTAACGTACACCCCCTTCTGAAAACCCCAAGTCTGTAAATGATAACAATTACTTGTCAGCTCACAGGTACCAGCTCTGAAACGGGCTTCGGAGCTAAAATCAATTTGAGACAAGTGCTCTTTAATGGATCCCCTTAATCCCTTGCCACCAAATCCCACATCCCCAAGTGTAGGCGGGGGAACTTTCATGAAGTATTTAAACATGTGTTGTGCCTCCTGACTAATCATTATCTTCAAAGACTTGGATTAACTACTACTCTTCCTCTGAGTAAGCCAGATAGTCATTTGAACTGCATGACTGATTCATTATTATTTTTAACAAAGCAGGCTTCCCATTAATAACTGTAATTTCCATTAAGAGCAGAAACTTTGTCTTATTCACCCCTGTGTCCCCAGAACCTAAAACAGTGCCCAGCAGCAGATATATATCCAGCTCTCAATATGTACATGTTGGACGAATGAGTTAATAGCGTCTACTATACACCTGTTGCTGTTCGCTGCCGTCAAATTGGCCCCTGACTCACAGTGACCCCATCCCCATGATCAGCTGCAGACTGGACAATGTTCCATTGCGATCCATAGAGTTTTCATTGGCTGATTTGCAGAAGCAGACCTCCAGGCCTTTCTTCCTAGTCTGTCTTAGTCTGGAATCTCTGCCGAAACCTTTTCAGCACCATGGCAACACAAAGCCTCCACTGACAGAGGGTTGATGGTTGTACATGAGGTGCACTGGCCAGGAACTCAACAAAAAATGGTAGGACCTCTACTTCCCCTAGTAAAAACTTTTTGTCAGCCATATTACAACGTTTAAAACAAAGACAAAAAATCAGGAAAAAAATGTGAAATTTGAGAGAAAATAATTTGAAATAGGGATTTGTGTTCCAAATCAACAGCAAAAGTGACTCTAAGTGTGTATTTTTTGTGTCCTTAGGTATCAGCTGATGATGGGATGATGCCATCATGGTTAGCTAGACATTTTAAAATATTGTTTATTTATCTCCTTTTTCATGTACATTTTTGCTTGTTTTATAATTTCCACTCCATATGAGCAAATAAAAGCACATGCAAAATTTAAATATAAATACACAAACATTATTGGTAACTTATCAAATCTTTCACTGATGGTGTTAAAGAAAAACATTTGGAAACCCTTACCCAGTCATATGGGCATAGATATACCATCTCATCTCTTGGGAAAAAAGGGCCAAAGGTACCCAGATTTTGTGGAAATTGCTTGTAAATCTCCAATAAAAAAGATGGTGAGTCATCTTGGAAATCTGCTTTCCATTTTCCTGAAGAGGAAAATTATCAAATTTAACTTTATCTGCCTTTTAAGCTTATGAAATAGTCTGGGAAGAGGATTTAAGTCAGAGTGCTGAATTCCCACCACCTCCCTTGAGAAAGTCCAACAAAGAGGAGGACCACGCAGTTCACAGCTGGGCCAGACAAGCAATTAAACATGAAGGTCTAAACCCCTTTTTGCAGTGAGGACAATTGAGTACAAATCTGACCTTACGGTCCCTCCGTCTGGATAAACAGAAGGCTTGTTTGGTTGGGAGAGGGTGGGAGGTGTGGAGTTGAACTCGAGAGCCATGTGCCTAGGAACAGGCATTCACCCATCCCGTGCACCTCGCCTCTTTTGTAGCAGCCAGTCTTGCTTTTTCGCCTTGATTTATTAGCCAAGTGAATGTTGAAGGATTCATCTGTAAAACATATGGCAGCATCTGGACCCAAGTTGTTGTTACTTACCGATGAGTCAACTCCGACTCATGGCGCCCCCACATGTTGCAGACTAGAACTGCCCAACAGGGTTTTCAAAGCTGTGACCTTTTGGAAGCATATCACCAGGACTGTCTTCCAAGGTGCCTCTAGTTGGGTTCCTACTGCCCACCTTTCGGCTAGTAGTCGAGTGCTTAACCGTTTTTACCACCCTGGGACTCCTGGACCGAAGTTAGAGCTATGCTATGGTTCAGGACCGTAACACTGGCCGAGCATCTAATAACAGTAGGCTCCGTACACGTGTCCATGGATCACAGCTTCCCTCCACCCGTTTCTGCTACCAGGGAAAATTTCACACAGAACTCACTCTTACATCCATCAAGGCAATTTTATTGTTTTGTGTCACAAATATTAAACCTTGATTTTCACAAAGTTACAGTCCCCAAGGCCTCCCCATGTCACAGCAAACAAATGCACTTTTGCTGCCTCAAGACTGAAATAAGTAATTTATGTTTAAAAGTGTACAGCTCACTCGGGGGAATTCAGCCACTTGCTTCCTTCTGATCGGTTTCAGCTCTCAATTTATCCAGGAGAGCCAATTAAAGATTAAGTTGGAACTGGAGAGAACCCGTCCAGGCGGGCTCACCTGGGCAGCTCTCCCATCTGCCCCAGCAAAGGAAGGACAAGGGCTATGGCTCAGCGCTTCTTGTAGTGAAAGCCACAGAGAATCTCTAGATATTAAAAGGCCGGCACCCAGTGGCTTCAGGGACCACAGTTTAAGAAAAATATGGCAGACATGTGCTGGGCCTCGTCATTAAAATTCTTAACTAAGACGGCCTTTTAAAAACAGGATGCTTAAGAAATAGTCTGGAAAGAGGGTTTATGTTGCAGCGCTGAACGCATACCACCGCCCCTTGAGAAAATCTAACAAAGAGACAGACCACACAGCTCATGGCTGGGCAAGACAAGCAATTATAACATGATGGAGAATGAAGTAACATAAGGTGTGGACAGTCTGCAGGGAGTGCATGCTTAGTTATTGATCACGACAGCAAAAAGCCAAGTGGATCCTGTGCAAAGCTTGCTCAAACACGACTGTTACTTCCGACAATCCCTCTATCCCCAGCCTAGCGGAAGTAAATCAGGGGATACATGGAAACATGCCCCTTTGGAAGAAGCCAGCCTCTTGCTGTTGCTGTCACAGCCCCAACCAAGCACAGGATGCCATCCTGTGAAGAGACTAAACTCAAAAAAACAAACCTGTTGTCATCTGGTTCATTCCGACACATAGTAACCCTATGACAGAGTAGAACTGCCCTATAGAGTTTCCAAAGAGTGCCTGGTGGACTTGAACTGCTATCCTTTTGGTTAGCAGACATACCACTTAACCACTATGCCACCAGGGTTTCCTGTGAAGGAACGGCATGCCCCAATTCCTGGGAGTCTGCGCTAGTAGGATTGACGCAGCAGGTAAGCCACACCCGCAGGCATCCTGATTCCCTGGCCAAGCGCAGTGCAGAGTCTGGGCTCAGGAGACTCAGGAGGCTGAGCTCATGATCCAGCTCTGTGTTCTTGGCACATTCTTCAGCCTATGCTCAGCCAGCCACCAGCATTCACTAAACACCTATCTTAGTCATCTCTTGCTGCTGTAACAGAAATACCACAAGTAGATGGCTTTAACAAAGAGAAATTTAATCTCTCAGTCTAGTAGGCTAGAAGTCCAAATTCAGGGCATCAGCTCAAGGGGAAGGCTTTCTCTGTTTGTCGGCTCTGAAGGAAGGTCCTCGTCACCAATCTTCCCCTGGACTAGGGAGTTTCTCCACACAGGAACCCTGTATCCAGAGGATGCGCTCTGCTCACGGCACTGCTTTCTTGGTGTTATGAGGTCCCTGACCCTCTGATTGCTTCCCTTTCCTTTTATCTCTTGTAAGATAAAAGGCTGTGCAGGCCACACCCCAGAGAAGCCCCCTTTACATTGGATCAGGGATGTGACCTGAGCAAGGGTGTTATATCCCCGCCAATCCTCTCTAAACACAGGCAGAGATTATGATTTGCAATACACAGGAAAATCACAAAATGGAGGACAACCACATAATACTGGGAATCATGGCCCAAGTAAGCTGACATATATTTTCTGGGGACACAATTCAATCCATGACACCCTCCATAGAACTGGCTGGCCAGCAACACCTGTCTACCTCATCTCCTGTCACTCTTTGCTTCAGCTGACACGTCAGCAACCTAAGCCACTTGTGAGTCCAGGATACCTGGTTTCCTCACTAAATGCTGGAGCAGAGGTTTTCAAACTGCTTTTTCAGAAACAGTAGAGGGACCAGTGGGTAAATGCATAGAATTTCAAGCCCTACCGTTTCCTTCTCCAGAACAGCTCTCTTCATTGTTTTTCACTTTTTACTTCCACCTAAGGCTTTGTATGAACAAAGAATTTTCTGGTTAAAAAAAAAAGTATGAAAAGCACTGCTAAGGGGGAATGATTTCATGAACCCTTAAAAGGAACTCCGACAGTTGTCTTAAAGAAAACGTGAAATTGTTTTTCTTCCAGCTATTTCTTACATAAAGAGCCATGGTTAAGCGCTTGGTTGTTAACTGAAAAGGTTGGAAGTTTAAACCTATCCAACGGCTCCACAGGAGGAAGACCTGGTGATCTTTTCCCATAAAGATTACAGCTAAGAAAACCTTATGGGACAGTTCTCTGCCACATGGGGTTATTATGAGTTGGAATCAACTTGAGGGCACCCAACAACGACTTCTTATAAGGGCCACTCCTGTGTGCGTGCCCATGTAAAAAAAAAAAAAAAAAAACAAACATTGCCGTCGAGTCCATTCCGACTTCGAGTGACCTTATAGGACAGAGTAGAACTGCCCCATAGAGTTTCCATGGAGCGCCTGGTGGATTCAAACTGCCGACCTTTTGGTTAGCAGCCATGGCACTTAACAACTATGCCACCAGTGTGGGCTAAGCTATGTTAAATCTAGGGACATTGTTCTCAGCCTAAGATGATCTAACTCGATGTGAAATAAGAAGCCAGCACTCCAGGTTTCCCATCTAAAGGCATTATGTGTTGGCATAACCTGAAAGTGGTCCCTCTCTCTCAAAGCCATCGATTGTTCCAGCCACAATTTTGGCAGGCCCTCTTCCGGCAGCTGCTGAAGTTTGGAGAGTCTGGTTATAGCTGACGCAAGGTCTGTGCTTTGTGTGCCAAGGTCCTTTTGGCTGTGCGCATGCCCCGCTCTTCCCTTGGATCTGCATAAACTTGGGGGACAAGAGGGAAGGGTCGGCGGGCGTCCTCACCAAAAAGCAGCTGACCTGAATATAGATGAGCACCGCCTTCAGGCAAAGCCCTTATGGGGTTTTGGGGAGGAGCCAAAAATCACCAGGTAGGTCTCTGTCCTTAAAGGAGCTTGGAACCTAGGGCAGAAACTACAAGTTTATACCAATTTCCATACTCTTTGCAGAGCAGGATCCGTGGCAAATTTTACTAAAGAAGAATTAAGAGAGACAGAAAAGGGAGGGATCCACTGCTTTTCATAAAGGCGTTTTGGAGAGGGTGACCTCAGGATCTGGCTTGCCCAGGTTGTTCTGGTTTGTAAATTTTGTTTCAAGAATCTCCCATTTTGGATATAAATTCCAAGGTTGCCCTAGGTAGGGAAGACATGGCATGTGAACTGGTCCTTAAAGGACTATAGAATGTTAACAGGTAGGAAGCGTTCCACAAGGGGTTGTGGTGAGGTAGGAATACGTGGACATGTTTGGGAAATCTCAAGGAGTCTAGTTTGGCTGGCGCAGAATGGGTGCGAGGGGGAGTCAAAGAAGAGAGGAGAGGGTATCCGAGCAGATTCCAAAGGGCCTCACATGCTGTGTTCACGCCTCCCTGTGGTTGGTGTTATAGAGTGAATTGTGTCCCTCCCAAAACATGTGGAGGTTCTAACTCATGTACCTGTAAATGACCCTGCTTGGAAATAGGGGTTTTCTTTTGTTATGTGAATAAGGGCATACTGAAGTAAAGTGGGTCCTAAACCTAATCACTTCTGAGTGGTGTCTGATAAAAAGAGCAGAACAGATACGGAGACACACATGGGGAGAAGACGGTACACAAGGACGGTCTACAAGCCACGGAAAGCTAAGAAATGTTTGGGCACTACAGATGCAGGAAGACACAAGGATTTCCCTAGAGATAACAGAGAGAGAGTATGGCCCTGCTGAAACCATGGTTTGGCCTTCTAGTATCCAAAACCGTGAGGCAATAAATTCTTACTCTTTAAAGCCACTCACTTTGTGGTATTTTCCCTTTCTTCTTCTTCTTCTTATTATTGTACTTCACATGAAGGTTTACAGAACTAGCTTCTCATTAAACAATTAGTACACATATTGTTTTGTGATATCATTTACCAACATCATGACACGTCAGCGTTCTCCCTTGTCAAACTTGGGCTCCCAATTACCAGCTTTGCTGTCCCTTCGTGCCTTCTTGACCTTGTCCCTGGGCTGGTGTGTCCCTTTAGTCTCATTTTGTTTTATGGGCCTGTCTAATCTTT
This sequence comes from Loxodonta africana, assembly GCF_030014295.1. Classification (NCBI taxonomy): domain Eukaryota; kingdom Metazoa; phylum Chordata; class Mammalia; order Proboscidea; family Elephantidae; genus Loxodonta; species Loxodonta africana. Next base: position 23,947,879 of record NC_087354.1, read on the forward strand.
GCTGAAGGGTAAACCTCAGGAGTTACTTCATTACTGAGCTAAGAGCGTGTTTGGGGGTCACATTTTTGGGGTTTCTCCAATCCCTATCAGGCTGGTAAGTTTGATCTTTTTTTGAAAGTTAGAATTTTGTTCTACATTTTTCTCCAGCTCTGTCCAGGACCCTCTACTCTACTGTGAGCCCTGTCAGAGCAGTCAGTGGTAGTAGCCAGGTACCATCTAGTTGTACAGTACTCAGTGTGGTAGAGGCCTTGGTAGTTGTGATCCATTAGTCCTTTTGACTAATCTTTCCCTTGTATCTTTAGTTTCCTCCATTCTTCCTTGCTCGAAAAGGGGTGGGACCACTGGAGTATCCTAGATGGCTGCTCACAGGCTTTTAAGACCCCAGATGCTACTCATCAAAGTAGAATGTAGAACATTTTCTTTATAAACCATATTATTCCAGTTGAGCTAGATGTATCCCAAGACCATGGTCCCCATAGCCCTCAGTCCAGTAATTCGGTCCCTCAGGGGATTTGGATGTATCTATGGAGCTTCCACGACGTTGCCTTGGACAAGTTGTGCTGGCTTCCCCAGGACTGTGTACTGTTTTACCTTCACCAAAGTTTTCCTGGGTTTAAGTTAACTCTGTGGTATTTTCTCATGGCAGCACTAGGTAACTAAGAGAGTTGGCAATGGCATCCCATGGAGCTTTTGGAGCAGGAAGCAGTGTGATCAGCGGGGAAGGGGGTTAGCAAAAAGGAGTAGTGGAACAGGGAGCAAAAAGATGGAGGGTCTGGCAGGTGGAACAGGAGCCCCAGTAGCCAGGGAATCTGGCATCCAAATCACCCAGGCCCAGCCCAGCAGTGCCCTGGTCTCTAGCCTCCTGCCCGGCTGTCACCCTGAGGAATGCTGGCTCACTCTCCCTAACCAGGAGGCAAGGGCTTGCACCACTTCCTGGACACGCAATGGTCACAGCACTGTCTATTTCTGGCCCTCCCAAGCCAGCGTTTGACAAGAAAGGCACAGCTGCCGGACTCTCTGCCCCAGTGGGACTTGCTGTTCCATGAAGGGTCACGTCCATTTCTGTGTGTGAGTTGTGGTCACCTGGACCCAAGAGCAAGGAGGGCACCCTTGCTTTAGAGTTGCCATGCACCCTCATCTTTCCCAGCCTGGGAAAAGTAAGTCAACTGCCTTTGTTCAGTACTTATTGAAACATAGAAGCACTTGTTTCTGGGATTGTGCTTGTACAAGGAATGCCAGGGTGTCGAGGAAACTCACTCACATCCTAGTGAGCTCTCTGCCTGCCCCACGCTCAATAAGGGCTGTGCAGTATGAGGGGGGAATGCAAAAGGAGCTGGCTTTAGACCTCTGGCTGAATGATGTCTGATGCAAAGGGGATTTATTGTCAAGGAGTTATGTTAAGAACGACCCACTCAAAACAGGAATGATCTTCAGAACTTCATCCTGGCCGTAGCTTCATCTCTTCCCAGCCCAGACCCCTTCTTTCCCTTCCATCACCCTGGCAATCCAGTCATCATCTTTTCTTGGACTATCTGAAAACTCTCAAGTTTCCCAGTCGCCAAGCTCTTGCCTCTTTTATACATCCTGGAAATTGGAGTCCTAGGTGATAAGCCCCTTAAAGGCAGGGCTAGGTATTAATCTTCCTTGATATCTCTGTGCCCAGCACAGTAAAGAGTGAATGAAAACAGTCAGTCACTTGGGCAGCTCCACCTGAGCACTGTCTCGTCTCACCACACCAGCCCCTGAAAAATGTAAATGGAACTACAGCTAAGGCTGAGAGAGGTGCCTAAGGATTCCAAGGAGGAGCTAAAGCATTCAGGCGGCTGGCCTACAAGAAGTGTGCAAACTCAGCCACTCCGCTGCCTGTCCTTTGGGAATGTTTTTCGGGTATCACATGTGGAAAGTAAAACTCTGAATTTATTTTTTCCAGGAAGATGCGTGTTTTCCTTGTTTGTAAAAGTGGAGCTTGTGGCAGAGATTTGGTGTGACTGTGGGTGGGTGGGGGGCTGACACTGGCAAATGTGGGTGCAGCCGAGGGTTTCCATGAAGAATGCCATGATCCTCACCAACAGCTTGGTCCTTGAGTAACAGCATAATGACAACACTGATGAGGAAAATAATCAATGCTGCTATTTAAATGAAATCCCTGGGTGGTACAAACTTTGCTACCAATCAAAAGTTTGGGGGTTCAAGTTCACCCAGAAGTGCCTTGAAAGAAAGGCCTAGCAATCTACTTCTGAAGAAAACAGCCATTGAAAACCCTACAGAGCACACTTCTACTCCAAAACACGTGGGGTCTCCATGAGTCGGAATCAACTGGATGGCAGCTGGGAGCAGATCACCAGGTCTTTTCTTCTGCAGAGCCTCTGGGTGGGTTTCCAGACCTTTAGGTTAGCAGCCAAGCACTTAACCACTGCACCACCAGGGCTCCTTTGGCCTGGATACTGCCATCTAATTTTTAAAACAGTCCTAATTTTTTGGAAAGAGATAGGAAGAAACATGCATATTGAGGACCTGCTATTTGGCAAATATTATGCTAGGTGCTTTATGTATGTAAACTCACTTGATGCATGCTTAACACTAAAAAAATATATGATAACCCCCTGTTGCAGACAAGGCACCTGTATCTTACCGTAGTTAAATAGGAAGCCTGAAGTCACAAATGATAATTAGTTCAAATGAAGGGAACTGAGAATGCCAAACTGATTCTGGTACCCAACGACAGAGTACAAGCAGAATCAACAGGGAGGTTGAAGGCTGGAGGTGGCGGCTTACTCCAAGTATTGAACTAGATCAGGGGTTGGCAAACTTTGTCTATAAAAGGCCAGACACTATATATTTTAGTTTCTGTGGGCCAAATGGTCTCTGTTGCAAATACTCAAATCTTTCCTCGTAGTAGGAAAGCAGCTATATAGACAATAATGTAAATATAGCAGTGTGGCTGTGTTCCAACAAAACTTTATTTACAAAAACAGGATTTGGTCCATGGCCCATAATGTGCTGACCCTTGAGTTAGATGATGACATAATATGTGGAAAGATTAAATCTCTGTGAAACTTCTTAGGAATCTAAGAAGATCTTTCATATATTAATCCATTCATGCTTTCTGAGAGTTTATGTTGTTCTATGAATCAAGAATTATTAGCAAATGCTTTCAAAAGGCAAAACCCTGGGTAATTATTAAATTGATTGCAATGGAAAAATTTTAGGATGCATCCAAGTTTTAGAGTGGGAGCAAAAAGGAAAATATTTTCCATTGAAAGGAAAAAAAAAAAAAGTAGTGAGTAGTGCACATTCCCACACTCTCTGAGCCGTGAATACAGAACAGATGCTAAGGCTTAAATTGACATCCAAATACTTCACTCCCTTTGGAGTATGGACCGGGGCTTAGATGAGGAGGTGGTTTGGGTAATTAAAAACTCTAAAGATCACTGGCTTTCATTCTAAAGGCCACATGTTCACAGAAAGCTTTTTCCTTGTGTGGATGCCAGATACTTATGCACAGCACCATTTTCTCGGAGGAATGAAAGAGTTTAATTCACTGAGGACAAGAAAAAATTAAGAGAATGGAAATAATCTGAATCAGAAATAATCCATCTTCATAAACAGCAAAAGGAGGGCAGGGGGTCGTAGGACTGAGTCATTTATGGGTGAGAAAATCCCTCAGGTACCTGATTTATGAACTCGGCTTTGACAAACGGCTTCCAACAAATATGCTTCCTAGTCCTGGCAGGCCCAAGAAGTCTGGAAAACTCCCCAGAAGTGGATGATGGGATAAAACCAGAAAGAAGCACATCATGGCCTTCTTTTGCTTAGGAGAGTATCTAGTTCAATATCTGATTCTGTATTTGATATGTCTATCTTCACTATCTGAGTCAGTATCAACATTTACTAAGTGGCTGCTCTGTGTCCGGACTCATGCAAGGATCTGGGAGACGAGGGTGCGCAAGACAGCCAAGGTCACTGTCCTCAAGGAGTTCAGAGTCTACTGGGGAGGTCCATTTAGAGATAACCTTTTTAACCTCAACTACTGAAAAAGTATTTCTAATAAGGTTTGCTGCAAAAGAAAGATTGCCCTCTGATCCTTCTTACTGAGGATTTCATTTTTCTGGGGTACCTTCTCAATCTTTTTCTTCCTTCCTCCTTAATAAGCCAAAACTCACTGAACTAACTTCCTTTTTCTGGAACCATCAGGAGATGTCACTTCAAAGTGTGTTACCTCAAACATGAAATGAATAACCACATCTTTGGCCAACACTTTCACTTCTCTCAATGGACCCAGGACACAGCCAGGGTGGTCAGTCACATGGCCATAATGCAAGGGGCCTGGGTGGCATGTCTCTTCCAGGAGTGGCAGCCAGGAATAGCTAGTCTCATTTCACTGGCAGAAAACTCATAATACCTGCTTTGCAGGTATGCATTTACCTATCCTAGACACTTCATGCAAGTAGGATCATACAATACTTTTCCTTTTGTGACTACCTTATTTCATTTTGCATAAGGTTTTCAAAGTTCATCCATGTTGGTATATACCCAAAAGAATTGAAAAGCAGGAAGACAAACAGAAACATATACACCAATGTTCACTGCAACACTATTCACAATAGCCAAGAAGTGGAAACAACCCAAATGTCTACCAACGGATGAATGGATAAAATGTGGTGTATCCAGACAATGGAGTATTACTCTAACATAAGAGGAAATGAAGTCTTGATACATGCGAGAACATCCATTAATTTTTAGCAAGCATTTTTGAGCTTTTATTATACTTTAGGAAACCCTGGTGGTGCAGCAGTTAAGAGTCTGGCTGCTAACCAAAAGGTTGGTAGTTGAATTCACCAGACACTCTTTGGAAACCCTACGGGGCAGTTCTACTCTGTCCTATAGGGTCGCTATGAGTTGGAATCGACTCGACAGCAATAGGCTTGGTTTTATTTATACTTCAGACACATTGTCACAGGGGTGCAAGGAGAGGGTATTAAAAAAGTAGTCAGAAAGGAACAGGTATTGTATGATTCCACTCATAAAATATGTAGGACAGGCAAGGGTATAGAGACCAAAGTTTACTAGTAGTTACCAGCGGCAGATGGGAGGGTGGGGGAAAAGGGGACTCACTGCTTACAGAACACTGAGTGTCTGTGAAGGGTGCTGGGAAAAGTTCGAAACAACAATAGTAATGAGTGAACAACATGACAAACCTAACTCATGTCACTGAACTGTATATGTGAAGAATGTTGAAAAGGTGAACCATCTGTTACATATATATTTACCACAATATCAACAAGAAAAGTAGTAAGTAGTAAGTGCCCTTAAGTACTCAAGTTTGGTAAAGCAAAAACAGATTAGTAATAATACTAGTAACAGCAATATTACTAGCAGCCAGGTTATATTTAATGCTTTTTTTTTTTTTTTTATGTGCCAGGTCACCAGGTCGCTATGAGTCGGAATCGACTCGATGGCACTGGGTTTGGTTTTTTTGGTTTACGTGCCAGGTGCTCTTTTAAACACCTTATACACATTCTCTCATTTAATCCTCACAACTAACCTGAGGTGGGTATATGAATATCCCAATTTTTGGATGAGGAAACTAAGGCCTAGGAAGCCACTTGGCCAAGGTCATTGAGTTAGGAAGTGGCTGAGCCCTGATTCAAACTCAGGCATCTCATGAGCGGGTGCTAAGGAAGCATATGGATGAGGGGTCCCATCCGAGTTTGGGAAAGGGAGGGATCATGGACAGTTCCTCAGATGACGTCATCCTTAAGCAAGGCAGTGAATGGAGGTGATAACTGGAGCCAAGGAAATAGAGGAGACCACCAGAATGGTGAATGAGAAAGGCAGACGGTTAAAGTTGAAACCCATGCCGCACCACAACCCCTGCCTTGGAGGACCAGGAATATCTGAAGAATGATCCAAAAAAGAGGAGCTCTTGAGGGAGGCTTAGAAGAATTGGCCTGAGAAAAGCTAGGGAAAAAGCAGGAGACAATTAAGTCGGGAATGCCAAGCAAGGTGAGAAGTTCAAAAAGATGACAGCAGCACCAGTCTACTGTCGCCAACAAGAAAAACTACAGGGCTGCAAAGAGTCACTGGATTTAGGGTCCAGGACACTGGCGACCACGGTGAGAACATTTTCATATCGCTGTAGAGTGAGGCAGGTATCAAAGGGCAAAGAGGAGAAGAGCCAGAAATTGCAGATGGCTATGCAAGGCTTTTTTATGCAAGGAGCTGGGCTGTGCAGGCCAAGAGAGGGCAGGGAGAGGGGAGAAGGCAGGCTCTTGGTTGATATGGCCTGCAGTGGGAGAAGGTGAAGATATAGGACGAGAGATGAAAAGACGCTGTGCAGAGCACAGTGGGAAAGCTAAGCCTTGGACACCTCCTCACCAGGACATAGTCTCCATGCAAGTGAATCACCAGTTTCCTGGGAAATGAATGAATGAACACCCACATCCAGATAGACTCAAGGTTAAAGACACTATCTTCACAAGCAAGCAGGCGAGGAGAATATGTTACCTGCAAACAGAGAAGAGAAGTCAGGCTGATCTTAGGTTACTCCCAATACACCACAGGACAATGGAATAATATCTGCATCATTATAAGGGGAACTCATTGTGACAAGTGAGTTTTCTACCTGGCCAATTTATTATTTAGATATGAAGAAACACAAAAAATCTTCTCAGATATTTAAGAACTCAGAAAACGTATCTGCCTCTACTGAGGGAATTTTTCAAAGATATACTCCAGCTGTCTGAGAGCTAAAATTGAGAACTCAAGCATGGGAAAGTCAGCACACAAGAGGGCAGAGAGCAATGACACCACCTAAAGTTAAGGAATTAAGTAGAAACAACTGTTAGCATTATGGTTGAAAAATTGAAAATAAAAGCCAAAAAGCATGCTTGGAAAAAAAAAAGTTAAGGTAAAATAATTGTGTAATGATAACCTTAGTTTACCTAGAATTAGAGACTCTATAACCTTAGATTATATTAACAGTTGGAAATTGGCAGGTGGCAGGGTAAAAAAGAAGGAAAAAAGTACAATGAATTTCTTATTTTGTCAAAGGGGAGAGTAAGACTGTACCGCCATCTTTTATTCTTGTCTTTAATAGAGAAACATAAGATTACAACAAAAATGAAAAGCAGTACTGAGGTTAAAAACAAGTGTCCTATCTCCCAAATCATAACATAGTTAATATAAACATGAAACATGAAATTCTCCAAATAATAAGACAAAAGTAAGACCAAATGATTAGAAATTTTACTAAAATTCAAGATCACCAGAATGGGTTAAACACACACACACACACACACACACACACACACACACACAATTCAATTACATACTGCCTGGCAAAGCACATAAAAATAATAACTAATGAAGTATACAAACAAAAGGATGGACAGAGAAAAATCAGACAAGATAAAAAGAAAGGAAGGAGAGCACTAGTAAAATGAGACAAAATAAAAATTCATATTTAAAAAACATTAACTGACACCACACCCAGCAATCCCACTCCTAGTTATTCACCTAAAGGAAATGAAAACATGTGTTCACACAGAGACTGGTGTGCAAATGTTCACAATCACATTATCCATAATAGCCAAAAACTGGCAACAATTCAAATGCCTATCAACTGGTGAATGGATAAACAAATTGTAGTACATCTGTGCAATGGAATACTATTCAGCAATAAAAAAGGAACAAAGTACTACATGTTCCAACATGGTTGAATCTCAAAAGCATTAACCTGAGTGAAAGAAGACAGATACGAAGGCTGTATGATTCCATTTACATGACGTTCTAGAAACGGCAAGTCTATATAGCACTATAAGTCCCTGGTTGGTGCAATCGGTTAACACTTTCAGTCTGCTAAAAGAAAGGCTGGAGGTTCATGTCTACCCGGAGGTGCCTCGGAAGACTGGCCTGGAGATCCACTTTGAAAAAACTCAGCCTTCGAAAACCCCGTGAAAGGGAGTTCTACTCTGACACACATGGAGTCTCAACTTGACAGAAACTGGTTTTTATAGGAACAGAAACCAGGTCAGCAGTTGCCAGAAAGTAGAAGAGGAAGGAGGGAATTGAAGGCAGAGAGGCAAAAGGAAACCTTTCGGGGGTGAGGCAACTTCCGTATCTTGATTACGGTTATGGTTATACAACAGTATTCCTCTGTCAAAACTCAGCATACTGTACACTTTAAAGAGTAAATTTCATTGTATTTAAGTAATACTTTAATAAACCTGACACTACAAGAAAAAAATTGATGGGGCAAAGAAGGTCAATTTATACCTTATAAGACACACTATAGAGAGAAGGGACGTTTTATAAAACGAACAATATCTGAAACTTAAAGCAGAGAAACTGATGATGACATAGGATTTGTTTTTCAGGGACTGTTTTTTCAGTCTCTGGCTGATCGAGGAGATGAAAACAAACAAACAAACAGAAAATCATTACTTTAAACTATAAATTAATAACCAGAAACTAAATAAAGAAAACTGTACCAAATGGAAGTTTGGGAATGAATAGATTCTACTTACTACACGTTATCTCATTTTTACCTATCTACAATAACACTGTCAAAGTCCACTGCCTTCAAGTCGATTCCGACTCATGGTTGCCCTATAGGACAGAGTAGAATTGCCCCACAGAGTTTCCAAGGAGTTCCTGGTGGATTCGAACTGCTCTGAGCTTTTGGTTAGCAGCCGTAGCACTTGACCACTGCACCACCAGGGTTTCCAAAAATAACACTATCAGATGGTCATCATGCCCAGTTGGCAGATAAGGAAACTAAGCCTCATAAATGTTAGGCATTTGGCCAAGGTCTCATAGCCAAGGAAACAGTGATTCAAAGCTAGGTCAGTTGCCATGAAGGTGACAAGTCAATCCTAATAACTTATACTTGGAAGTCTGTCATGATTGAATGTAAAAATAGAATTTCCTTATGTCTCCCACCCCATTTTCATTTTTCCACTGTACAATAAAGTACAAAACAAATCCCTGGGAAGTTTATTTTTTGTCAAAGGTTTGGGTTCAACCACTGCCAAACGTGTGATTAAATATACCTCAAAATCTGCAGTGTTTAAAATCACACAAATCTGAAAGTGTATTAAGCTATGAACAGAAAGAAACACCCCTGCTTGTAACTGATAATCACACACAAAAAGGTGACCCTACAAAATTGGAGTAGAAAGTAAACGTGTTTCCTCAAACGTTCCTTTGGGTTCCTAGTCATAATTTTCCACGGACACACTGAACCTGTCTATAACTGGATGAAATGTTTAAAGGGCTCCTCAAGCTTTTACATCTGAGGATAGGATAGAATGTTCTAAGGAGCGATCCTGTAACACAGGTCCTCTGGAGCCTCCTCCATTGAAGTAGTCTCGCCCACTGCTCCCCAAATCCATCAGTACACTCCATTGAAAACCCTATGGAGCAGAGTTCTGATATGAGTCTGAGTCAGCTTGTAGGCAACTGGTTTTTATTTGCAGAGTACCTAACATAAAACAAAACAGAAAAAAATCACCTCTACACACATCAGCATATCACACTGCACCCCAGCAATCGCATAACGTACTGCAGGAAATATCAGTTCCCCAGTGTTACAGCAGATGGTAGAGTGACCTGCCATGGGCACACTTCAGCCTGGGTCTTCTGGCTCCAGGGCACCAGCACTGCTCTTACCGTGGGTGTGTGCCAGGGAAGGGAGGCTGCCCCTCCTGCTTGGAGCCCCCGCTGCTTTGAGGACTGGATGGGCAGGTCTCTTACCTTTCACATACACACACAAACACAATTGCCATCGAGGGAATTTCAACTCATGGAGACCCCATGTATTACAAAACAGAACTACACTACATAGGGTTTTGAAGGCTCTTGTGGCCTTTTGGAAGCAGATGTCAGGCCTTTCTTCTGAGGCGTCTCTGGTCGACCTTGAACCACCAATCTTGCAGTTAGTAGTCTGGTGTTTAACCATTTGTGCCACCCAGGGGCTCCTGCCGGTGAAATCAACAGGGTGACCAGAGGCCGGGAGAGGGAGGGCTGTGGCTTGGCATAGCAGAGACCGAGTCAGAGGCACCTGAAGTTTTCTTCCCTCCAGGTAACAGGGAGTCGTAAGGGGATTCTAAGGAGAGCACCTTTAAACCTGAAGCAGCACCCAACTCCTCTATGGGGCAAAGGTGATTCAGTTTGGAGAAGTGGACTAGTCTGGAGGCAAGTCTGCAGCCAGCACCTGGAGTCAGAAGCTTGCAGGGCACCCTCCCAGCCCTGAAACCTGCTGTTATGGAAAGAGATAATAAAAGAGCTCCCAGGCAGAACCCAGCATTTGAAATACCCAACAGCTTTATAAACAGGACTCACGCCCAAGTACGCGAGGCAAAGGCTGGCTAAGCTGTGGCTAATGCTGGGGACACTTCCTCCTCATCTCCTCCTCTACACACCACAGCCACCTGTTGTTCCCCAAACACACTCCACTTCCTCTGCCCCTCTGTCAGCGAGCTGAGAGCAAGTGACACACCCAACTGCTAGCAGAGCCCAGGCAGTAATCCAAACATGTAAAGCAGGACAGGTTTGGGACAATGAGGGGAGGGGATGGACTGTGGATGGCACCAGCTCCACACAAAGGTACTCAAATTCAATTTAAAAAACACAAACCTGACAGCCAACTACAGCCCACCAGGCCACCAGCTCACAAACCCTGTCCTGGAACACAACAACCATACACTCTCCAAGTTCTTTTCCACTACCTCTCTAAAATGGTACCAGTTCTAAAAATCACTTGCCTTCTAGTTGATTCTAACTCATGGAGACTCCATGAGTGTCAAAGTAGAACTGTTCTCCATAGGGTTTCCAGTGGCTAATTTTTCAGAAGTAGATCACCAGGCCTTTCTTTCATGGAATCTCTGTTAGCAGTTGAGAGAGTCAACTGTTTGCACCGCTCAGGGACTCTACATACATGCATAATCCCCTGTAGAACTCTTTTGATAAGCACCTTATTTACGCATGTGCTTATTTAAGGGTTTACACACACACAAGCGCACACACACCCCTCCATGCCTACCTGTGTCTCAACACATAGCTAGTTAGACGAGTGAATTTTGAGGATGGAGACCTCCCACAGCGCCCACCCCCAGCTCAGTGTCCTGAGTCAGGCAACCAGGTGCCATCCTCTGCCTGCCCTTCGGGCCTGGGAAGCTACTGACCGTCAGATGAGTATCACCTCAGCAAGAGCACCGTCTAGCCAAGGCAAGACACCACATGGGGGCAGGGTCCATCCTCAGTGCCTGTTTTCCCCTAAAAGAAACCTAGAGATCTGAGGGCAATTTTTGGGGTCCACTTCAAAAAGACGCTTAGATAAACAGAAACATCTTGCTTCATTTGGGTTCCCTTGGGGTCTCTAGGAGCCAGAAACTGCCTGTCTCCTAGCTACCTGCTTTTACTCTCCAGGAGTCCAGGAAGGCCCCCTGTTCCCACTGGCTCAGCAAATGGTCACTGACCTGGAATTCGTGTTGGCCATGTTTAGTGTGGGACCGGGCAATGTTTCGTTCTGTTGTGCATAGGGTCCTTATGAGTCGGAACCGACTTGACGGCACCCAACAACAACAACAACATTTAGTGTGGAGGCCGCAGGGAAAGGAAAGGATCCCGGCCTCTCCCCACCCTGAAGGCACCTCACAGGAGTGACTCCAGCGCTCTGCCGGCTGCACCAATGGGTGATAGAGCTGTGACCGCCCAGGCTTCAGGCCAGAGCACCAGCTGTAGGTTTCATTCACAACTCTCCCTGTTTCAGAAAGAGAGCCAAGAGACAAGGCACGCAAGTGATGCACCGTGGCCATGTTTTAAATCACGCACTAAAACGCTGGTTCAGAATATACTCTACCTGTCGGATGGGCTACAAGGGACTTGCTTATAAAGTGTTTTGAGCAGCTTGGGGAAGGAACGTGATATTACAATGCCAATGCCTTTTGTGTGCCCATAAGACCTTTTTATTTTTTTTCTGCTGGAGTTAAATGTTTTTCTGGGTGAGCAAGAAAAACCTTTTCTGCCTTTTAGCATTTAGCTGAGGGGAAAAAAAAAATGCTACACTTCCTTGGTTACCATGACAAACGCTATGCTAGGGAATTTCAACACATAAAGAAGAATGAGCTAGGAAGTTACAGTCCTTACCGACCACCACTCCTGGCTCAAGGCTCAGGGTTTCCTCTCTCCAGAAACGCACGGGGCTGGCCCTGTCACTCCCCACCACTCACTCTGGATTCCTGCCCCAGCCCCCACCACCAGCAGACCAGCACGGGGACCAGTTGTCATGGAGTTAACTCTGATTCATGGCAACCCCATGTGTATCAGAGTAGAACTGCTCCACAGGGTGTCCGATACTGATTTTTCAGAAGTAGATTGCCACGCCTTTTTTCTAAGGCACCTCTTGGTGGACTTGAACTTCCAACCTTTAGGTTAGCAGCTGAGCGTGTTAACCATTTGCACCACCCAGGGATTAAACTCCTTCCACGAGAATGGATGCTTTTCTTGGGACAACCAAAAGGTGAGTCTGGGGGATGCTAGGTTCAGTGTGGACCACCTTTATTAGCAAAGTAATTGTATAAGGTGAGTAAAAAAAAAAAAAAGGTGAGTAGCACCAAGTAAAAGAAGGTTTGGTAATATTCTCGCTAATAAATGAAAGAAATTTTACTTCATAAGAATAACTAGTTCTTAGTTTCCACATACAGGAGTCAGATATCATAGGTTTAAAAATAAATAAATGAAAAATTCATTCGCTCATTCATTCATTGAATAAATGAACTGCCTGCATGTGCTGGGCTTTGTATATATGATGTACAATGAAAAGACAGGGTTTACGCCTCAAGGTATCATGGGAAGACAGGGAGACAGGCGTGTGAGCCACAGATAACAATACCATAGAACAATGAGGTAGAATGACAATGCTACCTACAGGCAGCCTTGGAAGTGAGCCCCTGTGTATGCGCGGGGCGGGGGCGGGGGGGGGAACAGAGCAGGGTTCAGAGAAGAGGAAACTACAAGTTTGCCAGACACACTGGCAACAGCGAGGGAGAAAAAGGGCATTCGTGCAGAAAAATCAGCACCTGCAAAGTATTAAGGCACAAATAAACATGGCCCCCTAAGGTTAACTCTAGTGTGCTGAACAGCCTTTCCCCAAAAACTCATGTCCACGTGGAACTGCAGAATGTGACCTTGTTTGGAAATAGGGTCTTTGAGATGTAATTAGTTAAGGATCTCAAGATGAAATCATCCTGGAATTGGGTGGGCCCTACAGCCAATGACTAATGTCCTCATGGGAAGGGAAGAAACACAGGGACACAGAGAAGAAGGCCATGTGAAGAAGGCAGCAGAGACTGGAACCACAACAAGCTGGGAGAGGCAAGGAAAGATTTTCCCCTAGAACCTTCAGAGGGGACATGGTCCTACTGACACACTGATTTCCAATTTCTGGCCTCTGGAACTGTGAGAAAATACATTTCTGTTGTATGAAGCCACTCAGTTTGTGGTACTTTGTTACAGCAGCCCTGGGAAACTCACACAGTAACTAAAAGTAGTTTAGTGCCTGCCATTAGAGCATAAAGATAATGCGCTTGCTTGTGGGTGCCTACGTGAGTGCTGTGTATAGGCACGCACGTGGGTCAGTACTGGGATTGTGCGTACGTGTGTGTCGTGTTTGTGTGGGGGCAGTGGGCAGACAATGCTGAGAAATGAAACTCTGTGTGTAGGTTGGGGTCACTCGTCTCCACCCCAGTTCCTCCTCATTCCCTCTCTGTGACTGAACAACCTCTCGTTAACGCCAGAGTTTGGTGCAACTGGTCCCCACAGTGGTCTCTGGAGTTCTGTCCTCCTCATCCAGTGCCCAGACATGATAAATGAGAGGCGCTGTTCTAGCAGGGACACCTTCATGCTGCAGAGTAAACACAGTCCAGGGAAGCCTAGAGGACAGTCTATTACCCATGCTCTGCCTCCAATAGTCCCACAGCAGCACTCAGCAGAGTTTACTTGCGGGAACACTCACAGGAGGCGAGAAACCATGCTCTTAAGGAGCCCAGCTAAACTTTTCTCTTCCCTCTCCTCCTCCCCCTGCTTCCCCCAGGAGGGGAAGTGAAAGGAGACAAGAACAGGGAGAGGAATAGCACACGGACAGCTGTGTCCAGTCTCTGGTCCTCCACTGCGGCTCTCCTCGGCTGGCACTTCTGATTACGTCTGAGAGAGAGGACGTGCGCTGCACTTGGATGGTTGGCCGTGAGCTGCTTGCCTGGGTACACTCCAAGGCAGTTAGGCAGAGGAATTGAGAAGATGCTCAGAATGGAAGCATCTGAACAAATAAGGCAATCAGAAGGGAAAGAAGGAATGAGCATTTCAAAATCACCTCATATCCCTGCAGAAAGCAGAGTGGAGGGGACAGGAAGCCTTCCTTTAACTACTATGGGTCTGTCCATGAAAGCCCCTGGCATCAAATCTTACAAAGTAGACAGAAAGAGAGCTTCATGCCATGGGATCTGGGAGATCACAGGAGAACTGACCTTGACCTTCATTCCTGCCATTGCGTCCCAACCAAACCAAACCCGTTGCCACCGACTTGACTCTGACTCACGGAGACCCCATATGCTGCAGAGTAGAACTGCTCCACAGGGTTTTCTTGGTTATAATCTTCATGAAAGCAGATCACTAGTCCTTTCTTCCATGCAGGGCTTCAAACTAGTTCATTCTGGTTCGAACCCCTGATGAGAATTTGCATTTCTAACAAGTTTCCTGCTGAGAACCTGTATTTCTACAGCAGATAGGCTGAGTCAGAATCTACATTTTAACAAGATTCCCAGGTGATTCTTGCGTATAACTTCCTGGGAACTTATTAGAAACAAATTCTCAGTGGGGAACTTGTTAGAAATGCAAATTATTAACAAGGGTTTGAACCTAAGGAACCAGTTTGAAGCCCTGCTGCAAACCCTCAGCCTTCAGGTTAGTAGTAAGCACAAACCATCTGTGCCACCCGGGGTCCTCACTGTGTCCTAAACCAAACCAAAAAAACCAAATCCACTGCCATCGAGTTGATTCCAACTTATAGCTCGACCCTAGTCGTTGCCAAACGGTTGGCTAATTGAAAGCAACAGAGCCTAAAACGGTGCTGTAGTATGTGGTATTTCTTAAATAGCCAGGAAAATATGATAGATAAGAGTATCTCGGAAGTCAACAGGAATTCCTGTTTACAAATGGTGAATCTATCTGTAAAACAGGTTTAGTTTATTTCAGATGGAATTATCTGTATAAAACGTGACTCATCCAAGAGTGGGTTATACATCAAGTGCGATCCATACTTGGCATTATTTCTGGGTCATGTCCTCACATCAGCATCTCTGTGGTAATAACATTTGGGGAAACAAATGTTATTATTATCCAAAGAAAAGCCAAATTAGGATGGCTATTCTACTACAGAGCCCTGGTGACGCAGTGGTTAAGAGCTTGGCTGCTAACCAAAAGGTTGGCAGTTCGAATCCACCAGCTGCTCCTTGGAAACCTGATGGGGTAGTTGTTCTCTGTTCTATAGGGTCGCTATGAGTCAGAATTGACTTGATAGCAACAGGTTTGGCTTTATTTTGTTTTTATTCTACTACAGGTCACCATATGAAGCTCCAAGTGCGGAAATGTATTCTTATGGATTCATCTGTACTAGAATCACTTCTGTGTAGAGCAGTCAAATTAGGAACCTGTATCTCTTCTTTCTTTTACTTCTTAAATCTACTCTGATAATTAAAAAGCTCTTTTATCTCTTTGAATTTTTATTTTATATTTAAAATTAATATATGTGGAAGAGCAGGTTAGGTTTATTTAGACACAGAATTCTATCATGTAATTACTTTTGTGCATATGTTAAAAGGAAAACGTAACCAATATCAATAAAAACCAGCTGCCATCAGGTCGACTCCAACTCATGGTGATCCCGTGTGTATCAGAGGAGAACTGTGCTCCACAGGGTTTTCGATGGTTTACTTTTTAAAACTACGTTGCCAAGCCTTTCTTATGAGGTACCTCTGGGTGAAATCGAACCTCTAACCTTTCAGTTAGTAGCTGACTGCATTAACAGTCTGCACCACCTAGGGATTCCTAAGCAACCTAAATAGATGAAGGTATTCCAAAACTTCTTCAGAGTCCTCTCTTCTGGATCATTTACGAAGACAGTTTTAAAGCCACTTAAAAAAGTATTTGAAAGAGGAATTCAAAATAAGTCTCATCTCTCTTGATATTCAAAAAACAAAACAAAACAAACCGCATGAAGCCTTTGTCTTCCGCACTACCAAAACTTGCCCTTTGGAAGTAAAACGCCATACAAAATGTGATTTGTGGTGCAGCGGTGAAGCTCTCTGCAGAAACACTGTCTTGACTTTTTTACATTCTGCAAAGCGCTTCCTTATCCTCCAGCCTCAGGGTCAAAACAACCTCTTTACATGAGATGTGCCAGCTGCTCAGTCTGAGATGTGTCATCAAGGCCTAGGAGTGGATTCCTTCCCTTGATGAGGCCTTTGAATATCCCAGGTTAACCAGAATCTGAGAATGGTTATTGCTCCTACAGGTCCCATTCAAATACATGTTTCTAAAATGTGCGTTTGAAAAATACATCACTGACTAGGGCTAATGCAAACCTGAGCCGACAAAATTTGGGCTCTGGGCACAATGTGTGGTCTACAATTGTGCCCAGAACTACAACTGTGGGCCTCGCTCCAACAGGGTTCTTCTGCCCCTGCCCTCAAGGCACCATGTGCAGTGGGAAGATCACCTCACAGAGAGATGCTGATGAGCATATGACATGTTCCTCTCTCGGCACGCAGGTAATCACAGTCATCCTTAGCTTCAACTCCAGATGTCTGTCTCTCCTCTCCCTGGCTATGAACCTTCCCATCTGCACCGGTGTCAGCCCTGACCTCGGTCAGCACGAAGCCTGAACTCCTCTTTTCTCTGCGTCCCCAATCTGTCACAAAGCAAAAACGCCCTGACCTCCTCTGGAGCGATGGTGTGGCCACTGCGCTGCTGGAGCTGCTGGCTGAGCCGCTGCTTCTACTGGGGTCATATCTCAATGTATGGTAACTCAACGCTGTTACTAAGAATCAGAGCTGCCCATAATGAGCTGGCACAAATGCCCTGCTGCTGCCAAAATGACAAGGTTATGACGCCTTCTGGGTGACTCACTAAATGAGGCAGGCAATGAAGAAATGCATGGATTCTTAAGGGAACTGCCTGAACACAGGGAGATTCACAAAATCCCCTCCAGGTCCCTACTTAGGCTTCCCACCCGCTCTTAACAACAGCAAGGAGCTGGAATTCAAGTCCTCAGGGCTGGACTTTGGGCTCAAATGACTACAGCTTACCCTGGGAGTAGACGCCATTCAGAGCAGACAAGTGCGCACACTCGCTCTTAACAACCCCCCTCAGTGCACGCTCAGACACACACTCACACTCACACACCCACACACACATACACATTCACACACACTCACACTCAGACACACATTCAGATGTAAACACATTCAGACACATATTCACATAGACACACACTCCCACTCCAACATACATTTACACACTGACATACATATTCAGACACACACACTCACACTCAGACATGCCCACACACCCGTTAACTTCCCACATTCCACGTGCACCGTGGGCAAGCTATTCTTCTCCAACTCTGTGAGTATGGACAAGGCTCTCCCTAAGGCCAGCCTGCCAACTGTGACCCTCCAGCAAGGCCAGGCTAATGAGAGGAGAGAAGAAGAGGCCGGCAACACAGCAAAAGAAACGTGGAAAGCAGGTGCAGAGTCAGCTCCCGTTATGAAGTGAACAGTCAATGAAGGACATTTGTAAGGAGCTCAAGGCAGGGAAAGCCTCAGAGGCCCAACAAGACTGTTCCCCACAATGGAGGGTATTTATTTTGACCTATCAGGTCTAGTTTTAAAAGTCTTTCTTTAGTACCACAGGGAATCCAGGAATTGGAGCAGATCTTGGACTTCCGACTCATCATGGGACATCCAATCGTCAAGGGTTCTGAGAGTCTCCTGGAGGGATCCCTGAGGAGACAAGCTTGGCTCTGGGTTTCCCATGTATTGGAGCGGGGGAGGCCCTTATGTGCAAGTCCTTTAAACATTGTGCCTTCTGCAAGATTCTCAAGCTCTTTGGGGCACTGAGTTTCAATGTACACCTCTATTGTATCCGAAAAGACTCTGAAACCCCTCACCACCCACTAAACTTCCCCACAAACCCTCTCCTCTAATCTGTGTGTTGTCATTGAGGGGAAAAGAGCCCAGAGCTTCTTCAGCCACTGGTTATGACAGTGATCCTCCCAAGAGCTGACACGACACACACACAGTGGCAGAGAAGAGCTGGTCGTTGACGAGCCCTGTTTCAGCTTCCTCTTGGGCACACTGCTCAACTCCATTTCCTAGTCTTCTGGTACGGTCACAGGGCTACTTCGGACCAACGGAATGTGAGTGGAAGTGATGTGCACCACATCCCGGCCCAGCCCAGAACACTTTCCACACCCGTCTCACCATGTGCTTGTTACAGCAGCTGTCACTAGCTCAAAAAATACATTATACCCAAAAAGGGCATAGCATACAAGGTACTACTGGACGTCTCACCTGAAAATGACCAAAAAAAAAAAAATTACAAGTGACAAGGCCATTGTCTCTTTTCAGAGTTCAGACCTGGTTCTGATTCACAGCGATCTCATGTGTGCCCGTGTAGAACTGTGCCCCACAGGGTTTTTTAGTGGCTGGTTTTTTGGGAAGTAGATCACCAGGCCTGTCTTCAGAAGAGCCCCTGGGTGGACTCCAACTTCCAACCTTTTGTTTAGCAGTGAGTGTATTAGCCATCTGTGTCACCCAGGGACTCCAGATTACTCACAATTACTCACACAAGGGCCATATGATTTGCAGATCTTTCCAAGTAATTTTATCATCTTACGTACATTTTCTGGTACCACCACAGGTTTTCCTTTTCCTACAAACTAATTTTCAAAGAACTGGAAAAAAGGTAGGTTCCCTGTCCATACAGCTAATATCTACTGCAAAAAAAAAAAAAAATCACACAACGTGTTCCACAA